>NC_141534.1:152075833-152767916 GCF_021556685.1 Rattus norvegicus
TACTCATTATACACATTATAAATTACTTGATCATTTAAAAAGGCCAGTCGCCTTCTTGTTGCCAATAAGAATTTCATGAGAAAGCACAATATTTGTTTCAAATATTAAAACACATTTATGGTGAAAACTAACATTAACAAATAATAAAACTGTGGATGTTTCAGTGTTGACTGCACTAGAGTTTAAGAAACAAAAGATTTACAGTGATAGCAGTGAAGGAATACAGCAATCGGTGCATTTGAAAGAAAAGAACTTAGAATCTTAAAGGCTACAATATTCATCAGAAAAATTAAGTCTATTACTCCATGTGATATGTAGTGGAATAGCAATTACCTGCCAAGAGTCAAATTCCAGTTCTTTTCCATCATCTATGTGCCATGTATCTTCTTGTTGCACAAGCATCTGTTGGAGTGTATGAGCCACAGCATACACAGAATTATATAGGTCATAAGTGGTATCACTCAAAGACATTTCAAAATGGTGCCTGAATAACCATCTAACTATGTTTTCATTTGAACAATTTTGCAGATTGTTACAATCAGATAATGACAAAGAACAATTAAAATACATCCACCATAATCTAGCAAGGGAAATGTCATCACTGTAGTTTGAAGGGAATGCTGTCTGGATAAATGTTTTAAAACCTGATAATTCAGAATAGTGATGTGAAAAAGTGAGAGTCCCATAGAAGGAAGTAAGGAGGGATTTTCCATTTTTTATGATCATATCCCACTGTGAGGTAGTGACCCAGATTCTTTGGATATCTAATAAATTCCATAGTCTAAAGTTCAACTGTAGAGGAGAGTCTTTGTCTCCATAAATGATAACAACTTTTGCTGATGACATCGTAATCTGCTTGTAATAGATATTTATACTTTTCAGAAATAACTTTTCATCACTAATGATGATACTCACAAAGGCTAAACACACACTGTTCCTTTGCATTTCTCTTCTCAATTCCAAGATAAATTCATAACCTGGGTCATCATCTGAAACAACTGCTCCCACCCAGTTCCAGCTGAAATGGACAAGCAAAGAAACCATGGCCAGTGCCAGAGATGTGTCCTTAGGAGCCATCTGGTAAAGATATGGATACAGTTCTTGGCTGCTCAAGAGAGGGTGAAATGGCCCATAGTAAAGCTGTAAGCCATAGAATGTGAGAAATAACATGAAAAATCTCGAATACAAAGTGTTAGTCTCACTGTCCTATTTTATGTTATTTGTGACTATTGTGAAAGGTGTCATTCCCTTCCTTTCTTTCTCAGTCTATTTATACTTAGAGTAGAGGAAAGCTACTGATCTCGAGTTAAGTTTTTTAATCCACCCACTTTGCTAAAGTTGTTTATCCAGTGTAGAAATTCTCTGGTAGAATTTTTGAGTCCCTTAATTATCCTATCATATCATCTGCAAATAGTGATATTTTGACTTCTTTTGCTTCCAATTTGTTATCCGTTTGACCTCCTTTTGTTGTCAAAATGGTGCCTGAATAACCATCTAAATATGTTTTTATTTGAACAATTTTTCAGATTATTACAATCAGATAATGACAAAGAACAATTAAAATATATCCACCATAATCTAGCAAGGATAATTGCTCTGGTTAGGACCTCAATTACTATATTGAATAAGTAGGGAGAAAGTGGGATACATAGCCTTGTCTAGACCCTGATTTTAGTGAGATTGCTTCAAATTTCTCTCCTTTTAGTTTGATGTTGGCTACTGGTTTGCTGCATATTGCTTTTATGAGGTTTAGGTATGGACCTTGAATTCCTGATCTTTTCAAGACTTTTAAAATGAAGGAATGTTGAATTTTGTTAAATGGCTTCTCAGCCTCTAATGAGATGTTCATGTGGTTTTTGTTCTTTGAGTTTGTTTATACAGTGGATTATGTTGACAGATTTCCATATATTGAATCCATCCCTGCACCCCTGGGACAAAGTCTGCTTGATCATGTTGGATGATTGTTTTGATGTGTTCTTTCTTGGATTTTGTTCACAAGTATAGATTTTTATTGAGTATTTTTCATTGATATTCATAAAGGGAAATTGTTCTGAACTTCTATTTTATTGTTGGGTCTTTGTGTGGTTTAGGTATAAGCATAATTTAGTTTCATAGAAGGAATTCGGTAGTGCTCTGTCTGTCCTTATTTTGTGGAATAGTATGGACAGCATTGCTATTAGGTTTTCTATGAAGGTCTGATGGAATTCTCCACTAAACTTATCTGTTCCTCGACTTTATTTTGGTTGGGAAACTTATGACTGCTTCTATTTCTTTAGGAGTTATGGGACTGTTTTGATTGTTTACATGCTGCTGATTTAACTTTGATACCTTGTATCTCTCTAGAAAATTGCCCATTTCCTCCAGATTTTCCATTTTTTTTAAATATAGGCTTTTGTACTAGGATGTGATATATTTTTTTCATTTCCTCAGATTCTGTTGTTATGTCTCCCTTTTCATTTCTGATTTTGTTAATTTGGATATTCTTTCTGTGTCCTCTGGTTAGTTTGGTTAAAGGGTTTATCTATCTTGTTTATTTTCTCAAAGAACAATAACATTTCAAATGTAAATAAAAATATCAATAAAAATAACAAAGTTCTAGTCTAAAAAAGTGTGATAAAAATGGGAATGTTAGGAACTGTACCATTATGAAAATTATACATAATTTTTTAAGTCTTATAAAGTACAGAAAAGGCTAAGTCTGATAGTGAAGCATATCAAATTTCTGTTGTTCTTAAATCCTATGCATGCTAAAGAAATGGCATTTGCCTCTAAATGTCTGTGTATTTATGCTTTGAATTCTATCCCTCAAAATAGACAAATTCATTTGCTTACTTTCAACTAGCCTCAGAAAATTAAATCTGTAGAGGATTTTTAATCCAGCAACATGACTACCCTTAAGGATCAGATCCAAAGACCTTGTAGGCCTATAGTATCCTGCTGAGATATAAGTATTCCTCTGATGGCAGGAGACAGAGGCAAACAGTTCACTTAGTTCAAGGTCAGTCTAGTGTAAATCAATTTTCTAGTATAGAAAAACTTTAGGTTCAGGTGTGATAGTACACACCTTTAATCCCGGTACTCAGGAATCAGAGGCATGAAGATTTCTGAGTTCTACTTTGTCAGTTGAGTTCAATGCCAGTCTTTTGAAACTTGGTGCAAAGAACGCGGTGGAATGGAGTTGAGTTAATTTGTAAGTTCATGCAGTTCAATGTTGGTCAGTAATTGGCAGTGATAGTTCAAGCAAAGCACACCAGTGAGAAACTAAATAAAGCCATATACAATCAGTGACTTTCAGGAAGAGTTTGGGCCATAGGGTTGAGTTGATCCACCTACGCAGAGGTCAGAATGAACTTGAAAGTGAGACCCTATTTAGTTGTAAGCTTACAAGAATAAAATTATATCAGTTAGATATGTTATTTTTACAGAAAGAAAAAAAATCAATGCTTCATTAACATCAGCTTCTTCAAACTTACCTCAGGCCGCTTAGATATGTATAGGAGTGGCCCAACTATGACAGATGGTAACCACATTGGTCCCGTAAGTACAATTAAATAACTTCTCTGATTTATACAGTAGTAGTTAGGAAGATATTCTTCTCTTTTAGAAGATAAACTGTTTATTCTCCAATCATCCAGGAGACTACATTCAATTTTAACTAGCAGTGAAATGTTAGGTAGAATATTGGGGTTCATGTTTATTTCTTCAAGGGCAAAATAAAGAGTCAAAATCAAGTGGATATTCTTGGTTGTTAACCTGCAATCAGAAGAAAAGGATCATTACAGATTATGTTCTTAAAAGAATATTAAATAAAACTAATATTGTTTATATATTTAATGCTTGTTTTCTTGAACTAATACTATGGTGATACAAGCACTGTTATTGTGATGTATTAGAATATAATTTCTCTGTAATTATGTAAGGATTCTAAAAAATATTTTAGTAGATTATTATTCAAGTGAGATTCTGTAATATTCAACTTTTATACAATTTTATTACCATGTCATTTAGCATGGTAGGAAGCATGTCCCCAAGACAGTGAATCTGCTCATTATTTTGGAACTCTAATACTTATCATATACAAAAATTGCAGGGGTATAAATCTTCTACCTAAACTATGATATTTCTTTTACTCAGAAGCAGGACTGGCCAAGGACAAGATTTATTTATGAGTGCATTAAATAGATAAACATATCTACCTATGTCACTAGCTCTGAAAATTCTTTTGGATTCAGACAAATAGCTTTGTTATTTTCAGTCTTTCTATTATATGTAGATTTTTCCTCTCCCTATTCTAGTTGATATTTTCACTGTCTGGTGTTATGCTATTGATAGTAACAATAACTTTTTCTTATTTATATCTTCCCATCATTCTTTTGATTTATAATGATGCATTTTGCCTTTATTCAATTGTATGAACACCTCAAATTTGGCTGTGATTCTTGCTCCTTTTTTTGACAAATAAAGGTATGTTTCTTCTTTGTCACTCAGCTTTAATCTGTACAGTTTAGGCATTTACATTATAATATGATATACATCATTTGATATAAATTTCTTATTCATGTTCACAGTCATGTCAAAAAGTGTGTATCACTTTATTGCTTTTTTAATGTTCCAGTTTTTCATTTCTCTCATGTCATATTTTTATTGCTATGTAAGAAGGTTATACATTAAAATATAACTGCTTGTTAGATGTATGGCTAATATAAAAATGAAAAGGAAATATATGTGTTTTATAATTTTGTGATTCTCATGTTTGACTAAGAGGATTCTTTAGAGTGTTTTATTTCTTAAACATTTCTGTCTTACTAAGAAATACTTAATCCTGCAATGTTTTCTAGTGCCTTATCATACTATATTGGATTTCATTAATGTTTGTTGTCTTCACAATTATATTTGAACTCTAGAATTTACCCGGTGATATTACTTTTTCTGATGTCAATATCTTAAATTGCATAGATCTTTGTCTCCCATGTACAGTTTTATAATTTGTACTTGTTTTACTTATGCAATCAAACCATCAGTGTCTGTGAACTCATATTATTTATTTCTTTTTTACTTAAAGTTTTGATATCAAATCTTTGAAAATTTAGTGCTTTACATATTCAAACAAACTGCTACATTTCTCTTCCTTTAGATTGAGTTTATCTGGCTTTATTTTGGGCCCTTGATCCACATGAACTTGAGATTTTTGCAAGCTGACAATTATGGGTCTATTTTCTTTTTTCTACATACGTACAGCCAGTTAGACCAGTACCCTTTAGTGAAGATTCTTTTTTTCCCATTGTATATTTTTGGCTTCTTTATGAAAGATCAAGTGTATTTAAGTGTCTGGTTTTATATCTGGATCTTCAATTCTCTTCAATTATCCTGTCTGACTCTGTACCAATACTATGCAGCTTTATCACTATTGCTCTGTAGCAGAATTTGAGGCCAAGGATGGTGTTTCCCTTAGCCATTCACTCCTTCTTCCTGGTCCTTTTAGCTGGAACTGACTGCCAACTAGTCTGCTTCCCTAGAAGATACCATATCCTGATGCCTTCCAGAAATTCCCCTGTACTCAGAACATTTGGTAAGAAAATTCCCTAAGTCCCACAGCTGCAGATGGGAGCACAATGGACTAGGGGACCTAGCCTCTCCCAGAATCCTATCCCAATAAATACTACTCCCATTTTCTGTGGTACTTTCTGCTGGGACATGCTGTTAGCTAGTTTTCTCCCTGGAAAAGGCTATATCTTCAGACATACTAGAGGATCTGCTGCACTCAGCATTTGGTAAGAACAACCCCCCAACCAAGTGTCAAGTAGCTGCTGGGATCCAGTGGAGTCAGGGAACCACCATCTTCCCCAAGCCAAATACCAATCCCCTACTGACTGGTCCTTTATGCTGGGAGAGAATGCAAGCATGTCTGCTCTCTGGCAGAGGCTATATCCTCAGATATACCAGAAGACCCACTGCACTCAGAACATTTGACATCACATCCTGAGGCATCACAGAAGATCTCTGCACCCAGGTCATCTGACACCATCACTAGAGACATCTCAGGAGATCTACTGCACTTGGACACAACAGCTTGAAGGCATTCCAGTTGTTTCTCTTTACACAGAGCAACTGAGCTATTGACATGACAGTCTGAAGACATTACAGGAACTCTGACATGTAAAGGGAAAGTGAACCAATAGACTGAAAGCCTCCCTGGAGTGTGGTTGCACACAAAGAAACAGAAACCACAGTCTACTGACCCCATCTCCAGAGAAGTGCTTGTCACAGGACAACAGTGTGACTGCTCCTCTGAAGACCTTCCAGTTAGAAGACCCCACAAAGCCAGGGTTGTAGGACTACCAAGAGACCCGAATCAAACCAGGGATAAAAGAGACAGACTCCAGAGAGATTCACCCAGACCAGCAAACATCAGGGATAATCAGATGGTGAGAGAAAAGCATAAGACAAACAGAAACAGAAGCCAATATATGTGGGCTTCATTAGAACCATATTTTCTCACCCCAGCAACCCTGAATACACCAACAGACCTAAAAATCAGGAAACTGACCTAAAGTCCTATCTCATGAAGTTAACAGAATCCTTTAAGGCGAATATAAATAACTCACTAAAAATATAGTAAAACACACACACACACACACACACACACACACACACACACACAATCAATAACAGGTAGACGCCCTTAAAGAGGAAAGAAATAAGTAGCTTGAAGAAATACAGAAAAACACAAGAGTTGAAGGAATTGGATAATGCAGTCTAATACCTAAAAGTAGAACTAGAAACAGTAAAGAAAACAGAAATGGAGGCATCGCCAGAAATGGAAAACCTAGAAAATTGGTCAGGTATTACAGATGTAAGTGTTGCCAACAGAATACAAGAGACAGAAAAGAGAATGTCAGGTGTAGATAATACTGTAGAAGAGACTGACCCAACTGTCAAATAAAATTCAAACCATAAAATACTCCTATTGCAAAACATCTAGGAAATTCAGGACACAAAGAAAATACCATATCTAATAATTGGAATAGAGAACAAGAAAATCAGAGAAGAAAACTTTCCCAAGCTAAAGGAAGAGATGGCCATAAATGTACAAGAAGACTATAGAACACCAAAAAAATATGACCTGAAAAGAAAATCCTCTGTTCATATAATTATCAAAACACTAAATGTACAGAACAAAGAAATAATATTAAAAGCTGAAATGGAAATGACCAAGTAACATACAAAGGTAGATCTATCAGAATTACACCACACTTCTCAGCAGAGACTATAAAAGGCAGAAGAGCCTGGACAGAGATCATCCTTACCGTAAGAGAACTCTAATGCCTGCCCTGGTTACTAAATCCAGGAAAATTCTCAATACACATAGATAGGGAAAACAAAATATCCCAGGATGAAACCAAATTCAAACAGTATCTATCTACATATCCAGCCCTACAAAGGATCTTAGAACAAAAACTCTAACATAAGGAAGTTACCTACAACAAAGATAAGACAAAATATTAAACATCTCACAAGAAATCAAATAGGAGAGAAACAGAAACACATACAGCCTTCTACAGAAACAAAATATAACAGGAATCAACATTCATCTGACTTTAAAATCTGTCAATATTAATGGAATCAACTAACCTATAAAGAGACATAAGTAACAGACTGGATATGCAAACATCTTGCATTTTTCTGCATACAAGAAACATGCTTCAATAATGAAGACAGACACTATGTCAAAGTAAAAAAAAAATGGAAAAAGGTCTTCCAAACAAATAGTCCAAAAACAAACAAACAAACAAACAAACAAACAAACAAGCTGGAGTCACCATCCTGATATCTAGTAAAACAGATGTTCAACCAACAGTTAACAAGTGTGATGAGGAAGGACACTTCATATTATTCAAAGGTAAAAGCAATAATAAAAAGTCTGACTTCTGAATATTATGCTCCAAATGCAAGGGCATCCACATTTATAAAAGAAACTTTACTAAAGCTCAAAACACATATTGAACCCTACACAATAATAGTTGAAGCTTTCAATACCCCACTCTCATCACTAGACAGGTCAATGAAACAGAAACTATCTAAACAGATGCATATTCCATAAGGAAATATAAGAAGTCATTAAAAATATTCCACCCAACAAAAGCCCAGGGCAAGATTGCTTTAGTGTTGAATTCTACCAGACTTCCAGAGAAGACCTGATACCAATATTGCTGAAAATATTTCATAAAATAAAAACAGAAGGAACAATAACTAACTTTTTCTATGAAGTCAAAATTTCTCTGATACCTTGACCACACAAGGATGCAACCAAAAAAGAAAAAAAAGAAGAAGAAAGAAAGAAAAGAGAACTTCAGATCAATCTTGCTTATTACACTTGATACAAAAATACCCAATAATATTCTTGCAATCACATACAAACAAAATCATTATTTACCAGAATTAAGTAGGCTTCATTCCAGAGATTCAAGGTTAGATCACTATGTGAAAATCCATTAATGTAATCCATCATATATACAAACTCAAAGAAAAACATCACATGATCATCTCCTTAGATGTAGAAAAGTCATTTGACCAAATACAGCACCATTTCATGATGAAGGAATTGGAGAGATGAGGCATTCAAGGCCCAGACCTAAGAATAATAAAAGCAATTTATGACAAAGCAACAGCCAATATCAAATTAAATGGGGAGATACTTGGAGCAATTCCACTAATGTCATGGACAGGACAAGGATGCCCATAGCTCCATATCTATTCAGTATAGTAGTCAAAGTGCTAGCTAGAACAATAAGACAACAACAACAGCAAAGAAGATCAGGGGATACAAATTGGCAAAGATGAAATAAAGGTATGACCATTTGTACATGATAGGGTAGTATAGATAAGTGACTCTAAAATTTCAACCTGAGAACTTCTCCAACTCAAAAACAACTTCAATTAAATGTCTAGATAAAAAAATTAACTCAAATCATTAGTCTTCTTTTATACAAATGATAAATAAGCTGACAAAAATGTAGGGAAACAACTCTTTTCACAATAGCCATAGATACTATAAAATATCTTGGAGTAACTCTAACCAAGCAAGTGAAAGATCTATATGACAATAACTTCAAGTCTCTCAAGAAAGAAATCCAAGAAGATCTCAGAAAATGGAGAGATCACCTGGGCTCATAGATTGGCAGAATTAGCATAGTAAAAATGGCCATCCTACCAAAGGGAATCTACAGATTCAATACAATCACCTTAAAATCCCAACACATTTATTGAAAGACATGGAAAAATCAATTCTCAAATTCACCTGGAAGGCAAAAATTCCAAAGTATCAAGAACTTGTAATTTTTTAATAGATGGAAGTAGGAGAGATTACTATCAGTGTATATATATATATATTGTATAGTTTGATTTAATGGTCTCAGAATGCATGTAAATTGAATGATAGAATTTCAGTTTGGGAATATCTATATCTTATATGAGTTTTAAATTATTCATAGTGTGTATCCTCTATTGTGATTGAAGATATTTTTTCTTTTATATTTAAAAGATGTTGTGGAGACACCACCGGAACCTGAAAGAAACAGACCGGATAAACAGTTCTCTGCACCCAAATCCCGTGGGAGGGAGAGCTAAACCTTCAGAGAGGCAGACAAGCCTGGGAAACCAGAAGAGACTGCTCCCTGCACACACATCTCGGACGCCAGAGGAAAAAGCCAAAGACCATCTGGAACCCTGGTGCACTGAAGCTCCCGGAAGGGGCGGCACAGGTCTTCCTGGTTGCTGCCGCTGCAGAGAGCCTGTGGGCAGCACCCCACGAGCGAACTTGAGCCTCAGGACCACAGGTAAGACCAAATTTTCTGCTGCAAGAAAGCTGCCTGGTGAACTCAAGACACAGGCCCACAGGAACAGCTGAAGACCTGTAGAGAGGAAAAACTACACGCCCGAAAGCAGAACACTCTGTCCCCATAACTGACTGAAAGAGAGGAAAACAGGTCTACAGCACTCCTGACACACAGGCTTATAGGACAGTCTAGCCACTGTCAGAAATAGCAGAACAAAGTAACACTAGAGATAATCTGATGGCGAGAGGCAAGCGCAGGAACACAAGCAACAGAAACCAAGACTACATGGCATCATCGGAGCCCAACTCTCCCAACAAAGCAAACATGGAATATCCAAACACACCAGAAAAGCAAGATCTAGTTTCAAAATCATATTTGATCATGATGCTGGAGGACTTCAAGAAAGACATGAAGAACTCCCTTAGAGAACAAGTAGAAGCCTACAGAGAGGAATCGCAAAAATGCCTGAAAGAATCGCAAAAATCCCTGAAAGAATTCCAGGAAAACATAAATAAACAAGTAGAAGCCCATAGAGAGGAGACACAAAAATCCCTGAAAGAATTCCAGGAAAACACAATCAAACAGTTGAAGGAATTAAAAATGGAAATAGAAGCAATTAAGAAAGAACACATGGAAACAACCCTGGATATAGAAAACCAAAAGAAGAGACAAGGAGCTGTAGATACAAGCTTCACCAACAGAATACAAGAGATGGAAGACAGAATCTCAGGAGCAGAAGATTCCATAGAAATCATTGACTCAACTGTCAAAGATAATGTAAAGCGGAAAAAGCTACTGGTCCAAAACATACAGGAAATCCAGGACTCAATGAGAAGATCAAACCTAAGGATAAGAGGTATAGAAGAGAGTTAAGACTCCCAGCTCAAAGGACCAGTAAATATCTTCAACAAAATCATAGAAGAAAACTTCCCTAACCTAAAAAAAGAGATACCCATAGACATACAAGAAGCCTACAGAACTCCAAATAGATTGGACCAGAAAAAGAAACACCTCCCGTCACATAATTGTCAAAACACCAAACGCACAAAATAAAGAAAGAATATTAAAAGCAGTAAGGGACAAAGGTCAAGTAACATATAAAGGGAGACCTATCAGAATCACACCAGACTTCTCGCCAGAAACTATGAAGGCCAGAAGATCCTGGACTGATGTCATACAGACCCTAAGAGAACACAAATGCCAGCCCAGGTTACTGTATCCAGCAAAACTCTCAATTAACATAGATGGAGAAACCAAGATATTCCATGACAAAACCAAATTTACACAATATCTTTCCACAAATCCAGCACTACAAAGGATAATAAATGGTAAAGCCCAACATAAGGAGGCAAGCTATACCCTAGAAGAAGCAAGAAACTAATCGTCTTGGCAACAAAACAAAGAGAATGAAAGCACACAAACATAACCTCACATCCAAATATGAATATAAAGGGAAACAATAATCACTATTCCTTAATATCTCTCAATATCAATGGCCTCAACTCCCCAATAAAAAGACATAGATTAACAAACTGGATACGCAACGAGGACCCTGCGTTCTGCTGCCTACAGGAAACACACCTCAGAGACAAAGACAGACACTACCTCAGCGTGAAAGGCTGGAAAACAACTTTCCAAGCAAATGGTCAGAAGAAGCAAGCTGGAGTAGCCATTCTAATATCAAATAAAATCAATTTCCAACTAAAAGTCATCAAAAAAGATAAGTAAGGACACTTCATATTCATCAAAGGAAAAATCCACCAAGATGAACTCTCAATCCTAAATATCTATGCCCCAAATACAAGGGCACCTACATACGTAAAAGAAACCTTACTAAAGCTCAAAACACACATTGCACCTCACACCATAATAGTGGGAGATTTCAACACCCCACTCTCATCAATGGACAGATCATGGAAACAGAAATTAAACAGTGATGTCGACAGACTAAGAGAAGTCATGAGCCAAATGGACCCAACGGATATTTATAGAACATTCTATCCTAAAGCAAAAGGATATACCTTCTTCTCAGCTCCTCATGGTACTTTCTCCAAAATTGACCATATAGTTGGTCAAAAAACGGGCCTCAACAGGTACAGAAAGATAGAAATAATCCCATGCGTGCTATCGGACCACCACGGCCTAAACTGGTCTTCAATAACAATAAGGGAAGAATGCCCACATATACGTGGAAATTGAACAATGCTCTACTCAATGATAACCTGGTCAAGGAAGAAATAAAGAAAGAAATTAAAAACTTTTTAGAATTTATTGAAAATGAAGATACAACATACTCAAACTTATGGGACACAATGAAAGCTGAGCTAAGAAGAAAACTCATAGCGCTGAGTGCCTGCAGAAAGAAACAGGAAAGAGCATATGTCAGCAGCTTGACCGCACACCTAAAAGCTCTAGAACAAAAAGAAGCAAATACACCCAGAAGGAGTAGAGGGCAGGAAATAATCAAACTCAGAGCTGAAATCAACCAAGTAGAAACAAAAAGGACCATAGAAAGAATCAACAGAACCAAAAGTTGGTTCTTTGAGAAAATCAACAAGATAGATAAACCCTTAGCCAGACTAACGAGAGGACACAGAGAGTGCGTCCAAATTAACAAAATCAGAAATGAAAAGGGAGACATAACTACAGATTCAGAGGAAATTCAAAAAATCATCAGATCTTACTCTAAAAGCCTATATTCAACAAAACTTGAAAATCTAAAGGAAATGGAAAATTTCCTAGACAGATACCAGGTATCGAAGTTAAATCAGGAACAGATAAACCAGTTAAACAACCCCATAACTCCTAAGGAAATAGAAGCAGTCATTAAAGGTCTCCCAACCAAAAAGAGCCCAGGTCCAGACGGGTTTAGTGCAGAATTCTATCAAACCTTCATAGAAGACCTCATACCAATATTATCCAAACTATTCCACAAAATTGAAACACATGGAGCCCTACCGAATTCCTTCTACGAAGCCACAATTACTCTTATACCTAAACCACACAAAGACACAACAAAGAAAGAGAACTTCAGACCAATTTCCCTTATGAATATCGACGCAAAAATACTCAATAAAATTCTGGCAAACCGAATTCAAGAGCACATCAAAACAATCATCCACCATGATAAGTAGGCTTCATCCCAGGCATGCAGGGATGGTTTAATATGCGGAAAAACCATCAACGTGATCCATTATATAAACAAACTGAAAGAACAGAACCACATGATCATTTCATTAGATGCTGAGAAAGCATTTGACAAAATTCAACACCCCTTCATGATAAAAGTCCTGGAAAGAATAGGAATTCAAGGCCCATACCTAAACATAGTAAAAGCCATATACAGCAAACCAGTTGCTAACATTAAACTAAATGGAGAGAAACTTGAAGCAATCCCACTAAAATCAGGGACTAGACAAGGCTGCCCACTCTCTCCCTACTTATTCAATATAGTTCTTGAAGTTCTAGGCAGAGCAATCAGACAACAAAAGGAGATCAAGGGGATACAGATCGGAAAAGAAGAGGTCAAAATATCACTATTTGCAGATGACATGATAGTATATTTAAGTGATCCCAAAAGTTCCACCAGAGAACTACTAAAGCTGATAAACAACTTCAGCAAAGTGGCTGGGTATAAAATTAACTCAAATAAATCAGTTGCCTTCCTCTATACAAAAGAGAAACAAGCCGAGAAAGAAATTAGGGAAACAACACCCTTCATAATAGACCCAAATAATATAAAGTACCTCGGTGTGACTTTAACCAAGCAAGTAAAAGATCTGTACAATAAGAACTTCAAGACACTGAGGAAAGAAATTGAAGAAGACCTCAGAAGATGGAAAGATCTCCCATGCTCATGGATTGGCAGGATTAATATAGTAAAAATGGCCATTTTACCAAAAGCAATCTACAGATTCAATGCAATCCCCATCAAAATACCAATCCAATTCTTCAAAGAGTTAGACAGAAGAATTTGCAAATTCATCTGGAATAACAAAAAACCCAGGATAGCTAAAGCTATCCTCAACAATAAAAGGACTTCAGGGGGAATCACTATCCCTGAACTCAAGCAGTATTACAGAGCAATAGTGATAAAAACTGCATGGTATTGGTACAGAGACAGACAGATAGACCAATGGAATAGAATTGAAGACCCAGAAATGAACCCACACACCTATGGTCACTTGATTTTTGACAAAGGAGCCAAAACCATCCAATGGAAAAAAGATAGCATTTTCAGCAAATGGTGCTGGTTCAACTGGAGGGCAACATGTAGAAGAATGCAGATCGATCCATGCTTATCACCCTGTACAAAGCTTAAGTCCAAGTGGATCAAGGACCTCCACATCAAACCAGACACACTCAAACTAATAGAAGAAAAACTAGGGAAGCATCTGGAACACATGGGCACTGGAAAAAATTTCCTAAACAAAACACCAATTGCTTATGCTCTAAGATCAAGAATCGACAAATGGGATCTCATAAAACTGCAAAGCTTCTGTAAGGCAAAGGACACTGTGGTTAGGACAAAATGGCAACCAACAGATTGGGAAAAGATCTTTACCAATCCTACAACAGATAGAGGCCTTATATCCAAAATATACAAAGAACTCAAGAAGTTAGACCACAGGGAGACAAATAACCCTATTAAAAAATGGGGTTCAGAGCTAAACAAAGAATTCACAGCTGAGGAATACCGAATGGCTGAGAAACACCTAAAGAAATGTTCAACATCATTAGTCATAAGGGAAATGCAAATCAAAACAACCCTGAGATTTCACCTCACACCATTGAGAATGGCTAAGCTCAAAAACTCAGGTGACAGCAGATGCTGGCGAGGATGTGGAGAAAGAGGAACACTCCTCCATTGTTGGTGGGATTGCAGACTGGTAAAACCATTCTGGAAATCAGTCTGGAGGTTCCTCAAAAAATTGGACATTGAACTGCCTGAGGATCCAGCTATACCTCTCTTGGGCATTTACCCAAAAGATGCCTCAACATATAAAAGAGATCGTGCTCCACTATGTTCATCGCACCCTTATTTATAATAGCCAGAAGCTGGAAAGAACCCAGATGCCCTTCAACAGAGGAATGGATACAGAAAATGTGGTACATCTACACAATGGAATATTACTCAGCTATCAAAAACAACGATTTTATGAAATTCGTAGGCAAATGGTTGGAACTGGAAAATATCATCCTGAGTGAGCTAACCCAATCACAGAAAGACATACATTGTATGCACTCATTGATAAGTGGCTATTAGCCCAAATGCTTGAATTACCCTAGATCCCTAGAACAAATGAAACTCAAGACAGATGATCAAAATGTGAATGCTTCACTCCTTCTTTAAATGAGGAAAAAGAATACCTTTGGCAGGGAAGGGAGAGGCAAAGATTAAAACAGAGACTGAAGGAACACCCATTTAGAGCCTGCCCCACATGTGGCCCATACATATACAGCCACCCAATTAGACAAGATGGATGAAGCAAAGAAGTGCAGACCGACAGGAGCCGGATGTAGATCTCTCCTGAGAGACACAGCCAGAATACAGCAAATACAGAGGCGAATGCCAGCAGCAAACCACTGAACTGAGAATAGGTCCCCTATTGAAGGAATCAGAGAAAGAACTGGAAGAGCTTGAAGGGGCTCGAGACCCCAAAAGTACAACAATGCCAAGCAACCAGAGCTTCCAGGGACTAAGCCACTACCTAAAGACTATACATGGACTGACCCTGGACTCTGACCCCATAGGTAGCAATGAATATCCTAGTAAGAGCACCAGTGGAAGGGGAAGCCCTGGGTCCTGCTAAGACTGAACCCCCAGTGAACTAGTCTATGGGGGGAGGGCGGCAATGGGGGGAGGGTTGGGAGGGGAACACCCATAATGAAGGGGAGGGGGGAGGGGGATGTTTGCCCGGAAACCGGGAAAGGGAATAACACTCGAAATGTATATAAGAAATACTCAAGTTAATAAAAAAAAAAGATGTTGTGAATGCTTTTGATGATTGCTCTCTACCACATAGTACATAGTGTTATCCAGGACAAAATTTTTTATATTCTTTTTCCATGGTACTTACTTTCCTCCTGAAAAAGAAAAACTAGTGTAATTCATTCTGCCAACATTCTTTTGCCATATGGGACCTAAAATTTGGAATTTTTTGTTTCACTATGAACCATGTCCTTCTAGAAAACTGACTCCTAGCACATTTCAATTGCATATATTCATCAATTTTTATTTATTTACAAAGAAAGAGAAGGATATTTGAGTCTACATATTTATGCTATTCATACATACTGTACTTTCAGAGCAGAACAAATTTGTGAAATTTAATAAAGCCTAAAAAACTTAGAGAAATACAGATAATAAAAGAAAATAAGAAATTAGGATTATCACCATTAATATTGAACTATATTTATCCACAAACCTTAGTATTTTCATAAGATCATAAGTAAATGATGACCCCTAAATTTGGGGCTTAAAAATATGAGTGCATGCAAGATTTAAAATACCATGCTGATGCAATATGTTAAAGATATAAGTTCCAGCTAAACAGCATCAGACAGATGGTGCTAGGGTCTTGGATTCTGTGGCAGTGTTGGAAATGTCAAAGGACTCACACTATGATGCGGGGGGTCTGTGAAGTGATATAAGCTTGGCTAAGCAAGTGAGGCCAAAGGGACAATGATGAGTGCTTGAGGAAAGAAATCCTTCCATTAAGAGTTAGAGCTCAGTTAAAAAACAGTCAGTGTAAGACAATTCTTGGTGAAATAGTTTATGGCCTTTATTACATAAGGTCAGGGATTATATAAAACTTACTGAGTGGGATGGTATTGAGGGGTAGGTAAATGCATTCTATTAACTGATTTTAAGATGCTACTGATGCTGTATTTGCCTGGGTAAGAATTCCATTGGTAAGCTACTTGGCAGAATACTGTGAACACTTGGTTGCAGGTCCCTTTGTTACATGGTTACATGCTCTGAAGCAAGCACAAAACCCAGGAGGAAGTGAGTTCTGATCCTGCTTGGCTCAGAAGAGGATTCTTCTGGTGCCAAGGTAAACACTGCCCACAGATACATAATAAACAAAGGATAATATTAAAAAGTATTTTATCTGCTGCTAAACTCTTAAAATGAGTGGACAAACATAAATCTTCCACACACTATTTAGCTAATTCTAAATACTAAAAGTGGGCATTTATAATACTAACAAGTTTTTGCCTTTTTGAACAAATGGTCAAAATGTTTTAAATTAAATGTGGTGGTAATATGGTTATCTGAGAAAGTTTAAAAAAAATGGAAATAGATGGTTACAAAAGTAAAAGACACGTATAGAACACCAAATATATTGTACTTGAAAATTAAATCCTCCTACGTCATAATAATCAAAACACTAGGTATACGGAACAAAGAAGAAACATATTAGAAACTTATAAATACAGAAATATGAGAATTGCACCTTGTTTTCAACAGAGACCATAAAATCCAGGTATTTTAGCTCAGACTATTATATTCTATAAAACTCCCAATCACCATAGATAGAGAAACCAAGATGTTTCATGACAAAAAAATTTGAACAATATATTTCTACCAATCCATCCTTACGGAGAATGCTAGGAGGAAAATGCCAAGACAATGAGTATAACTACACCTACAAAAACACAAGAAATTAATCATTGCACAGAAAGGCCAAGAGGAGAAACACACACACACAAAGCAAACACCAACATTAAAACAAAAGGAACTTACAGTCATTGTATATTAATATCCCTCAATATCATTGGACTCAAATCACCAATAAAACAATGCAGATTATCAGACTGAATACATAAACAGGAGCCATTATCCTGCTGCATAAAATAAAACATACCTCAGGTACAAAGATAGACACTACCTCAGAATAAAAACTGTAAAAGGGTATTATGAGAAAAAGGATGAAAGAAACAAGCTCTGGTATCTAGTCTAGTATTTGATCAAGTAGACTTTAAACCAAAATTAATCCAAACACTTGGGGAAGGGCAATTCATACTCATCAAAGGAAACATATACCAAGATGACATCTCAATTCTGAATATCTATATCCCAAATGCAACAAGACCAATATTCATAAAAGAAACGTTACTAAAGGTCCTACAACATCTTGAACATTACGTATAGTGAGGACTTCAACACCCCACCTTTATGAATGGATATGTCATAGTCAATGGACAAGAACTAGGCAAACCAGGGATAAAATCAATCAATGAGAACAAGAAAACAATACAAAGAATTAAAAATAGCAAGAGCTTGTTCTTTGAAAACATCAAGAAATAGAAAAAGCATGACCAAAACTACCCAAAAGACAGAAAGAAAGCATCAAAAGTAACAAAGTCAGAAATGAAAGGGGAGAGATACAAGTGAAATTTTGGAAATTAAAAAAAAATCATTAGGTCATACTTCCAAATCTTGTACTTAACAAAATTCAAATTTTAAACAAAATGGATGATATTCTAGAAAGATAGCACAAAAATTAAATTAAGATCAAGCAAATAAATAAGTCTATAGTCCCCAAAAGGAATGCAAGCTGTAATTACAAGTCTCTCAATGAAAAGAATCACAGTGTCAAAAGGTTTTAGCACAGAAGTCTAACAGACTTTAAATGAAGGTCTAATACCAATACACCTCAAACTATTCTTCCCCAAAATAGAAATAGAAGGAAAACTGTCAGATATATTCTATAAGGCCACAGTCATCCTGATACTTAAACCACAAAAAGACTCAAGAGAAAAGAGAATTTCAGACCTATATCTCTTATGAACACCTATGAAAAAACAATAAAATTCTCACATACTAATTCTAAGAACACATCAAAAACATCATTCACCACATTCAAATATGCTTCAGACCTATATCTATTATGAACATCTATAAAAAAACAATCAAAAAATTCTCACATACTAATTCCAAGAACACATCAAAAACATCATTCAGCATGATCAAATAGGCTTCATTATAGGGATACAGGGACAGTTCAATATAATCCACAATATAAACAACCTGAAAGATAAAAGAAATCAGATGATTATCTCATTAAATGCATCTAATTTTTTGATATGTCATTTATGTTAAAAAAACCATTCATTTAAAAAAAAAAAACAAAGTCTCTGGGAGATCTCGGATACAAGGCAAATTCCTAAACATAATAAAAGCAACATAAAGCAAGACAATGACCAACATTAAGTTAGAGTGAAACTTGAAGGAATCTCACTAAATTCAGAGACAAGATAATGCTGCCCATTGCCCCCTATCTATTCATTATAGGCCTGAGCAATAAAAAACCTAAAAGAGATCAAGTGGATACAATTGGAAAAGAAGTCAAAGTATTATTATTTGGAGATGGTATGAAATTATACATAAGCAACCCCCAAAATTCTACCAGTGAACTCCTACCTGTGGATAAAACATTGACCAATGTTGGAGGATGCAAAATTAACTCAAACAAAGTGATAGCTCTCCTTTATTCAAATGATGAATGCAATGAGAAAGACATTAGGGAAATGACACCCTGCACAGTACAAATATGTTTTATAAAGTATCTAGGTTTAACTCTAACCAAGAAAGTGAAACACCTGTATGAAAAGAATTATCAAGTCTCTGGAAAAATAAATTGAAGAAGATATTGGGATGTGGAAAAATCTTCCATGTTAATGTATTAGTAGAATTAACATAAGGAAAATGGCCATCATACCAAAAGCAATGGACAGATTTAATGTAATTCTTCCCAAATCGCGAAGATAGTCTAAAGAACTTGAGAGAGCAACTTCATATGGAAATTGAAAAATCCCACACTAACAAAAATAATACTGAACAATAAAACTTCTGGAGGAATCAATATCCCTGATCTCAAGCTACACTACACAACAATAGGAATAAAAACTGGATGTTATTGATAATAGAAACAGAAGGAGGAATGTAATTGAAGACCTGGGAATAAACCCTCACACCTATGAAAACTTCATTTTTGACAAAGAGCCAAAAGTGAACAATGAAAAAACTTCAACAAATAGTCCCAGTATAACTCTTGGTCTACATGTAGGAGAATGCAAATAGATCAATATTTATCATCCTGCACAAAGCTCAAGTCCAAGTGGATCAAGGACCCCAACTTAAAATGAGATACACTGTGTCTAATGGAAGAGAAATTTGTAAATTATCATGAACACGTTGGCACAGGGCTCAATTTACTGGACAGAACACCAATGGCTCATGCTTGAAGATTAACAGTTGATACAGAACCTGGAAAAAATCCAGGGCATATACCTCCCAAAATGATCTACCATTGCACAAGGACACATTCACTGTATTCATAGCAGGTTTATTTGTAATATCTAGAAACTAGAAACAACCCAGATGTCCCTCTGCTGAAGAATGGATAGAGAGAATGAACTTCACATTCACAATGAAATACGAGCTATTAGAAACAAGAAGACCATAAATTTTGCCAGCAAATGGACTGAACTAGGAAATATCATCTGGAACAAGAAAACTGAGACCCATAAGTATGTGCATATTATGAACTCATTGATAAATGGATATTAGCCATAAAGTGCAGGATATTCGCCATACACTCTACAGACCTAAAGAAGCTAAAGAAGGAAGTGCTATGTATGATGATTGAATCTCAGTTAAATTGGGGAATAAAATAGTCATATAATACAGAATACAGAAAAATCTCTTGCAAGAGGAAATGGGGAGCAGGATGCAGGGGATCAGGATCAAGTGTGTGGAGAAACAACCAAAAGGGCCAGAGGGCCAGTAGAATAAATGAAAATGTGCGGCTGGCAGTGTTGGAGCCTGGGGGAATCTATCGGAAGTGCCAGAGAACTGGGAGGCTCCCAGGAATCAAGGCAGATGACCATAGCCTAGATGCAAATAAGTGGGGATATGAAACCTGAAGAGATCACCTCCTGTAGCCACGCAAAAACTCTAGTGGAAGAATAAGGACACCAACCCACCCACAAAACTTGCAATTTATCCTGTTTCAAGGAAATGCATGGACAAAGATGGAACTGTGACAAAAGGAATTGCCAAGCAGTAACAGGTTTGACACGAGACCCATCCCAAGGGCACACACCAATCTCTGACTCTATTAATGAAACTCTGTTAAGCTTGTAGACAGGACACTAATATAACTGTCCTCTGAGAGGCTCCATTCATTGTTCGAGTGAAACAGATGCACATACCCACACCCTAACTTTGGGTGGACCTCAGGGACTTTCATAGAAGATTTCAGGGAAGAATTACCTGTATTGGATATGAACTCACAGGATGACTAACAGAGTCAAGCCACGTGGATCCTTGGGGGTTCTCTGATGAGCCACCAAACAAAGAGCATATAGAAGCTGGACAAAGGTACTTGGGACACACACAGCAGCTGTTCAGCTTGCTGTTCATTTGGATTCCCCAACAACTGGACAAAAGCTATCCCTATAAATCTGGTGCCTGGCTGGAATTTGTTCCCTAACAGGGCTAACTTGTCTAGATTCAGTGGGAGGTCATGAATCTGATTTTGCAGAAATTTGATGTGCCAGGGTGGGTGGAATGCCCAGGTGGTCCCAACACTCTCTGAAGAGAAGAGAAATAGGGGATTGGGAGAAAGAATCTATGATGGAGGACCAGAAGATCGTAGTGACTTGGATGTAAAATGAATGAATAAATAGATTAATTAATTAATGTAGAAAAATTGTTGAATAACTATATATAAAGTTGCTTCATTCTCAATACTGTACAATATTTTCTTATGTTCATGATCTTACAGTTTAGACTTGAATTTATTCAAGAGACCCACCAATTGGTGGAGCAGTCCACAAGTTGATTCTAGGAAGTAATGATGAATACATTAAGATGTCACGACATTGGTTTGTGTTTATGTAAGATTAACACAGTTCTTTTGAGATCTTGGTCTCTTTTGGTTCTCTGGCTACTTGTTTTTCATTTCAATATCTTTGCACTTGCTCTCACCACTGTGATACTATATTCCATGACGTCCTCAGTAACATCAAGACTCTGATAGTTCTAGATCATTTCTCCTGAACTGAGAATAAAACAAAACTCTTTTCTTCTTAAAATATAGACCATTGCCTTAACTTTTTGCTGTTCACCATAACATGGTGGGATCTACCGCTGTGTACCTATTGCTAATTACACTCACTCACTGTGAATGTAGGATGTAGATAAATCAACCTTGATGGATCAGGAAAGATTCCCTGATGACTGGCTTACACAGTGCCAGAAAATTGTCTATAGTCATCTGGAAAGAAAGACAGCAAAGGTCTTACTGAACACTGTGCTCAGCATATCTTAATACTGACCTGCCTGTTATGTGTCTTTTGGTCACATTGTAGTGGGATATTTATGGGATTTTCCAAGCACTTTGCAAGTTTTTGTTCCTGCCTGGTACTGTAAATATGGCCAAATGTTCTTGACTGGGGAGATAGCTGTTTTGCCAAGTGGTCATACTGTCAAATTGCTTTTTAAACATTGATGTTTCTACAGCATTTTGTATTGATTTCTGCTTTGTCAGAGACGCTTCTTATTTCAGTGAGTAGTAACTACTGAGAAACTTATGGCTATTCAATGTATCTAACACAAATAACACTGAGTGCTCAGTTGCAGGTGAGTTATCTGTATTAACTTATCCCCATGTGAAGCTCAGAAAAATGAAGTATGAGGAGGCAGAAAAATGGAATAGCAAGGGAACAGAGAGGAAATCTGTAAAATAAATACCAACTGACACAAATGATGTGACTGTTACATTTCTTCCACTCACAACAGTCTCCTGCATAAAACTTATACAAGGTCAAGCAGAGGAAACTTCCAATGTTCACTGGTAAGGGACTTCACAGGTCTCACCTTTGGCAGAGGTGCTGATGGCCATTGGTAACTGTCGAGGGAGGGAGAGTCACTTCCCTGATCATGCGGCCATTGGTAGGAAGCCCATTCACAAGTGGATGATTTTATATCCTTGTGCATATGAGTAAGACTAATTGGACTTAGGGGTTATTGATTTAAAACAAAAAGGAAAGCAAAAATTAGAGAGGGAGATGTCCTGCTAGGTAGTAGGTGTTGTAAGAGAGAGGTAGGAAGTAGCATATCCATATGTTATAATCTTCTGCATATGTGTGAAATTTTCCAAACATAAAAAGAAAATATTATTTTAACATTTTTTCTTTTATTGCCTTGCATTGTGATTTTAGAAAACATATGTGTATAAAAATATGAAATATTAAAAATTAATCTTATTGTGACTACTTGTTTATATTTATATAAACATGTTTGAAAATATATAGATTGCTCACATATGTATATATTATATATTCACTGTCTATATAAATAAAATAAAATACCATAAAATATTAAAAGAAAATAATTGGGCAGAATAACTATTCATAATTCCAAAAACTTTCCATAAGGCATACATGTAGACATCTGAAATGATTGAAATGATTAATATATATATATATATATATATATATTTCAGCTAAATAATTTGTAATGTAGCTATGTTTACAAAATGATCATTACTCCACTCATTACATAAATTATATCTTACTAAATTTTACAAAAAAACATATAGCTAATGTGTGCTCCAACATTTTTTGTATTATCAGTCTTTGTTAACTCCTTTTTTCATGTTATTAACCATAATAGAAGTATACAAATAGCTATAAATATCGTTGAAATATTTTGGAAAAATATATGAATAAATACAAATTGCAGGTATAGAAACATGGATCTACAATAATTTATATTATAAATGGATATTTGACTGAGGATTATATATAATAACCTCAGTTTTGAATAAATTTGTGCTTTTATTTACAAAGCTTAGGAAATGATCAACACTATTACAGTAACTTTTGTAGTTTGTGGAATTTATGATATATAATTCACTATTGAATAGAAAAGTGTTCTAGCAATACTTGAAAACAGGGGAGATCACATCAGTGGTGTATGTTAATTCATCAGATGTGAGGAATTGCAAATATCTTTACCTCAACTTCCTAGAAAACTGTAGTAAATATAACCATATTTGTGATGTTATTACTTATTACTTCTCTCTCAAATGCTAACAGGTGTGATAAGCAGCATCGTTTTTAAAATAAAAATATGCAGATTAAAAATTCATAGGCAAATGGATGGAACTAAAACTTATCCTGTGTGAGGGAACTCAATCACAAAAAAAAAAAAACCCACATAGTATGTACACATTGATAAGTGGATATTAGCCCAAAAGCTAATATCCCAAGATAAAATCCATGGACCACATGAAGCTCAAGAAGGACAACCAAAGTGCAGATGTTTCAGTCCTTCTCAAAAGGGGGAACAAAAATATTCAAAGAAGGAAATATGGAAAAAAAGATTGGAGTAGAGACTGAAGGAATGGCCAATCAGAGCCTACCCCACATATGTATCCAGCCCATATACATACAGCCACCAAACCCAGACAATATTGCTGATGACAATAAGTGCATGCTGATAGTAGCCTGAAATAGCTGTCTCCGGAGAGGTTCATTTGTTAGAATGTAACAAATGCAGGGGATAATGCTAGCAGCCAACTGTTGAACTGAGAATGGTGTCCCCATTGGAGAAGTTAGAGAAAGGATTAAAGGGTCTGACGGTGCTTGAAATCCCATAAGAACAATAATAACAACCAACCAGAGCTGTGAGGGACTGAACCACCACCCAAAGAATATACATGGGCTGGAAGTAAGGAGGATGGAAGGAGGAATACCTGTATGGGGAGAGGGAGGGGATGGGGACTTATGGACAGGAAACCTGGAAAAGGAATAACATTTGAAATGTAAGTAAAGAAATATATCTAATAAAAAAGAAAAAAAGAAAAAATAAAAGGATTGATCAGAAAAAAATAAAGTAAATTGATTTAATGGAAAAAGAATACACATGGACAGACCCAAGGCTCCAGCTGCTTATGTAGCAGATGATGGCCTTGCTGGGCATCAATGGGAGGAGAAGCCCTTGGTCCTGCCAAAACTGGACCCTCCAGTGTAGGGGACTCTCAGGAGGCAGGAGGGGTACATGGTTGGGTGGGGAAACACCATCACAGAAGGTGTAGGGGATGGGATAAGGGTTTATGGAAAAGAAACTATGAAAGCAGATAACATTTAAAACATAAATAAAAAATCCAATGAAAAAAGAAATGTGCACATAAATCCAAAAGGAAATATTAATACATCACTTCATTAGAATTGCCATTCCATACTGAAGAGTTTAGATCATGGACATCACTTTACACTATGCAATGGAACTGCCCCTATAAAGTGTACGAATATACAAAACGGTAGGCAATATATGTCATGTAGGCTATTGCATTAAAAAATATGCCTCTGAAAAGATGGATCAGATAAACTAAAAGCATGATAAATATGGAAATCGTCGGGAATAAAACAAAATTAATCTTGGTTATGTCTTAGTGAGGGAGACCAAATAAGAGAGAAGACACAGAGTATGGAGTATTAAGGTCTGGCAAAGTATATCAATGCTATATATTATTTACATTGATATACAATTAAGGAGAAATACATTAAAGGCCCTTACCTCTTGTCTAAATTACCACTGAACTGTTCATTCTTTACATGACCAAACTTTGTATAAATAAAAAAAAAGCAATCAATGTCTTTGTCTTCTTCCCAAGGTGTCTTGGTTTTTAATCTCCAAAAACAACGGTTGTCAATTGAACTGCACAAAAGAAAAGAAAGCTTCAGGACAAGAAATGCAAACAGAAAAGTGAACATCTTTATCATTTCGCCAAGAAAAAATAATTTGTAAAAAAGCAAGATACACAGAAAAGCACCTGTCAGATAGGCACATACATACATATATATGCCTCTTTTTATTATTGAATTCACTCATCACTTGCATTTATTTGAACTCTTCTCAACTTGCTCTCTGGAGAACCCATCAGCATTCTCAGGCCTCAGGCTCTGCATCTGTGTTCTTATGCCCAGGAGCAAGCCATATTCACTAATTTTGTTTAAGGATTATTCTTCAATACTATTTATGATTCTGCACATATCAGTCAACTTGACATCTCCAGGCAAGTATTCTCCAGGGTAAATTTAAAGTCCCAATTTTAAGTACTTGATGCAGATTATATCTGACATACTAAGCAAGTTTGAGTTGGAACTTAAGAAACAACTACTCCTAGACAAAGTGTACTATAGACATAGAGGTACCATGCCCTAGAATATCTGTCATATGGAATGTTGTCATGTATTTGGTATTCAGACATCTACACACCCACAATAATTACATTCTTCTTCCCATCTTTCACACATGCATACACGCACACATGTTTATGCATATGTACACACATATGCACACACACACTCACTCATACCTGACTGCCCTTATACTGAACTAAATCTCACAAAATGGGAGGTATTAGAGAACCAATCATCATCCTGAAATCAGATCAGAAATACTTAGCAGCTTTTCAATTTCAAGGCAGAATCTAAAATGCAGTTTGACTTCTATGCATAATATGGGTCTCATTTCCCGTGTATTGGTATCTTAAGATCTGACATTTCCCTAACTGAAATAGTAATTTTACTCATTATTTTTTCTTTTATATGAATAGAGTACTACCTGGAATGGACTCAGTAGTTTTAGAATAAGTTCTTTCTGGTCATAAAAGAATACATGTGGATTTCTTTTCCTTTTCTTTTTAGGAAGTATTATTTTCGGTTTTAATTTTTTCTCTTGTTGAAAATAGAGTTTAAGGAATAATTTGGAAATATTCATACTTTTGAACAGAAAGGAAATACATGGGTTGGATTGCTAAATTTTTTTGAACAAAAATAGCCTTCACTTTATATTACCTTTATAAGTGTTCTTTATAACTGATGCAAAATTGAAGTTACTATTTCTTACATTGTTACAGGATTTACATATTGACATAGAATTGAGGTTTTTTATTGGTATAAATCTATATTGATATAAAATTTGAAATTAATATTGTTACTCTTAGATAGGAATTGTGCCTATGCAACTCATATAAGTACACAAGGCTTTGATCCAGTCCCTTTATAGTTTCTATTTTAAACTGTTTAGAATGATTGCATAATGCAAGTTAAGGGTTAGATAGTAAATGTTTGATTATATTAGATTCTTATTTAATTAAAGTAAGGCATTTTCAATATTATTCAAACAGCAATAGCTAAGAATATTCAAAGTTTAACAGGTCAGATACAGCTTTTGAATACAGTCTTCAAATACATCCAAAGTCCACAGATTCTGATATTTAATCATTTCATCATTATTAGAAAGTTTGGCTAGAAACATGTCTGCTTCTGAAAGTACCAGTTTCATGTTTCAAAGAAGATATTGAGGATCTTCACCTCCAGTCAAGGCTGATTATTGTGGCAAGGTGGCATCTGGGCAGAAATTGTCTATTTTATATACATACAAAATACACAAAATACTGTTCAAAAGGACAACAGATGTGGGTTAGTCGACTACTAATCTCTTCCAACAGAGGGTGAGCTACTCCTTCATATTCCTCCTTTATTTTGGAGTCTCTTAGATGGCTCTTTGCCAAAAGGGTGAAGACAGATACTACAATATTATAAAAAATTAGGGGAATGTCTAGGTAGTCATCTGTCATTATTGTTTAAGTTTTGGAAGCTTTGGTTTTATGCTTCCTATTTATTCAGGTAATAATTAATTTGTTCTTGGATTTCTGATGGGGTTGAAGATTAATTATTCCCATAAGCAAACATAAATTGTTTAGCATTGAGAGATATAATATAGAGTTAGAAGCATGGTTTTCAGATGGTGTTACAGTCTAAAATGAAAACATAATTCAGGTGTATAATCACAAACTCTTTAACTTAAGAATGATAATAGAGTGCTTGATTTATTATTGACTAGTTTGGACTGGATATTAATTGTGTATCATACTCTGTGATTTACATTATTGTTCTGGTTGTAGTCAATTTACGTCTGAGAGAAGAGATTATTTTTTCTTTATTTTTAAATTTGTACAGAGAATTTGAGGTGCTGCAGATTGGTTCTAATGCTTTGATTCAGTCAGGAATCTGTATGTCCAAACAATAAACATTCTTGTCTCCAACTGGATTTTAATCAATACAGATGACAATAGCCAAAGGAACAGGACAGGACACTTAGAGTTGCATGGGCTAGGTCACAGGAGAGAGATGGGCGAGATTGCTATGAGTCAGGGAAGGAAGGGAGACAGGAGCGCAGGAGAGAAAGCCAACCACCCATGTGAAAATTCAAGTGAGTGGCCACTGGCTACTTTCCTGATTGGACCTAGTCTATCAGGGGAAGTTTTAGGAGTGCCCGATCATTGCGTTAGCTAAGGCATTTAAAAAATAATCTAATGTGTGTATACCTTTTATTCACAAATTCAGAGAGTTCCTGAGTGGTGGCTGGAAGTATGTGACCCACTAGGAGCACAAAACTGTGTATGCCCAGTCACTGCTACACTCTCCTACACCATTAGATGAGCCACCAATAAGTTATGTATCTGTCTATTTAATGGGAGTAGGTTGAACAGTTTTTGTAATCACAAATACACTTCATATAAGGAAAGCCCAGGCTGGAGAAATGGCTCAGTTGTTAAGAGCACTGATTGCTCCTACAGAGGTCCTGAATTCAATTTCCAGCAACAACATATAGGCTCACAACCATCTGTCATGGCATCCAATGCTCTATTCTGGTGTGTCTGAAGAGTGACAGTGTAATCAAAATAAATAAATAAATCTTTTAAAAAAGAGTATACAACAGTATTCTTTAGAAAGAAAAGCCCATACCTTGCCAGCTGGACAATGATTTCACAGCTGTTCTCAGCAATCTGGAAATAATACGAATGTCCATTACTTTCTTGAATGTGTTTAAACAATGCTGTTAGCTGAGGGTAACATAACACAGGAGCCATCAAAACTATACAAAATTGTTGATATTGGGTCCTTCCCTAATATACTAATTGAGCTAGGAGAGTACAGTGTTTTTTGAGCCTTATGCTATAAATTCAGTTCACAGGTTTTCTTCTTGTGCTACCTTGCCTGAAGGAGACAATTTAGTGGAGAATATAAATATTCCATATTATACAAACGCCTTTTTTATTCTAGATTCAAATAGCTGTAGTTTTCTTGCTTGTATCTCAAGGTAATAGATGACTATCCAATGACCTTTGTCTGTCCACATCCTGGTTGTTTACAGCCGTGCCTATAACAAATAAGTCCACTATGAACATCGTGGAATACATGCCATTGTGGCATGATGGCACATCTTTTGGGCATTTGTCCAAGAGTGGTACAGGTTCATTTCCAGAGTATTTTTAGTTGATTTAATAGGTTTATAGCTTACTGCTAGGTTTTATTTTTTCTTTCTTTCTAAAATATGGTTATTTTTATTTATTTATACTTCAAAAGAACATAGTGGAACATGGGTTTTTGATATATGTTGGAGCATATTTTGGGTATATGCCCAGGAGTGGTATAACTGGGTCTCCAGGTAGTACTATGTTCAATTTTCTGAAGAACTTCCAGAGTGGTTGTACCAGCTTGTAATCCCAACAACAAGGGAGGAGTGTTCACCTTTCTACACATCCTCCACAGAATCTGCTGTCACCAGAATCTTTGATCTTAGCCATTCTTAAAGGTGTGCAGTAGAAACTCAGGGTTGTTTTGATTTTCATTTTCCTGATGATTAAGTATTTTGTACATTTCATTAGGTACCTCTCAACCATTTGATATTCCTCAGGTGAGAATTCTTTGTTTAGCTCTCTAACCCATATTTAAGAGTGTTATTTGCCTTTTTGGAGTCTAAACTCTTGACTTCTTTGCATATATTTGATATTAGCTTCTATCGGATATAAGATCTGTAAAGATCTTGTCCCAATCTGTGGGTTGCTGTTTTGTCTTTTGCTTTACAGAATCTTTGCAGTTTTATGATGTCCCATTTGTTGGTTCTCGATCTTAGAACATGAGTCATCAGTGTTCTGTTCAGGAAATTTTCTCCTGGGCTTATGTGTTCGAGGCTGTCCCCTATTTTTCTTCTATTAGTTTGAGTATATCTGGTTTTATGTAGAGTTCCTTGATCCACTTGGGCTTGAGATTTGTACAGGGTGTTAAAAATGGACGGATTGGCATTCTTCTACATGCTGACTTCCAGTTGAATCAGCACCATTTGTTGAAAATGCTATCTTTTGGGGTTGGGGATTTAGCTCAGTGGTAGAGCACTTGCCTAGGAAGCGGAAGGCCCTGGGTTTGGTCCCCAGCTCCAAAAAAAAAAAAAAAAAAAAAAAAAAAAAAAAAAAAACCCAAAAGAAAAGAAAAAGAAAATGATAGTTTTAGATACTTTGTCAAAGATTAACTGACTGTAAATTACTGGGTTCATGTTCTTTAATTATATTCCATTGATATACCTGTCTGTCTCTGTCCCAATACATCTTTTTTCCATCTTTATTAACTTGATTATTTCTTATTTACATTTCGATTGTTATTCCCCTTCCCGGTTTCTTGGCCAACATCCCCCTAAATATTCCCCCTCCCCTTCTCTATAGGTTTTCCCCTCCCCATCCCCCCATTGCTGCCCTCCCCCTAACAATCACGTTTACGGGGGTTCAGTATTCGTAGGACCAAGGGCTTCCCCTTCCACTGGTGCTCTTACTAGGATATTCATTGCTACCTATGAGGTCGGAGACCAGGGTTGGAGCCCATGTAAAGACTTTGGGTAGTGGCTTAATCCCTGGAAGCTCTGGTTGGTTGGCATTGTTGTTCATATGGGGTCTCAAGCCCCTTCAAGCTCGTTTAATCCTTTCTAAGATTCCTTCAACAGGGGTCCCATTCTCAGGTCAGTGGTTTAATGATGGCATTCGCCTATGGATTTGCTGTATTCTGGCTGTGTCTCTCAGGAGAGATCTACATCTGGTTCCTGTCGGCCTGCACTTCTTTGCTTCATCCATCTTATCAAGTTTGGTGGCTGTACATATATGGGCCACATGTGGGGCAGGCTCTGAATGGGCGTTCCTACTGTCTCTGTTTTAAACTTTGCCTCCCTATTCCCTGCCAAGGCTATTCTTATTCCCCTTTTAAAGAAGGAGTGAAGCATTCACATTTTGATCATCCTTCTTGAGTTTCATGTGTTCTGTGCATCTAGGGTAATTCAAGCATTTGGGCTAATAGCCACTTATCAATGAGTGCATACTATGTGTGTTTTTCTGTGATTGGGTTACCTCACTCAGGATGATATTTTCTAGTACCATCCACTTGCCTATGAATTTCATAAAGTCATTGTTTTTGAAAGCTGAGTAGTATTCCATTGTGTAGGTATACCACATTTTCTGTATCCATTCCTCTGTTGAAGGGCATCTGGGTTCTTTCCAGCTTCCGGCTGTTATAATTAAGGCTGCTATGAACATAGTGGAGCATGTGTCTTTGTTATATGTTGGGGCTTCCTTTGGGTATATGCCCAAGAGATGTATAGCTGGGTTCTCAGGTAGTTCAATGTCCACTTTTCTGAGGAATCTCCAGACTGATTTCCAGAATGGTTGTGCCAGTCTGCAATCCCACCAACAATGGAGGAGTGTTTCTCTTTCTCCACATCCTTGCCAGCATTTGCTGTCACCTGAGTTTTTGATCTTAGCCATTCTCACTGGTGTGAGGTGAAATCTCAGGGTTGTTTTGATTTACATTTCCCTTATGACTAAAGATGTTGAACATTTCTTTAGGTGTTTCTCAGCCATACTGCATTCCCCACCTGTGAATTCTTCAACTCTGAACCACATTTTTTTTTAAATTTATTTAATACTTAATAATAATTCTTTGGTTTCTGGGCAAACATCCCCCTCCCCCCCTTCCTTATGGGTGTTCCCCTCCCAACCCTCCCCCCATTGCCGCCCTCCCCCCAACAGTCTAGTTCACTGGGGGTTCAGTCTTAGCAGGACCCAGGGCTTCCCCTTCCACTGGTGCTCTTACTAGTATATTCATTGCTACCTATGAGGTCAGAGTCCAGGGTCAGTCCATGTATAGTCTTTAGGTAGTGGCTTAGTCCCTGGAAGCTCTGGTTGCTTGGCATTGTTGTACATATGGGGTCTTGAGCCCCTTCAAGCTCTTCCAGTTCTTTCTCTGATTCCTTCAACGGGGGTCCTATTCTCAGTTCAGTGGTTTGCTGCTGGCATTCGCCTCTGTATTTGCTATATTCTGGCTGTGTCTCTCAGGAGCGATCTACATCCGGCTCCTGTCGGTCTGCACTTCTTTGCTTCATCCATCTTGTCTAATTGGGTGGCTGTATATGTATGGGCCACATGTGGGGCAGGCTCTGAATGGGTGTTCCTTCAGTCTCTGTTTTAATCTTTGCCTAATAGGTCTCCCTGCGGTATTACTTCTTGAGCTCTTTGTATATTTTGGATATAAACCCCCAATACAGTTTTTATGACTATTACTCTGCAATACTGCTTGAGGTAAGGGATGGTGATTCCCACAGAATTCCTTTTATTGTTGAGGATAGTTTTCACTATCCTGGGTATTTTGTTATTCCAAATGAATTTGCAAATTGCTCCTTTTAACTTTATGAAGGATTGATTCTTATTTTGTAGTATTCAGCATATTTACTAAAGGCTATTTCTTTCTATTCCAAGTAGCTTTGAACCATTTCTGTCCCAGATAGCTATCAATGAATGATATCTCTTTAAAAAGGGCCATGCTGTCTTTGGGTGTCTATTTAAATAAAGACACATTACCTGGAAAGAATCAAACTCCGGTTCTTTCTCAACATTATTTGACAATGTATTTGCTTGCTGCAGAATTAACTCATGGAATGAGTGGGCCACAGCATACACAGCATTGTATAGATTATAATTTGTTTCACTCATGGCCATTTCGAACTGGTTGTTAGATAACCATTTCAGTAGCATTTTTCTTGAACATTTCTTCAGTTTCTTACAATTAGATGAAGGCCAAAAACAATTAAAATTCAACCACCATAACTTAGCAAGAGAAATAGTGTTACTGTAGTTTAAAGGGTGCACTGTCTGTATAAATTCTTTAAAACCAGATACCTCAGAATAATGATGTGAAAAGCTGAGGGTACCATGAAAAGAGTTGAAGAGGAATTCTCCATTACTTGTAATTATATCCCACTGTGAGGTATCAATCCAGATTCTCTGAATGGCTACAAACTGCCATAGTCTAAAGATTACTTGTAGATGAGAATCTTTGTCTCCATAAATGATAACTTTTGCTAAGGACATCATAATTTGGTTACAATATATATCAGCCATTGTGAAGAATATTTTTATGTCATATGTGATAACAGTGACAAAGGCTAAACAGATGTCATATCTTTGCATTTCTTCTCTCAGTTCAGAGGCAAATTGAAGTCCTGGATCATCATCTGAAATCATCTATCCTACTCAGTACCAGCTGAAATAAATCACCAACGACACCATGCCAATAGCTATAGACGTAATCTTGATAGCCATCGGGTACACATATAGAAATTGTTCATAGCTATTGAGAAGAGGGTGAAATGGCCATAATAAAGCTGAAGGACATTAAAATGAATAAATAAAACAATTTAAACTTGAAGAAGTACATAAATCTTAACACCTATGTATGTTTTAAAAGGTCTGGAAGTGTTGGAAGGTGCAAATTATTCATCTTATTATTAAAATACAAATCATTGTGATTTTCTTGAATAGCATGAATGAATTTATTCTTCCAATAAAACATTTCATATTCCCACTGCTTCTTTTCTCTATTTTCAATAAAGTTGGGATATATACACTATATAGCGTATGAATGCTTATGCTTTGAAATTTATCGATCAAATAACACATAAATTCAGACTCTGGCTTCCAGTTTGCTAAAGCACTAAGAAAACCAGCATTAAAGCAGGTCATATTTCATTAAACCCAAACTACCCAACCTCGCTTCGGGAGTTCTGGACGTGTAGAGAAGTGGTCAAAGTACGGCAGTTGGTAGCCATGTAGGTCCTGTAAATACAATAAAGTATCTTCTCTGGTTTCTATAGTCAAAGTTAGGAAAATAATTACCTCTTCTTGAGGATAAACTGATTTTACTCCAATCGGCCAACAGGTTACATTCAACTTTAACCAATAGAGAAATATTGGGTAAAATCTTAGGGTTCCTATTGATTTCTTCAATAGCAAAATAAAGAGATAAAAATCAAGTGTATGTTCTTAGTTGTCAACCTAAAACAGATCACAATATTCATTAAAGGTTATGGTATAAATGTGATAATCTCAAACCACTCTGAATGTGAATTATGCTCTGAATCATTTCTCTATATACTTATATTTCTATGGTGAAACAAATTCTGTTACTGTACTGTATGAGAGTGGGAGGATTTTAAAAATGGCTTTGTGTTGACTTTACAAAAGAAGTATTTTGTCATCTGGAATTTTCCTAGTTTACTTTTTTTATCTGTGAACATGATGAGTAGATTATAGAATGTAAGGCAGTGTTTGCTAACTCCTTGTCTAGTATTATCATAATCTTGGAATTCTTGTGTTTAACATATGTGGACAGTGAAGGAGATACACTGTCTCCTGAATGCTTGGTGCTTCATTTCACAGAAACGAAGTGCCTAAAGCCATCAAAGTGTTGTAAGTATGAGAAAATGGGAAGTAAGATCTTTTTTCAACCCCTTGTAGAAGTTTATATATTCATAGATAATGCAAGAATAATAAATACTTCTTTTCTTTATTTCACTTTTCTCCTTTTTATGCAATTCAGAGTATAGGATCTGGTGGAATGTGGGATTATATAAGGTGGATTGTTATTAATATGTTTCATCCACTCATTTAACTGGATTTGATATCTCTGGTCCTAGGCCTACGATAGCTTATTTCTGAATAGTGCACCTTTGTTCTTATGAAATAATTTAGTATTTGATTACTTTGTTTTTGTTTAAGGTATTTTACAATGATAAATTTCACATAATATTATTGTACAAAGTATCTTCATAATCTTATTTTAAATGATTTTATATTTCAGTCATTTGTAGTAAAGCTTTATCATTATTAACTTGAGTATTTCTTATTTACATTTCGATTGTTATTCCCTTTCCCGGTTTCCGGGCCAACATCCTCCTAACCCCTCCCCCTCCCCTTCTATATGGGTGTTCCCCTCACCAACCTCCCCTCATTACCGCCTTTTGTTCCAGCATTTCTGCCTTGACGGATTATTATATAACTTATACACATATCTAAGCACAGTTTAAGGATGTAATTGGTATCAAATTGACTAATTATATTATCTATATTTTATACACATACACATTCACGCATGCACACACACACATATATGTATAAATGTATATATCTCCATTTCCCTCTCTCTCTCTCTGTCTATATATATATACATATATATATGTATGTATATATATAGTTTGCTGCTTAGTTCCTTGACATTCTGTGTGGGAGAAGGATCTGTTTTATTTTTTACTTTGAGTCCTTTAATTTGAGTTCTTCATTTAAACCATCAATATTGCTGTTTTGTACAAAGTTTGCATTTTCAATAATTTGTTCCTTGTTTTAAAAGCTGGTTTGGAATGTCTTCTTTCCTTGTAATTTTATCTTCATGTTCTGTGAAATCATACAATTCATTATGTTTAAATGATAATATCTATTTCTAATATATATATATACACATATATATACACACACACACACACACACACACACACATATATATATATATGACAGAGAGAGAGAGAGAGAGAGAGAGAGAGAGAGAGAGAGAGAGAGAGAGAAAGATATGAGGGTTGTTTTTCATACATATATGGTTCCAAGGCAGACCATCCTTCCATCCTTTCTGCATTTGACTACTAATGATGAAATTCGGGAGCTAATAGATGCCAGAAAGTCTGTTTCCCTTAAGTATTTTTTTTTTAGATTTTTCATTCATTAGAAAACCTTTGTCCTGTGGGAGGTACCATATCCAGTACCATTTGGGAAATATAAATTGTGGAATGAATCATTTAAACAAAATCATTTAAACATAGTTGAGTTGTTTTGGATGTGACGAATATTGGAGAGTTGTGGTAGGAATTTGAAGGTTTTCTGGTTACAGTATATTACAAATTTTTTAAAATAGCACAAGCTGTGCACATGTATGCAAAATCGATCATTAATGCAGTGATCATGGTATATCCATGAGGCAACACATCTGAACAATTCTTTCGATTTTGGTTAAAAAGGAAAAAAACCTCTAATGTGATATAGCTCTACAACTCTTCCATATAATAACAGAGGAAACAAGACCACTATACAATTACTTCCTAGAAACTTTATTCTACACTTTACAAATTGGTTAGAAGTTGAATTATGTTAACTGCCAACAGGCGAATGACAGAAAAGTATGGTACAGGCCCAAGAAGATCATTATTTCCCTACTCAGAAGAATACAGCCTTGTCAACTGGAAAACAATGTATAGAATATTGGTTTAGGTAGATGCATAAGCCATACATTAAAGCACAGTTGTCATGTTTTCTAACATGTAGAAAAATAAATAAAGAAAGTAGCTGATGAAAAAGCAGTAGGCTTTCTCCTGAGACAAAGTATGGGAAAAAAGGATTTGTAAAACAGAAACGTATAGAATCACTGTTAATCAAATCTCAATATTCATATACAAATCTTGAAGTGACATTTTGTCAAGACATAAATTTAACTTAAGATTTCAATCGTATTGCCTATTTTCATAGAGATTTATGAATGAAGAAAATATACATAGGGAATTGTAACAAAATGTAGTTTTCCTTTGAATATTTGATATTTAATTATTGAATGATTTATATTGGTATAGTAATTTATTTTGTTTTAAATACAAATTAAAATACAAGGACCATAAAAATTAATTTTACTATTAATCTTATGTGTTGACTTTATTATACAACAAAATATTCAAAGAATATATTGTGTCACATCCATCTCTTAAAAAAAGATAAGATTATCTATTATTGGGACATATAACCTCCTAGGCATGAATTTTGTTCTGGTTTACCATACTCGATGTAAATCTCATTGTGTGGAATGGGTCTTAAATCCAATCGGAAGACTTGATTTTAGCCACGATACATGAGTCAAAATTACTCATGCAAGGATATTCTATGTAGCATGTCACTCTTTGAGCATGAAAGGGTAAAATCTAAACAAAAATATTGGTGCCAATTCCCACATTCAGCCTGCATTACTTCCTCTAATGTTATGAAAACAATCAGTACATTGGGATTGCCCAGTACAGTCTTAGATTTGCAGTCAAAATGGGCAGTGTCTTCAGCAATACGATCTTTTCTTCTAGTTCTTTAATAAAACCAAGATCAAAAGCAATACCTTTCATGTTTGTGGAACCTAAGGAACTTCCTGGCCAACAATTCATAGGGGTGAAAACCATCCCTGGAAATAAGATTACACTCAATCAGCTTATGTGCTCTTGGATTGTCCATTTCCATAGGGTTCCTATGGCAACCTAGAAGTTTTAATACTTTAGGTGTTGTTTCAAAACCTATTTTGTTTCATTCAGTTTATCTAGCCCCAATGAACTTATAAGTTATGTGGAGGTACCAGTTCAGTGAAATGATAACCTTATTCACTACCAAATATATGGGTATGTATACACATTTCATTGGCTGAAAACCTTAATGGTTACTTGATATATTCATCACCTCAATGGGAATGCTTTTAAGAGGATTGTGTATGTGACCACACACATTTAGGAATAATTCCATCCCTCACTGACAGGCATAGGCTCTGTTAAGCCTGCATGCCAATCTCTTACAGAGTAGGTTGATTTAGATGTGCATTTCTTCAGGGTATCAATTCGACTAGGATAATCAGCAACAGGTCTCACATATTTGGAAAGTAAAATAACAAACTATTTCACGAAAAGTCGTTAACATTTTCTTTTAGTCAACCTACATTGGTTCCCTCATGACAAGTCTATGTGGACTACATGAGCAGCGTCTAAGGGCACTTGAGGGCAAATGGGCTGTAATTTCATAAGTATATCTCCTTTCTGATTCCCAGGAAATAATGTCCTGTAGAATTACAAGGAAAACTATCAAGGGTTCTTATTCCTGTTGAACTTTTTTATATATTGCTTTCTATACACAGGCATCCATTAAGTGATGCTGCTAAATATAACCCAGCTGTCATTACAGATTTTCATGGGCCAAATATTATGAGTTATTATTATTTGTAGTCCTTAATGTCAGACCATTGTCTACTTGTTCCTTTTCTAGCCACAATGAACCTCTGTTCAGTCATGTTGCTACAGTTACTTATTTTTGTTAGGTATGTCTGTAACCACCCTTTCTGTACCAGGCATCCAATTAAATGAGACTTATGCACTAAAGTAATTCACCCTGTTTAGCTGCTGATTAATTTACTAGGTGAAGGTTGGGGGGCATTTAAAGAGACTGTTTGTAAGTTATTTTGCATTAGATTGGTGATATGGCTTTCATATACTGTACACTGTTAGTGTAAGTATGACTGCCACATTTGCAAAGTAAATTTTGTACACTACCATGAGATTTATCTAGAAAATCTTTAGTCCAGCACTTTATTGAGTATTCTGTATTTAACTTCATTGGGTTGAGACAAGTTATAAATTCCATCTGTTGTGTTTTTTATTTAATAACATGGTGTATTTGATGGTTTATTTATTTTATTTTTCTACTTCTTTCCAGAAATGAGACAAAATCCTGTAGAAAACATTTGATAAGGTTGCTTTATCAATAGACCCCTGCTATATCCTTCGGAACTTTGGGTCAATTCTACCAGTAATGAACAAGTAGTACTGCAAACAGTGGTATTTATTTTATCCTACAAGAATATTATACAAAATACCCTCAAAGTTCCTGTAGCTTCTTAATACAGAAAGACAGACTGTTGGAAGAATTTGTCATAAACATTGTGAGGATTGCTCTGTAGCGTTATAGTACATGGCAGCTTTCACAATTTTATTATATTCCTTGTTCTTCACAACAGCTCCTTCCTTTAATCTTATGTTTATGTCCTTTAGATTATTTCTAAATATGAACAAATAACCAGATGAAGGGTTATTTAATAAAACCTTTTCTACTGACATGAGAAAGAAACATCCTGAACCATGAACCCGTAGCAAATACTGGGCTTACAAGGAGAGCTTGGAGAATCACATTGAAGTTCATTGTCATCTGACCTGAACAGTTGTGGGGTTACCTAAGTTTTCACAGAAAAGAATTAAATAAAGTAAAAAAATAACATCTAATACAGAATGCAAAAATTGCATCCATTTATACCAATTATTTTTGTACAGATCAAGACCTGTCACAAAACATAAATGGGAGAGAGTAATTTTGCTATTTCTTGGCAATCCCTATTCATTCAGACACACCACAATTATATATCCTAGAGTTTTTCAATGGCGCTTTCCTAAAGTTTTTCAGTTCTGCTTAATTAAGTTGCTTTGATATAATCTGTTCATTTCTACCCAGAAATAAGGAAGAACATTGCCATGCTGCACTTTTTTAACTACCTTGGTTCATGAGTTCCCTAGTGTTAGCGGTTGAATCACCATTTATCTTACTTGGTTACTGGGTTCCTATCTGGTCAAATGATCTCCTTCTCTAGCATACTATTTTGCAGGAGGGAAATATGAAATCCATTATAATTACTTTTTTATGGTTATGAAGGAAACATTATTGAAACAACTCACAAAGCAAAGCATTTTTTTTATTAACTTGAGTATTTCTTATTTACATTTCGAGTGTTATTCCCTTTCCCGGTTTCCAGGCAAACATCCCCCTAATCCCTCCCCCTCCCCTCCTTTATGGGTGTTCCCCTCCCCATCCTCCCCCAATTGCCGCCCTCCCCCCAACAATCTAGTTCACTGGGGGTTCAGTCTTAGCAGGACCCAGGCAAAGCAAAGCATTTAATTGCGGACTTACTTAGAGATAAAGAATGTTAGTTCATGAATATCATGGTTAGGAGCGTGTCATTAAGTAGATATGCAGGATCTTTAAGAAATAGCTAAGGCTTGCATTTGTCCAAAAGTAGGAAGGAAGAAAAAAGAGACTCGGCCTGATTTATGCTGTTTGAACTCAATTTTCTGCCCTCACAAAAGTGACATTGATAACCTTCCACCTCCACGTTCTACAAAGTCACTAATTTCTCTGCGATACTCTTTAATTGCTGGTTTAAAAGGTTTTCTTTTTTTTTTCTTACGTTCAAATCCCCAATCTTTATTTAGCTTTTATTTTCTTACCCTTTCTGTAGACTTTGGCACTGTTTACAATTGACTTCAACCATTAATTGTTAAGTGATACCCCCACTTGAAATCAGCCCTCTTCCTCCCATCTTCTTTCTTCCCTCTCTTGTCTCCTCTTTTCTTCTCTTTCTTTTTTATTTTTGAGACAAGGTCTCTGTATGTAGCTCAGGCTGGTCTCAAACTCTCCACTCTTCTGCCTCAGCCTTCAAGCTCTAGATATGTAGGCTTGCCATATCACATGCATGTGCGACAACCTTTTCATTCAAACAGATTCTCTTTCCTGTAGAAGTGATGGCTTTTCCTTTATTTATTTTTTTATTAACTTGAGTATTTCTTATATACATTTCGAGTGTTATTCCCTTTCCCAGTTTCCGGGCAAACATCCCCCTCCCCCCTCCCCTTTTTTATGGGTTTTCCCCTCCCCATCCTCCCCCCTTGTTGCCCTCCCCCCAACAATCTAGTTCACTGGGGGTTCAGTCTTAGCAGGACCCAGGGCTTCCCCTTCCACTGGTGCTCTTACTAGGATATTCATTGCTACCTATGAGGTCAGAGTCCAGGGTCAGTCCATTTATAGTCTTTAGGTAGTGGCTTAGTCCCTGGAAGCTCTGGTTGCTTGGCATTGTTGTACATATGGGGTCTCGAGCCCCTTCAAGCTCTTCCAGTTATTTCTTTGATTCCTTCAACGGGGGTCCTATTCTCAATTCAGTGGTTTGCTGCTGGCATTCGCCTCTGTGTTTGCTGTATTCTGGCTGTGTCTCTCGGGAGAGATCTACATCCGGCTCCTGTCGGCCTGCGCTTCTTTGCTTCATCCAGCTTATCTAATTGGATGGCTGTATATGTATGGGCCACACATGGGGCAAGCTCTGAATGGGTGCTCCTTCTGCCTCTGTTTTAAAATTTGCCTCCCTATTCCCTGCCAAGGGTATTCTTGTTCCCCTATTAAAGAAGGAGTGAAGCATTCACATTTTGGTCATCCCTCTTGAGTTTCATGTGTTCTGTGCATCTAGCACAACTCAAGCATTTGAGCTAATAGCCACTTATCAATGAGTGCATACCATGTGTGTTTTTCTGTGATTGGGTTACCTCACTCAGGATGATATTTTCCAGTTCTGACCATTTGCCTACGAATTTCATAAAGTCATTATTTTTGATAGCTGATTAATATTCCATTGTGTAGATGTACCACATTTTCTGTATCCATTCCTCTGTTGAAGGGCATCTGGGTTCTTTCCAGCTTCTGGCTATTATAAATAAGGCTGCAATGAACATAGTGAATGCAAATCAAAACAACCCTGAGATTTTACCTCACACTAGTGAGAATGGCTAAGATCAAAAACTCAGGTGACAGCAGATGCTGGCAGGATGCGGAGAAAGAGAAACACTCCTCCGTTGTTGGTGGGATTGCAGACTGGTACAACCATTCTGGAAATCAGTCTGGAGATTCCTCAGAAAATTGGATATTGAACTGCCTGAGGATCCAGCTATACCTCTCTTGGGCACCCAAAAGATGCCCCAACATATAAAAAAAAGACACGTGCTCCATTAAAAGGTTTTCTAATTTCCAACAGTTCAGGTGTTTCCATATTTCTTGATTTCTTTAGTTTCTTTTAACAGACCATGCTAAAAGCTCCCACCTGGCTGTTTGGGACCACCAATATTTACTTTTTTAAATTAATTAATTAATTAATTAATCTTGTTGTTGTTGCTGTTTCTAATGTCTTTGTTTGCATTTCTCCTTCTAAGTGATCTTATATCACTTTGAGATCTTCAATGGCATGACATTTACGATCTCTCTCATTCTCTCACTTAGCTCATTTATCTGCCAGATAGAAGTTAAGATAGAAGATGCTAACTATTTCTTTTATTACAATTCTTCAAATACACAGGTAATCTTATATTTCAGTGCCATCTTAGACCCACATGATTCTGTAGCTAAACATAAGATGGAGCATGCAAACCTCAGCTGCTCCTGTCATACAATATTGATCCTTATGCACTAATCTCAAAGAATACACGTCTAAACTGTTTTCCAGACTTTTGTGTATTTATGTAATAGACACAACTAATCAATCACACATATCATGTCAAACCACATAAATGGAGTTTGCAACCCTGGGGTTTTTCCCAAAAGCTCTACTTGTTCTGATGCATAGCAATACCACTCTGGAATATTCCCAAAAGATGCCCCACGATGACACAGAGACAGATGTTCTACTATGTTCATAGCCTTGTTTGTGATAGCCAGATGCTATAAACAACCCATATGTCCCATGACAGGAGAATGGATACAGAAAATGTCTTTTATTTACATGAACAATGGAATATTATTCAGCTACTAAGGATTAGGAAATCCTCAGTTTTACAGGCAAAATGATGTAACTAGAAAATATCAAGGTCAACAAGCTGTAGGGCCCAAGAAAGGATACCTCAGTCCCACTTGGGAGGAAGAAAAAAACAATCACATGGTGGGGGGGGCAGGAAGGAGGAAGGGACAGGGTAGGGAAAAGGGATGGGGTGCTGTGAAGAGGGGAACATGCTATGCCATTGGGTGGGGGAAAAGACTGAAGCCCTGAGGGTCAGCAGAAAGAATGGAAATAGGTGACTTCGGATTGATGGATGTTAGGAGGACACCCTAGAATGTACCAGAGACCTGTGGAAGTGAGAGATTCTCAGGAATCAAGACAGAGGGTAGCTTAAATGAAAACCACTACAGTGGAGAGAGTGAACGTACTGAACCCACCACAAGCAGAAAGATAGGGCATCAACTGAGGGATGGGTTTTTGATCCAACAGTCAAAATGCAGGGATGAAAATGGAGAAGACCCTGAGGAAAAGTAAGTCCAGCAACAGGCCCAAAGTGGGATCCAGTTCAAGGGGTGAACCCAATACCTGGCACCTTTACAGAGTTTATGGGTGGTTTACAAAAAGGGACCAATCATGAGTGCCCACCAAAAGACCTCATTAGCAGGTGAAAGAGTCAGATGCTGATATGAGCACTCAACCAAAGAACAGAAACTGCTGACCCCTCTGATTGAATTAGGAAATACCCGGAGGAAGCTGAGGAGGAGGGAAACCCTGTAGGAGGACTAGCAGTCTCAACCTAGACCCCCAAGATCTCTCAAACACTGGATCACCAACCAGGCAACATGCACCAGCTGAGATGAGGCCTCCAAAAATATACAGCAAAGGATTCCTAGGGCTTTAGTTCAGTCAGAGAAGATGCACCTAACCCTCAAGAGACTGGAGGCCCCAGGAAGTTTACAGGTCTGGTGGGGTGGTGGGGTAGGGAAATCATTGTGGAGACTTTGGATTCAGGATGTGGAACGGTTGTGGGGTAGAATGGGAAGAGAATATAATCTGGAATGTCAGAATAAATAAATAAATAAATAAATAAAATTTTAAAAAGTTTCATGGATTCCTTTCATTCCTTTGTTTTTGCTATGCATCTACATGTGACCGACAACGGCCCAAACATTTGCTATGTAGCTATGAAAATCTGGAAATAATATAGTGAAAGTTAGGATTAGACAATTCCTAAGGTGTATATATATTGAGAGTGTCTGAAACCTGCTCACTTTCACAGAGAAAGCCTCTGCCAACCTGAATTTCAAAAAAGGGGTGCAAAACATTTGAGCAGGTCTCATATCTTAACTGTAGCAATGCTGAAATTGAAGAGAAAACACAATTAAATCCTCTTTTTGTTTTACCAATCAAATTTCACATTACAATTCATAAATAAAGACACTTCTAAGCTATGGAAATTATGAATATTTAGTGAATAGGGCTGATAGGCTGTGGTGCCATTTTGTTTTAGTCTATTGACAAGGTGTTTAGAAGATGGATCTCAATGTTTTAAATGAACAATTCTACCCCCAAAATAAAACTTTTGAATGTACAGTTTTTATCAGGTTGCATCAGATAACAATTCAATTTAGAAATATACCACTACCCAAAGAGTGTACATAGACTGACCCAGGGCTCCAACTGCATATATAGCAGAGAATAGCCTTGTTGGGGCATCAGTGGAAGGTGAAGCCCTTGGTCCTGCCAAGGCTGTGCCCCCAGTGCAGTGTAAAATGGGGGGGGGCAGTAAGTGGATGGATGGGGGGAATACTTGTATGGTGGGGAGATAGGGGCCTATGGATAGGAAACCGGGAAATGGAGTAACATTTGAATGTAAAGAAATGTATCTAGTAAAAATAACTAACTAACTAACTAACTAAATAAATAAATAAATAAATAAATAAATAAATAAATAAATAAAATATGAGACAAAAAAGAGTACTTGAGCTGGAGAGATGCTCAGCTGTCAAGAGCACTGACTGCTCTTCCAGAGGTCTTGAATTCAATTCCAGCAACCTACATGATGGCTCACCACCATCTGTGATAGGATCCTATTGGATCCCTCTTCTGGCATGTCAGAAGAGAGCAACAGTGTACTCACATACATAAAATAAATTTTAAAAAATTTAAAAAATACTACCAGCAGCTACTCAGTACTGGACAAGCTACCCTCATTTATTATTCAATTATTGAACCAACATTAATGGCCACTTCTGGAGAAAGTGGGAAATGTCCTTTAACACACAAGTACAGTAGACAGTTTCCTGAATGGAACACCAATGCTTCAGACTCTAAGTCCAAAAATTGATAACTGGGACCTCAGGAAACGGAAAAGCTTCTGTAGAGCAAATGCTATTGTCAAAAGGACAAAAAGTCAGCAGATACAGAAAGAGTAATTACCAACCTTACTACTGACAAACTTAATATCCAAAATTTATAAAGAGCTCAAGATGTTAAACACTGTCCCACCTGTGGATCCATCCCATATTCAGCCACCAAACTTGGTCAATATTGTTGATGTCAAGAAGTGCTTGCTGATAGGAGCCAGATGTGGGTGTCTTCTAAGAGGCTCTCCCAGAATCTTAGTGATATGGAGGAGGATGCTTGCACCTAACCATTGGACTGTGCACAGGGACCCCAATGGAGGAATTAGATTATTGAGTGAAGGAGCTGAAGGGGTTTGCAACATGATAGGAAAACAACAATGTCAATCAACCAGTCCCCGCTAGAACTTCCAGGGACTAAACCACCAAACAATGTGTACACATGGAAGGACCCATGGCTCCAGCTGCCTATGTCACAAAGGGTGACATTCTCTGTCATCAAAAGGAAAAAAAAGCATTTGTTCCAATAGACGAACAGAATCAACTAACTTAGATGCTTGAGACTCAAAGAACATACACTGTCTAACTACCCCTATCCACACATGCCTGAGTCCCAAACTGGAGCATGACTCCCCCCAAAAACCTGTGTGTGGGATATGGTTTGTAGCTGGGCTGTATTGTCTATTCTCAGTGGCAGAAGTAGACCCTAGTCTCAGCAAGACTTGGTATGCTGGGAGGAAATAGTGGTAATACTGACACCCAAATTTCTCAGAGAAGTGTAGGAGGTATAGACAGTATAGGGGAAGGAATGTAGGAGGGGATGAGGAGGAGCAGGACACTGAGTAGGATGTAAAGTCAGTAAGTTACAAAAAATAATAATAATTAAAAATGAATTATAAATAATAATAATGCTCTCTTTTGTACTTCTCTCAGAGATAGAACACTTTTAATCTTCCTGTAGTTTTCAGAGTTTAGCAAAAACCTGCTTGGTAACTTGTTAGGTTCTCCCAATGTAATTATTTCAGGAATGTCAACAGAGTAGTTGGAATATATGAAGTCTAGTTTGTTAAACTGTATACCAAGAAACGATTCCTAATTTCGGAAGGCTAATTATATGAGTAATGTTCTGTAAACCCATACATACAGGTACTGAATATTGGTCTGGCATATTAAATTGATTATATATTCAAGATAAAAGCAAATGCACAAAGAAAGAGTTATTGTAAGTACTACAATTTCTTTGTAAATATATTCCTAAAGTTCTATATTACTTACAGCAAAGAAAGGACGAGAACTGGAATATAGAAAGGACTAGAACTGGAATATAGCTACTTGTTTAGATCCATTGCAATAACATATGCTATTTTAGAGAAAAATATGAAGTACAATATTTGATTCTTCCAAAAATCCAAGGTCTTCTGTTTTTTAACATTTTAAATATAAAAATATTTGAGAAAAGAATGAATCCTGAAATATTTTGTTGAGTGAAATAGAATCAAATAACCCTATGCAATTTGTAAACACTGCATAAAAAAGAAAAAAATATACTGTAAAATTGATAGTCACTTGAAGTAATGTACAGTTTAATTGCAAAGTTCAATGGATTATTACTATCATTCTAAATACTATTGAGCAAATTATATATAATAAATCATACAGGTTGGTTATGTATTGCAATGGCTGAAAACTTTTAAATTAAAAGTATAGTAGCTAGTTTCATATGGCAAAGCTCTATAATATTATAATATATATTATTAGTAACTCATGAGACAAAATGCTCTTCCATAATTTGACATTATTTGACAACAGATATTTGTTAGACACGATTAAGGTTTATAATGTTGTTTGAATTATAACTATCCTCTAGAAAGCCATGATTTCCCCCCTTTCACACACAATTCTATTTCTATTCAGAAAACAACAACAAGTAAATTGATTTCCATTCTAAGACTTGTTTCCGTAAACTCATTTTGCTGGTCAACTATGCTATTACGTTCCTAATAATGATAGAAAAATACAACTAATAAACTAACTTTAAATAGCCAAATAGCAAACTCTGCGGTATAGACAAAAACAAAATATATCATTATTTTAGAAACAATATATTATCTTTTATGAAATAAATAGGACAGTGAACTAAATCCAATAACCCTATATTTAATTAATATAAATTTATATTAAAAACAAAATAAGTCAATGATCTAGATTATTCATCTCCTGTACACATAAGACATTTATGGTGATATTAGTCTTTTTTTATAACAAGTATTAAACTTATAAAGAATATATTTACAAACAGGCAATGGCAGAAATATACATATAAAAATTTTGGTTTGTTTTGCAATATAGAACGCTCATTGATTAGGAGAAAAAGAAACATTTCTTTGGGACTTATTCTGTGCCTTATAGCTTTGTACCCCTGAATACATTTACTGCACATAACATTTTCAGTGTCCTCAAGGATTATACATCACTGACACTGTTTGTTACATCAGTTGACAAGGACTCAATGTTTAACACAGGGAGAGTTTACAAATATCATCAACTAGACTCCCAGAAAGACCAATTTTTCCTCTAATATCCAGGGTGTCACATGCTTTTGAGTGACAGGATACTTATAAGCCTCATTCTTGATGAAAATTTTACGTTTAAATATGCTTCACAATGTCTTGAATCATTCTCATTTATGCCTGACTTTGAATTAATATAACATTTCCTCAACGTTCCATATCACTATATATACTGTTTTATTAGTTTAATCAATATAATAATATGACCCACTTTCCCATAATTCTTCATTCTTCGATATTCTTAAAGGTGCTTTTGCCTAATAAACCGACAATTGAGAATTTTAAGGCACTTCACCACTCTTCATTTCCTTTGAGAATATTCTTTCATTTATTCTACAGTTTCGAGAATTCTGCTCAATTCTGAATTTCTTTCACTGGTATATTATTAGAAAACAATCCCAACTATGTCTCAGACTATATGTTTACTGAGGCTGAGAGGAGCATATAATAATATCTTAGGTTGAGAAGTTACCGTAACCAAATATTACAGTGTAATTTGTGACAATTTTTTGGCATGTTCCAGAATACATTGCTAGAATTACACAAATTCATATTTTAAATACAATATACTCACTAATAAAAATATTATGATAAAACATAAAAATCGGAGTGTAGTTTGTGCATATCCACATAGTATACACCTTTATATATTTAGCATAATTTGGAAAGGGAAGTAAACATGGAATAGATATCATAGCTAAAATTAAGACAGAGGCTCTTCCTTTCTTGTTCTCCTGTTCTCTTGCTGTGAACCTCTTCCCCCTTTGTCCCTTCTCTCTTTATTTCCTCCCCCCTTCTCTCCACATACTTGTGGCCAGCATCATCTCCCCTTTTCTAATTCTCTATTTCTGTACTCTCTTTTTCTTCTCTTCCCTTCCCTTCCCTTCCCTTCGCTTCCCTTCCCTTCCCTTCCCTTCCCTCCCCTACCCTCCCCACCCCTTCTCTCTCTCTCTCTCTCTCTCTCTCTCTCTCTCTCTCTCTCTCTCCCCCTACTACCCTCTTAACTCCCCTCCCAATGTCCTGAATAAACTCTATTCTTTTTTTAAAGATTTAATCATTTATTATATATAAGTACACTGTAGCTGTCTTCAGACACACCAGAAGAGGGCATCAGATCTCTTTACAGATGGCTATGAGCCACCATGTGGTTGCTGTGAATTGAATTCAGGACATCTGGAAGAGTATTTGGGTGCTCTTAACCGCTGAGCCATCTCTCCAGCCCATAAACTCTATTCTATACCAAGAAAAAATGAGACAGGTGTAAAGGATATATGACAATTTGAAATCAGTCAATGATCTCGGTGGTGGGAATTTGCCAAAAGTGTAAACATTTTTTACATCTCTCTAATATGTAAACAGATATCACAAGCAAGATTTTTATTCTGATGATTGAAGGGGGGAATGAGGAGGTCATTGCTTCTAGTAGCATCCCCTATTCTAAGAGAGAAACATTGGTTCTACTGAAATACTTGAAATTGCTGATTCTTCAGTTTGTAAACTGGAACACTAAGTTCTGTCATTAACATGGGAAATTATAGCTGTGCTATGAAATAGAACAAAAGGAAAAGGGAAGCACAAAATTCTCATAATAAAAAAAAACATTCTGTTCCTATTCTCAAATTCATCTGCAAAAATCATGCATCAGAAGAGATTTAACATGTAGATTATTTGCTCAAATACAAAGTATCATTTCAAGACTTTTAGCCATAGGTTAGGCAGAATTTACAAATGTTATATGTTGAAGAATTCATCATTCTTTTTTGGTAGATGAAATGCTATTAGAGCACAGAAGCATCATTTACTTCAGCACTGACAAAATGAATAAATTTTGTGTTTGAAGGTGTATTTGTAGGAGAAAGCATAACACCTAAAAATAGGAAATGTTACTAAAAAGGTGTGTCAGTATTGGACCATGGTAAAACATACGTCTCTATCAGGATTTAATCTGAAAAATGTGAATGTAGGAGGATAAAATCTGAGATATTCTATAATCCCATAGAAACAATGAAATCATCGCCAGTAAGAGAAAAATAATTACTTAGATCTTAGGTAGAGAAGGAGAACAACACAATCAAAGACAGAGATCAGTGATCGAAATCTTAGTAGCTACATTACATATGTTTCACATAATTAATTAATAAAAAGTACATAAATGAAGGAAGCACTTACTGCTTGTCTAGATTTCCACTAAAGTGATCATTCTTCACATGTCCATGTTTAGCATAAATGGAAAAAAATAATCAACTTCCTTATCACCATCCTTCTTTTTCTTGTCTTTTATTCTTAAAAAGCATTTAGGATCATTCAAAGTGCAGAAAAGCAAGGAAGCCTTTAAGACCAATAGGATAAAAATCAAGGAGAACATGTCTATCATATCAACCAAACTATGAACCTTAGCAAAAGTTTAACATGATGAAATGCCATGAATGGATGTTACATGTGTGTACCCAATTGTCTCTCTTTTTATTGCTGTTCATTCACCTAGAGAATATATTGATGACTGTCAACACTTTTCTTTTCACACTGTTTTTCTTTCCTGGAGGATTTGTTAGCATTATCTTGCCTGGGGCCCTGCACCTGAGTAAGAGCTGATATTTTGTTTACTGTGGTTCTTCTCTTCAGTTTCTCTCACTATTCTACATATGTTAGTGGACATTGAAATCCAAGACATGACTCTGTTTCGGCAAATATTCTGAAATGCATACTTTACTAAGCTACTTCTCTGATCTCCATTTGAATTAGATTACTTGGGTTGCTTCATTCAAAAGTGGGCTTAAGTTGGAATTGAGAAATGGAAAATATATGACATACTTTTTTAAAGTCTTCAAATAATACTTACATGTATGTTCAGTACAGACAGTAGCAGCCTACAATATTTGCTGTTCACAAACAAGAGAATATTAATTATTTGACTTATACACATTGGAGTACCTGACAACAACACAGAATTATCTCAAATTTTGTGTATTGAATAGAGAATCAATTCGAGTCATTCTGAAAACAAAATGACCTTCAGTATCTCAGTAAGATCATGGAAACTTGTGTTCTTATTAATATTTACTAAAATAGCCAGGAGTTAGTCTTCTAATCAGCTTTTTCATCATAGCATTGGTTTTCTCCCGTTTTTATTCTTGTATTTAAATCACATGTTATCTGGGGTGCATCAAAAATTAATAAATGAACTATTCTGTTTTCATTAAGAAACTATATGTAATTATGGCTTTATCAACTACCAAGGAGAGGATGTACAGATTCATCTTAAAAGAGGAGGCTTTTCACAGTAATATGAAATGGATGAGACTTCTACAATAAGGCAAAGGAGTTGATTTTGTCATGAACTGACAAGTGCAAGGAGCCACATTTATGTTCAGATGTATTGGATGATCCTATGATTGGAATATTATTTAAGGTTTATGCTAAACCTTTGCAAATCTTCCTCGTCTGTGATGATTTCTTATTGAAGGTCTTTTGCTATATATACTACATACTAGGTAGTAGGAATTGTTACTTACAGGAGGGAAATGTTTTCTTTCCTAAGATAAAATGGAAAAATCTAGTGTCAGCACCTTTTTACATATTAATTGTTAGGTGGATTTTTACTAATTTTTGGAAATAATTTTATTCAATAAATTTGATTGAAATACTTGACATATTTTGCTTATATATAGTTGCATGTGTTTACTTTACTTTTTCTCTTTTATATAGCATTTAATACCTGATTCTTTTTTGTAATAATGTGGCATTTTCAAAGATTGTAGTGATCTGCTTGCTAATATAATAATAAAATTTTCTTTAAGAATATAATGATGGTTTAGTAAGGTGTTTATGGTTCCCTTAGCGTATTGGAGTTATTTTTACATTTTATGTGTTTTATGTTTGGAATTTAAATGGTAATTTCCTCATCTGTAGACTACTTTGTTAACCTCACCATTTTTCAATCTAGGAATGATGAGTTAACACTACAGGGAGTTATTACAGTTCATACAGCCTTACATTTCTTTCTGTAGTGCATTGATGTTTCAGTTGCTACTTGAAAGGACCTCCTTTAATTCAGGCTGCCGTTATACTTGCTGTTTCTTAGTTTGTCCTTGAACCCCCATCCTGTGCATTTCATATTCCAAGTTCTGGGAATATCAGTTAGGTTCAGTTCACCTGACAAGGATGTGACAACTTTAATGTCATGATCTTTCTTTTTCTTCTTAGATTTATAACAGAGATCTTTTTTGTTTAAAATATTATAAATGAGTTCTTCCTTATATCTTTTATGGCTGATATCAAGAAATGCTAAAGAGCATTCTATTTTTAATTCTGTGACATTGTCAAATGCAATTATCAAATCTAAAGATTTTGTAATAAAATCTAAAGTCTTCAAGGAACTCTGGTCCTGTACTGAAAACACTGAAAATGTAAACCTCACTTTTCTCTTTGACTTCTTTTTATGTCTCTTATGTTTTGCTGTTCTAGACAGTTCTTTATCACTATGAGGAGTAAGGAAAGGACTTGTCACACTATCTTGATGCATATGATTTGAAGATAATTTTGTTTCATGCTCCAGTTTTTGAACATTTCAGATATACATTTGTCATAAGCACACTTTACCTAGTATTTTTCAGGACTTAATAATGAAAGTATATTCAACTGCTTCTTGTAATTGTCAGTCTTTTGCTATGTTCTTATAATTATTACCCTAGAAGTATTAATGTGCTCAATTTTCAGAGCTAATTACAACTCAAGTTTCATCTATGACTCTCAGAATACAAACACTTAAAGTTAATGGTCATTATAATAGTTTGTTAAATTTATTTTGTAAATATTTCTGAGAAACTTACTTCAAGTACTCACAACAAGCATTGGTATGTATGTCTTTTCCAGATGTGTTTATTCTAATTTTTGTGCCATGGCAATATTTGTATCACCAAATGAGGATATCCTCTTCTAGTTCTTGGCTACAGAATCTGATTTCACTGTGGTGTCATTGTAAAATCTAAAGAGGATGCACTCACATAACATTAACCTCAAGAATGTCAGAATCTTTACTTACTGCATGGTGCTAGCTCACAATATCCGAAAAGATAAGAGACATTTTTCTGAATTGCGGGGGCATAAAATTATGAGAACATTCTTTTCATATGTCTCACTTTTTAAGTGACATTCATAGCTTAAGGTACCCATAAAGTCAAGGAGAAACTTTACTAAGGAATTAAGCTATTGTTGCTCTTTTTTATTAGATTACCAGAGTGCCACAGTCTTATACAAATAAGAACCTACTTTAGATGGTATTAGTCCAAAACTCTACATGATAAAAGTATATCCATTTGAATGTTGAGTCAGTATGCAAGAGAAGGCAGGGTCCCACAGAAACATTAACTGGATTCATGGAACATAGCTGGGAGCTACTGAACTGGATGCTATTAGCAATCTATTTGTGTAAACTTATCTAAACTATTATTCAGTGCTTTTTTCTCCTCTTTATAGAATGCCATAGTAGGCACACTATTATCTCTTCATTTGAGCTGCATCATCATATTGACATGATCTTTTCAAATTGCCAAATAGAAGCCATAAAAAAATCTCATCACAAAGAATTTAGGGATCATAAAACAATTCAAAATAGAGTAATTGTAATTCATAGCAGTAGGGATCTGAAAAGTCAGTTCCTTAATGGATTGGTCAATTTGTTTCAACTATGTTTTGTGGAATATTTTCATAATTTTATTGATTTTATTTGTATTTTATATCTTGCACCCCACTCTCACTCTTTTCCCTTCTCCCAAATCTGTCATCAAAATTTGCAAGCACCACCCCAATATTAAAAATCAAGGATTAATTTTTTTAAATAAAATAAAATAAAATATCTTGCAGTAGAAGCTATGGTGTGTCTCGGTGTGTTATACAATATTGTGTTTTCTTCAAACAGCAAATGTTCATTGCAATGAGTAATTGTTCTTGTTCCAGGTCTGTGGCTTCTGCTATGCTCACAATACTGAGACCACAATGAGATTTCTCTCTGATATCTTGCAATTGCCCTAACTCATGAAGATCCTGTAGCTTCGATTCTACAGGATCCATCCCTTTATGTATTCCAGCAACTCAAATGAGTTAGATATTTGGGTGGGCTAGCTCAAAGTCCTCAGGTAACCTAGGTAATAGTAGAATTTCTCAGCTTGACACTTCTTCCAAAACTATGACATCAGTATCAGAATTTTACCACTTCCTATGTGAGAGCAAGGCCAGTTCTCCCAAACCCATGTCATAAGGCCAGGTTTCACATGAGACCCTGTTTAGAGGCAGGCCTGCTCTCCTGTGCCCATTTTACCACTGGTGCCATCTCGTTGAAGAAGAGTGTGGGTTCAGCATGAACCTTTAACATAAACATAGCCTTAGATAACAGGGTAGAGATAGGAGGATAGATCAATGGAATATAATTGATGACTCAGAAATGAACCCATGCCACTATGGTCACTTGATCTTTGACAAATGAGCTAAAAACATTCAGTGGAAAAAAAGGTAACATTTTCAACAAATGTTGCTGGTTCAATGTGAGGTTAGCATGTGAAAGAATGCTAATGAAAGCACTCCTATTGCCCTGTACAAAGCATAAATCCAAGTGTATGAAACAATGCCACGTAAAACCAAATACACTCAAATTAATAGAAGAAAAAGTGGGGAAGTTCCTTGAACACACGGTCACTGGGGAAAATATGCTAAATAAAACACCAATGGATTATGCTCTAAGATCAAATATTGACAAATGGGACCTCATAAAACTACAAAGTTATGTCTTTCAAAGGACTCTGTCACTAGAACAAAATGGCAATCAACAGATTGGGAAAAGATCTTTACAAATCTTATATCTTAGAGTGAGCTAATATCCAAATTACACAAAGAACTCAAGAAGGTAGACTCCAGAAAGCCAAATAACCATATTAAAATGGGATACAGGGATAAACAAAGAATTCTCAGTTGAGGAATATCTAATATCTGAGAAGTACCTAAAGAAGTGTTCAACATTCTTAGTCATCAGGGGAATGCAAATCAAAAGCAACCCTGAGATTCCACCTCATGCCAATCAGAATGACTAACTTCAAAAACTCAGGTGGTGGGGTTGGGAATTTAGCTCAGTGGTAGAGCACTTGCCTAGCAAGCGCAAGGCCCTGGGTTCGGTCCCCAGCTCCGAAAAAAAAAGAAAAAAAAAGTCAGGTGGCAACAGATGCTGGCAAAGATGTAGAGAAAGAGAAATAGAGCCATTCTTACATCGAATAAAATCAACATTCTACCAAAAGTTATCAAAAAAGATAAGGAAGGACACTTCGAATCCATCAAAGGAAAAATCCACTGAGATGAACACTAAATCCTGAATATCTATGTTTCAAAGGTAAGTGTACCTACCCTCATAATAGAAACCTTACTAAAGCTCAAAGCACACACTGTACATTACATAATAATAGAGCCAGACTTCCAAATCCCTCTCTCAGCAATGTAAAAAAAATCATTGAAACAGAAACTATACAGAGAAACAGTGAAACTGAAAGCACTTATGAACAAAATGGATTTAGCATATCTATAGAACATCTCAATCTAAAACAAAAGCACATTCCTCTTCTCAGCACTCAAGGTATTTTATCTAGAATTGACCATATAATCAGTCTCAAAACAGGCCTCAACGGAAAAAAAAAAAAGAAAATTGAAATAATCCCATCAGATCACCATGCAATAAGCCTGGTCTCAAATAACAACAAAAATGACAGAAAGCCCACAAACACATGGAATCAGAGAATGTTCTAGTCAATGATAATTTGAAAAGGAAGAAATTAAGAAATTAAAGACTTTGAATTTAATAACAATAAAGGCACAAAATACACAAGCTTATGGGATACAGGAAAAGCAGTGCTGAGAGGAAACTTCATGGCTTTGAGTGCCTCCAAAAAGAAACTGGAGAGAACATACATTAGCAGCTTGACTGCATACATGAAAGCTCTATAATGAAAACAAGAAAATATAGTCAAGACTAGTAGGTGGCAGGACATAATCAAACTCAGGGCTGAAATCAACCAAGAAGAAACAAAAAGAAGTATCCAAAAAAAACCAAAACCAAAAACAAAAACAAAAAACAAACAAACAAAAAAAAAAGAAGCTGGTTCTTAGAGAAAATCAACAAGATATATTATCCCTTAGCCAGATTAGACAGAGTGCAAGAAGAGTTTATCCAAATTAACAAAATCAGAAATGAAAAGGGAGACCTCCCACAGCTCCCTGCTCCAAAATCTTGTGGGAGGGACAGCTAGAATTTCAGAAGGGCAGAAGTGCCCGGGAAACCAGAGGAGACTACTCTCTGCCCACATTGCTGAGTCTAGAGGAAAACGCCTAGTGCCATCTGGGAGCCCTGTGCACAGGGACCCAGAAGAAGTAGGGGCAGGCCCTTTTGGTTGCTTCCCTCATGGAGAGCTGAAAGCTAGCCCAGAGGAGTAACTTCAGGCCTGAGACCAGAGGTAAGACCAACTTTTCTGCCCCAAGTGACCTGACTGGTGGACTCAGGACAATCTAAGGCAAAATTCCTCTGAGACTGAACACTTCTGGTTTCTAGCTGGCACCCAAACCTCGCTGATCCTGGCCCACAGCTACCTGCTGCCAAACCCTGTGGGAGAGAGAGTTGATAGCTCAGAAGCATGGGCAATCCTGAGACTGCAGGGCAGGAGAGATCATCACTTCTGCCCACCATTGCCTACATCCCTGGTCCAAGAGGAAACTGTGTAGTGCCTCTGGGCACGGGAAGATAGGAGCAGTCAAACTGCAGGATCCTTGTGTTCCAGACTGTGCCTGGATCTGAATGGACCTGGTCAAACAGTTCCCTGCACCCAAATCAATGTGAGGGAGAGCTAGACCTTCAGATGAGCAGAAATGCCTGGGAAAACAAAGGAGACTACACTCTGCCCACATTTATTACTCTAGAGGAAAACGCCTAGTGTCATCCAGGCTCCTTGTTCACAGCGACCTAGGAGAAGTGGGGGCAGGCCCTTCTGTTTCCTGCCCACAGGGACAACTGAAAGCCAGTGGACAGGAATGACTGCCTGAGAGCAGAACACTCTGCTCCCATAACTGGCTGAAAGAAAACAGGAAAAGAGGTCTACAGCACTCTTGACACACAGGCCTATAGGACGGTCAAGTCACTATCAGAAATAGTAAAACAAGGTAATGCCAGAGACAGCCTGGTAAGGAGAGGCAAGTACAGGAACACAGGCAACAGAAACCAAGACTACATGGCATCATCAGAATCCAATTCTCACACCAAGAGAAACATTGAATATTCAAACACACCAGAAAAGCAAGGTCTAGGTTTAAAATCACATTAGATCATGATGATGGAGGGAGGAGAAGGTCATAAATAACTTTCTTAAGGAATACACAGGACAACACAAGTAAACAACCAGAAGCCATTAAAGAGGAAACTTAGCCAGATTAACCAGAGGACACAGAGAGTGTGCCCAAATTAACAAAATCAGAAATGAAAAGGGAGACAAAACAACAGAATCAGAGGAAATTCAAAAATATCATCAGATCCTACTACAAAAGCCTATATACAACAAATCTTGAAAATCTGGAGGAGATGGACAATTTCCTAGAAAAAGACCAGTTACTGAAGATAAATCATGAACTGATAAGCCATTTAAACAACCACACAACTCCTAAAGTAATAGAAGTAGTCATTAAAAGTCTCCCAACTAAAGAGAGAGGCAAAGATTAAAACAGAGACTGAAGGAACACCCATTCAGAGCCTGCCCCACATGTGGCCCATACATATACAGCCACCCAATTAGACAAGATGGATGAAGCAAAGAAGTGCAGACCGACAGGAGCCGGATGTAGATCGCTCCTGAGAGACACAGCCAGAATACAGCAAATACAGAGGCGAATGCCAGCAGCAAACCACTGAACTGAGAATAGGTCCCCCGTTGAAGGAATCAGAGAAAGAACTGGAAGAGCTTGAAGGGGCTCGAGACCCCAAAAGTACAACAATGCCAAGCAACCAAAGCTTCCAGGGACTAAGCCACTACCTAAATACTATACATGGACTGACCCTGGACTCTGACCCCATAGGTAGCAATGAATATCCTAGTAAGAGCACCAGTGGAAGGGGAAGCCCTGGGTCCTGCTAAGACTGAACCCCCAGTGAACTAGACTATGGGGGGAGGGCAGCAATGGGGGGAGGGTTGGGAGGGGAACACCCATAAGGAAGGGGAGGGGGGAGGGGGATGTTTGCCCGGAAACCGGGAAAGGGAATAACACTTGAAATGTATATAAGAAATACTCAAGTTAATAAAAAAAAAAGTCTCCCAACTAAAAAGAGCCCACGTCTAGATGGGTTCAGTGCAGAATTCTATCAGATCATCATAGAAGACCTCATACCAATAGTATCCAAACTATTCCACAAAATTGAAACAGATGACTGCTACTGAAATCCATGTATGAAGCCACAATTACTCTTATACCTAAACCACATAAAGACCCAATAAAGAAAGAGAGCTTCAGACCAACTTCCCTCATGAATATTGATGCAAAAATACTGAATAAAATACTTGCAAACCAAATCCAAGAACACATCAAAACATTCATCCATCCTGATCAAGTATGCTTCATCCCAGGTATTCAGGGATGGTTCAATATATGGAAAACCATCAGCATAATCCACTATATAAACAAACTGAAAGATAAAAACCACATCATCATTTCATTAGATGCTGAGAAGGCATTTGTCAAAATTCAACACCCCTTCATGATAAAAGTCCTGGAAAAAACAGGAGTTCAAGACCCATCCATAAAGATAGTAAAAGCCACATACAGCAAATCAGTAGCTAACATTAAATAAAATGGAGAGAAACTTGAAGTAATCCCATGAGAAACAGGGATTAAAAAAGGCTGCCCACTCTCTCCCTACTCATTCAATATGGTTCTCAAAGTCCTAGCCAGAGCAATCAGACAACAAAAGGAAATCAAGGGGATACAGATTGGAAAGGAAGAAGTCAAAATATCACTATTTGCAGATTATATGATAGTGTATTTTAGTGACCCCTGATGTTCCACGAGAGAACTAGTAAACCTGATAAACTTCAGCAAAGTGGCTGTGTATAAAATTAACTCAAATAAGTAGCCTTCCTCTACACAAAAGATAAACAAGCTGAGAAAAAAATTAGGGTAACAACACCCTTCAAAATAGTCCCAAATAATATGAAATACCAAGTGAGTGAAAGATCTTCAAGTCTCTGAGAAATAAATTCAAGAAGATCTCAGAGGATTGAAAGATCTCCCATGCTCATCGCAGGATTAATATAGTAAAAATGGCCATTTTACCAAAAGTGATCTACAGATTCAATGCAATCCTTATAAAAATTCCAATCCAATTCTTCATAGTGTTAGATAGAACAATTTGCAAATTCATCTGGTATAACAAAAAACCCAGGATATCAAACTATTCTCAACAATGAAAGGAATTCCTGGGGAATCAATACCCCTGAACTCAAGCAGTATTACACAGCAGTAGTGATAAAAACTGTATGATATTGGTTCAGAGACAGGCAGATTGACCAGTGGAATAGAATTGAAGAACCAGAAATGAACCCACACATCTATGGTCACTTGATTTTTGACAAAGGAATCAAAAACATCCAATGGAAAAAGATAGCATTTTCAGCAAATGGTGCTGGTTCAACTGGAGGACAGCATGTAGAAGAATGCAGATGAATCTATTCTTATAACTCTGTACAAAGCTTAAGTCCAAGTGGATGAAGGACCTCCACATCAAACCAGATATACTGAAACTAATAAAAAAAAGTGGGGAAGAATCTTGAACAAATGGTTACTGGAGAAAAGTTCCTGAACAAAACACCAATGGCTTATGCTCTAACATCAAGAATCAACAAATGGGATCTAATAAAGCTACAAAGGTCCTGTAAGTCAAAGGACACTGTCATTAGGACAAAACAGCAACCAAGAGACTGGGAAAAGATCTTTACCAATCCTACAACTGATAGAGGACGTATTCCAAAATATACAAAGTACTCATGACATCAGACTTAAGGGAGTTGAATAACCCTATTGAAAATGTGGTAGAGAGCGAAAGAAAAAATTAACATCTGAGGAATACTGAATGGCTGAGAAGCACCTAAAGAGATGTTCAATGTCTTTATTTATACAGGAAATGCAAATCAAAACATTACTGAGATTCCACCTCACACCAGTCAGAATAGCTAAGATCAAAAACTCTAGGGAAAGAAGATGCTGGCGAGGATGTGTAGAAAGAGGAACACTCCTCCATTGTTGGTGGCATTACAGACTGGTACAACCATTCTGGACATCAGTCTGGAGATTCCTCATAGATATGGACATTGAACTACCTGAGGACCCAGCTATACCTCTCTTGGGCATATATCCAAAAGATGCCCCTACATATAACAAAGACACATGCTCCACTATGTTCATAGCAGCCTTATTTATAATAGCCAGTATCTGGAAAGAACCCAGATGCCCTTCAACAAAGGAATGGATACAGAAAATGTGGTACATCTACACAATGGAATATTACTCAACTATCAAAAATGACTTTATGAAATTCATAGGCAAATGGATGGAACTGGAAAATATTATCCTGAGTTAGGTAACCCAATCACAGAAAAACACACATGGTATGCACTCATTGATAAGTGGCTATTAGCTCAAATGCTTGAGTTGTGCTAGATGCACAGAACACATGAAACTCAAGAGGGATGACCAAAATGTGAATGCTTCACTCCTTCTTTAATAGGGGAACAAGAATACCCTTGGCAGGGAATAGGGAGGCAAATTTTAAAACAGAGGCAGAAGGAGCACCCATTCAGAGCTTGCCCCATGTGTGGCCCATACATATACAGCCATCCAATTAGATAAGCTGGATGAAGCAAAGAAGTGCAGGCCGACAGGAACCAGATGTATATCTCTCCTGAGACAGCTAGACTATGACAAATATATATGTGAATGCAAGAAACAATCCACTGAACTAGGAACGGGACCCCGGTTGAAGGAATCAGAGAAAGAACTGAAAGAGCTGAAGGGTCTTGAGAACACATATGATCAACAAACCCATCCAACGATAGCTTCCAGGGACTAAACCACTACCAAAAGTCTATACATGGATTGACCCTGGGCTCCAAATTCGTAGATAGTAATGAATAGCCTACTAGGGGCACTAGTGGAAGGGGAAGCCTTTGGTCCTGCCAAGGCTGGAGTCCCAGTGAATGAGATTGTTGGGGGGAGGGCAGTAATTGGGGGAAGATGGGGAAGGGAGCACCCACACAGAAGAGGAGGGGGAGTGTAGGAAGTGGCACGTATAGATAAAAGATGGTGCTGACATCTGGTGGTCGTTTGTGGTTAACACCCACAAAGCGCATGTCCTTGGCATTTCTCCAGCAGCTTCAGGCTGGAGTGATATTCATGCTAATGAGATATTTCATGCTCCACCAATCCCTAGAGGTCAAGTGTATAGCCATAGCCTGTCTTGTATATAAGGCTGGTGACTTTGTTCCTTGGGGTCCCCTGTATCAACAATGAGGTGTTCCTACAATAAAGGCTGTTGAGAAATCCAACGGTGTTGCATCTTCCTTGCTGGATGAAGTAGGTGTTCCAGGGGTGGGGGATATTGGCCTGGAGACCGGGAAAGGGAATAACATTTGAAATGTAAATAAGAAATACCCAGTTTAATAAAGATGGAGAAAAGATGACAAAAAAGAAAGAAAAGAGAAACATAACAGTAGAATCTAAGGAAATTTAAAAAAAAACTTGTAATAAGAAAACTGAAAAATCTGGATGAAATGGAAAATTTTCTTGCCAGATGCCAGCTACTAAAATTAAATCAGGATCAGATAAATCATGTAAACCATCCCTTAACTTCTAAAGAAATAGAAGAAGTCATTAAAAGTTTCCCAAACAAAAAAGTCCATGACCAGATTGGTTTAATGGAAAATTCTATCAGAACTTTATGAACCTCGCTGATCCCAGCCCGCAGCTCACTGCTCCAAAAGCCCTTGGGAGAGAGAGCTCTCTGCCTGGACAGGTGGGCACTCCTGAGGCTGCAGAGCAGGAGAGACCACCAATACTGCCCACCCCTGCCCACATCCCTGACCCAAGAGGAAAGTGGGAAATGGAAGATAGGGGCACTGGAGCTGCAGGTCCCACAAGCTCTAGACACCACCCAGAACTGAAGGAATGCAGTCACCAGTTCTTTGCACCCAAATCCCATGGGAGGGAAAGCTAGAACTTCAGAGGGGGAGATATGCCTGGGAAGCCAGAAAGACTACACTCTACCCACATTTCTGACTCCAGAGGAAAACACCTAATGCCATCTGGGACCCCGGTGCAAGGGTGGGGGGTCCTGGAAAAGGCGAAGCAGGCCCTCCTGGTTGCTGCCCTCATGGAGAGCTCAAAAGGAGCCCCCATGAGCAACTTGAGCCACGGTACCACAGGTAAGACCAACTTTTCTGCTCCAAACGACCTGCCTGGTGGACTCAGGACACAGGCCCACAGGAAGAGCTGAAGACCAGTAGACAGGAAAGACTACACACCTGAAAGCAGAACACTCTGTTCCCATAACTGGCGGAAAGAAAACAGGAAAACAGGTCTACAGCACTCGTGACACACAGGCCTATAGGGTGGTCTAGCCACTGTCAGAAATAGCAGAACAAAGTAACAATAGAGACAATCTGATGGCGAGGCATGCGTAGGAATCCAAGCAACAGAAACCAAGACTACATGGCATCATCAGAGCCAAATTCTACCACCAAAGCAAACAATGAACATCCAAACACACCAGAAAAGCAAGATCTAGATTTAAAATCATATTTCATCATGATGCTGGAGGACTTCAAGAAAGACATGAAGAACTTACTTAGAAACACAGGAAAACATAAATAAACAAGTAGAAGCCTATAGAGAGGAATCACAAAAGTCCCTGAAAGAATTCCAGGAAAACACAATCAAACAGTTGAAGGAATTAAAAATGGAAATAGAAGCAATAAAGAAAGAACACAGGGAAACAAACCAAAGAAAGAGACAGGGAGCTGTAGATACAAGCATCACCAACAGAATACAAGCGATAGAAGAGAGAATCTCAGGAGCAAAAGACTACATCGAAATCATCGACACAACTGACAAAGATATTGTAAAATGGAAAAAGCTACTGATCCAAAACATACAGAAAATCCAGGACTCAATGAGAAGATTAAACCTAAGGATAATAGATATAGAAGAGAGCGAAGTCTCCCAGCTCAAAGGAATAGTAAATATCTTCAACAAAATCATAGAAGAAAACTTCCCTTACCTAAAGAAAGAGATGCCCATAAATATAAAAGAAACCTACAGAACTCCTATAGATTGGACCAGAAAAGAAACTCTTCCCTTCACATGATAGTCATAACACCAATTGCACAAAATAAAGAAATAATATTAAAAGCAGTAAGGGAAAAAGGTCAAGTAACATATAAAGGCAAACCTATCAGAATCACACCAGACTTCTTGCCAGAGACTATGAAATCCAGAAGATCCTGGACATATATCATACAGACCCTAAGAGAACACAAATGCCAGCCCAGCTTACTGTATCCTGTAAATCTCTCAATTACCGTAGATGGAGAAACCAAGATATTCCATGACAAAACCAAATTTACACAATATCTTTCTACAAATCCAGTGCTACAAAGGATAATAAATGGTAAATCCCAACATAAGGAGGCAAGCTACACCCTAGAAAAAGCAAGAAACTAATCATCTTGGCAACAAAACAAAGAGAAGGAAAGCACATAAACATAACCTCACATCCAAATACGAATATAACAGGAAGCAATAATCACTATTCCTTAATATCTTTCAACATCAATGGTCTCAACTCCCCAATAAAAAGACATAGATGAACAAACTGGATACACAATGAGGACCCTGCATTCTGCTGCCTACAGGAAACACACCTCAGAGACAAAGACAGACACTACCTCAGAGTGAAAGGCTGGAGAACAACTTTCCAAGCAAACGGTCTGAAGAAGCAAGCTGGAGTAGCCATTCTAATATCAAATAAAATCGATTTTCAACTAAAAGTCCTTAAAAAAGAAAGGAAGGACACTTCATACTCATCAAAGGAAAAATCCACCAAGATGAACTCTGAATCCTAAATATCTCCAAATACAGGGGCATCTACATACATAAAAGAAACCTTACTAAAGCTCAAAATACACATTGCACATCACACAATAATAGTAGGAGATTTCAACACCCCACTCTCATCAATGGACAGATCATGGAAACAGAAATTAAACAGAGACATAGAGAGATTAAGAAAAGTCATGAAACAAATGGACTTAACAGATATTTATAGAACATTCTATCCTAAAGCAAAAGGATATACCTTCTTCTCAGCTCTTCATGGTACTTTCTCCAAAATTGACCACATAATTGGTCATAAAACAGGCCTCAACAAATGCAGAAAGATAGAAATAATCCCATGCATCTATCAGACCACCACCGGCTAAAGCTGGTTTTCAATTACAATAAGTGAAGAACCCCCACATGTATATGGAAGTTGAACAATGCTCTACTCAATGATAACCTGGTCAAGGAAGAAATAAAGAAAGAAATTAAAGACTTCTTAGAATTTAATGAAAATGAAGGTACAGCATACCGAAACTTATGGGACACAATGAAAGCTGTGCTAAGAAAAAAAAAATCTCATAGCTCTGAGTGCCTGCAGAAAGAAACAGGAGAGCATATGTCAGCAGCTTGACAGCACACTGAAAAGCTTTAGAACAAAAAGAAGCAAATACACCCAGGAAGATTAGAAGGCAGGAAATAATCAAACTCAGAGCTGAAATCAACCAAGTAGAAACAAAAAGGATCATAGAAATAATCAAGAGAACCAAAAGTTGGTTTGTTGAGAAAATCAACCCGATAGATAATCCCTTAGCCAAACTACTAAGAGGACACAGAGAGTGTGTCCAAATAAACAAAATCAGAAATGAAAAGGGAGACATAACTACAGATTCAGAGGAAATTCAAAAAATCATCAGATCCTACTACAAAAGCGTATATTCAACAAAACTAGAAAATCTGCAGGAAATAGACAATTTCCTAGACAGATATCAGGTATGGAAGTTAAATCAGGAACAGATAAACTATTTAAACAACCCCATAACTCCTAACGAAATAGAAACAGTCATTAAAGGTCTTCCAACAAAAAAGAACCCAGGTCCAGATGGGTTTAGTGCAGAATTCTATCAGACCTTCATAGAAGACCTCATACCAATACTATCCAAACTATTTCACAAAATTGAAACAGATGGAGCCCTACTGAACTCCTTCTATGAAGCCACAATTACTCTCATACCTAAACCACACAAAGACCCAACAAAGAAAGAGAACTTCAGACCAATTTCCCTTATGAATATCGACGCAAAAATACTCAATAAAATTCTGGCAAACTGAATCCAAGAGCACATCAAAACAATCATACAACATGATCAAGTAGGCTTCATCCTGGGCATGTAGGGATGGTTTAATATACAGAAAACCATCAACATGTTCCATTATATAAACAAACTGAAAGAACAGAACCACATGATCATTTCATTAGATGCTGAGAAAGCAACTGACAAAATTTAACACCCCTTCATGATAAAAGTCCTAGAAAGAATAGGATTTCAAGGCCCATACCTAAACATAGTAAAAGCCATATACAGCAAACCAGTTGCTAACATTAAACTAAATGGAGAGAAACTTGAAGCAATCCCACTAAAATCAGGGACTAGATAAGGCTGCCCACTCTCTCCCTACTTATTCAATATAGTTGTTGAAATTCTAGCCAGAGCAATCAGACAACAAAAGGAGATCAATGGGATACAGATTGGAAAAGAAAAAGTCAAAATATCACTATTTGCAGATGATATGATAGTATATTTAAGTGATCCCAAAAGTTCCACCAGAGAACTACTAAAGCTGATAAACAACTTCAGCATAGTGGCTGGGTATAAAATTAACTCAAAAAACTCAGTAGCTGTCCTCTACACAAAAGAGAAACAAGCCAAGAAAGATATTAGGGAAACAACACCCTTCATAATAGTCCCAAATAATATAAAATACTTCGGTGTGACTTTAACCAAGCAAGTAAAAGATCTGTACAATAAGAACTTCAAGCCTCTGAAGAAAGAAATTGAAGAAGACCTCAGAAAATGGAAAGATCTCCCATGCTCATGATTTGGCAGGAGTATATAGTAAAAATGGCCATTTTACCAAAAGCGATCTGCAGATTCAGTGCAATTCCCATCAAAATACCAATCCCATTCTTCAAAGAGTTAGATAGAACAATTTGCAAATTCATCTGGAATAACCAAAAACCCAGGATAGCTAAAACTATCCTCAACAATAAAAGGACTTCTGCAGGAATAAGTATCCCTGAACTCAAGCATTATTAAACAGCAATAGCCATAAAAACTGCATGGTATGGGTACAGAGACAGACAGATATACCAGTGGAATAGAATTGAAGACCCAGAAATGAACCCACACACCTATGTCACTTGATTTTTGACACAGGTGCCAAAACCATCCAATGGAAAAAGGACAGCATTTTCAACAAATGGTGCTGGTTCAACTGTAGGTCAGCAGGTAGAAGAATGCAGATCGAGCCATGCTTGTCACCCTGTATAAAGCTTAAGTTCAAGTAGATCAAGTACCTCCACATCAAACCAGATACACACAAACTAGTAAAAAAGAAATTGAGTTAGCATCTCAAACACATGGGTACTGGAGAAAATGGCTTAATGCTCTAAGATCAAGAACAGAACGTGATTGTTGGGGTGAGGACGGTAATGGGGGGAGTTTGGGGGAGGGAAACATTCATATAGAAGGGGATGAGGAGCGGTTTGGGAATGTTGGCCTGGAAACCGGGAAAGTGAATAAGAAGCGAAATGTAAATAAGAAATACTCAACTCAATAAAGATTAAAAAAAAAAAGAAAACATAACGTAATAAGAATTCAGTAAAATCTAAAAAAAAAAAAAAACTTCATAGAAGACCTAATACCAATACTATCCAAAGTATTCCACAAAATAGAAACAGAAGCAACCTTAACCAGTTTATTCTATGAAGCCACAATTATACTTATACCCAAGCCAGCCACACAAAGACCAACAAATATTCAAAATCTTCAGACCAATTTCCCTTTTGAATATCAATGCAAAATTATGCAATGTTATTCTTACAAACTGAATCCAAAAACTTATCAAAGTGAGCATCCATCATGGTCAAGTAGGCTTCATCCCAAGGATGTAGGGATAGCTAAATATACAGAAATCCATCAATGTAATCCTCTATATCAACAAAGAAGAAAACCACATGATCATCACATTCAATGTTGAAAAAGCATTTGACAAAATTCAACACACTTTCATGTTAAAAGTCTTGGATAGATCCGGAATTCAAGGTCCATACATAAACATTGTAAATGCAATAAACAGATGACCAGTTGACAACATCAAACTAAATGGAAAGAACCTTGAAGCAATCCCACTATATTCAGAGAGTAGACAAGACTGCCTACTCTTTCACTAAGTATTCAATATAGTACTCAAAACCCTAGCCCTATTAACCAGACAACAAAAGTAGGCCAAGGTAATACAAATTGGAAAGGAAGTAGCAAAATATCACTATTTGCAGATGACCCCAAAAGTTCCACCAGAGAACTATGAAGCCTGATAAAGAACTTCAGCAAAGTGGCTGGTTATAAAATTAAGTCAAACAAATTAGTACTTCCCTCTACTCAAAGGAAAAAATTAGAAAAATGATAACCTTCACAGTAGTCACAAATAAAATAAAATACCTTGGTATGACTAAGCATGTGCAAGAATTGTATGATGAGAACTTCACGTTTGTGAAAAAATAAATAGAAAATATCAGAAGATGGAAAGACCTCCCATGCCTACGGATTGGCAGGATTAATATTGTAAAAAATGGCCATCCTGCCGAAAGCAATATACAGATTCAATCTGATCCTCATCAAAATTCCAAAGCAATTCTTCATAGAGTTAGACAAAGCAACTTGGAAAATTATTTGGAATAACGACAACAATAAAAATTTAAAAACAAAACAAACAAAACAAAAAACAAGATAGTGAAAACTATCCTTAATAAAAAAAGAACTTCTGAAGGAATCATTATCCCTGACCCAAGGGTGTATTGAAGAGGAGTAGTGATGAAAACTGTATGGTATTGGTAAAGAGACAGGTAGGTAGATCAATGGACTAGATTCCTAGACCCAGAAATGCACCCACATACCTGTGGTCACTTGATATTTGACAAAGGAGCTAAAACCATCCAGTGGAAAAAAAAAGAGCATTTTTAACAAATGGTGCTGGTTCACATGTCAGTCAGTATGTAGAAGTCTGCAAATTGACCTATTCTTATTGCCTTGTACCAAGCTCAAGTCCCTGTGGATCAAGAACCCCCACATAAAACCAGATACAGGTAAACTAGCAGAGAGAAAGTGGGGAAGAACCTCGAACACATGGACACTGGTGATAATTTCCTGAACAAAACACCAACCACTTATGCTCTAAAATCAGGAATCGACAAATGGGACTTCATGAATTGCAAAACTTCTGTAAGGCTAAGTACCTTGTCATTAGGACAAAATGGCAAGAAAGAGATTGGGAAAAGATCTTTACCAATCCTACATCTGATAGAGGGCTAATATCCAACATATAAAGAAATCACAAAGTTAGATTACAGAGAATCAAAGAATCATATTAAAAATGGTATACAGAATTAAACAAAGAAGTCTCGCCTGAGGAATATTGAATGTCTCAAAAGCACCTAAAGAAATGTTCAACATCCTTTGTCATCAGGTAAATGCAAATAAACACAACCGTTAGATTATACCTCATACTAGTCAGAATGGCTAAAATAAAAATCTCAGGTGACAAAAGATGCTGACAAGGTTATGGAGAAAGAGGAACACTCCTCCACTGTTTTAGGAATTGCAAGGTGGTACAACCATTCTTGAAATCAGTCTGGAGGTTCCTCAGAAAATTGGACATTGTCCTTTCTGAGTACCCAGCTATACTACTGATCATTGACACAAAATATGGTCCAATGGATAACAAGAACACATGTTCCACTATGTTCATAACAACCTGATTTATAATAGTCAGAAGCTGAAAAGAACCCAGATGCCTGTCAACAGAGGAATGGATAGAGAAAATGTGGTACATTACACAATGAAGTACTATTAAGCTATTAAAAATAACCACAAAATTCATAGGAACATGGAAGGAAGTACAAACTATCATCATGAGTGAGATATTCCAATCACAAATGAACAAGTATGGTGCATACTCACATATAAGTGGATATAAGCCTAATAGCTTGGATTACCCAAGATATAATCCACAGATCACATGAAGCTCAACAAGAAGTATGACCAAAATATGGATGTTCTTCTACTTCTTAGAAGGTAGGATAAAATATTCATAGGAGGAAATAGGAAATATATATATATATATATATATATATATATATATATATATATATATATGTGTGTGTGTGTATACATACATATATATATATATATATATATATATATATATATATATATATCCAGCAAACCCAGACAACATTGCTGATTTCAAGAAGTTCATGTTGACAGAAGTATATCTATTGAAAGGCTCTGCCAGACCATGAGAAATACAGAGGTGAGTGTTTGCAGCCAACCACTTATCTGAGAATGGGGTCCCAGTTGAGTAGTTAGACAAAGGCTTGAAGTAGTTGAAGGGGCTAGAAACCCTTTAAGAACAACCGTACCAACCACGCAGAGCTCCCAGGAACTAAACCACCATGCAGTAAGTACACATGGACAAACCTATTGCCCCAGTTGCATATATACTAGAGGATGGCCTTGTTAGGCCTCAATGGGAGGAGAAGCCCTTTGTCCTGTGCAAGGTTCCAGACCCTAAAGTAGGGGAATGTCAGGGCAGGAGGTGGAAAGCAATGGGTTGGTGGTTGTGGGAATGCCCTCATAAAAGCAGTGGGATAGGAGATGGGATAGCATGTTTGAGGATGTGAAAATGGGAAAGGGATAACTTTTGAAATGTTAATAAAAATATTCAACAAAAAAGGGAAAATGCCAAAGACATTAAATAAACATCACATTTTGTATGTACTCATACACCAATATCTTATGTTGAATTTTGTGGAAAATTATCAAATAATAGCGTAAAAAATGTGATAACATATTCTTTTTTCAAGTTTTTAGGAATGGGAAATGGATACAAATGCAATACCTACACACTTGGGTGATCTAGATCTTCTCTTGGTTTACACTCCACTCTCTTCATCCACAGTTCTACTTTGGCTTGCCTGCTTGAATCTTTCCTGAAGCCACTTTTGAGCACTGTTTATGCTTATAGACTAATGCCCTCAGTTCTTCCCTACTTCCCTCTCAACTTTTAATTCTAGCCCACTTCTAGGCCTCTTTGATTTTTTTTTTCCATAATACTCATGTTTCCAGACCCTAGATCCACCACATTTGCTTTAGATTCTGGTTATGTACAGCCTCCGTATTTGGTTAGCAAATTGGCTAGCAAGAATGGGCCATCTCAACAAAAGTAAAGAAAATTCACTGGAAAAAGATGGGATCAGATATGTACACAAAGAATGAGTTTAAATGTGTAAGTTGGTCTATGTGGTATTGGTATGTGGTATTGGTATTGACAGACAGATAGATCAGTGGAACAGAATTGAAGACCCAGAAATGAACCCACACATCTGTGGTTTGATCTTTGACAAAGGTGCTAAAACCACCCAATGGAAGAAAAATAGCATTTTCAACAAAAGGTGCTTGTTCAACTGGAGGTGAGCATGTGGAAGAATGCAAATCGATCTGTTCTTATGACCACTTACAAAACGTAAATCCAAGTGAATCAAGGATCTCCACATCAAACCAGATACACTCAAACTATTAGAAGAAATAGTGGTGGGGGGTAGTGTCGAACACATGGACACAGGGGAAAATTTCCTGAACAAAATACCAATGGCTTATACTCTAAGATCAAGAATCAACAAATGGGACCTCATAAAACTGCAAAGCTTCTGTAAGACAAAATCATTGTCATTAGGACAAAACAGCAACCAAAAGATTGGGAAAAGACCTTTACCAATCCTACATCTCATAGAGGGCTAGTATACAAATTATACAAATAACTCAAGAAGTTAGACTCCAGACAGCCAAATAACCCTATTACAAAAAGAGATACAGAGCTAAATAAAATACTCTCAGCTGAGGAATATCAAATGGCTGAAAGGCACTTAAAGAAATGTTCAACATCATTAGTCATCACGAAAATGCAAATCAAAACAACACTGAGATTTCACTTTACCCCAGTCAGAATGGCTAAGATCAAAAACTCAGGTAGCAGCAGATGCTGAGCAGGATGTGGAGAAAAAGGAACACTTCTCAATTGTTGGGATTGCAACCTGTTACAACCAATCTGGAAATCTGTCTGGAGATTCCTCAGAAAGTTAGAAATTCTATTACCTGAGGACCCAGCTATACCTCTCTTGGGCATATACCCAAAAGATTCTCCAACATATAACAAGGCACATGCTCCATTATGTTCATAGTAGTCTTATTTATAATAGCCAGAAGCTGGAAAGAACCCAGATGCCTTTCAACAGAGGAATGGGTTCAAAAAAATATGGTACATCTACACAATGGAGTACTACTCAGCTATCAAAAGCAATGATTTCATGAAATTCATAGGCAAATGCAATGAACTATAAAATATCATCCTGAGTCAGGTTACCCAATCACAGAACAACACATTTGGTATGCACTCCTTGATAAGTGGATATTAGCCAAAAAGTTCAAATTACCCAAAATGCAATCCAAAGACCACAGTAATCTCAAGGAGAAGGATGACCAAAATGTGCATGCTTCCACTCTTTCTTAAAAGGGGAAAAATATCCATAGAAGGTGACATGGAAGAAAAGTTTAGAGCAGTGACTGAAGGAACGACTATTCAGAGCCAGCCCTACATGTGGCCCATATATATAAAGCCACCAAAACTAGATAAAATTGATGAAGATAAAAATTATATGCTAAAAGGGGCCAGATAAAGATCTCTCCTGATAGACACATCTAGAGCATGTCCAATACAGTTATCAATGCTAGCAGCAAACCACCGAACTGATTACAGGACACCCTTTCGAGGAATTAGAGGAAGGATTGAAAGAGCTGAAGGAGCTTTCAACACCATAAGAAAAACAATGCCAACCACCCAGAGCTTCCAGGGACTAAACCACTACAGAAAGACTAAACATGGACTGACTCAAGGCTCCAACCACATATGTAGCAGAGAATAGCCTTGTTTGGACATCAGTGGAAGGGGAAGTCCTTGGTTCTGCCAAGATTGGACCCCCAGTGCAGGGGAATTTCGGGAATGTGTAAGAGGGGCTAAGTGGGTGAGGCAGGGGAGGAAAACTCGTTTGTTATTCTTCTACCAGAATCCAGCAACAACAGTATAATATGCTCATATAATAAACAATTAAGGTGAAGCACAAGAACTTTAAAATGTTAGCATGAATATGATCAATAACCTTAAAATTGTATGAAGACAAGTTAGCATGGAGAAGAATGCAGGTATATCAGTTCTTGTCACATCATACAAAGCTGAAAACCAGGTGAATCAAGGACGCCACTTAAAACCAGATGCACTTAAACTAATAGAAGAGAAAGTGGGGAAGAGCCTCAAACACATAAACCAAGGGAAAATTTCCTGAACTGAACACCAATGACTTATGCTCTAATATCAAGAATTGACAATTGTGACCTCATAAAATTACAAAGCTTCTGTAAGGCAAAGGACACTGTCTTTAGGAGAAAATGAAAACAAAGTGATTGGGAAAATGTCTTTACTGATCCTATATCAGGTAGTTGGCTAATATCCAATATATACAGAACCCTAGAAGTTAAACTCCAGAGAATCAAGAACCTTTTTACAAGTGGGGTATGAGCTAAACAAAGAATTGTCAACTGAGGACTATTGAATGTCCGTGAAGAACCTAAAGAAATGTTCCATATCCTTAGTCATCAGAGAAATGCAAATCAAAACCACCCTGAGATTCCCCTTCTTATGGGACAGGATGACTAAGATTAAAAACTCAGGTGACAGCAGATCCTGGTGAGAATGTGGAGAAAGAAGAACACTCCTCCATTGTTGGCTTGGATTGCAAGATGGTACAACCGCTGTGGAAATCAGTCTAACATTTCTTCAGGAAATTGGATAAAGTACTAGAGAGGACCCAGTTTTACCACTCCTGGGCATATTCCCATAAGATTCTTCAACGTATTACAAGGACACATGCTCTACTATAATTATAGGAGCCTTATTCATAATAACCACAACCTGAAAATCATTCATATGTCCTTTAAAGCAGGAATGGATACAGAAATTGTGGTACATTTACATGAAGAAGTGCTACTCAGCTATTAAAACAATGACTACATGTAATTCTTAGGAAAATGGAATGAACTAGAAAATATCATCTTGAGTGAGGTAACCCATTCACAAAAGAACATACCTGATATGTGCTCCCTGATAAGTGGACATTAGCCCAAAAGCTCTGCATTTGTAACACAATAGAAAGAACAACACTATCAACCAATCAGACACTTCAGAGGTGCCAGGGACTAAACCACCAAGGAAAGAGTATACATGGAGTGACTGATTGCTATAGCTGCATATGTATCAGAGAATGGCCTTGTTGGGAATCAGCGTGAGGAGAGGCCCTTGGTCTTTTGAAGGCTCAATGCTGCAGTGTATGGGAATGCTATGTTGAGGTGGAGGAAGGGATTGGGGAAGTGGGTGGGTAGGTGGGGGAGCACCCTCATAGAGTAGGGGGAGGGGTGGGATAGGGAGTTTCTGGAGGGGAAACCAGGAAAAGGAATCACATTTGAAATGTAAATAAAGAAATATCAAGTAAAAGAAAAATATCCCAAACAGTAACAGTAAGAGTAACAACAACAACAACAACAACAACAACAACAAACAACAATAACAAAAAGAAGAGACAAGCATAATTGAGATGATATCTTCTGGAAAGTATTTTTGAGGACATGGAAAAGCTTTGTTTCAGAGAATGTCAAGGATGAACCTTCTGGTGCAGCTCTACTTGGAAATGTGCAAGAGTCACCCAGATGGTCCTTATTTTGAAGGCCTGATGGTGTTAATAAGAACAGCTGAGGCTTGGCACTGTAATAGGGCATGGAAGGTCTTTGGTAAAGGTATAGTCTCAGTTGTAGTTCACAGTACAGAACAGAAGTGGTCATGCAGAGGACTTGAAGCTGGGGACCACGAAGAGAGACAATGAGAGGCTATTGCTGAAGCCTATTTGCAGCAGAAGACCCCCATGTATTGGAGATGCCAGTATCATTAAATGATCACCAAGAACATCACTGGCAATGAAGTGAATTATCTTGAATTTACAGTGCAGTGGATGGCAGAGTGGTAGAAGTGATGCCAGCCTTTTTGAGGTTCCCAGAAGATCATGTGTGGATCCCAGACATGGAATAAAAGCTGTGATGTTAAAGTTGTTTCTGAGGTCCCAAGATATTAGAGATGATATATGTGTGGAGGAAAGCTGCTAAAAGTGTGTTGAATCAATGCAGGAGAAAGAAGTTTGTTGCTATTAACAAAGCTGAAAAATGAGTTGGAGATCTTAAAACCACTTTTACATCAGTCATGGAGATACACAGGTTGTAGTTTTATCAGCTGTTTTTCTGTCTTTGGTGATTATATTTAAGCGATGGAATGAATATCAGAAGACACTTTAAATTTTGCATTGTTACTTTATTCCCTTCCCAGTTCACACTCTGACTCTTCCATATCCTATTCTACCATTTCACCCCCCCAATCCCATCTCCATGAGGATGTTCCCATCCCACCAACTCCACCCACCCCACCTACGCCAGTAGACATCTCCAGTCTCTTGAGGGTTAGGTACATCTCTGACTGAACTCAGGCCTCTGAGTCCTCTGCTCTATATGTGTTGGGGGCCTCATCTCAGCTGCTGTATGCTGCCTGGTTGGTGATGCAGAGATCTCAGAGGTCCAGGTTAATTGAGAGTGCTGGTCCTCCTACAGGGTTGCCCTCCTCCTCAACTTCCTTCAGATTTTCCATAATTCAACATAAGTGTCAGCAGCTTCTGTTCATTAGTTGGGTGCACATATATGCATCTGACTCTTTCAGCTGCTTGTTGTGTTTTTTGGAGGGCAGTAGTGATAGGTGCCTATTTTGAGTGCCCCATAGCCTCAGTAATGGTGTCAGTTCTTAGCCCCTACCCCTTGAGCTGGTTTCCACTTTGGGTCTGTCACTGGACTCTCTCTCTATTCCTTAGGGTTTTCTCCATTTCTACCCCTGCATTTCTTTCAGACAGAAACAATTATGTGTCAGAGTTTTGATTGTGGGATAACAACTCCATCCCTCATGTGACAGCCTGTCTTTGGGCTGGAGGTGGCCTCAACAATTTCTCTCTCCCCAATGTAGGGCATTTCATCTAGGATCCACACCCTCTTTGAGTTCCTAGAGTCTCTCACTTCCCAGGTCTCTGGTTCATTCTGGAGGATCTTCCCAAACTCCGTCCTCCAAAGGGCTCCTGTTTCCACTCTTTCTGCTGACCCTCAGGACTTCAGTCCTTTTCTCCACCCAAAACCAGATCATGTTCCATTATCACCCCACACCATCCCCTCTCCCTCCCCTGTTCCTCCCTTCCTCTCCCCTTGTAGTTGCTTTATTTTAACATTGTTGAGACTGCTATAGGAAATTTTTGAAGTAATTTTGAATGACTAAATGTATTGTACATATGCTATCCTTAAGTATGGCCCCATTGACTCATATATTTCAACAAGTCTATGGGGACCTGAGAGTGGATTTTATGGTTTTATGGGTTTATATATGCTCAGCCCAGGGAGAGACACTATTTCATGGTATGGAGATGGTGTGGCTTTGTTGAAGTATGGGTGTCACTGCTGTGGGCTTTAAGATTCTCATCCTAGTTATGTGTAATCCAGTATTCTGCTAGCAAACTTCAGATGAAGGTGTAGAACTCATAGTTCCTCCTGTACCATTACTGCCTGGATGCTGCCATGATGATAATGTACTGGATCTCTGAACCTGTAAGCAACCTCAAATAAAAGTTATTCTTATAAGAGTTACCTTGGTCAAGGTGTCTGTTCACATCAGTCAAACCCTAGTTCAACCTATGATATTAAAACTCATTTCTTAATAAAAATGGGAACTAGAAAGGCATGAGAAAATTCTTCAAGCACTGACATGCATACCTTTCAAGATTGAGAACTTAGCCTGAGAAACACAGTTTCTGTCAGAGACACTATCTGTGAATAGATGTGGAATGACGCCAACATCACATGTTGATCTGATTTCAGAATGTACTTGCAAGTATTTGTGCATATACAGAATTGATATAGTTGTATGTTCAAGTGAAGACCAGTATATGTAATATGGAGCATTACATGAGACTATCTATGTCCAGCAAATATTTGAGTTTCATTTTCACTTAGCTAGGTTTCAGGATAACAGGACATTGGCATGAGGAGAAAAGCAAATTACTATTATCAATATAGATTTACCCGTATTCCAAATCTCTTTAATTATATCCATAACCCAAATAATATCTGGGAAGCTCTGTTTATTTCTATATGATCATTAACACAGATAAATGCTTGATCTGAAGAGAAGTAGAATCCATGTAATATTGAAGCCTTATGATAACCTATTCAATAATGTTCCTTGGAGCACAAGAACCACTGTAGAAATCAGAGCAGAATTAATATGAGTGCCAGAGGTGGTAGATGAGTAGAAGGAAACATAGTCTTCCAAACACAGCACGTATGAGCAGGTATGAACTCACAGGGCAGCAAAAACAAATCTTGCAAGTCAAAGGGAGTCTACATTCAAGTGTAAAGATGAGAGCTGGACATTCAACTCTGCTATTGTAAAAATATAAAAAATATTAAAAATGTAGGGTTGTTTTTTATCCCCACTAGATCTGGCACCACAGTGTCCCAAGTAACTTCTTGTATATCTTGCCAGAAGCACACATTCCAATTCCTTGGTGGCCCAGACCATCCACTCCACACTCCATTACACTTAAATATACACATGAAAAATCACACAACACAATAACCTTTGACCCAAATGATAAGATATAATTGCCTGCCTAAACATACGGAGCCCAGTACCATCCATTTCTTAAAAACATTTGTAACAACCTGTAAAGGTAGAGCATGGAATCTTAACGTCACCTGCCATATTGTCCTGCCACGTTTTCTCTCTCCCTCCCTCCTGTCTCTTCCTCCTTTCCATTCCAGTCTCCTCATCTTCCTTTAAACTTTTCTCCTGCCCATACTTCCTTTTCGCCCATCACCTGTGACATCATCTCACACAACTCCACCATTGGTATTGGTTACAGGAAATTTTAGATCCTGGAAAAGAAAAGTAAGGATTTTTGAAAATGAACATTTGTACCCTGATAATCTGACTCAACTTCATTTCAGGATCACTTATCCAAAACAAATTTTCCCATAAAATATTCTCGAAGAGCTTAAAATATAAAGGTCACACAGTTAGAAGGATAGTGAATAGGATAATCGTAATATTTAATGAACAAGGTGTTTATGACACATCTTGTAAAAATAAAGACTATGAAAGAACTAAAAATGAACATATTTAGTATTTTTTGTATAGTATGACAGTAAAGCCAATGCAATATAACCCAGCTACTAGGGAAAAATAACCTAAAGGTACTGAGTGTAAAAATGCACACATTTTAACAAATGATAGTAGTAATAAAAATGGTCACTGAGTTATGTGCCCAGCCATAACTGTCTTCTTATAATGAGGATTTCCCTTACTTTAGTAACTAAGAATATTTAGAACTGACTTAAAATTGTAATTCTAATTATAGGTAATCCAAGACATCTGTGCATTGCAATGATGCATCATTTTGAAAATAACTCTTATATTACCCTAAATTTCATGTGTCACTTGAAGTGTGTTCAGTGACCAAAAGAGGTTCCTTGAGGGTGGAGGGGAGGGAAACCATAATGATGAGAAGCCCAAAGCAACAACAGATATGACAGATGAGGTGTTTAAAGTCTTGTACTAAACAGAGGACTCTATAGGGTGTTACTCCAATGCCTTATGCTTGTATGATGTCCCTGGGAGAGAAAAGACATTTAGTACCTGATCCCCTGTACCACCACCTAGGAAAACAGCTTCTCTATGAGGCACCAATATAAATCCACAGAAAAAGTGAAAGCAAATAGCTCTTAGATATAAGTGGATGAAGACAAGGAAGAAATGAAAGATGTCCTCTTGCTCAGCCTCAAATTGAAACCAAAAGTGAAACTATGTTGGTTGCCAGGAGAGCCAGACAAAGGAAAAGAAGAAAGAAAGGGTGTCTGCATGCTCACTTTCCAACCAAAACTGAAAGTGAAAATGTGACAGTCACCAGGATGAAAGGACACAAAAGACTAAGAAGACAGAAAATAGGCCCTTCACAGGATCCACAGCATAAAATACTAATGGTCCAACTGTTGGAACAAGCAACCAATTCAACAGCAGTGCCTCCAGGAGAAAAAGAACAACAGATCAGGTCTACCCATGAACACAGTCCTTGTGGCAACAAGCAAAATGAGCTCCCAGAAAAGGAGATTTACATGCAGCCTCAAATGGAGGATAATGTAGTCTATAGACCATGTTAGGTGGCAGATGCTACTTGTGCCCTAGAATGCCCGCTGCTGTACAGTGCTCTTGGGGGTTGGAGATGACGTGGCACAGAATTAATGACTCAGATTCTAGGAGCTGATAAGAACACTGAGGCAAGCTGGTATTGATGCTGTAGCAAGCAACCTCCTTTATTAAGCCTTTAGGGTGCCTTTTATACCCTCTAACCCTGTTGCCTTGGTCCCAAGTAAGCATCTTTTCAAGCAGCAGTTCTTGGTTGGCTGGCATTGTCTGCATCACCAATCCTTAATCTCAATTAGGTGCTAATGCAGGAGTTGCCTCCATGGCAGAGTGCCACCCTGATGTTTATGCAGAGTCAGTCTCAGTCATTCCTTCTGCATTTTGCCTTACTGAAGAATTAAGGTTCATGAGGTCCCACTTATCAATTGTTGATCTTAGAGCCCGAGCAATTGGTGTTGTGTTGAGGAAATTTTCACCCTTTAACAATGCTTTTCAGGCTACTTCTTAAGTCCTCTTCTATTAAATTTAGTGTATTTGGATTTATGTTGAGGTCTCTGATCCACTTGGCCTTGAGTTATGTGCAGGGTGATTATATATGTATACACATTCTTTTACATGCAAGCATCAATTTGCTGAAGATGCTATCTTTCTCCATTGTATGGTTTTATGCTCTTTGATCCAAAGTCAAGCTTCTCTAGGTATGTGGGTTTATTTAAAGGTCCTCTATTAATTTCAATTGTTCAACCTGTCTATTTCTATACCATGTATATTTTAATACTATCATATCATTTATTTTTCTTAGTACAGTTTGAGATACAGGTGATACCAAGAACTTCTTTTATTGTACAGGGATGTTTTTAGCTACACTGCATTTTTTGTTTATCTGCATGAATTTGAGAATTGTTCTTTCAATGTCTGTAGAAATTGTGTTGGAATTTTGATGGAAATAGCATTGAATCTGTATATTGTTTTTGGTAAAATGCCCATTTTCACTATGTTAATCTAACCATACTATGTCATGGAATATCTTTCCATCTTCTGATGTCTTCTTCAATTTCTTTTTTTCAGAGACTTGCTGTTCTTGTCATACAGTTCATACACTCGTTTAGTGGAGGTACACCAAAGTATATTATATGTGTAAAGGGTGTTATTTCCATGATTTATATCTCAGTCAAATTATTGTTTGTATAAATGCTGGCTACTGATGTTCCTGAGTTAACATTGTGTCCAGCCACATTGCTATAAGTGTTTTTCATCTGTAGACGTTCTCTGGTAGAATTGTGGTTGTTGTGATACTTCGACTTCTTCCTTTCCAATTTGTATCCCCTTGTTCTTTTCTTGTTTTATTACTCCAGTTAAAACTTCAGCTACTACATTGAATAGTTATGGAAAGACTGAGTAGCCTTATCTTGTCCCTGATTATAATGGTATTGCTTTGAGTTTCTCTCCATTTTAATCACTGTTGGCTGTTGACTTACTGTGCCTTGCTTTAATTATGTTTAGATATGTGCCTTGTAACCCTGATCTCTCCAAGACATTTAACGTGAAGGTTTGTTGTATTGTTTTTGCAAAGGTTGTTTTCACCATGTAATGAAATGATCATATGATTTTTTATTTCAATTTGTTTGTATGATGGATTCTGTTGATGTTTTTTTCATATGTTGAACCATTTCTGCATCTGGGGTGAAGCCTGCATGTTCATATTGAATGCTGTTTTTGATGTGTTTTTGGATGTTGTTTGAATTTTAGTGAGTATATTTGCATCAAATTCATATGGGAAGTTGGTCAGAAAATTTCTGTATTGAGTCCTTTTGTGGCTTATATATTATGAGCACTATGCCGCATAGAATGGGTTTGGCAGTGCTCTTTCTGTTTCTATTTTGTAGAATAGTTTGAGTGGTGTTGATATAAGCTCTTCTGTGAAACTCTGGTATAGTTTTGCAGTAAAATCATCTGGTCCGAGAATTTTTAGTTGTGAGATTTTAATAACTGCTGCTTTTCCCTTAGGCATTTTAGGCTGTTTAATTTTCCTGATCTGGATTGAAGTTTGGTAAGTGGTATCTGTCCAGAAAATCAATTTCATTTGGATTTCCAAATTTCACAGGCTATAGGCTTTTGAAATAAGACCTGATTTTGTTTCTCAGTGTCTGTTGTAATGTCTCCCCTTTCATTTCTGATTTTCTTAATTTGTATACCATGACTCTGCCTTTGAGTTAGTATGGTTAAAGATTTGTCTATCCTGTTAATCTTCTCAAAGAACCAGTTTTTGGTTTTGTTTAGTCTTTGTGTTCTTTTTATTTCTAATTGATTGAGTTCACCCCTGAGTTTGATTATTTCCTGTCATCTACAACTCTTGAGTATGTTTGCTTCTTTTGTGTGATAGTTTATATATACTTGGGTCAGGAAATGGGACTATTATGAGATGTAGCCTTGTTGCACTATGTGTGTCACTGTGGGTGTGGGCTTTCATACCCAAATCTTAGCCACCTGGAATTGATTATTCTGCTAGTAGCCTTCAGATGAAGATGTAGAACTTCCAGATTCTCCTGCATCATGCCTGTCTGGATGCTGCCATTTTCCTAACTTCCAAACAAAAGCACAGTGAGGCTTGTTACAGCAATATATCAGTTCCTGGTAACAACTTCTGTCTTAGATTCTTACTGCTGTGAATAGACAACATGACCAGTGCAAGTCTTATAAAAGATAACATTTAATTGGGGCTGGCTTACAGGTTCAGAGGTTCAGTCCATTATCATTAAGGTAGGAAAATAGTTCTCTTTTCTGAATTTGATGAGGTTCCATTTGCAGTCCTCTACATACTAACCTCTAGTTGACCCAGTACCATTTGTTGAAAATGCTATCTTTTCCCACTGGATGGTTTTAGAACCTTTGTCAAAGATCAAGTGACCATAGGTGTGTGGGTTCATTTCTGGGTCTTCAATTCTATTCCACTGATCTACCTACCTGTTTCTATACCAATACCTTTCAGATTTTATCACTATTGCTCTGTACTACTGTTTGTGATCAAGGATGGTGATTCCCACAGAAGTCGTTTTACTGTTGAGGATAGTATTTTGCTATCCTGGTTTTTTTTTTGTTATTTCAAATGAATTTGCAAATTGCTCTTTCTGACTCTATGAAGAATTGAATTGGAATTTTGTAAATCAATCCATTCTTATTGCCCTGTACAAAGATTAAGTCAAAGTGGATCAAGCACTTCCACATCATACCAGATACACTCAAATTAATAGAAGAAAAAGTGGGGAAGAGTCTCAGTCACATGGGCACTTGGGAAAATTTCCTGAACAAACCACCAATGAATTATGCTCTAAGATCAAGAATCCACAAATGGGGCCTCATAAAACTACCAACCTTCTCTAATGCAAAGGACACTGTCCTTAGGACAAAACGGCAACCAACAGATTGGGAAAGTTTTTTTCTAATCCTACATCTGATAGAGGACTAATACCGAAAATATACAAAGAATTCAAGAAGTTAGACTTCACAATAACCCTATTAAACGCGGTACAGAGCCAAAAAAAATTCTCTGCTGAGGAATATTGAATACTTAAGAAGTACCTAAAGAAATGCTCAACATCTTTAGTCATTAGGGAAATTCAAATCAAAACAACCCTGAGATTCTACCTCACATCAGTCAGAATGGCTAAGATAAAAAATCCTTAGATGACAACAGATGCTGGTGAGGATGTGTAGACAGAGGAGCACTCCTTCATTGTTGGTGGGATTGCAACACTCCTTCATTGGTGGTGGGGATACAACCACTCTGGAAATCAATCTGTAGGTTGCTAAGAAAATTGGACATTGTACTACCTGAGGACCCAGCTGTCCATCTCTTGGGTATATACCCAAATGATGTTCTAACATACAATAAGGCCACATGTTCCACTATGTTCATACTAGCCTTACTTATAATTGCCAGAAGCTGGAAAGAACCCAGAAGAATAGATATAGAAAATGTGGTAGATCTACACAACAGAATATTACTCAGCTATCACAAACAATGACTTCATGAAATTCATAAGCATCTGGATGGAACTCAATAATATCTTGAGTGAGGTAACCAAATAGTGAAAAAAATCACACAGACATCTTTAATATGAGTTGAACTTTCAAATATATATTGCCCATTTAGGACATGGTCTGCATTCCCATTACCATTGTAAGGAGTTAGTAGATGGGGAAGGCAGATGTACCACCATAATGATGGATACTGGCATAGCCATTGCTGGACATGAGAATGAAGGGAAAGAAATGAAAGATAAATGTCAACATAGGACAGTATGAATTCTGGAATAAATTGGCATAGCTGACTGTCAGGCAGCTGGAGCCACAGCTGCCACTGTACAAATAGGACATGCACAAAATGTATTAAGTGACAGACTAGGGCGCTGCATGTGGCTGCTGGTGGTTGTCGTGGTGGCTTTGATTCAAGGCAGGAATGATTCTTGGGGATCTGCTTCTTTCTGGAACAGAGAGAAGGGTAGGACTGGAGCTGGTGGCTGGGCAACTGGGTATAATGGTCATGCTTGCAAAAGATGTGGAGGTATGGCTGCTATGAAGGCAGTGTTGTTATTGGCAGAAATTTCCATGCAGTTGGCCCTCAGGTATAATGCTCATTGTCAAGAAGACCACTTTGGTGTCAGTTGTATAGAGAGTCAACTGCAGATTCATTATTACAAGAGCATGCTTTTCTGTCCATTGTTGGAACAAGAGGTCGGCTCAGAGATGGTAGCTTCCATAGCACAAGGCCACCCACCAGAAGCCTGCCACACTAGAATCATTGAAGGTTATCCTCCTTCACAATACCTACTTCAACAGGACCATCCAATGACTAAAATCACCCAGATGGCTAAAAACCCTGGGAAGAAGAAAAACAACATAAGACATGGCAACATGACAACTTCAGAGCACAGCTACCTTACTCCAGCAAGTCTTGGATGTCCTAACACAACTGATGCAAAGAAAATGACCTTAAGTCCTTTTTATAAAGATGACAGAGGCCTTTCAAGAGGAAGTTAATTTATTCCGTAGTGAAATAAAATAAAATACAATAAAGAAATAGAAGTCTTTCAAGGTGAAACAAATAAATCCATTAAACTACACATGAAAATACAATTAAATAGATGATGGAAATAAGTACAACTGTGTAAGACCTGAAAGTGAAACAGAAGCAATAAAGAAAACATAAAGATGGAATCCTTGAGATGAAATGTCTAGGGAAGAGAACAGGAATGCAAGCATCACCACGTGAATACAGGAAATAAAGAAAGTATCTAAGATGAAGGAAATAAACTAGAAGAAATTGATGATATATCAGTCAAAGTAAATGTTAAATCTAAAAGAATTCCTGACACAAAAGTCCAGAAATTTGAGGATAGCATGAATAGACCTAACTTAAGAATAATAGGAATAGAAGAAAGTGAAGAGTCCCTGCTCAAAGGCCCAGAAAGTATTTTCAACAAAATTATAGAAGAAAACTTTCCTAAACTTCAGAAAAAGATGCTTATAATTACACAAAGATGCTTATAGGATACTGACTACAATGGATTAGAAAATAAAATTCTCCCACCACATATTACTCAAAATACAAAATCTACAAAACAATGAACAATATTGAAAGCTGCCAGAGAAACAGGTAACATGCAAAGGCAGACCTATCATAATTTAATTACATCTCATTTCTCAGCCGAGATTCTAAAAGCTAGAAGAGCTTGGGGAGATATCTTGCAACCTCAAAACACACACACACACACACACACACACACACACACACACACTCACACACACACACACACACACACACACACACACACACACTTGCACACACCACTACCACCACCACCACCTCCATTGCCAATAACAAAAACAGCATCAAAATATCGGTGGTCACTAATATTTCTCAACGTCACTGAAAGTCTCAACTTTTAATGCTTTTGATTTGATGTGTGATTTAAAGTTTAATGTTTCTTTGCAAATGTGTGTGCTCTTGTGTTTCACACATAGACGTTAAGGATTGAAATATCATTATGATAAATCATTGTTTTGATGAGTATTAAGTTGCCTTCCTCATCTCTTTTGATTGATTTTGTTTCAAAGTTTATTTTGTTTATTATTAGAAAGGCTACTCTAGCTTGCTCGTTTAATCCATTTGCTGGATAAATAGTTTTTCTAACCCTGTGTTCTGATGAAATGTCTATATTAATGTTGTGATATGTTTCTTGTATGTATCTAAAGGATTGATCCTGTTTTTTGCATTAATTCTTGCCATTCTTTTTCTTGCAGAATTGAGTCCATAATATTGAGAGACAATAAAGTCTAGTGATTGTAAGTTCCTATTATTTTGTTGTTAGTGTTGCTGGTGATAGTGTGTTTGTGTCTAGAAGTGAGTGAGTGTGTAAGTGTGAGTGAGTGTATACTTTCCTTCTTTTGGCTTTGATTGTGTAAGATTATTTATTTCTCGCATTTTCATTGGTATAGTTAGTCATTGTGGAATGGAATTTTCTCTCTAATACCTTTTGCAGGGCTGGGTTTGTAAGTATTGTTTAAATTTAAGTTTTCTATGAAATACCTTGGTTTCTTTATTCACAGTGATTCAAAGTTTTTATGCTTATAGTAAGCTTGGTTGCTATCTATGGTCTCTGTGTCTGAAGGACATCTGTGCAGGGTGTTCTGGATTCAGAATCAGCAGTGAGAAATCAGGTGTCATTCTAACAGGTCAGCCATAAATGTTACTTGACATTTTTCTTGCAGTTTTCAATACTGTTAATATGTTCATACCCATTTTATATGTTTAAAATTTTGAATACTGCGTGAATTTTGGTGTTTTGTATGCTTCTTATATCTTTATAGGCAAGTTCTTTGTTAGGATTGGAAATTTATCTTCTGTGAATTTATAGAAAATAATTTCTTGCTCTTTAAGCTGTGATTTTTCTCCTTCCTCTATTTGTATTAATTTTAGGTTTGGTCTTACTTTTTCTCAGAGGAATAAATATATTTTATTGGACATTTTTTATTTACATTTCAAATGTTATTCCCTTTCCCAGTTTCCCATCCATAACCCTCCTACTTCATCCCCTTTCTAATCTTCTTTAAGGATGTTCCCCCTTCCTGGATTGGTCTTTTCATATAGTCCCAGTTTTACTGGATGTTTTGTGTCTGGAATTATTTAGATTTAACATTTTCTTCTGCTAATATTTCATTTTGTTTCTATTGCATCTTCTATGACTCGGAGATTTTCTAATCCACCTCCAGTATTCTGATGGTGATGTTTGCATCACTAATTCCTGTTCACCTATCTAAGTTTTATGACTCTAGTATTATCTCTGGTTGTATTTTGCTTTATGCTTTTATTTCTATTTTTGTGTCTTGAGGTTTTTCATTCATTATCTTCACATTATTTCCTGCTTTTTCTTGGCAATCTTTAAGTGCTTAATTAATTGTCTGCCTTTTTTATTTTTTGCTTTGTCTTGTTTTGCCGTAATTGTTGGCTTCATTTCTGAATATAGTTTCCTCCATGCTCAGGTTTTTTTTTTTTTTCACTTCCTTATTAAGGACTGCTATCCTCTTCAAAACATTGGATTGACAGTCATTTCCTTGTGGTTTACATGTGTTGAAATGTCTAGCCAGTATAGTAATAAGACATTCCCTTGGCTATTGTTGAATATTTTCTCATTAAGCTATTTATTTATTCACTTTACAATCCAATGCCTGCTTGCCCCTCCTCTCAGCCCACTCCTCACAAAGTCTTTTTCTCAATGTCTCCCTTCTCTTCTTTTCTGAGTGTTTGGAGAAGCCCTTGGTTACACACACACACACACACACACACACACACACACACACACACACACACTGGCAAATCAAGTCTCTGAAGAGCTAGGTGCATTCTTTCTCACCTACAGAGGTCAGGCATGAATACCCAGCTAGGGAAACAGATCCAGAGTTAGTAAGTAGAATTAGGGATATCACCCATTCCAATTGTGTTCAACAAGAAGGCCTAGCTGCACATCTCCTATACATGTGCAGATTACAGATTACCTCCATCTTTGACAATGCATATAGAAAGGACTGATTTTGTCTCAACTTTTGTTGATGGGTTGATATGCTAATTCCTCCACTGTGGGTCCTGCTTAGCTATAATGGAGTGGCTACTTTCAGTTCCATATCCCACCGCTAGGAGTCTCAGCTAAAATCTCTACCGTAGAGTCCTGGAAGCCTCTACCATCTCAGGCCTCTGGCCAGTCTCAGAGATGTCCCTACCTGCCAACTCCTGATTTCTATTCATTCTCCCAGCCCTCTTGTCTCTGGTCTCTCCCCACACCTGATCCTGACCTTTCCCATTCTCCCCCTGCATTCCTTCTCCCACTCATTTCTCTCCCTTTCTCCAACTTCTATGACTATTTTATTACCACTTCTATGTAAGATTCAAACATCCACACTTGGGTCCTCCTTCCTTTTTAACTTCTTTGGGTCTGTTGATTGTAGCATTGCAAACCTGTACTTTTTGGCTACTATCCACTTATAAATGAATAAATAAAATGAATGTCCTTTTGGATCTGAGTTATCAAACTCAGAATATTTTCTAGTTGCATCCATATGCATGAAAAATTCTTGATGTCCGTGTTTGTCATAGCTGTTTTAGATTCCACTGTGCAAATGAAATACATTTTCTATATCCATTCTTTAGTTGAAGGACACCTGGGCTGTGTCCAGTTTCTGGTTAGTTCTCCAGGTATGATTGAGATAAGTATAAGTTTATATATAAATTTCTAAGTTTATGTCTGTTGGACAGATTTTTTCCTTCTTTTCTGTTAGTTTTCTGATCTTATGTCACAAGTAGCCTTTGTGGTTACAAGTGAGTCCTCAGGTCAATATGATCTACCTTCTAGGTTGCCAATATGATCGGTGGGATTTTGGGAACTGGCATGACCTCTAGGTTTTTGGCTAAAATGTAGCTTGTTGTATAAAGAATAGTGGAGGGTATGTTTTATGGAAATCTGGTAGGCTTTTAAGAAGTAGCATCAGCTATAAAAAGGTTCTTACTTGGGAATGGTGATAGTCTCTGGGATTCTGATTCCTGCCATAACTTTCAGGAGACAAGGGGAGAGTGTACTGTTTTCGAAGCTGTGTAGAATTTAAGGAGTATTGCTGGATTCTGGTAGGGTTTTACCTGGGATACAAGATACTGTGATAACATTCTATTGAACAAGAGATTCATCTGTATTCCATTTTCAAATAGGGTTATTTTCTTGATATTCAGTTTTTAGTTCTTTGTAAATTTGAAATAAAAATTTCTGTTTGATATGTAATTGGTAAAGATGTTCTCCCATTGTGTATGCTGCCAATTTATGTACATCAATTTGTTCTTTGCAAAACAGAAGCATTTCAGTATCATAAGGTTCCAATCATTAATTGTTCATACCTACACTAAAAGTCTTCTGTTCATAAAGTCTTCTCTTGTGTCAATTAGTTGAAAGCTATTCAATGTTTTCTTTTCTACCAGTGCAAATGATATCCAGAAACTGGAAACTACCTAATTGCCCCTCAGCTGAAGAATGGAATATTGAAATCTCCAATTACTGTTGTGTGAGTTTTAGTGTGTGTTTAGAACTGTAGTAAAGTTTCTGTTACAAATGTGAGTGCCCTTACATTTGAGGCATAGAGGTTCAGAATTGAGAGTTCATCTTGGTGGATTTTTTTTATTGATGAGTATCAGTGTCCTTCTACATCTCTTTTGTTAACTTTTGGTTGAAAGTCTATTTTAATGATATTAGAATGGCTACTCCAGCTTGTTTTTTGGAACCATTTGCTTGAAAAACATTTTCCAGGCTTTTCCTCTGAGGTAGTGTTTGTCTTTCATACTGACTTGTGCTTCCTGTATGCAGTGAAATGCTGGGTACTGTTTCTATATCCAGTCTATTAGCCTGTGTCTTTTTATTGAGGAATTAAGGTATTGATGTTGAGAGATATTAAAGACCAATTATTGTCAGTTTATGTTATTTTTGATGTTAGAGGTGGTATTATGTTTGTGTGGTACTCTTTTGGGATTTGTTGTGAGGTGATTAATATCTTGTTTTTCCTTGGGTGTAGTTATAATCCCTGTTTTGGGGTTTCCATTCCATTATCCTCTATAGAGTTGGATTAATACAAAGATATTGTATAAATTTGGCTTTAACATTGTGAGTTATTTATGTCCTCCTTAAAGGCCTCTGTTGTTTTGATGAGATGGGATTTTATGTTAAAAACTTGCTTTTCAGCCCTGTTAGGGGATCATGGACTGTCTGTGTTGGGAGAACTAGGTTCTGATGATGCCAAATTGCTTTGGCTTCTGTCACATGTTCTTGCACTTGCCTGACTTCATTTGGTTATCTCTGGTGTTATCTGGCCTGCATGCCTGTGATTAGAACTGGCCTACTAGGAGACAGTTAATGCTCTGTGAGATAGCTGAGAGCTGGTCTCCTGTTAGATATTCAATGTTGTCTCTGGTTGGAGATGGGGAGACCCCAGAGCTATGGTTAGAGAAGGCCTTCTGAGTCCCTGTTTAGGGCAGATTTCCTATGTTCCTTGCCATGTGAAACTCCTGGGATTCCTCTGAGGATGAGAGGCAGGATATGCCACAGGTGTAGATGGAGGTGACAGCCTAAATTATTGAGCCTCTTGTTAAAGTAACCTCCTGTGAACCTGGTTACTGCAGACCTCATGGGAGGCACAGCATCCATGGGTGGGGAATCAGAACACAAGGAAAGTGGAGCTGTGCAGAATGGCCGGTGGGTCCAGAGTCAGCTGGTGTCTCTGCGTGTTCCAGCTGGCATGGGAATTTGGACCGGAGTCTCATATGTGACCTCCTGAGAGACAGGCAGAATGGTATGATCTCAAGAGCTTTATTTGCAACTTTTCTTCATTAAGAGGGTTCTTTTCATCTAAAGTTTCTTTTTTCTTTGAGAAGGACTCAGCTTTTAAAGTTTCCTTTCACAAGGAGGTGCCTAGTGAGTCTGCTGAGTTTCAGGAACTTCCTGAAGATATTGCTTTTTATTTACTTTCCTGCCTAGTAACTTCCTGCTCGTTGAAAAGTTTTAATATCCAATGACACTGTTACAAATTACCCCAGCTCTTCCTCTTATTTTACATTTTTGACTCCTCTTCATCAGTCATCCCTGTGCCTTAGAAGAAATTACTATATATGTCCACAAATAGCTAAAATTGAGGTCACAGTGTCATAAGAACAAATTCTTGTTTTCATGATTTTCACCATTGATTATGACTTGAGGCTGACAATAATACTCAAGAATATGTATATGCACATTTACATAAAAAAGAGTTTTACAGGCATATCACATCACCTAAAAAAAGCCACAGAAGTAGCTTACTTAGCCTCAGGTTTTTGCTTTGGGTTACAGCACCAGACTTAAACTCCTTCTGGTTGAGTGCACATTGAATTCTGTTGGAAAGAGTTGGTCTTTTCTTTGATAACTGAGACACTATTGCACAAGAAGGAAAGGCAAGCCTGTTATGTTGGTACTTTAGTTTAATATGCACTGTCAATATTCTAGGAGCAATGTTGGTGGCATATCACAAGGGACGTCATGGTCTTTCTTGACAATGTAAAAGTAAGCCATGATAATAGACATTTTCAATCTAGAGCAAGATTAATCTCTTCATGTTCTTCAGTCAAAATCTGTGGGTGCATTACTTTTATCCCTAGTGTTTCACCATCTATATAGTCCTGGCAAAAAACAAAGAACAGCTTTTTATAATATGTATTGTTTCAGGTGATTCCTTGACAAACAGTTTATAGGAAGCCAGTCTACTCAAAGCACAGGTATTTTTAGTTTATAACCTGATGGTCTTCATTAGTATTTCATTTCCACCAAATAGCACACCATTTTTAAACTAGCACCAATATTCTTACAAGTTATTTGGAAGAATAAATATACTTAATTGTTTCTCCAAAGGCTTTCCCAATCTGCAAATCACTAAGTGGTTTACATTATGTCATCTATATAATTATGTCATTTTCAGCAGATAGGCAGGACACGAAAACATCCCAAACCACCTCTGCATAACAAATACTAGGGTAACAAAAACAACCTTCATTTAGCATTGTGAAAATCCATTTTACTCAATTTTCAGCAAAGGTCAAGTGATCCCAGAAAGTTAGAACTAATGAGATACTAAATTTGAATGGGCTCTATCAATTGCTTTGCTTCAGAGATGAAGTTTTGTTACAAAGCATTGGTAAGCAGTTCTAACCTAACTACTTCCCTGTAATCTTCAGTCTTTCAGCCTGAGGCATTACATTTAATGTAATCTGTGATTTGTTATATAGTGTCTTCCTATACATCACCACCCAATCAACTCAGGAAGTTTCATTTAATCAATTCAGACCTAGTAAGCAACAATGATCAATATGGCCATAATCAACCTTGCTGTACTTGATGATTATCTGGATCAAATTGGCTCTGGGATAGCATTGTACCTGTATCTATTACTAATCTTTTCACTACAGGGTAGCTGGACAAATTATCTGCATGGCTAATATAACTTTTTGTTGGAAGGAAATGTACTTGTTTTTAACTAGAAGGGAGGTAAATACCCAACTCCTGAAGATACTTTATTACATTTACTTCACTTATTTTATTATTGATGTCAAATGAGATTTGTTCCCTAGGATTTAAAATGCTCCTCAGAAGCTCCATAACACAGAATTCAACATTTTTTATCATTTTTCTCCTTAGGAACTCCAGATTGACACAAATCTTCTCACATTAGTCTCCCAGCACTCCAGCAAATATATTTACCCATTTTCTATGATCACTTAGATCAGCCAATGTCTTTCCTACATTAAAGAGAACTTGATGCATGAAAGGGCTTAGAAAAGCCATTATTATTCCATACTGGTCTCATGGTTTCTTCTGGAATATCCATTTCTTTAAATCTTTTGTGAACATAGATTCACATTGAGCAGTAAACTGTGGTTCTAGCACAAAATTCCTGATTCCTAGTTCCCTCAATGGCATCTGTGCCTCCAAAATGGTTCTTCAGCCACCGCTGAAGAGTATACCTTCTTATTAGCACTTCATGGCACCAAATGATCAGGGAAGAAATAAAAAAGGAAAATTAATGGTTTTCTAGTATTTAGTGAAAATGAAGGCACACCTTCCCCAAACTTATGGGACACAATGAAATCAGTGCTAAGAGGAAAACTCATTGCACTAAGTGTCTTTATTAGGAAACTGAAGAGATCCTACACTAGCAAATTAATCACACATCTGAAAGCTCTAGAACCAAAACATGCAAGCACACTCAAGAGAAGTAGATGGCAAGAAATCAATCTCACAGCTGAAACAAACCAATTAGAACCAAAGAGAGAGAGAGAGAGAGAGAGAGAGAGAGAGAGAGAGAGAACGTAATACAAAGAATCGAGAAAACTAAGAATTGGTTGTTTGAGAAAATCAACAGGATAGATACATCCTTAGGCAAAATAAATAAAGGACACAGAGAATGTATCCAAATTTATCTAATAAGAAATGAAAATGGAGACAACAACAGAATCAAAGGAAATTTAAAAAATCATCTTACTAAACATGACTATATTCAGCATAACTGGACAACCTAAATGGAATTGATGATTTTCTAAACAGATATCATGTACCACAATCAAATCAGGATCAGGTAAAATATTAAAACAGTCTCATAAACACTAAGGAAATGGAAACAGTAATTAAAAAGACTTCTTAGAACTTAATAAAAATGAAGGTACAGCATACCCAAATGTATGGGACACAATGAAAGCCGTGCTAAGAGGAAAAGCCATAGCTCAGAGTGCCTGCAAAAGAAACAGGAGAGAGCATATGTCAGCAGCTTGACAGAACACCTAAAGGCTCGAGAACAAAAAGAAATAAATAAACTGAAGAGAGTATAAGGCAGGAAATAATCAAACTCACGGCAGAAATCAACCAAGTAGAAATGAAAAGGACTATACAAAGATTCAAAAAAACCAGGAGGTGGTTCTTTGAGAAAATCAAGAAGATAGATAAACCCTTAGCCAGACTAACCAGAGGTCATATCCAAATTAACAAAATCAGAAATGAAAAGGGAGGCATAACAACAGAATCTAAAGAAATTTAAAAAAAATCATCTGATCCTACTACAACAGCCTACATTCAACAAAACTGGAAAACCTGGAGGAAATGGACAATTTTCTAGACAGATAAAAACTACCAAAGTTAAACCAGGAACAAATAAACCATTTCAACAAATCAATAACACCTAAAGAAATAGAAGCAGTTATTAAAAGTCTCCCAACCAAAAAGAGCCCAGGACCAGATGGCTTTAGTGCAGAATTCTATCAAACCTCCATAGAAGAGCTCATAGCAGTACTGTCCAAACTATTCTACAAAATTGAAACAGACAGAGCACTACCAAATTCATTCTATGAGGCCACAATTACTCTTATACTGAAACCACACAAAGACCCAACAAAGAAAGAGAACTTCAGACCAATTTCCCTTATGAATATTGACACAAATAAAATAAACTCAATAAAATTCTTACAAACAGAATCCAAGATCACATCAAAATGATCGTCCATCATTATCAAGTAGGCTTCATCCCAGGAATGCAGGGATGGCTTAATAAACAGAAACCCATCAATGTAACCTGCTATATAAACCAACATAAGATAAGCACATGAACATTTCATTAGATGTGGAGAAAGCATTTAACAAAATTCAACACCCCCCCTCGTGATAAAAGTCCTGAAAGAACAGGAATTCAAGACACACATCTAAACATAGTAAAAGCAATATACAGTAAAATAGTTGCTAACATCAAACTAAATGGAGAGAATCTTTAAGAAATCCCAGTAAAATCAGGGACTAGACAAGGCTGCTCACTCTCTCCCTACTTATTAAATATAGTATTCAAAATCCTAGCAAGAGCAATCAGACAATGAAAGGAAGTCTAAGGCATACAAATTTGAAGGGAAGAAAACAAAATATCACTTTTTGCAGATGATATAATAGTGTAATTAAGTGACAGCAAAAGTTCCACCAGAGACTACTTAACCTGATAAAGAACTTTAGCAAAAATGTCGGAGTATGATATTAACTCAAACAAATCTGTAACCTTCGTCTACTCAAAGAATAGACAGGCTGAGAGAGAAATTAGGGAAATTACACCCTTCACAGTAGTCCCAAATAATATAAAATATCTTTGTGTGACATTAACAAAACACGTGAAAGATCTGTACGACAAGAACTTGAAGGCTCTGAAGAAAGAAATTGAGCAAGATCTCAGAAGATGGAAAAATCTCCCAAGCTCAAGGATTTGCAGGATTAATATAGTAAAGATGACCATTTTGCCAAAAGCAATCTACTGATTCAATGCAATCCTCATCAAATTCCTACCCAATTCTTTATAGAGATAGAAAGAGCAATTTGCAAATTCATTTGGAATAACCAAAAAAAAAAAAAAAACATGATACTGAAAACTATACTCAATAATAAAAGAACTTCTGTGGGAATAACCATGCCTGACTTCAAGCAGCATAACAGAGCAATATTCATAAAAAACTGTATGGTATTGGTACAGAGACGGGCAGATAGATCAGTGGAACAGAATTGAAGACCCAGAAATGAACGCACACACCTATGGTTACTTGATCTTTGACAAAGGAGCTAAAACCATACAATGGAAGAAAGATAGCATTTTGAACAATGATGCTAATTCTACTGGAGGTCAGCATGTAGAAGAATGCAAATTGATCCATTCATATCACCCTGTACAATGTTTAAGTCCAAGTGGATCAAGAACCTTCACATCAAACCAGATACATTCCAACTAATAGAAGAAAAAGTGGGGAAGTGTCTCGAACAGATGGGCACTGGGGAAAATTTCCTGATCAAAACACCAATGGCCTATGCTCTAAGATCAAGAATGAACAAATGGGACCTCATAAAACTGCAAGTCTTGTGTAAGACACATTCATTATGACAAAATGGCAATCCTACCTCTGATACAGGGCTGATATGAAAAATATACAAAGAACTCAACAAGGTAGACTCCAGAGAGTCAAATAACCCTATTAAAAATGGTGTACAGAGCTAAACAAAACATTCTCAGCTGAAGATTATCAAATGTCCAAAAAGCACCTAAAGAATGTTCAACATCCTTAGTCATCAGGGAAATGCAAATCAAAACAACCTGAGATTCAACCTCACACCAGTCAGAATGGCTAAGATAAAAAAAAACTCAGGAGACAGCAGATGCTGGCAAGGATGTGGAGAAAGAGGAACACTCCTCCATTGTTGGTGGGATTGCAAAGTGGTACAACCACTCTGGATATCAGTCTGGAGGTCCCTAAGAAAATTGGACATTCCTTTACCTGTGTACCCAGAATACCTCTCCTGGGCATATACCCAAAAGATTATCCAACATACAACAAAGACACATGGTCCACTGTGTTCATAGCAGCCTTATTTATAATAGCCAGATGCTGGAAAGAACCCAGATGCCCTTCAACAGAGGAATGGATTAAAAAAATGTGGTACACCTATACAGTGGAGTACTACTCAGCTATCAAAAGCCATGACTTCATGAAATTCATTGACAAATGGAACAAACTAGAAAATATCATCCTAAGTGAGGTAACCCAATCACAAAAAAACCCCACAATTGGAATGCACTCATTGATAAATGTATATTAGTAAAAAAGCTTGAATTACCCAAGTTGCAATCTGCAGACCACAGGAAGCTCAAGAAGAAGGATGACTAAAATGCTCTCTCTATCTTAAAAGGGTAAATAATATCCACAGGAGGAGATAAGGAAGCAAAGTTTAGAGTAGTGACTGAAGGAATGGCCATTCCGAGCCTGCCCTACATGTGGCCCTAAATACACATATATACATATATATCTCCACTAAAAACTAGATAAGATAAATGAAGCTAAAAAATGCATGCTAAAAGAGACCAGATATATAGATCTCTCCTGAGAGATGACACATCCAGAGCATGCTGTATACAGAGGTCAATGCAGGCATTGGACCTGAAAACAGGACCCCTTTTAGGGGAATTAGAGGAAGGATTTAAAGAGTTGAACATCTTACAACCCAATAAGAACAACAATACCAACCAGCCAGAGCTCCCAGGGACTAAACCAGTACCAAAAGACTATATATGGACTGACCCAGGTCTCCAACTGCATATGTAGCAGAGAATAGACTTGTTGTGGCATCAGTGGAAGAGGAAGTCCTTGGTCCTGCCTAGGTTGGACCCCCAGTGCAGGGGAATATGGGGGAGCAGTAATGGGGATGTATGTTTGTAATATCCATATGGTTTAGGGTTAGGTTTTAGGGGATTGTGGACAGGAAACCAGGAAAGAGAATAACAATTGAAATGTAAGTAAAGAAATATATCTAATAAAAAATTCCTAACAGAATAAGGCTGATTTTAGTGCAGAATTCTATCAGACCTTCAAAGAACAGCTAATAACAATATTCCTGAAACTATTCCACAAAATAGAAACAGAAGGAACTCTAATTCATTCTATGAGGCTGCAGGTATTCTGATACCTAAACACTACAGAGACCTGACAAAGAAAGAGAACTTCAGATCAATTTTGCTTATGAATATCAATGCAAAAATCCTAAATAAAATTCTCACAAACCAAATCCAAGAACACATCAAAATCATCACTCATAATTATCAAGTAGGCTTAGTCCCAGGGATGCAGGGTTTATTCAATATAAGAAAGTCCATCAACATAATACACTATAAAAACAAACTCAAGGGGAAAAAAACCACATAATGATCGGATTAAATGCTGAAAAAGCCTTTGATAAAATCCAACACCCCTTTATGTTAAAAGTTTGGAGAGATCAGGAATACAAGGCATAATAAAATTAATATATAGCACACTAACATCCAACATAAAAGAACTAGTAGGAATTCCACTAAAATCAGAGACAAGACAAAGCTGCACACTCTCTTTGTCCCTATCTATTCAATATAGTACCCAAAGTTCAAGCTAGAGGTATGAGACAACAAAAATATATTAATGGGTTACCAATTGAAAGGGAAAAAGATATAGTATCAGTATTTGCAGATAATATGATAGTTCACAAAACCAAACCTCCAAATTCCACTAGAGAAACTTCTACAGCTAATAAACCATTTCAGTAAAGTGGCAGATTTTAATATTCTCTCACCAGCTTTCCTTTATGTAAATGGTAAAAAGGCTGAGAAAGAAATTTTAGAAACAACACCGTTTATAATAACCACAAATAGTATAAAATATCATACTGTAATCCTTACCCAGAAAGTAAAAGATCATATGACAAGAACTTCAAACCTTTGAAGAAAGAAATTGGAAAAAAACCCTCAGAAAATGGAAAGATCTGAATACTAATGGATTGCTATGATTACATAGTGAAAATGGCCATCTTGCAAAAAGCAATCCTCAGATTCAGTGGAATTCCAATTAAAATTCCAACCCAATTCTTCAAAGACATGGAAAGAGCAATTCTCAACTTCATCTGGGCAAACAAAAAATTCATGAGAGCCAAAAAATCTCAACAATAAAAGATTTTTTGTTGGAATCATTATCTCTGACCTCTAGTGATATTAAAAAGAAAAAGTGATAAAGATTGCATGGTATTGGCACAGAGACAGACAGCTCAATAAATGGAAAAGAATGTAATACTCAGACATAAACCCACTCACCTATGGCCACTTGAATTTTGACAAAGAGACCAAAAACATACAGTGGAGAAAAAAAAAGGCATCTGCAGTAAACGGTGCTTGACTACTTGGTGGTTTGTATGTAGAAGAATGAAAGAAGATCCATATTTATTAGCTTGCACAAAGCTCAAGTCCTAGTGGATCTAGAACATCAACATAAAACCAGACATGTCTGGACCCAGCGCTGCCAGGGTTTTCTTTCCTGTTTGTTCTCCTTGAGGCAGCAGAGGGGGAAGAGTGTTGGCAAAGGTTAAAACTGTGTCTGAAGAGATATTTAAAGTTGCTATATAATAAAATGTTTTCTTGTATCAGTCTAAATTACTATACTATGGTAGCTGACCTGCCTTCTGTGTTCCTCTGAGTCCAGCAACTGCAGTCTCTGGCAATAACATCTCTTCCTAAAACAGCAAAGGATTAAATAAATAGCCGTTGTACTATTTCAGCAGGAATTTCTGGTCTGACTTTCAGCTTGCTAGTTGCAAGTCACAGAAAGAAAAAGGGACACTTTAAAAAGTAATTATAGTGTTTATTACTAAGTTGTTAAAAGTCTCTTATGAAAGCTATCTCAGAGGTAATGCAGAAGATCCTAAGCAGGAAAAAGGGAAAATATTCTTCTGTAAGTGGGGAAAGGCAAAAAATTCAAGTAAGGGAAAAATTCTTCCAGGAGAGGTAAAGGAAAAAAATTCTAAGCGAAAAATTTCTTTTCTATCTTTCCTTTGTATGAATACTTACACATCTTTCAAAATACATGATCACGTGTTTCAAAGTTCACCATAAGTTGACACACACACACACACACACACACACACACACACACACACACACACACACCCCTACACACACACACACAAAATCAAACCATAAATTGAAATAGATGTTTACAACAGAGGATACTCAAGTGCATATCCATTAGGAATAATTATCTGGCTAAAAATCCATCACCTGTTACAGCTCTACAGGTTCACAGAAGGTTTAACACCATAACTCAGTTATTAGTGAAGTTTTGTACAGACAAAGCCAGGCAATATTTTGTCTTCTGTTATAGCACCTATAACAAATGGTTAGCTCATTTTTTATGACCATTGGTTAATTGTTTTACATCATTTTGGAATGTGTTCTGAGTAGGAGAAAGTCTGGTTATTATTGAAGAAAAATTAACTGGTCACACTTGGAAGACAGGCAGAGTTCTCATTGCAGGTTTGACTAGCAGAAATGGACTTGATAACAATCATACTATAAAATAGTTTAATAATCACTGATATAATTTTATATCCTATAGGAATTCTTATAGGATCATCATTAAGATTCAAGACATGATTTATTTGTCATATAGCATCATTACAAGACAGTACATCTTTGTAGATCTGCAGAGATCTGTTCCAAAGGGGTAGGCTATTACTTAATGTTTGTTACATATGTTTAATAATAACAGGAAAAGCATATTAATAGCAGGAATCTTTCAAAAAATTAATTCCTTTACATTCTTTCTTCATAAGAGTGAACCTGTCTCATATTATAAAATAATCTGAAGCAGTCCATCTCAGGCATATCAAGTGCTAGTTATTATCTTGTCCCATTATGACTTCTGACACAGATACAATTAATCCAACAAAAGAGAAAATGAGAAAGAGCCTCAAACTCACTGGCACAAGGGTAAATTTCCTAAGCAGAACAGCAATGGCTTATGCTCTAAGATCAACTATTGATATATAGGACCTGAGGAGACTGAAAAGATTTTGTGAGGCAAAAGACACAGTCATTAGAACAAATCAGCAACCTGCACATTACTTAAAAAAACCTCCGATAATCCTACATCTACTAGAGGGTTAACATTCAAAATATATAAAGAACTCAAGAAGTTTACCACCAAAAACCCAAATAACCTAATTAAAAATGGAATACAGAGCTAAAGGGAGAATTCACAACTGAAGAATTTCAAATGGCAGAGAAGCAGCTAAAGAAATGTTCAAATCCTTAGTTACGAATTAAATGCAAATCTAAATGGCCATGTGATTCTATCTCACACCAATCAGAATGACTAAGATACAATCCTTAAGTTATAGTACATGCTAGAGAGGATGTGGAGAAAGAGTTATACCCCTCCAGTCCTGCTGAAATTGTTTACTGGAACAACCACTCTGGAACTAAATTTCTTTGGAAAGTTGGAAATAGTTCTACCTAAAGATCCAGTTATACCACCCCTGGAAATATACCCAAAGATGCTCCACCATACCATGACATGTGCTACACTATGTTTATAGCAGCTTTATTTGTAACAGTCAGAAGCTGGAAACAACCCAGATGTCCCCCAACTGAACAATGGATGCAGAAAATGTGGTTCATTTTCACAACGGAATACTGTTTGGCTGTTAAAATGATTATTTAACGAATTTACCAGAATAATGTATGGAAATATATCCTGTGTGAGGTAACCTAGAACCAAAATGCCACCTATTGTCTGTACTCACCTATAAGTGTATATTAGCCGAAAAGCACAGAATACCCTTATACAACCCTCAGACTGCATGAAGTTTAACAAGAAGTAATGCCCAAGTAAGGATGCTTCAATTCCACTTAGAAGGTGAAATAAAATAATCGTGAATGGCAGAGGGAGGGAGAAACAGGGAATAGGGAAACATGATAAAGTATGGGGGTTAGGGGACAGGAGAGAAGCCCAGAGTGATCGGAGAAGGAATGAAAGATAGAGTGACCCTCTAAAAAATACCAAAGACCCCGGAGGTGAGATACTCTCAGGATTCAATGGGGCTACCTTACCAAAAATGCCCAAAAATTGGGGGAAGGAACTGGAAGACTCTACCTCCAGTAGCTGGAAAGGGCTTTAAGTGCAGGGACAGGGTTACTAACCCACAGTCAACACTTCCAATACAGAACTATTCCTGTCTAAAAGAAATGCAGGGACAAAAATGAAGAAGAGACTGAAGACAAGAGTCTAGCATTGCTGCTCTCTGAGAGGGTCTACCAGCAGCTGACTGAGACAGATGTACATCACCATTGGGCTGAAGTCCAGCACTCTTCTGGTTGAATTAGGAGAAGGATTGAAGAAGTTGATGGGGAGCTCAACCCTGTAGGAAGACCAGCCATCTCAACTGATCTGGACTCCAAGAAACTCCCAGAGACTGAGTCACCAATCAGGAAGGATACATGGGCTGCTCTCAGACCCCTGGTACTTAAACAGCAGAGGACTGCCTGATGTAGCCTCAGTGGCAGAAGATGTGCCTAATGGTCCAGGGACTTGAAGCCCTAGGGAAGGGGGAGACTTCTTGGATATGGGGAGCACCCTCTAGGAAGCAAGTGGGGAGGAAGAGTAAGATGGGGAACTGTGAAATGGGGGACCTAATTTGGGAGGCAATGGCTGGAATGTAAATAAATAAAATAATTATTAAAGTAGCTGAGAGTTTTTTCTCAGAGAAAAGAATCCTTAGAGGAAAAAAATCTCAGTGAACAAGAGTTGCAAAAAAGACTCTTGAGATCAGCTGCTTAGAAGAATGACAAAAATACAAAACATCATGGAGGAAGTATCCAACCTTTTGAGTGTCCTGAAAGTTGTTCAGTATGGTCCACGTTCCCAACTCTGTGGTTTTATCTGTACTGTTGGGGTGCTTTAGTGAGTTGTATTTGCTCTTATAAATAATTCCTCACCCATATTCTGGTATAAAATCCAAATAAAATTCATTGGTTGCCAAATTGCACTCTGGGTTGTGTGTGTGTGTGTGTGTGTGTGTGTGTGTGTGTGTGTGTGTGTGTGTGTGTTTTGGTGTGTTCGGGGCTTAAGAGTTATATATGGTTGCATGTAGCCAAGTAATATTCTTTAATACAACAAAGTTCAAGACTATATGTGAATATTTTGAAATTTTAAGCCCCTATCACATTCTTCACATTATCTATTCTATTTTTTAATGTAGCAGAAGTAAACAGATGGGTCTTTCTCATAATGTGCAAAATAGACATACATTGCCTAACAAAAATTTCCTAAACTGTTAATGTCTCCAAGGCATTATTACCAACACAAGGTTAATATATAAATATATAAATACCTTACAAAGTTAAAAAAACAATAAACCACTTTACCCAATTACAAATGATACAGAAAGCTGAAAAGAGAATTTATCACAGAGGAATTTTTAGTGGCTGAGTAGCACTTAAATAAATGTTAATATCCAAAGTTTTCAGTGAAATGCAAATCAAAGAATCCTGAGACACCATCTTACACCTGTCAGAATGGGTAAGATTAAAAAAACAAACAAACAAACCAAAAGCTCAAGTGGTGGCACATGCTGTCAAGGAATTGTAGCAAGGAAACACTTCTCCATTGTTGGTGAGAATGCAAACTTGTACAACCACCTTGGACATCAATTTTCTGTTTTCTCAGAAAACTAGGAATAGTTCTACCTCATGACCCAGCTATACATCTTTTGGTAATATACCAAAAAGATGCCCCACTCTACCACAGGGACACTTGTTCAACTATATTCATATAAGCTTTATTCATAATACCCCAAAACTGGAAATAACCTAGGCTTCCCTCAAATGAAGAATGGGTAAAGAAAATATGGTACAACTGCACAATGGAATACTATTCAGCTAGCAAAAAAAAATCACATCTTGGAAATTTCAAGCAAATGTTTGGAATTTGAGTATCTCCTCTTGAGTGAGATAGGACAGAGTAAAAAGACATGCATCTTATGTACTCATTTATAAGTGGATATTAGCCATAAAGTTCAGCATATCCATGCTACAGTAAACATACACAAAGAAACTGGGTAATAAGGAGTGCCCAAGGAAAAATGTACCAATATTACACAGATGATGCAACTAAATAGTCTTAGGGAGTCCATTGAGATAGAATTGTGTAGGGGGAGTAAGTGGGAGACAGGGATTTTGGGCCAATATCGGGAGATAGGGTTGGAGAGGCCTGGGAGTGAGAATGGAAATTGGGGAGTAGTTTCTCTGGGACTAGATGTAGGCCTGGGAAGGTTGAGGATACAGGGAATGTACAGTGTTGATTTGGCTGATATTCCAAGTAGTGGGATTATAGAAACTTAATTGGCCTCCTGCTGTAGCTAGGCCCAATTTCCAGAGGAAGGAAAGGGACATCAATCCACCTAAGAAAAATTTAACCAAATATTTTTATTGCTTACAGTTATGTATAGGGGTAAAGATGGAACAGAGACTATGGGAAGAACCAACTAATGACTTTCCCAACTTCTGTGATAGAGCCAAACCTTGCCACTATTAATAATACTCTGTTATGCTTGCACACAGGAACATAGCATAACTGTCTCCTGAGATCATTCATACAGCAGCAGATGGAAATAGATGCAGAAACCTATGGCCAAATATCAGATTGAGTTTAGGGAGTATTGGAGAGAATTTGGAATTGAAATGTGGGAGCTAGAAGTGTCACAGACGTTATAAGAAAGCCTACACAGTCAAAAAACCAGGGTCCCTAGGGACTCGTGGAGACTAGATCACAAACCATGGAGCATGCTGAGGCTAGAACTAGGCTTTCTTCATAGGAAATGTATAGCTTGGTCTTCATCCGGGTCCTATCATAAGTGAAGGGGCATCTTTCTCCATCGTTGTGCCCTGCCATTGGATTTCTTTTCCCTGTTTAGGTCCCTCACTGGGCCTCAGTGCTAGTCCTGCTGGGACCAGGTGACACAAGGTAGAGTAGTATCCAAGGGGCTGTTGCCCTTCTTTGGTGGAAAGGGGAGGGTTGTTAAGGAAAGGAATTTGTGTGAATGGGACTGTGAGAAGAGGAGGGATGGGGGCTGTGATAAGAATGTAAAGTTAATAAAATTAAAGTATTGAAAAATGCATAGCATCTATAGTTTTAATAAAATTGAAAAGTACAAACGTGATGATGCTGCAATCTTTAGTATCCTAAGGAAAAATCGAGGAAAGAATATTGTGTTCCCAGGTTCTTGAATGATGAGACAAAAATATATGAGAGAGACAGAGAGAGAGAGAGAGAGAGAGAGAGAGGGAGAGGGAGAGGGAGAGGGAGAGAGAGAGAGAGAGACAGACAGACAGAGAGAGAGAGAGAGAGAGAGAGAGAGAGAGAGAGAGAGAGAGATTTTTTCTTTTTTCTTTTTTTTTCAGAGCTGGGGACCAAACCAGGGCCTTGCGCTTGCTAGGCAAGTGCTCTACAACTGAGCTAAATCCCCAACCCCGAGAGATTTTTTTTAAATAATAGTATTTCTGATAATTTTTACTTCATGGCACCATATACCTTTTCCTTTCCCCAAAGAACTTTTAGAAACTATATAAATATGGGAGAAAACCAATCTGATTATTTTGATAAAATATATCCTTTTCATGGTAGAAATTTCATTTTCTAGGCAGGAGTTACAATCCAAACAATAGACAGCCTTTCCTTCCTGAGGATAATTTTAGAGTCCTGGACTACAAGGCATTCTACATATTGAGGGTATAATCTGGGGAAAATAATATGTGTTATATAAATAAGGACAATATCATAATGATAAAACATCCAGTGATTCACACAAAAAAAATCCATGGAAAGACCTCATTTAATTCACATGTGCCATATTAAATTTTACTATTTTGTTTTGTACAGATAAAAATGTATGAATGTATGATGTTTTTGATTAAGAAACATCAAAAAAGTGTAAGGAAAGAGAGAATATCTAGCACTGTGTAAAGTAAGTCAATAAATGAAGAAATATCAAACATTTATTTCATGGCAAAGCAAAAGTAGGTGATATGTTAAGTAATTGTGCTACATGTTAAGCATTAAAATTAAGATCACAATTTAGTCTTAAATTACCAGATCCGTATCTGTAGCCCAATCTATCATTTCCTCAGACATGTACAGCTGTTGTTGACTTGGAAAATGGCCTGAAAATCTTCCTATTTTCATCTTCAGTCCATAATCATTGAGAAAAATCCATGATATAAAACATGTCATACTCTGTATTCTGTTTTAAATTCTGGTTCACGTTGACTAGGTCTCCAGAAGGATTTACAAATTGTAAGCTCTTCAGAAAAGAGAACATCAAAAGCATATTTGTTATTTTAGTTTTAACTCTGCTTACTACAGAACAGAAAGTACTAAGTTCAGAATATCCCCAATTTTTAGTATCCTTTACAAAAATCTAACTTTACCAGAAGTATTCAGTACTAAAAAAATAAATTTCATTTAGAGTAAATTTGCACTATGTTTACCAATACAACTTTATTGCTGGATTTGATGCTCTATAATGAACACTCCTGAATTTTATGTTCAGAGATTAATGACACATTCTCTATTTTTTCCTGTGATAATGTTATTTGATCACAAACAATGGAATTGAAATTCTTAATAGGTGAAATATTGAAAAAGTATTTGATATTATTTGCGATATACTTAGTTGATCAGCAACTTTTCAATAATATAAAAGACTAGTTATTTTCTCACTGCTATTTAATAATTTCATGAGAAAAATGAAAACATGAGACACATGTGTGATTTAAATGTCTGGACAAAATTTCATGAGTTTAGACTATGAATGCTTACTTGCATACTAGTGTTGGTTGTGCCATAATTTATGACACTAACATGATTTGAGCCTATGCTATGTTAGAGTAGAGAACTATATACATTTTTGGGACAAATTACTTATTTATGTGGTTTTAGACCATGTGGTTTTATTAAGAATTCAAACTCTATTATGTACATGCCATTTAGTGTAAGAATCATTACCTTCCAAGTGTCAAATTCCAGTTCTTTCCCTGCATTCTCTGACCACGTGTCTACTTGTTGTACAAGCATCTCATGGAGTGAGTGGGCCACAGCATACACAGCATTGTTTAAGTTATAACATGTTTCACCCATGGGCATTAGAAATGGTGGCCTGAGTAGCCATTTAAATACAATTTGGGTTGGACAATTCTTCATCTTCTTACAATTAGATCGTTGCAAAGAATATCTAAAATAATTCCACCATAGTTTGGCAAAGGAAAATTTACTACTGTAGCTTGAAAGGTGTATTGTTTGGATTAATTGTTTAGAACCAGATACGTGAGGATGCTGGTGTGATAAAATTAAAGTCTCAGGGGAGGAATTTATCAAGAAATCTCCTTTAGTTGTGATCACATCGAACTGTGACAAAATAAAATAGATTCACCAAATGTTTTTGAATTTCCTCATAAGGAAGTTAAACTGTACAGTAGAAATTTTGTTTCCATAAACTATCACAACTTTTGTTGATTACATTGTAATTTGTTTATAATACATACCACATACTTTAAAGAATATCTCCTTAACATTTTGGATAATAATTATAAATTCTAAGCTGACAGTGTTTCTTTGAATTTTTGCTCTTAATTCAGAAAGTAATTGAATTCCATAGTGAACATTTGTAATGCTCACTCATTTCCAGTTCCTTCTGGAGTGAACAGCTAGGGACACCATGGCTAGTAGTAGAGATGTTTCCTTGGGAGCTATCTGGGAGAGATGAGGATATTGTTCTTTATCACTCAGAAGAAGATAAAAATTACCACTGTAAAGCTGAAAGATATAGAACAAAGTCAACAATATGAATATGATGGAATGCCAGGGATCCCCCTAAATCTGTGTGTGTTTGAACAAAGGCTAGTCATGTTAGAAAGTGTTTATTCTTCATCTCATTATTACAATTATATCCAACTTCTTGTGTTCCTCTAAACAAGTACAAGTAAACTAAATCTACTGGTATAACATTTCACATTACTGCTGTCTCCCATGCATATTTACAATAAAGTTGTTATGTTTGTCACAAAACATATTTGTGTATTTATGCTTGACAGACCAGATAAGCCCTTTCTCTGTCCTTTAACCTGCCTTTGTACTCAAAAAGTCAGACTGAGGTGAGACAGAATTTCATTAAAATTAATCCATCATGACTTATTTCTGGAATTTTGGAGACTTACAGAAATGGTCCAAGTTTTGTATATGCTGCCTATATAGGTGCTGTAAGTACAATTAAACATCTTCTTTGATTTGTGCAGTAGTAATTTGTCATCTCCGTCTCCATCCCACAGAAAGGAGTAACACCACGATGTTCTTCTCAAAGCATTTTATTCAAGAACCTTTCTTTCTGCATGCAAGCAGCAATCTCTCTTTTCCTTTTCTTCTCTCTTCCTCCCCCTTGCCCCTAAACACACTCCCTTATATCCTCCCTAAACTCTGCTTCCTCAGTTCAGACTACGTAATCTCAGTTCATAGGTCGATGTCACATGGCCTGATCTTGCGTCATGGTGTGCCTGCGCAGCTCTCACACTGGACATGGCTAGTTTCAGGTGTGTGAGGAAGTCAGGTGTTAGTCATGAGACTTAGCTGAGTCCCAGGCGCCATCTTTGGACTGCCGCCACACCCGCTCCCCACATATCCCCTGTCTTTATGTTTTTGGCAGAGAGAATGTCTGTCTTAGGTTGCCCCCGGTAGCAATGCCCCTTACCCGTCATTGGGAGACAAAAAGTTTAGGTTTGATCCCTGTCTTAGGTTGGTGACACACCCAGGGAGTCTTACCCGTCATTGACTACTTCTCTAGCATGCCAAGCCACACTTGGGGAGACTGTCCCGTCTCCACCACTGCAAAAGCCTGTATCATTAAGGCTTGAGTTCTGTGCTGATGAAGCTGTATACAGCACATGCACCAAAAGGCCAGGACGCTAATAAGAATCAGGCATAGGGCAAGTCCAGCAAGTCCAGCCCATTCTTTCAGCCGTGAGGCAATGGCGACAATCTAATTGGCCAGTCATCCAGCTAAGGACATGCTCTGTGTCTACTTGAATCATCCTTTGTGGTGTGCTGCTATGTTCTGGTCCACTGCCTTGCCAACTGTGAGTCTGGAAGTGTCAACTGTTAGGAACCAGAGGCTGGTTAGCTTTGAGGCTGCAGAAGGCTCTTTGTGCTGCAGCAGACTTTGCGATCCTGTAACTCCGGCTGACACCTTTAAACTCCCCCTTTTCCACCACTTCCACAGTGACCATACACTCGAGTGGAATTGATATGGACGATGGATTGTCTCAATTCTTGAACTAGTCCATAGTGTTGAGACCAAATTCCGGTAAGATACTGAGATATATTACAGGATTATTTGAGGAGCACAACTGACATTCACAAATGGTATGGAGATGACACACAGTCCTGAATATTTCCACTCACAACCTAATTGTATTAACTCCATCATAATATCCACTTGTTCCTGGAGCAAATCGACCCTTTGATACAGCAGCAAAATTCCCGCTTTCAACTGACTATTAATATTCCCCTGAACATCTAAAGCTTCTGCAACACCTGCAGATAAAGTACTTACAGCTGCTGCAGTCTGTACTATGGACATAAGGGATATGGCCGCAGCAATGGCTGTGGCGGCAGAAACTGCTATAACAGTAACAGTGGCTGCAGTAATGCCAAAAACTCTCCAGATTCCCGGGTGTAAGCTACATCCCTCTGCCCCGCCTGGAGCGTACAGAGGCAGATGATGCGGCCCTGGAGACGATGGCTCTACCCTCAGTTTCACCTTCCCCAAGCTGTTGGCGATGCTCTCCAGATCGTCTTCTGACATTTCCCCCTTGCTAGAATTTCTTTCGTTCTCTAATTTTTGAGAATGTTCCTCCCTAACCTGATTTAGTGCCTCATTTCCCTTTTGAAGCTCTGTGCCACACCTTTCCTCATCCCCTATGAAATTTTTCACTAATTTCCACACTGACAGCACTCCTTTTGGTAAAACCCCCTGCTCCTTGGCAAACCTCAAATCTTTCCCTAATTTCTTCCAACTGGGCATTGTAAGATGTCCTGTCACCAGAAACCACGAAGCAACCTGGTCCAATGCTTTTAAAAAATTCTCTACTATTTCTTTCTTTAGCCTGATTCCTTTAGCTTTTAACAAATCCTTGAGGGCTTGGTGAACTGTCTGAGCTGATGTTGAGTTCCCCATTGTGCTTGGTGCAACTTGTCCCAAAACCGGGAACCTTATAGTCTCAATTTGAGAGCTTTGCGACTTGTCCCCAAACCAGGAAGCTTATAGTCTCAATCTGAGAGTTTTTCTCATCCCACTTACCTGGGAACTTACCAGCTAGCCACCCTGACTGAGATGAGTTCTGAACAAATGTCCCTGTACAGACCACCACTTGTCGTCTCAGTCTCCTTCCCACAGAAAGGAGAGACACCATGACGTTCTTCTCAAAGCAGTTTATTCAGGAACCTTTCTTTCTGCATACAAGCAGCAATCTCTCTTTTCCTTTTCCTCCTCCCCCTCACCTCCGAGCACACTCCTTTATGCCCTCCCTCAACTCCGCCTCCTCAGTCCAGACTGCGTAATCTCAGTTCATAGGTCCATGTCACATGGCCTGATCTTGCGTCATGGTGTGCCTGAACAGCTCTCACAATGGACGTGGCTAGTTTCAGGTGTGTGAGGAAGTGCTAGACATGAGACTTAGCTGCAGTCCCGGGCACCATCTTGGGACTGCCACCACACCCGCTCCCCACAGTAATTAGCAATAAGTTCCTGTTTCAAGACCAGACCACTTTTTTTTTCATCATGATTTTATGGGCCACATTCAGTCTTTACTAGCAGAGAAATATTGGGTAAAATATAAAGGTTCTTATTTATTTCTTCCATGGCAAAATAAACAGAGAAAATCAAATGGTTGGTCTTACGTGTCACTATGAGAACAGAGCAGTGGTGAGTATATTTTCTAAAACTGTAAAATCTCCAGCCAGAAAAAAAAATCTAGCATACAGAGAGGAAATTAACAAAAAAATCCCATAGTTTTGTACATGTTTTAACTGACAGGAAAGGGAATATAACATAAGTTTACATTACATTTTCTAAATACCTACAAAATAAATTCCTGGTGTTTTATACAGCCTATGAACACACATCAAATATGTCCTTCTTAAAAGAGGGAACAAAAATATTCAGAAGAAGGAATATGGACACAAATTTTGGAGAAGAGAATGAAGAAATGGCTATTCAGAGCTTGTGCCTCCTGGGGATCCAGCCACCAAACCTAGACAATATTGATGAAGCCCAGTACATGATGACAGGAGAATGATATAGTTGTCTCCTGGGAGGCTCAGCCAAAGCATGAAAAATAAAGATGCAAATACAGCAAACCATTGAACTGAGAATGGGTACATTAGAGCAGTAGGAGAAATGATTGAAGGAGCTAAAGGGGCTTGCAACCCCATAAGAAAAAACAATAGCAACCAACCAGAGCTCCCAGGGATTAAACCACTACACAAAGAGTTCACATGGGCAGACCCAGGGCTTCAGCTGCATATGTACCAGAGGATGGTCTTCTTGGGCACCAATGGGAGGAGAAGGCCTTGGAGAATCCCACAGTGTAGGGGATTGTTAGGGTGGAGTGACAGAAGAGGGGGTGGTTGGGGAGGGGAACACCCTTATAGTAGAAGGGGAAGGGGGATGGGATAGGGAGCTTATGGTTGGGAAACACCGGGAAAGGGAATAACATTTGAAATATAAATAAAAAATATCCAAGAAACATACATTAAAAAAATTGTCCAAGAGAAATCCCTCCCGATATTCACGTCTACTGACATGGATATAATTATTAGGGATATGAAGGAATAGGTTAGTAATGATAAATGTTATTGTCCCTTATTTGTCACCTGAACATATGAACTCAGATTTCAAGGCCAAGGAGAGAGTGCTTGAGAAACCCTTGATCATGTAAAGGCTTATTTCACCAGTGTAGTGGAATGCCAAGGCGTTGAGGTGGGAGTGTGTGTGTGGCAGTAAGAGCATCTTCATAGAAGCAGAGGGAGGGGGAGGGGGATGGGAGAGTGATAAATTGGATAACATTTGAAATGTAAGTACGTAAAATATCTGAAACACACAAATCCAGAGGCAAACAAGGAACAAAAAGTAAATTGCTAAGAGAACTATATGTGTCCTTTAGTAATAACTAGAGTAAAAAAAAAGTGACACCTGGATGAGTTCACACAAAATTAAAATATGAGATTTTCCCTATCTGACTCAATATGCTGCATATTTTCTCGGGTAGATATCTTGCAGACCTGAAAGAGATGGTCTCTTTGATCTCTGTCTTTTGATTTCTTTCTCTCTTTCTTTCTCTCTTTCTTTCCTTTCTTTTATTTTTTGTCATTTGAGTAGCCACAAATACTTTTGAAGAATAAAAGACATGGAACATTTTCTATTAGAAAGTATAATTTGAATTTAAACTTTTCATAATCTTAGTTTGCAAGGTGATTACCTAGGAAATCTTAGGATAGTAAGTTTTAAATTTCATTTTTCTTCATGGCAGGTTAAACAACAGATTGAGTTCACTTAACATCATTCTTAAATGATTGCAAGGTGTAATAACCTTTACTGTTATGTTGAATAAGAATTCCAGTCTGTTATAATATAAGAGCTATTTCTATAATGATTCATTATTACAATATACATAAGTCCTAGCTTATATTTAGTTTGAATTAACATTGAAAGTTAATTCTAGATGTTTTTAGTTTTTCCTCTTCTTGGTAAGTTCCTTTATGGAAGATGTCCTGAGGGATTTGTATAAGCAAGAGGTAGCAAGAATTTTCCGTATAAAGGAGTGAAAAGCCTCACTATAAAAGACAGATAAAGAACTCAGTGTGTGTGGCTATACGTATTACCCATTGAGCATTGTTCTTCTTATTATAATTTGTTTAGAATACCATTTAAAAATGTTTTTGCCATTCAGATGCTTTAGATTATTTTCTAGTTGCTATATTATATTTTACTTGTCTGACTGTCATATCTTTAAAAAACTTAATATTTTCCCTTTTAGTTTTTTGGTTTCATTATTTTTGTAAGATGCTTTGATTATATTCATCTTTCTCTCTAATTCTTTCTATTTCCACATATATTATCCACACAACTGTGTCCTTTATTTTTATAGCCATTAAGTCTACTACTTGCTGGAAAAATTATTTTAAATAACTGATTTTTCAATGAAATCACTTTATTATGGTATAAACTTTTATAAAACAATAAAAAATCTATTTTTCTTTCCATGGTATAAATTTTTTATTCATTAATACAAATGATGAAATTGGGTATACAGTTCTCACCTTTATATTTGGTTGTGGTCTTTTTTTGATTTGCAAGGTTTTGTATTTCCCCAGTACCGTCCCTCGGATTTTGTACTTGCCCTGGTGTGTCTAAAAAATTGTTTTATTCTAGACATTTACCACCCCTCTGTAATTTATATTTAATCTGCTCAGATTACTGTAGCAATTCCTGTATCCTGAAGAACATGGATTAACTATGATATCCTCAGCCTTGAACATTATATAGTTTTAATATTCACCCCTTCAGTTAAATCATTTCTCTCTGTTAATTATCATATACAAAAAATAGAAACTTATCAGGTATGTGTTGAGAGCTCTCCTGCCCACATAGGTAGCAGTAGTCCAACATAGTCTTCATGGAGGTCTCCCAACAGTTGAAGCAGGGGCTATCCTGTTTTGCCTGCCTATGTTTCCTGTTCCCCTATATGGGCTGCCTTATGTACCTACTCTTGCAGTGACTTGATATTCCAGGATGGGAAGGATACTTAGGATAAAGGGCCTCCCTTTCTCAGAGGAAAAGGTATCTCAATTAGGGTTTTACTGATGAGAGGAGATACCATTGCCAAAAAAATTCTTATAAGGACATATAGTTGGGGCTGGCTTACAGGTTAAGAGGCTCAGTCCATTATCGTCAAGGTGGGGATATAGCAGCATCCGGATGGTGCATGGGGAGCTGAGAGTTCAACATCTTGTTTCAAATGTAAACAGGAGAAGACTGACTGCCTCATAGGTGGCTAGGACAGGGATCTTAAATCTCATGCTAACAGTGACACACTTCACCTAACAAGACCATATCTCCAATTAGTGCCAATCCCTGGGCCAAGCATATTCAAACCACCACATTATATTATCTGGCCCCCATAGGCTTGGCCAAATGTATGAATCTATGGGGGATCTATGTAAGCATAGAATCATGCAAAATATACTTAAACCAACCTCAAAAGTCCCCACAGTTTATAGTTGTCTCAAGTTAAAAGTTCAAACTCCAAAGTCACTTCTGAGATTCATCCAACAACTTAACTGCAATCCCCATGCAATATAGAAAATAAGCTGGGCAAACTCCAAATTCTGGATCTCATGTCTGATATCAAAGCAGTCTTCAGATCTTTCAATTGTTTTTTCATCTTTGTTGACTGAAACACTCTTTCTCCTGGGCCTTTTCCATTCCCTGTTAGCTGCCTTTCTCAGTATATATCCTATGCCTCTGGCATCTTGAACATCTTAGGGTTGCCAGAGAAACTTCAATGTTACAGCTTCTTGTTCTAATGTCTAGGATGTACCCAATATCTTCTGTGCTCCTTGAAAGGCTTTGGTCATATCTATAGCTCTGCCCTCTGTAGCTCTATAGGCTCTGGTTAACTCTACTCCACTACTGGTGCTGTCCTTGGTGTCCACTCTAATGTACTGACATCTCCAATATCTTTGAGTTTTCTGCTGCAACTAGGCTTCACCGATAGTTTTTCCTTGGCTCTCTACATGATTCCAAGCCTCAACTTCCTTATATGATCCCTTCAGTCCTGCAATGTCAACTGCAACTGAGGCTGTGCCTTCACGAATGCCCTTCTCTGGCCTTTTAGAGAGCCAAGCCTCAACTGCTTTCCAGGACCCCTTAAAGGTCAATGCTACCTGGGTAATGCTTACACATTACCAAGTCCAGCAGCAGGATGAGGTACTACCTTGACTCTCTATGGAAGACAGCTTCCTAGTGATCTCAGAACACACTTCCCATATTTAACCTCAGTGATGTTTATCTCTTCTTAATAATTTTTAATATTTTTGCTCCAGCTAATCAGCACCAATAGTCCCAGCAGGTCTTTGTATTTTTGTCTCGAAAGCCATAGTCAAATGACCAAAGCTATTAGATTCTTCTGCTTGCTGGAACTGAAGCATAACCCCCTTGTTCTTTTACATTATCAGCAGATGTCAGTTCTCTAACACCTTCACTGTCTAAATTTGACTGTACTAGAATATGCTCTGCAGATTGTCCTTGAACTAAGAGATACGCATGGCTCTGTCTCTTGAATGCTGGCATCTAATGTACATTCCAACATGCCTAGACTTATGCTTTTTTATACTTGGGTAATGAAAGAATAATGATTAGGATATGTAATAGTATCATGTTCCTAGCATGACTAATGGGTTATTAACATCTCTCAGGTTAGGAAATCAGACCAATAAATCAACCAAAGGCTTTATGGTCTTGTAATGACATAAAACTACAAAGTTGATGGTACATACTTCATACAAGATTGTATTATACTAGTCTCTCTTTCTTAAATTCAACGTGCGATGTCATGACATTTATGGATATGTTTAAGATGCCTCTCATTACTTGAAAACTGTACTACTAGATGCATTTTTTGTTTGAGGTTCTACTACAATTTCAATAGATTTCCTGCTTTCTTCCCCCTATACATAAATACATGAATACATCATACATACATATGTATATACATGCATATGTATATATACATATATTTGTACAAAACTATAATAAGACAAAATCTATAAAACAAATACAAATAAAATAAACCAGAAAAAATTGAATAAATATTGACATGGTCAACTGCTTCTGGTTATATGTCCTGTCCTGAATATTAGTTAATATATCTAGTGAATTGCCTTTTGTAAGAACAGAATTTACTTTTACCAGAAGGTGTCTACTGAAAAAATTTGTTCATTATTTGTTCACTCTGGAAATGTCTGCTCATTTCACCATTAACTTTCTAGCACAGTCTCTGGTTTGAACTTGTGAAGGTCTTATGTGATAAACAACTTCTTAAAAGTGGTTGGATATAGAATTAACTCAAACAAATCAGTCACCTTCCTCTACTCAATGGATAAACAGGCTTAGAATGAAATCAGGGAAATGATAACCTTTAAAATAGTCACTAATAATATAAAATACCTTGGTGTAACTCTAACCAAGCAAGTAAAAGATCTGTAGGACAAAATCCTTAAGTTTGTGAAGAAAGAAATTGAAGAAAGCCTCAGAAGATGGAAAGATCTACCATGCTCATGGATTGGCAAGATTAATATAGTAAAAGTGGCTATCTTGCTGAAAGCAATCTATAGATTCAGTGCAATCTCCACCAAAATTCCAACTCAATTCTTCATAGAGTTAGAGAAATTTGCAAATTCATTTGGAGTGGCAACAACAACAACAACAACAATAACAACAAAAACAGGATAGCAAATACTATTCTCAACAGTTGAAAAGAAAAGAAAAAAAAACTTCTGGGGGAATCACTGTCCCTGATCTCAAGCAGTATTACAGCACAATAGTGATAAAAATTGCATGGTATTGGTGTAGAGACAGGGAGGTAGACCAAGGGAATAGACTTGAAGACCCAGAAATGAAACCACACACCTTTGGTCACTTGACCTTGGACAAAGGATCTAAAATTATCCAATAAAAAAGACAGTATTTTCATTAAACTGGAGGTCAGCATGTAGAAGAATGCAAATCAATATTGCCTTTTATAAAGATCAAGTCAAAGTAGATATTGGACTTCCACATAAAATAATAAACACTGAAACTAATAGAATATTAAGTGGGAAAGAACCTCAAACACACAGGCATAGGGGACAATTTCATGAACAGAAGAACAATGACTTATGCTCTAAGATCATGAAATGACAAATGAGACTTCATAAAATTGCAAAGATTCTGTAAGGCAAAGGAAACAGCCAGTAGTACAAAATGACATCCAACAGACTGGAAAAAGATCTTTAGCAGTCCTAAATTTGATAGATCGCTAATATCTAGTATATACAAAAAACTGAAGGCTCCAGAGATCCAAATATTTCTATTAAAAGTGGTATACAGAACTAAACAAAGAAATTTCAACTGAGGAATATTGAGTGGCTGAGAAGCACTTAAAGAAATGTTCAACATCCTTAGTCATCAGGGAAATGCAAAGAAAACAAACACTGAAATTCCATCTCACACCAGTCAAAACCTCAAAGATCAACACTCAGTGAACAGAAGATGCTGGTAAGGATGTGGAGAAAGAGGAAGACTCATCTATTGTGGGTAGGACGGCGAGCTGGTAAAACGACTCAGGAAATCAACCTGGCAGTTTCTTAGAAAATTGGACATAGTGCTAAGGACAAAGCTTTATCACTCATGGGCATATAACCAAAAGATTCTCCAACATATCATAAGCACACATGCTCCACTATGTTCATAGAGTTATATTTATAATACTCAGAAACTGGAAAGAACTGAGTGTTCTACAACAGAGCATTGGATACAGAAAATAGGGTATATTTACTCAATGGAGTACTACTCAGCAATTCATAACAATGACTTCATGAAATTCTTAGGCAAATGGATGGAACGAGAAAATAACATTCTGAGTGAGTTAATGTAGTCACAAAAATCCACATTGTATTCATTCGCTGATAAATTGATATTAGCCCAAGAGCTTGATCTAGCCAAGATACAATGGCCTGTGGCCATATGAAGCTCAAGAAGAAGAAATACCAAAATGAGGATGTATTAGGCCTTTTTAGAAGGGGTACAAAATATTCATGGGAGGAAATACAAGGACATTGAATGGAGCAGAGACTGTAGGTAAGGCAACTCAGATATGGTCCCACTGGGGATTCATCCTATATGCAGTCACCAAACAAAGTTTATGTTGCTGATGTCAAGAAGTGCTTGCTGACAGGAACCTGATATGGATGTCAATGTCAGAGCCTCTGCCAGAGCCTTACTAATACAGATTAATATGCTTGCATTTATCCATCAGTCTGACCATAGGGACCCCAACTGAGTAGTTAGAAAAAGTACTGAATGAATTGCAGGGGTTGGCAACATCCTAGGAAGAACAACAATATCAGCTAGCCTGACCCTCCAGAGCATTTAGGGACTAAACCACACACTAAAGATTACACTTGGCATGGGGCATGGTTCCAGCTGCATATGTAGCAGAGAATACCATTGTCTAGCATCAATAGGAATAGAAACCCTTGGACCTGTGAAGGCTATTTTTCCTTCTCTGGGGAATCCCAGCGTGTTTAGGTGGGACTACATGTGTGTGTGTGTGTGTGTGTGTGTGTGTGTGTGTGTGTGTGTGTGTGCGTGTGTGTGAGAATCCTCATAGAAGCAGGGGGAGGACGGATGAGAGAGGAGGGAGCCTGGAAAGGGGATAACATTGAAATATAAATACATAAACTATCCAATAAAAAAGAGAGAATATTATGTACAGAAGATAGCTTAGAAGATACTGACACAATGGTCAAAGAAAATTCAAAACATAAAAAGCTTCTAACCCAAAATATTCTGGAAATCAGGGACAGAATGAGAAGACTAAATCTAAGAAAGAGGAATAGAAGAGAGCAAATATTATCAGGTCAAAGGACTGTCTTCAATAAAAAATCATAGAAGATAATTTCCCTAACCTAAAGACAGAGATGGCCATAAATGTACAAGAAGCTTATAAAGGATCAAATAGATTGAGCCAGAAAGGAAATACTCATATCACATAATATCAATCACTAAATGCACAGTATAAAGAAAAAATATTTAAAGCTGCAAGAGAATAAAGTATAAAGGAAGAGAAGGTAGACTTGTGACAATGATACAGAAGAATTCTCAACAGGAACCCTAAACCATAATATTAAGGACAGAGATCATGCAGCTCCTGACAGTATACAAAATTCCAGCCAATGCTAATATACTCAGAAAAACTCTTAATCAATATACATGATGGAGAAACCAAAATATTTCAGGACAAAACCAAATTTATACAATATCTTTCTACTAATCCTGCCCTACAGAGGGCTCTATAAAAAAAAAAAAAAACTCCAAGAAAGCAGGATACATGCATCAAAGAAAAACAAGATATTAATCATCTCACATAAAGCATAAAGAATAGAATCACATGCAAATAATGCATCTACAGCAATAAACATAACAGGAACTAACAATCATCTGTCTTCAGTATCTCTCAACATCAACAGACACAATTCCCCAATAACAAGACTTAAATTAACAGACCGGATATGCTAATAGGATCCAGCCTGTCCCTACATACAAGATACACACCTCAATTAAAAAAAAAAAAAAAACAGACACTACCTTAGTGTAAAAGGCTGGAAAAATGTCTTCCAAGTATATGGTTCCAAAAAAGAAGCTGGAGATTCCATCCTAATATCCAATAAAATAGATTTTCAGCCAAGAGCTGTCAAGCAAGATTAAAGGAAAAAATCCAGCAAGAGTAAATCTCAATTCTGAACATCCATGTCCCGAATATAAAGTCACCCACATTCATAAAATAATTTTTATTAATACTTGTCTTAGTCATGGTTTCTATTCCTGCAAAACATCATGATCAAGAAGCACACTGAAGGAAAGGGTTTACTCAGCTTACTTCTGCATTGCTGTTTCATCACAAAAGGAAGTCAGGACCAGGACGGGAAGTCAAGTAGGCCAGGAAGCATTAGCTGATGCAGAGGCCATGGAGGTATGTTTCTTACTTACTTGCTTCCCCAGACTTGTTCAACTTGCCCTCTTATAGAACCCAAGACCACCAGCCCAGAGATGACACCACCTACAATGGGCTGGGTCATCCAACCTTGAAAACCAATTGAGAAAATGCCTTACAGATGGATCTCACGAAGGCATTTCCACAACTGATGCTCCTTTTTCTGCGATAACTCAAGCTTGTGTCAAGTTGACACAAAAAACTAGCCAGTCAATACTCAAAACACACATCCAACATCATACTATAGTGGGAGATTTCAATGCCGTACTCTTACCAATGGACAGGTCATTGAAACAGAAATTAACAGAGACACAGTGAAATGAATAGAGGTTATGAACCAAATTGATTTATGATTTAATGTCTCTCTCTCTCTCTCTCTCTCTCTATATATATATATATATATATATATATATATATATATATATATGACACTTCATTCTAAAACAAAATAACACATGGAACCTTCTCCAAAATTGACCATATAATTGGTCACAAAGCAAGGCTTAAGCGATTCAAGAAAATTGAAATAATCCCACACATCCTATCAGATCACCACATACAATAACAAGAACAGCAACAACAACAACGAATAAGAAAACCCACATACAAATGGTAACTTCTACTCAATGATAACTTGATCTGGAGATAAAAAGAAAAATATTAAACAATCCTAGAATTCACTGAAAATAATTACACAGCATAACCAAACTTATGGGTCACAAAGCACTTTTGGGAGGAATGTTCATAACACTAAGTGCCCTGGTACAGAATTTAGAGATTTCTAACATTAGCAACTTAACTGCACAACTGAAAGCTTGAGAACAAAAAGAAGCAAACCCACTCAAGAGAAGAAGGCAGGAAATAGCCAAAATTCATAAATGAAATCAACCAAATAGAGTCAAAGAGAATGATACAAAGAACCAATAAAACTAAAAGCTGGTTCTTTGAGAAAATTAGCAAACTAGGTAAAACCCTAGACAATCTAAATAAAGGGTATAGAGACAGTAACCAAAAGAACAAAATCCAGAGACTGCCCTAACTGGAGGATTCATACCATATAGAGCTACCAAACCCAGACAATATTACAGTTGCCAAGAAGTGCATGCTTACAGGAACCTGATACAGCTGTCTTCTGAGATGCTCTGCCAGAACTTGACAAATGCAGAGGCAGATGCTTGTAGCTAATTATTGAACTGAGAATGGAGTCCGCAATGAAGGAGTGAGAGAAATGACTGAAGTAGCTTAATGGCTTTCAACCTCAGGAGAAGAAAAACAGTATCAACCAACCAGACCCCTAGAGCTCCTGGGGACTAAACCACCATCACAAGAGAACACAGGGATGGATGGACTTAAGGCTCCATTCGAATATGTAGCACAGAATTGACTTGTTGGGCATCAATGGGAGGAGAGGTCCTTGGTCCTGTCAGGGCTTGATGCCCCAGTGTAGAGAAATGTCAGGGAAGGGCAGGGAGGTTGGAAGGAGTGGATGGGTGGGTGAGGGAGCAACCTCATAGAAGTAGGGGTGAGGGAGTATGGGATAGTGAGATTCTGGATGGCAAACCAGGAAAGTGGATTACATTTAAAATGTAAATAAAACCATATTCAAAAAAGAATTAAAAAGAGAAAGAAATGAAAGGGGAAACATAGCAGAAGCAGGTGGAATCCAAAAAAATACCACAAAAATATATACTGAACAAAAATTGGAAAAGTTAGGGGGAATGGATGATTTCCTAGACAGTTAACACAAACCAAAGTTAAATCAATAGTAGATAAAGGATCAAAACATGACCACATCTCCTCAGTAAATAAAAATCTCATTAAAAACCTCTCAACTAAGAAAGGCCTAAGGACAGATGGCTTTAGTGAAGAACTATATCATACATCCAAAGAAGAGATAACATTCACACTCTACAAACTATTCCAGAAAACAGAAACAGAAGGAACACTGCCTAATTCAATCTATGAAGCCACAATTACTCTGACACCTAAACCACACCCAGATCCCAACCAGAAAAGAAAATTTTAGACCAATTTCTCTTATAACTATCAATTCAAAAGTACTCAGAAAAATTCTCTCCAACTGGATCCAAAAACACATCAAAATTATCATTTAACATGATCAAGTAAACTTTATCCTAGGTATGCAAGGTTGGTCCAATATTAAAAAATCTAGAACTTCACTGATCCCAGCAGACAGCTCACTGCTCCCAAACCCCTTGGGAGAGAGAACTCACCACCCAGACAGGTAGGCACTCCTGAGACTGCAGAGCAGGAGAGAACACCAAGACTGCCCACCTCTACCCACATCCCTGGCCCAAGAATAAACTGTATAGGGCCTCTGGGAACCAGAAGATAGGGGCACTCGAGCAGCAGGTCCTTTGCATTCCAGACACCGCCTGGACCTGAAGGGACCTGGTCAACAGTTCTCTGCACCCAAATCCCGTGGGAGGGAGAGCTAAACCATCAGAGTGTCAGACATGCCTGGGAAGCCAGACGAGACTACACTCTGCCCACATTTCAGACTCCAGAGGAAAACACCTAACGCCATCTGGGACTCCGGTGCACAGCAGCTCAGGGAAAAGGCGGCACAGGCCCTCCTGGTTGCCAACCTCACTGACAGCTCAAACGCAGCCCCCCACGAGCAACTTGAGCCACAGGACCACAGGTAAGACCAACTATTCGGCTCCAAGTGACCTGCCTGGTGGACTCAGGACATAGGCCCACAGGAACAGCATAAGACCTGTAGATAGGAAAAACTACACGCCTGAAAGCAGACCACTCTGTTCCCATAACCGGCTGAAAGAAAACAGGAAAACAGGTCTACAGCACGCCTGACACACAGGCATATAGGACACTCTAGCCACTGTCAGAAATAGCAGAATAAGGTAAGACCACAGACAACCTGATGGAAAGAGGCAAGGGCAGGAACCCAAGCAACAGAAACCAAGACTATATGGCATCATCAGAGCCCAATTGTCCCACCAAAGCAAACACTGAATATCCAAACACACCAGAAAAGCAAGATCTAGATTTAAAATCACATTTGATGATGATGCTGGAGGACTTCAAGAAAGACATGAAGAATTCCCTTAGAGAAAAGCAGGAAAACACAAATAAACAAGCAGAAGCCTATGGAGAGAAATCACAAAAATCCCTGAAAGAATTACAGGAAAACACAATCAAACAGGAGAAGGAATTAAAAATGGAGATAGAAGCAATAAAAAAAGCACAAAGGGAAACAACCCTGGATATAGAAAACCAAAGGAAGAGACAAGAAGCCATAGATACAAGCATCACTAACAGAATACAACAGATAGATAGATGAGAGAACCTGAGGAGCAGAAGATTCCATAGAAATCATCGACACAACTATCAAAAATAATGTAATATGGAAAAAGGATACTGGCTCAAAACATACAGGAAATCTAGCACTCAATGAGAAGATCAAACCTAAGGATAATAGGTATAGAAGAGAGTGAATACACCCAAAACAAAGGAACAGTAAATATCTTCAACAAAATCATAGAAGAAAACTTCCCTAACCTAAAGAAAGAGATGCCCATAAACATACAAGAAGTCTACAGAACTCCAAATGGATTGGACCAGAAAAGAAACTCCTCCCGTCACATAATAGTCAAAACACCAAATGCACAAAATAAAGCAAGAATATTAAAAGCAGCAAGGGAAAAACGTCAAGTCACACATAAAGGCAGACCTATCAGAATCACAACAGACAACTCACCAGAGACTATGAAAGCCAGAAGATCCTGGACAGATGTCAAACAGACCGTAAGAGAACACAAATGCCAGCCCAGGTTACTGTATCCTGCAAAACTCTCAATTAAAATAGATGGAGAAACCAAGATATTCCATAACAAACCAAATTTACACAATATCTTTTTAGAAATCCAGCACTACAAAGGATAATAAATGGTAAAGCCCAACATAAGAAGGCAAGCTACACCCTAGGAAAAGCAAGAAACTAATCGTCTTGGCAACAAAACAAAGAGAGGAAAAGCACACAAACAAAATCTCGCATCCAAATATGAATATAACAGCAAGCAATAATCACTATTCCTTAATATCTCTCAACATCAATTGTCTCAACTCCCCAATAAAAAGACATAGATTAATAAACTGGACACACAGTGAGTACCCTGCATTCTGCTGCCTACAGCAAACACACCTCAGAGAAAAATACAGACACTACCTCAGAGTGAAAGACTGGAAAACAACTTTCCAAGCAAATGGTCAGAAGAAGCAAACTGGAGTAGCCATTCTAATGTCGAATAAAATCAATTTTCAACTAAAAGTCATCAAAAAAGATAAGGAAAGACACTTCATATTCATCAAAGGAAAAATCCACCAAGATGAACTCTCAATCCTAAATATGTATGCTCCAAAATCAAGGGCACCTACATACATAAAAGAAACCTTACTAAAGCTCAAAGCACACATTGCACCTCACACAAAAATAGTAGTAGATTTCAACACCCCACTCTTATGAATGGACAGATAATGGAAACAAAAATTAAACAGAGACATAGACAGACTAAGAGAAGCCATGAACCAAATGGACTTAACAGATATTTATAGAACATTCTATTCTAAAACAAAAGGATATACCTTCTTCTTACCACCTCATATTATTTTCTCCAAAATTGACCATATAATTGGTCTTAAAACAGGCCTCAACAGATACAGAAAGGTAGAAATAATCCTATGTGTCTTATCAGACCACCACGGGCTAAAGCTGGTCTTCAATAACAATAAGGGAAGAACATCCACATATATATGGAAGTTGAACAATGTTCTACTCAGTGATAACTTGACAAAGAAGAAATAAAGACTTCTTAGAAATTAAAGACTTCTTAGAATTTAATGAAAATGACGGTACAACATACCAAAATGTATGGGACACAATGAAAACTGTGCTAAGAGGAAAACTCATAGCTCTGAGTGCCTGCAGAAAGATACAGGAGAGAGCATATATCAGCAACTTGACAGCACACCTAAAAGCTCTAGAACAACAACCACAACAACAAAAAAGCAAATTCACTGAGGAGGAGTAGAAAGCAGGAAATAATCAAACTCAGAGCTGAAATAAACCAAGTGGAAACAGAAAGGACCATACAAAGGATCAACAGAACCAAAAGTTTTTTTTTTTTTTTTTTGAGAAAATCAACAAGACAGATAAACTGTTAGGCAGACTAATGAGAGGAGACAGAGAGTCTGTCCAAATTAACAAAATCAGAAATGAAAAGGGAGACATAACTACAGAATCAGAAGAAATTAAAAAAAATCATCAGATCCTGCTACAGAAGTGTATAAAAACAAAACTTGAAAATCTGCAAGAAATGGAAAATTCCCTAGACAGATACCAGGTACCAAAGTTAAATCAGGAACAGATAAACCCTTTAAACAACCCCATAACTCCTAAAGAAATAGAGGCAGTCATTAAAGGTTTCCTATCCAAAAAATTCCCAGGTCCACAGGGGTTCAGTGCAGAATTCTATCAGACCTTAATAGAAGACCTCTCCCACAAAATTGAAACAGACAGAGTGCTACCGAACTCCTTCTGTGAAGCCACGGTTACTCTTATACCTAAACCACACAAGGACCCAAAACAGAAAGAGAACTTCAGACCAAATTCCCTTATGAATATCAACGCAAAAATACTCAATAAAATTATCACAAACTGAATCCAAGAGCACATCAAAACAATCATCCACCATGATCAAGTAGGCTTCATTCCAGGCTTGCAGGGATGGTTTAATATATGGAAAACCATCAATGTGAACCATTATATAAACAAACTGAAAGAACAATACCACATGATCATTTTATTAGATGCTAGAACATTTGACAAAATTCAACACCCCTTCATCATAAAAGTCCTGGAATAAATAGGCATTCAAGGCCCATACATAAAGCACATAAAAGTCATATACAGCAAACCAGTAGCTAACATTAAAATAAATGGAGAGAAAGTTGAAGCAATCCCACTAAAAACAGGGACTAGACAAGGCTGTCCACTCTCTCCCTACTTATTCAATATAGTTCTTGAAATTCTAGCCAGAGCAATCAGATAACAAAAGGAGATCAAAGGGATACAGATTGGAAAAGAAGAAGTCAAAATATCACTATTTGCAGAGTATATTTAAGTGATCCCAAAAGTTCCACCAGAGAACTAATAAAGCTGATAAACACCTTCAGCAAAGTGGCTGGGTATAAAATTAACTCAAATAAATCAGTAGCCTTCCTCTACACAAAAGGGAAACAAGCCGAGAAAGAAATTAGGCAAAGGACACCCTTCATAATAGTCCCAAATATTATAAAATACCTCGGTGTGACTTTAACCAAACAAGTAAAAGATCTGTATGATAAGAACTTCAAGGTTTTGAAGAAAGAATTGAAGAAGATCTCAGAAGATGGCAAGATCTCCCATGCTCATGGTTTGGCAGGATTAATATAGTAAAAATGGCCATTTTAAGAAAAGCGATCTTCAGATTCAATGCAATCCCCATCAACATACCAATCCCATTCTTCAGAGATTTAGGCAGTAATATTTGCAAATTCATGTAGAATAACAAAATCCAGAATAGCTAAAACTCTACTCAACAATAAGAGGACTTCAGGGGGAATCAATATCCCTGAACTCAAGTAGTATTACATAGCTTAGTGATAAAAACTGCATGGTTTTGGAACAGAGAGAGACAGATAGACTAGTGGAATAGAATTGAAGACCTAGAAATGAACCCACACACCTATGGTCACTTGATTTTTGACAAAGGAGCCAAAATCATCCAATGGAAAATAGATAGCATTTTCAGCAAATGGTACTCGTTCAACTGGAGGTCAGCATGTAGAAGAATGCAGATCGATCCATGCTTATCACCCTGTACAAAGCTTGAGTCCAAGTGGATCAAGGACCTCCACGTCAAACCATATACACTGAAATTAATAGAACAAAAAGTGGGTATGCATCTTGAACACATGGGCACTGGAGAAAATTTCCTGAAGAAAACACTAATGTCTTATTCTCTAAGATCAAGAATGACAAATGGCATCTCATAAAACTCCAAAGTTTCTGTAAGGCAAAGGACACTGGTGCTAGGACAAAACAACAACCAACAGATTGGAAAAAGATCTTTACCAATCCTACAACGATAGAGGGCTTATATCCAAAATATACAAAGAACTCAAGAAGTTAGACCTCAGGGAGACAAATAACACTATTAGAAAATGGGGTTCTGGGCAAAACAAAGAATTCACAGCTGAGGAATACCGAATGGCTGAGAAACACCTAAAGAAATGTTCAATATCTTTAGTCATAAGGGAAATGCAAATCAAAACAACCCTGAGATTTCACCTCACACCAATGAGAATGTCTAAGATCAAAAGCTCAGGTGCCAGCAAATGCTGGCGAGGACGTGGAGAAAGAGGAACACTCCTCAATTGTCGGTGGGATTGCAGACTGGTACAACCATTCTGGAAATTGGTCTGGAGGTTCCTCAGAAAATTGGACATTGAACTACCTAAGGACCCAGCTATACCTCTCTTGGGTATATACCCAAAAGATGCCCCAACATATAACAAAGACACATGCTCTACTATGTTCATAGCAGTCTTATTTATTTTAGCCAGAAACTGAAAAGAACCCAGATGCTCTTCAACAGAGGCATGGATACAGAAAATATGGTACATGTACACAATGGAATGTTACTCGGCTTTCAAAAAGAATGACTTTATAAAATTCATAGGCAAATTAATTTAACTGGAAATTATCATCCTGAGTGAGGTAACCCAATCACAGAAAAACACACATGGTATGCACTCAATAAGTGGCTATTAGCCCAAATGCTTAAATTACCCTAGATGCACAGAATAAATGAAACTCAAGAAGGATGACCAAAATGTGGATGCTTCACTCCTTCTTTAGAAGGGTTACAAGAGGTGTTGGGGATCTGGCTCAGTGGTAGAGCGCTTGCCTAGCAAGCGCAAGGCCCTGGGTTCGATCCGCAGCTCCGAAAAAAAGAATAGGAAAAAAAAAAAGAAGGGTTACAAGAATACACTTGGGAGGGAATAGGGAAGCAAAATTTAGAACAGAGGCAGAAGGAACACCCATTCAGAGTCTGCCCTACATGTGGTCCATACATATGCAGCCACCCAATTACAGAAGATGGATGAAGCAAATAAGTGCAGGTCGACAGGAACTGGATGTAGATCTCTCCTTAGAGACACAGCCAGAATACAGCAAATACATAGGCGAATGGCAGCAGCAAACCACTGAACTGAGAACGTGATCCCCACTGAAGGAACCTTAGAAAGGACTGAAAGAGCTTGAAGGGGCTTGAGACCCCATATGAACAACAGTACCTACCAACCAGAGCTTCCAGGACTGAGCCACTACTCAAAGACTACACATGGACTGACCCTGGTCTCCAACTGCATAGGTAGCAATGAATAGCCTAGTAACAGCACCAGTGGAAGGGGAATCCTTTGGTCTTGCCAAGACTGAACCCCTAATGTACGTGATTGTTTGGGAGAGGGTGGTAATGGGGGGAGGATTGGAAGGGGAATAACCATATAGAAAGTGAGACTTAGGGGTTAGGGGGATGTTGGCCTGGAAACCGTGAGGGGGAATAACAATCAAAATGTAAATAAGAAATACTCAAGTTGACAAAGATGGGGAAAAAACTACATTTCACTACACTATATAAAGAAACTCAAAGAATAATCACATGATCATCTCCTTAGATGCTGAATAAGCTTTTGTCAAAACAGAACACCTCTTCATGTTAAAAGTATTGGACAGATCATGAATTCAAGGTCCACACCTAAACATAAAAAAGAGCATATAGCAATCCAACAGCCAATATCAGCTTAAATGGAGAAATACTTGAAGCATTCTCACTAAATCTGGGACAAGGATGACCACTCTCCCCATACATATTTAATACACTACATGAAGTTCTAGCTAGAGCAAAAAGACAACAAATGGAGATCAAGAGGATACGAACTTTTAAGGTAATTAGGAAAAAACAGCCTTCACAATGGTCACAAATAATATAAATTTCCTGAGGTAACTCTAAACAAAGAAATGAAAGATCTTTATGAAAATAATGTCCGGTCTCTGAAAAAAGAACTCAAAGAAGACATCAGAAAATTGAGAGATATCCCATCCCCATGAATTAGTAGAATTAGCATAGTAAAAGTGGCCATAGTACTAGAAGCATTCTACAGATTCAATGCAATATCCATCAACCCCACCCCCAAATTTCTATGGTAAAACAAACACAAAAACAACAACGATGACGACGATGACGACAATGACGTTGATGATGAGGATGATGAGGATGATGAGGATGATGAGGACGACTAGATGAGGATGGGAACAAAGATGACAAAAACAATGACAGAGAAAACAATTCTTAACAATAAAAGAACTTCAGGGGGTACCATCATCTCTGACATCAAACTATAGTACAGAGAAATAGTGCTTAAAAACTGCATTGTACTGGTACAGAGACAAACAGGGTGATCAATGGAATATAATAGAAGACCCAGAAATAAAACCACACATCTACACATTCTTGATCTTTCACAAAAATGACAAAAGCATAAAATGGAAAAAAGAAAGAATCTTCAATAAATGGTGCTGGTCTAACTGGAAATCAGTATGTAAAAACATAAAAATAGACTCATATCTGTGACCCTGCACAAAGCTCTAGTCCAAGTGGATCAAGTACTTTATAATTGAATCAGATACACTGAATCTAGTAGGAGAAAGTGGAAGGAGCCTTGAACTCATTGTCAAAGGTGTGGGTGTTGGGGGCAGTGTTTTCTTAAGAGACTCCAATGTCCCAGCTCTAAGATTAAGTATTCATAAATATGCTACTCACTGGAAGACTAGCATATCCTGAGGTATAACAGAAGATATACTACATGCAGAACATTTGTTAAGAACCCTCCTAAAGTCTCAAAGCTGCCACTGGGAACAAAATGGTCTCTGGGACACATCACAGCTTCGAGTCTCTGCCTACAGAATATGATTCCTCATATGCCCATGCCTTTCTGCTAGGACTGACTGCTAGTTACTGTGCTCCTCAGAAGACTCCATATCCTGAGGCATCCCAAAGATGTGTTGTACTGAGAGAATGATACTACATCCTGAGGCATCCTAGGATATCTGCTGCACTCAGGTCATCTGAGAACACAGCCAAAGACATCCTAGAAGAACCACTGCATGCAGGGCACACCAGCTTGAAGGCATTCCAGGAGTTTCTTTTTACACAAAGGAACTGTGCAATTGGCACCACAGTCTGAAGAAATTCTGGAGTCTCTGGGTCATTGCAAGGAAACTGACGCAAAAGACTGAATGTCTCCATGGAGTTATGTTGCACACAGAGAAACAGAAACCACAGTCTGTAGTCCCCCCTGGAGGAAAGCTTCACACGGGTCAATACCTTGATTGCTCCTAAGAAGATTCAACAGTCTTAATGCCTCCATATCTATTATAGCCAGGGCAAATACAAGTCCATAAGCAGCAGAAGCCAATATATTTTTACATCACTAGAACCCAGTTCTCCCACAACAGGATACACCAACACACCTGAAAATTAAAAAGTTGACCTAAAATCCTGTCACATAAAGATAATGCACTACTTCAAGGAGGATATAAGTTAAACACTGAAAGAAATACAAGAAAACACAGATAGACAGACAGAACCCCTAAAAGATGAAACAAATAAATCCCTTAAGAAATACAGGAAAACACAAACAGGCAAAAGAACTGTATAAAGCAGTCCAAGACTTAAAAGTGGAAGTATAAGCAATAAAGAAACACTGATGAAGGCAAATCTGGAAATGTAAAACCTAGGAAAGAGGTCAGGAATTAAAGATGTAAGTATCACCAACAGAATACAAGAGAAAGAAAAAATAATCTCAGGTGTAGAAATACCATAATAGAAATTGACACAGTTGTCAAATAAAATTCAAAACATAAAACTCCTACCCCAAAACATCCAGAAATTCAGGATACACTGAAAAGACCAAATCTAATAATATTTGGAATAAATAAAAATGAAGATTTGCAGCTCTAAGGATTGGAAAATGTTGTCAACAAAATCATAGAAAAAAACCTGCCCCAACCTAAAGAACGAGATGGCCATAAAGGTACATCAAGCCTATAGAACACCAAACAAATGAGACCAGAAATGTAAATCTTCTTCATGGAGAATAAATAAAGAATATTAAAAGATGCAAGGAAAATGGTCAAAGCTAGACCTATCAGATTATACCAGATTTCTCAGCAGATTCTATGAAAATCAGAAAAGCCTGGTCAGAAGTCATGCAAACACAAAAGAACACAAATTCCAGCCCAGGCAATTATACCCAGGAAAATTGTCAATCAACATAAATGGAGAATCCAAAATATTCCAGGACTAAACCAAATTCAAACAGTATCTCTCTGGAATCCATCCCTACAGAGCATCCTAGGAAAAAAACTGCAACAAAAGGAAGTTTCCCCTACCAAAGAAAAAATATTAAGCATCTCACAACAAAGCAAAAAGGAGAGAACCGTAAACACATAAAGCCACCTAAAATAACAAATATAATGGGAGCCAACAGTCATTTGACTTTAATATCTCTCAATTTTAATGGACTCAGCTCACCTATAAAAACATATAAACAAACAAACTGGATATGGAAACAAGTCCAGCAATTTGTTCCATACAAGAAAAACACCTCATTAACAAAGACAGATACTATCTCAGAGTAAAAGGATGGAAAAGGTTCTTCCAAGCAAATTGTCCAAAGAAACAAGCTGGAGTTGACATTTTATTATCCAATAAAATAGACTTTCAACCAAAAGTTATCAAACAAGATGAATAAGGAGACTTCATATTAAACAAAGGGAAAATCCACCAAGAAAAAGTTTCAATTCTGAATATGTATGCCCCAAAAGCTAGAGCCCACACATTCTTAAATGAACCTTACTTAAAGCTCAAAACACACATTGAACCCCACACAATAAGAGGGGGATATTTCAAAAGTCCACTCTCACCAATGGACAGGTAAATAAAACAGAAAGTAAACAGAGACATAGTGAAACTAATAAAGATATGAACCAAATGGATTTAACAAAAATCTCCAGAATACTTCCCTAAAACAAAAGAATACACCTTCTATTCAGCATCTCATGCAACCTTCTCCAAAATTGAACTTATAACTGATGACAAAACATCCCTCAACTGATACAAGAAGATTGAAATTATTCCGTGCACCCTTTCAGACAACCATGGCATCAGGCTGGTCTTCAATAACAGTAAAAGCACCAGGAATCCAACATACGTATGGAAACCGACCAACTCTCTACTCAATTATAGCTTAGTCACGGAAGAAACAAAGAAACTAGAAACTTCCTGCATGTTAATGAAAATGTGGACACATCATACCCAAGCTTATGGGACACAATGAAAGCAGTGAAACAGGAAAATCCATAGCACTAAGGGGACAAATAAAGAGACTGCAGAGATATTACACTAGCAAATAAACAGCACACCTGAGACATTCTAGAACAAAAGAAGCAAGCTCTCCCAAGAGGAGTAAGTAGCCAGAAATAGCCAAAATCATAAATAAAATAACCAAATAGAAACAAAGAGAGCAATAAAAAGAATAAAAAAAACAAAAAAATAAAACAAAAACAAAAACTGTTTTTTTGTGAGAATCAACAAGATGGATGAACCACCAGTCAAACTAACAAAGGACCTAGAGGCAAAATCCAAATTAACAAAATCAGAAGTGACAACAAAAAAAGACATAGCAACAGAAATGGGGAAAATTAAAAAAAAAATCATCAGATCTTACTAAAAAAACCTATACACAACAAAACTGGAAAATCTAAATGAAATGCATGACTTTCTAGACAAATACAATCCATATCCCGTAAGGAAAGAGAAGAAATCATTAGAAATCTCCCAACCAAAAAACAAAAAACAAAAAACAAAACAAAAAAAAAAGCTTAGCACCAGAAGGATTTAGTTGAGAATTCTACCAGTCCTTTAAGAAGACCTGATACCAAAATTACTCAAACTACTCCATGAAAGAGAAGTAGAAGGAAGACTACTTAATCCATTCTATGAAGCCAAAATTACTCTGACACTTATACCACAGAAGAACCCAAACATAAAAGAGAACTTCAGGACAAACATGCTTATGGATATTGATACAAAATACTCAATGATATTCTTAAAAACTTAATTCCAGAACAGATCAAAACAATCACTCACCACAAACAAGTAGGCTTCATCCCAGGGTTTTTTTTTTTTTTTTCATTCCAGGGTTTTAAGGTTGGTTCAATATACCAAAATCCATTATTGTAATCCAGCATATAAACATGCTCAAAGAAAAAAACCACATGACCATCTCCTTAGTTGCATAAAAAGCATTTGACCACATTTTTAACAATACTTTATGTTAAAACAAATCAGGAATTCCATACCCATGACAAAACGTAGGAAAAGTAATTTTTTGCAAACAAACTGCCAATACCAAATTAAATGGAAAGGTATTTGAAGTAATCCGACTAATATTGGGGATGAGAAAAGGATGCCGATTCTCCCTATGTCTATTCAATATAGTACTTGAAATGCTAGCTAGAGCAATAAGATAACTAGCAGAGATCAAGGGGATAAAAATTGGCAGATGATATGACAGAATACATAAATGACTGCAAAAATTCTACCAGAGAACTTCTCGAACTTTTAACCACTTCAACAAAGTGGCAAGATAGAAAATTAATTCAAATAAATCAGTAGCCTTCCTTTATACAAATGATAAGCAGAATGAGAAAGAAATTAGGAAAACATTTCCCTTCACAATAGTCCCAAATAATATAAAATACCTTGGAGTAACTCTAAACAAACATGAAAAATCTGCATAACAATCACTACAAGTATCTCAACAAAGAAAATGAAGAAGATCTCAGATAATTGAGAGATTTCCCATCTACATGGATTCACGGAGATAACATTGTAAAAATGGCCACCCTACCAAAGGCAATCTACAGATTCAATGCAATCACCAACAAAATCCCAACACAATTCTTCAAAGATATGGAAAAACCAATTCTCAAAATGATCTGAAAATGCAAAAAAACATAACAAAAACCAAAAAAAAAACCCAAATCCTAAAACAAACAAACCAAGAGAATAGTGAAAATATTTCTTAAGAACATAAGAACAACTGGGGGAATCAAAATCCCTGACCTCAAGCTGTACGACAGATCAATAATATTAAAAGTTACATAGTATTGGTACAGAAACAGACACGTTGATTAATGGAATAGAATTGAAGACCCACAAATAAAACTCCACATTTACACACATGATCTTGACAAAGAAGCCAAAAATATACAATGAATAAAAGAAATAATCTTAAATAACTGGTGATTGTTTACCTGACTGTCTCTATGTACAAAGATGAAAATGGACCCTTACTTGTCACTTTGTAAAAAGCTCAAGTCCAAGTCAATCAAGGACATCGAAATAAAATCAGATACACTGAACCTAATAGAAAAGAAAGTAGGAAAGATCCTTGAATTCATTGGCTCTGGGGAAATTTCCTAAATAGAACTTGAATGGCTCATGCTCTCTGCTCAAAAATTGATAAATGGGCCTCATGAACCTGCAAAGCCTCTGTACGGTGAAACACATAGTCAATAAGATAAACCGGTAAAGTACAGACTGGGAAAACTATCTTCACTAACTTCAGATCCTATAGAGGGTTATTATATATATTATATATTAAAATATATAAAGAACTCAAGAAACTAACAACCACAAAACCAAACAACCCAATCAAAACATGGGGTAATAGAACTAAACTGAGTATACACAACAGAGAAATCTCCAACTGAGAAGCAATAAAAGAAATGTTCAAAGTCCTTAGTGATCTGAGAAATTCAAATCAAAATGATCCTGAGATTCTACCTTTCACCAACCAGAATGACTAAGATCAAAACCTGAGGTGACAGTGCATGTTGGCAAGGATGTGGAGAAAGAGGAACACTCCTCAATTGCTGGTGGGATTGTACAAACACTCTGGAAATCAATCTGGAGATTACACAGAATATTGGAAATAGATTTACCTGAAGACTTAACAGTGCCACTCTTGGGAATACACCCAATAGATGCCCCACCTTGCACTGGGTCAAGTGTTTCATTATGTTCATAGTTGTTTTACTTATACTATCTGGAAAGTGGAAACAACCCAGATGTCTCATGTAAGTAGAATGGATACAGAAAATGTGGTTCATTTACACAACGGAATGCTACTCATCTATACAGAACAAGGAGATCCTGAGTTTTGCAGGTAAATAGATGGAACTAGAAAATACATTCCTGAGTGAGGTAACTTAGACCCAAAAGGCAGGCATGTTATGTACTCACTAATAAGTGGATATTAGCCAAAAATATATAGAAGTTACACAAGATACAGTCCACAGTACTCAAAAATTCAACAAGCTCAAGGGTCCATGTGAGGACACCTCAGTTCCACTTGGGAGAGAGAAGAAAAAAACCACAGTTGGGAAAGGGGGAAAAGGTACAGGGAAAAGAGGGGAATATGATCTGGTATTGGGTGGAGGAAAGGACAAAAGTCCCGAGGGACCACATTAAGAATAGAAACAGGCAACCTCAGTAGGTAGGGCTTTCTGAAGACCCTCCAGAGTGTATCAGAGACCTGGAAGGTGAGAGACTCTCAGATATCAAATGAAGAGACCCTAGATGAAATGCCCTACAGTGGGGAGAGGGAACTTGTAGAGCCCATCTCCAGCAGAAAGACAGTATATTAAGTATGGGATGAGGTTTCTATCCCACAGTCACAACTCTGAACCATAATTGTTCCTGTATGAAAGAATTGCAGTGATGGAAATGGTGAAGATCCTGAGGAAAAAAAGGTCCAGCAAGAGGACCAAAATGGGATCCAAATCAAGGGGAGACCACAAGGCCTGACACTTACTGAGGCTATGACGATCTCACAAGAAGGGAACTATCATGACTGCCTTTAGAAAGACACAACAAGCAGCTGAAAGTGTCACATGCAGATATTTTCACCTAACCAATTAATAGAAGGTGCTGACCTCTGTTGTTGAATGAGGAAAAAGCTGGAAGATGCTGAGAAGTAGAGCAGTTTTGTAGGAAGATCAGCATTCTCAATTTTACCTGGACTCTGGAGATCTCACAGACACTGGATCACTTCTGGTAATGTATATCAGGTGATATGAGTCCCCCAAAACAGATCACCCGTGAGTGTAGAATGGATACAGAAAATGTTCATTTACACAATGCAATACTACTCAGCTATTAAGAATTATTAAGACAATATTTCTAAAATATAGAAAGACAAAGAAGTAACAAAGTTCTTCTCATAAATGCTAATTAGACTTTAAAGTTTTATGATTCTACATTCTTTATCTTTATTATTGAGACTATAGTAACTAAAAAGTGTGTGAAAGTAATCAAAATTACATTCATTACCTACATCAGATCATTTTCATTTTGTAACTTACCTGCTCTGTTTCTATGTTATTGTGTGCAATGTGTTCCTTAATATTTGTAGTGGTCCTCCAACAACTTCAAATTTACTCCCTTTTTAAACTTTGTACTATATATGTTTTGTTTTACTTATTTCTTTCTTGTTCTACTATGTTACTAGTTATATTTCTGGGTGAGACTTTTAGAAAATGGTATATGATTAAATGTACTATTTCTTAACCCATACAAGTTAACTCTTATCAATCCCAAACACCATATTTTCAACTTTTTAATGTTGCTTTTTAATTATTCACAATGTCCTTTTAATGCTGCTAATATTTGAACATATGGGGGATGATTTGGTGGAGCATTGTCATACTGCCAGGATCTAAACTGAAAGAGGATGGAATTTCTTATTTTAAAACATATTTCTTTGTATCATCCATAGTTCTGTAGTATATCTGTCTCTTATATCAAAATAAAGCATTCCTCCATTTATCAAATATCTGTAAACATTTATCTCACCATTCTTTATTATGGAGCACAACAAAACACACTATAGACATTTTTCCCAAGAAAAGTGAAATTAGAAATTAATTAATAAACCCAGAACCCATTTCCAGCATTTACATTCTTCAACTATAAGCATAAAATAAAGAAATACAGCATTACAGTATTCGAAATGACTGATCATACAGTTTGATTCATGAGAACTGAGATTTAAGCCATGTTTTTAAATTCTAATATATAGCGCTCCTTTTCTTTTTTTATTGGGAAAAATTACATGTTTTTTTATCTAAAATTTGATTACAACTAGGAGTGTCAGTGGAGTCTTGTGAATAAGTTTGGTATAGCAAATGTGTCAGAAAAATTTAATGAATGTTTTAAATTTTAGAATGTATATTCTGAAACTTCTGAAAAGATTTTTTCTCAGGCCTTAACATAATAATGAAGCACTTTGGTGCAAAGATGCAAATAAGAAGCCCTGCACTAGATGCCAATATACAGAAAACTTCCATAGCCACCATAGACTTGCCCTTGGTGCTGTGATAGACAGGAAGAAAGGTGATCCAGACACTGCAAAATACTAGCATGCTGAATGTCAGGAACTTGGCTTCATTGAATGTGTCAGGCAGATTCCTGGCTAAGAATGCAAGGGTGAAACTTCCAATGGCAATGGAGCCTAAGTATCCCAGGACACAATAGAAAGCAAGAATTGAACCTTTGTTACAGAAAATCAAAATGTGGCCTTTTTCAACATATCCATCAGTATCAACAAATGGAGGAGAAGTACCCAGCCAAATTCCACAGAGAATCAGTTGAATCATTGTGCAAATTGGAATGATGAATTTAGGTGCCCCTGATACCAGCAGCCACCTCATTTTTCTACTTGAATTAGTAATCTTGAAGGCCAATACTACAATAATTGTCTTTGCCAAGACAGTAGATGCAGCTACAGTGAACACAACAGCAAATGTGGCCTGCTGCATGATACATGTGACAAAGTTGGGATGACCAATGAAGAGCAAGGGACATAGAAAACAAGAGATGAGGGAGGTAAGTAGAACATAGCTGAGAGTTCTGTTATTGGCCTTGACAATGGGTGTTCCTTGGTGTTTCAAAAAGATACCAAGTACAAAAGCTGTGAGAACAGAGAAGCACAGAGCCAAGATAGCCATAGACATTCCCAATGGATCTTCATAACCCAGGAATACAATAACTTTTTTGAAGCAGTGAGTTCCTCCAGGATTGGCATACTGATCATTTAGACACTTGATACATTGATTCATGTCTGGGACAGAAAAAATATCATCAGATTTAATAATTCTTAATTATTCCCAAGACATATTAATGGATCAGAATTTTATGGTCATGATGGCTTTAGCTATTGTGATAAGTAGAACATTATATTTGGTTGCTGTTTAAGAATTAGTAGCTTCTTCAGCCCTTTCCCTAGCTTTTCCATTGGGATGGGGTGGGAGCGATTAAATGGGTGGAGGAGCACCCTCAAAGAGGCAAAGCAGAGGCAAGGAGAGGGATTGTGGGATGGGAAGTGGTGGAGGGTTGAATGGACATGGGGGTATCATTTTAAATGTAAATTAATATAATGATTGATTAAAAGAAACCAAACCAAACCAAACAAACAAAAAAACTGAATTAGGCTCGGTCCTATAGTTGGTTGTGAGTATCTGCATCTGTATTGGTCAAGTACTGGTAGAACATCTCAGGACATAGCCATATTAAGTTCTAATCAGCAAGTATTTCTTAGCATCAGCAATATTATGGGGTTTTGGTTTCTTCAGATGGCGTAGATCCTTAGGTGGGGGCATGGTATCTGGATGGCCTTTCTTTTCTTTTCTTTTTTTTTTCTCAGAGCTGAGGACTGAACCCAGTGCATTGTGCTTGCCAGGCAAGCGCTCAACCATGAGCTAAATCCCCAACCCCTTTCTTTTAGTCTCTGTTCCATATTTTGTTCCTGTACTTCCTTAGGACATAAATATTTCTGAATTAAAATTTTTGAGAAGCGTGACTGGCCCCATCCCTTAACTTGGGTCCATGCCTATCTAATGGAAGTGATCTGTACAGGTTTTATTTTCCCTTTGTTGTATATTTTGGCTAAAGGCATTTGACATGGGCTCCTGGAAATCTTTCAATCCTTGGAGTCTATGATTTTCTAGTAGTTACTAGCAATTCCCCATCCCCTGCTGAAGGGGATTGCAACTCCATAAGATGAATAATATCTTCTAAGTGAATGACCCAGAGCCCCAAGGTACTAAATCACCAACCAAAGTGTATTCATGGAGGGACAAAGGACTCCAACCTGGACATATATGTGTGAGGAGAGAGGCTTGATGCTCCAGCATAGCAGGATGCAAGAGGGGTAAAGTGAGAGTTGTTGAAGGGGTGGAGGAGCACCCTCAAAGAGGCAAAAGAGAGGCGGGGAGAGGGGTTGTGGGATGGGGGTTGTGGAAGGGAGACTGGACATAGGGGTATCGTTTTAAATGTAAAGTAATACAATGATTGATTAAAAGAAACAAAATAAAACCGAAGGATAAAAAACAAAGAAGAAAGAATTAGGAGCATTTTCAAAATCTATGTTCATTGTACAATTATGCAAACCTCTTGACTGTATTTATCTTGCATATTCAAGAAAATTTCAGCAGCTTGTTGTAAAATAATAGAATGAGATAGACTATTGATATTTTTATAACTAAATATATTTCTGACTGAAAATCACAGAGGCACATATTTATTTTTAACATTTCTGTAAACTCTGAAATACAAAAATAGAAAACCAGCTTTTTCCCTGTACATTTTGATACATCTATTAGACATAAGGTTAAAACCATATAGTAAAATCTTTCTGTAATCGATTGAGTATGCAAACACCACATATGTCAGAAAACAGTTCATGAATAGGGATTAAAACCAATCAAAAAGTGCCTAAATCATTTTGTAGTTAAAATCCCTATATGTTAAAACAACACTACTAGGATTCAATGTATGAATTTTAGTAAGAAATTGTACATACCAGTTTTACCAATTTATAATTATGTCTTTTTTGCTCTCCAACAATATTTACAAACATTTTGATGCAAAATTATTTAATTCTGTTCATAAAAATTTGTTCAATTTGAAAAAACAATATATTTTATTATATAAGCCTTACATATGACAACTAAAATTCAAAATTAGAGTTTTCCTCAAAATAAAAGGTCTAAGTTATTTAATCAAATTAAAAAATGATGTCAAAGAATCCATTGAGCACTAAGGATTAGATATCCAGGTACTTCTAACTCACTCTTTGAAGGAAGGAAACTTTCTCACATTAAAGTAGAATAAGAAATAAAAGACCAATTATTATAAATTGACTTACTGACTTCATTAGTGATTTATTTGAAGTACTGCTTGTAGTCTTGTTAATCAAGCATGACTTCATGAGATACTTGGAAGTAAATGACGTGGGGAAATAGCTGAAACGGTGAGTCTTTGCCCCTATTATCCTGTTGATTATGAGTAAAATTGTGTAAAATCTTTCTTGTTTGCCCAGTCTACAATGCAGTAAGTATAAAATGAGAATCGGGGAACTCTAGACACTCTGAAGTGCAGATACTCCTGAGAAACCAGAGGAGACTACTCTGTTCCCACATTGTCGACACAAGAGGAAAATGTCTAGTGCCATCTGTGCCCCCTGCCCACAGGGACCTAGGAGCAGTGGGGGGCAGGACCTTTCTGGTTGCATCCCTCACCCAGAGTTGAAAGCTAGCCCTACCAGGAGTGTCTACACACATGAGAACAGAGGTAAGAACAACTTTTCTGCTCCAAGTGACCTACCTGGTGGATTCAGAACACACAAAGGCAGAAGTCCTCTGGGACCGGGCATTTCTGGTTTCTGGCTGTGCGTGGAACTTTTCACTTCCTATCACACACCTCCCTGCTAAAAATCCTGTGGGAGAGAGCTGAACACCAAAAGTACAAACAACCCTGAGACTGCAGGACAGACATCCACTTCTGCCCACCTTTTCCCACATCTGTGGATGAAGAGGAAACTGCATATTGCCTCTAGACACAGAAATATAGGAGCAGTCAGCAGTCCACACCTCTGGTTCTGGTCTGTGCCTAGAACTGAACTGAACCAAACCGGTCAGACAGCTCCCATGGGGTACGGAGTGGAGTGCTAGACCCTCAGAAGTGAGGACACTCCTAAGAAACCAAATGATACTACTCTCTGCCCACATTCCCGACCTAAGAGGAAAACGCCTAGTGCCATCTGTGCCCACCCACCCCCTGCACACAGGGACCTAGGAGCAATAGGGTCAGGACCCTTCCGGTTGCTGCCCTTGCTGAGAGTTGAAAGCCAGTCACCAGGAGCGACTACATGCCTGAGAGCGGAACAATATGTTGCCATAACTGGCTGAAATAAAACAGCTCTACAAGAGTGCTGGCATACAGTCCTACAGGAGGGTTAAGCCACCGTCAGAAACAGCAAGACAAGTTAACACCAGAGACAACCTGATGGCAAAAGGAAGCACAAGAAACCAAGCAATAGAAACCAAGACTACTTGACATCATCAGAGGCCAGTTCTCCCACCAAGGTAAACACTGGCTATCCAAACACACCGGAAAAGCAAGATTTAGATTCAAAACCACATTGTATCATGATGATGGAGGACTTTCAGAAGGTCATAAATAACTTCCTTGAGGAAATACAGGACAACACCAGTAAATAAGTAGAAGCCCTTGATGAGGAAACACAAAAATCCTTTAAAGAACAACAGGAAAACACAATCAAACCGCGGAATGAATTGAACAAAATCATCCAGAAGCAAAAATGGAAATGGGAAAAAAAAGGAAAAGAAAGCACAAAGGGAGACAACTCTAGAGATAGAAAACCTAGGGACAACATCAGGAGAAATAAACACAAGCATGACCAAAAGAATACAAGAGATACAAGAGAGAATCTCAGGAGCAAAAGATACTACATAAAATATTGACACAATCCTCAAAGATAATGTAAAACAGAAAAAGCTCCTAGCCCAAAACATACAGGAAATCCAGGACACAATGAAAAGAGCAAACCTAAAGATAATAGGTATAGAAATAGGTGAAACTTAAAAGGACAGTAAATATCTTCAACCAAATTATAAAGGAAAACATCCCTAATCTAAAGAAAGGGATGCCCATAAACTTAGAAGAAGCCTACAGAACTTCAAAAAGATTGGACAAGAAAAGAAATTCCTTGGGTCACATATTAGTCAAAACAACAAAGGCACAAAACAAAGAATATTAAAAGCAGTAAGGGAACAGATCAAGTGACATATAAAGACAGACCTTAAGAATTACACCAGACTTCACACTAGGCACTATGAAAGCAAGAAGATCCTGGAGAGATGTCATATAGACCTTAAGAGAACACAAATGCCAACCCAGGGTACTTTTATTCAGCAAAACTCTCAATTAACGTTGAGGGAGAAACCAAGATATTCCATGATAAAACCAAATTTACATAGTATCATTCTACAAATCCAGCCCTATGAAGGGTAATAGATGGAAAATCCCAGCACAAGGAGGGAAACTATACCATAGAAAAAGCACCGCCGGAACCTGAAGGAAACAGACCGGATAAACAGTTCTCTGCACCCAAATCTCGTGGGAGGGAGAGCTAAACCTTCAGAGAGGCAGACACGCCTGGGAAACCAGAAGACACTGCACTCTGCACACACATCTTGGAGGCCAGAGGAAAACACCAAACACCATCTGGAACCCTGGTGCACTGAAGTTCCCGGAAACGGCGGCGCAGATCTTCCTGGTTGCTGCCGCCGCAGAGAGCTCGTGGGCAGCACCCCGTGAGCAAACTTGAGCCTCAGGACCACAGGTAAGACCAACTTTTCTGCTGCAAGAGACCTGCCTGGTGAACTCAGGACACACAGCGGCAGAATTCCTCTGGAACCGGGCACCTCCTGTGTTTATCTGGAGTCCCACACCCGCGGATCCTGGCCCGCAGCAGCTCTCTGCTCCCAGACACCATGGGAGAGAGACCCCACCGCCTGGTCAGGTGGGCACTCCTGAGGCTGCAGAGCGGAAGAGACCACCAACACTGCCCACCCCTCCCCACATCCCTGGACCAAGAGGAAACTGTATAAGGCCTCTGGGTTCCTTATGGGGGAGGGCCGAGGAGCAGAAGGACCTCTGCGCCTGAGACACCGCCAGAACCTGAAGGAAACAGACTGGATAAACAGTTCTCTGCACCCAAATCTCGTGGGAGGGAGAGCTAAACCTTCAGAGAGGCAGACACGCCTGGGAAACCAGAAGAGACTGCACTCTGCACACACATCTCGGACGCCAGAGGAAAACACCAAACGCCATCTGGAACCCTAGTGCACGGAAGCTCCCGGAAAGGGTGGCGCAGATCTTCCTGGTTGCTGCCTCCACAGAGAGCTCGTGGGCAGCACCCCGCGAGCAAACTTGAGCCACGGGACCACAGGTAAGACCAACTTTTCTGCTGCAAGTGACCTGCCTGGTGAACTCAAGACACAGGCCCACAGGAACAGCTGAAGACCTGTAGAGAGGAAAAACTACACGCCCCAAAGCAGAACACTCTGTCCCCATAACTGGCTGAAAGAAAACAGGAAAATAGGTCTACAGCACTCCTGACATACAGGCTTATAGGACAGTCTAGCCACTGTCAGAAATAGCAGAACAAAGTAACACTAGAGATAATCTGATGGCGAGAGACAAGTGCAGGAAGCCAAGCAACAGAAACCAAGACTACATGGCAACATCGGAGCCCAATTCTCCCACCAAAATAAACATGGAATATCCAAACACACCAGAAAAGCAAGATCTACTTTCAAAATCATATTGGATCATGATGCTGGAGGACTTCAAGAAAGACGTGAAGAACTCCCTTAGAGAAACACAGGAAAACATTAATAAACAAGTAGAAGCCTACAGAGAGGAATCGCAAAAATCCCTGAAAGAATTCCAGGAAAACACAATCAAACAATTGAAGGAATTAAAAATGGAAATAGAAGCAATCAAGAAAGAACACATGGAAACAACCCTGGATATATAAAACTAAAAGAAGAGACAAGGAGCTGTAGATACAAGCTTCACCAACAGAATACAAGAGATGGAAGAGAGAATATCAGGAGCAGAAGATTCCATAGAAATCATTAACTCAACTGTCAAAGATAAGGTAAAGCGGAAAAAAATACTGGTCCAAAACATACAGGAAATCCAGGACTCAATGAGAAGATCAAACCTAAGGATAAGAGGTATAGAAGAGAGTTAAGACTCCCAGCTCAAAGGACCAGTAAATATCTTCAACAAAATCATAGAAGAAAACTTCCCTAACCTAAAAAAAGAGATACCCATAGGCATACAAGAAGCCTACAGAACTCCAAATAGATTGGACCAGAAAAGAAACACCTCCTGTCACATAATAGTCAAAACACCAAACGCACAAAATAAAGAAAGAATATTAAAAGCAGTAAGGGGAAAAGGTCAAGTAACATATAAAGGCAGACCTAACAGAATCAAACCAGACTTTTCGCCAGAAACTATGAAGGCCAGAAGATCCTGGACAGATGTCATACAGACCCTAAGAGAACACAAATGCCAGCCCAGGTTACTCTATCCTGCAAAACTCTCAATTAACATAGATGGAGAAATCAATATATTCCATGACAAAACCAAATTAACACAATATCTTTCTACAAATCCAGCACTGCAAAGGATAATAAATGGTAAAGCCCAACATAAGGAGGCAAGCTATACCCTAGAAGAAGCAAGAAACTAATCGTCTTGGCAACAAAACAAGGAGAAGAAAAGCACACAAACATAACCTCACATCCAAATATGAATATAGAGGAAGCAATAATCACTATTCCTTAATATCTCTCAACATCAATGACCTCAACTCCCCAATAAAAAGACATAGATTAACAAACTGGATACGCAACGAGGACCCTGCACTCTGCTGCCTACAGGAAACACACCTCAGAGACAAAGACAGACACTACCTCAGAGTGAAAGCCTGGAAAACAACTTTCCAAGAAAATGGTCGGAAGAAGCAAGCTGGAGTAGCCATTCTAATACCAAATAAAATCAATTTTCAATTAAAAGTCATCAAAAATGATAAGGAAGGACACTTCATATTCATCAAAGGAAAAATCCACCAAGATGAACTCTCAATCCTAAATATCTATGCCCCAAATACAAGGGCACCTACATACATAAAAGAAACCTTACTAAAGCTCAAAACACATATTGCACCTCACACAATAATAGTAGGAGATTTCAACACCCCACTCTCATCAATGTACAGATCATGGAAACAGAAATTAAACAGAGACGTAGACAGACTAAGAGAAGTCATGAGCCAAGTGGACTTAACGGATATTTATAGAACATTCTATCCTATAGCAAAAGGATATACCTTCTTCTCAGCTCCTCATGGTACTTTCCCCAAAATTTACCATATAATTGGTCAAAAAACGGGCCTCAGCAGGTACAAAAAGATAGAAATAATCCCATGCGTGCTATCAGACCACCACAGCCTAAAACTGGTCTTCAATAACAATAAGGGAAGAATGCCCACATACACGTGGAAATTGAACAGTGCTCTACTCAATGATAACCTGGTCAAGGAAGAAATAAAGAAAGAAATTAAAAAGTTTTTAGAATTTAATGAAAATGAAGGTACAAGATACCCAAAATGTATGGGACACAATGAAAGCTGTGCTAAGAGGAAAACTCATAGCGCTGAGTGCCTGAAGAAAGAAACAGGAAAGAGGATATGTCAGCAGCTTGACAGCACACCTAACAGCTCTAGAACAAAAAGAAGCAAATACACCCAGGAGGAGTAGAAGGCAGGAAATAATCAAACTCAGAGCTGAAATCAAGCAAGTAGAAACAAAAAGGACCATAGAAAGAATCAACAGAACCAAAAGTTGGTTCTTTGAGAAAATCAACAAGATAGATAAACCCTTAGCCAGACTAATGAGAGGACACAGAGAGTGTGTCCAATTTAACAAAATCAGAAATGAAAAGGGAGACATAACTACAAATTCAGAGGAAATTCAAAAAATCATCAGATCTTACTATAAAAGCCTATATTCAACAAAGCTTGAATTTCTACAGGAAATGGACAATTTCCTAGACAGATACCAGGTACCAAAGTAAAATCAGCAACAGATAAACAAGTTAAACAACCCCATAACTCCTAAGGAAATAGAAGCACTCATTAAAGGTCTCCCAACCAAAAAGAGCCCAGGTCCAGACGGGTTTAGTGCAGAATTCTATCAAACCTTCATAGAAGATCTCATACCAATATTATCCAAACTATTCCACAAAATTGAAACAGATGGATGACTACCGAATTCCTTCTATGAAGCCACAATTACTCTTATACCTAAACCACACAAAGACCCAACAAAGAAAGAGAACTTCAGACCAATTTCCCTTATGAAAATCGACGCAAAAATACTCAATAAACTTCTGGCAAACAGAATCCAAGAGCACATCAAAACAATCATCCACCATGATCAAGTAGGCTTCATCCCAAGCATGCAGGGATGGTTTAATATATGGAAAACCATCAACGTGATCCATTATATAAACAAACTGAAAGAACAAAACCACATGATCATTTCATTAGATGATGAGAAAGCATTTGACAAAATTCAACACCCCTTCAGGATAAAAGTCCTGGTAAGAATAGGAATTCAAGACCCATACCTAAACATAGTAAAAGCCATATACAGCAAACCAGTTGCTAACATTAAACTAAATGGAGAGAAACTTGAAGCAATCCCACTGAAATCAGGGACTAGACAAGGCTGCCCACTCTCACCCTACTTATTCAATATAGTTCTTGAAGTTCTAGCCAGACAAATCAGACAACAAAAGGAGGTCAAGGGGATATAGATCGGAAAAGAAGAAGTCAAAATATCACTATTTGCAGATGATATGATAGTATATTTAAGTGATCCCAAGAGTTCCACTAGAGAACTACTAAAGCTGATAAACAACTTCAGCAAAGTGGCTGGGTATAAAATTAACTCAAATAAATCAGTAGCGTTCCTCTACACAAAAGAGAAACAAGCCGAGAAAGAAATTAGGGAAATGACACCCTTCATAATAGACCCAAATAATATAAAGTACCTCGGTGTGACTTTAACCAAGCAAGTAAAAGATTTGTACAATAAGAACTTCAAGACAGTGAAGAAAGAAATTGAAGAAGACCTCAGAAGATGGAAAGATCTCCCGTGCTCATGAATTGGCAGGATTAATATAGTAAAAATGGCCATTTGACCAAAAGAGATCTACAGATTCAACGCAAAAACCCAGGATAGCTAAAACTATCCTCAACAATAAAAGGACTTAAGGGGGAATCACTATCCCTGAGCTCAAGCAGTATTACAGAGCAATAGTGATAAAAACTGCATGGTATTGGTACAGACACAGACAGGTAGACCAATGGAATAGAATTGAAGACCCAGAAATGAACCCACACACCTATGGTCACTTGATTTTTGACAAAGGAGCCAAAACCATCCAATGGAAAAAAGATAGCATTTTCAGCAAATGGTGCTGGTTTAACTGGAGGTCAACATGTTGAAGAATGCAGATTGATCCATGCTTATCACCCTGTACAAAGCTTAAGTCCAAGTGGATCAAGGACCTCCACATCAAACCAGACACACTCAAACTAATAGAAGAAAAACTAGGGAAGCATCTGGAACACATGGGCACTGGAAAAAATTTCCTGAACAAAACACCAATGGCTTATGCTCTAAGATGAAGAATCGACAAATGGGATCTCATAAAACTGCAAAGCTTCTGTAAGGCAAAGGACACTGTGGCTAGGACAAAACGGCAACCAACAGATTGGGAAAAGATCTTTACCAATCCTACAACAGATAGAGGCCTTATAATCAAAATATACAAAGAACTCAAGAAGTTAGACCGCAGGGATACAAATAACCGTATTAAAAAATGGGGTTCAGAGCTAAACAAAGAATTCACAGCTGAGGAATTCTGAATGGCTGAGAAATACCTAAAGAAATGTTCAACATCTTTAGTCATAAGGGAAATGCAAATCAAAACAACCCTGAGATTTCACCTCACACCAGTGAGAATGGCTAAGATCAAAAACTCAGGTGACAGCAGATGCTCGCGAGGATGCGGAGAAAGAGGAACACTCCTCCATTGTTGGTGGGATTGCAGACTGGTACAACCATTCTGGAAATCAGTCTGGAGGTTCCTCAGAAAATTGGACATTGAACTGCCTGAGGATCCAGCTATACCTCTCTTGGGCATATACCCAAAAGATCCCCAACCTATAAAAAAGACACGTGCTCCACTATGTTCATCGCAGCCTTATTTATAATAGCCAGAAGCTGGAAAGAACCCAGATGCCCTTCAACAGAGGAATGGATACAGAAAATGTGGTACATCTACACAATGGAATATTACTCAGCTATCAAAAACAACGGCTTTATGAAATTCGTAGGCAAATGGTTGGAAATGGAAAATATCATCCTGAGTGAGCTAATCCAGTCACAGAAAGACATACATGGTATGCACTTACTGATAAGTGGCTATTAGCCCAAGTTCTTGAATTACCCTAGATGCCTAGAACAAATGAAACTCAAGACAGATGATCAAAATGTGAATGCTTCACTCCTTCTCTAAAAGGGGAACAAGAATACCCTTGGCAGGGAAGAGAGAGGCAAAGATTAAAACAGAGACTGAAGGAACACTCATTCAAAGCCTGCCCCACATGTGGCCCATACATATACAGCCACCCAATTAGACAAGATGGATGAAGCAAAGAAGTGCAGACCGACAGGAGCCAGATGTAGATCGCTCCTGAGAGACACAGCCAGAATACAGCAAATACAGAGGCGAATGCCAGCAGCAAACCACTGAACTGAGAATAGGAGCCCCGTTGAAGGAATCAGAGAAAGAACTGGAAGAGCTTGAAGGGGCTCGAGACCCCATATGTACAACAATGCCAAGCAACCAGAGCTTCCAGGGACTAAGCCACTACCTAAAGACTATACATGGACTAACTCTGGACTCTGACCTCATAGGTAGCAATGAATATCCTAGTACGAGCATCAGTGGAAGGGGAAGCCCTGGGTCCTGCTAAGATTGAACCCCCAGTGAAATAGATTGTTGGGGGGAGGGCGGCTATGGGGGAGGATGGGGTGGGGAACACCCATAAAGAAGGGGAGTGGGAGGGGATGTTTGCCTGGAAACCGGGAAAGGCAATAACACTCGAAATGTATATAAGAAATACACAAGTTAATAAAAAGAAGGGGGGGGGGAAGAAAAAGAAAAAGGAAGAAAGTAAACTCATTGCAACAAAACCAAAAGAAGAGAAACACACAAACGTAATACCACTCTAAATATGAAAATAACAGGAGACAACAATCACTATTCCTTAATATCTCTCAACATCAATGAACTCATTTCCCCAAGAAATAGACATAGATTATCAGTCTGAACATGTAAAGAGGACCCAGTAATATGCTACATACAGGAAAAAACACCTCAGAGACAAAGACAGATATTACCTTAGAGTAAAAGACTGGAAAATGGTCCAAAGTAGCAAGCTGGAACAGCCAATCTAATATTTTAAAAAATGTGTTTTCATCCAAAAGTCATCAAAAAAAATAAGGAAGGACACTTTATATTCTTCAAAGGAAAAATCCACCAAGATGAACTCTCAATCCTAAATACCTATGCTCCAACTACAAGGGCACCTATATTCAAAAAAAAAAAGTTACTGGAGGTCAAAGCACACATTTCACTTCACACAATAATAGTAGAAGATTTAAATACTGCAATCTCATTAATGGACAGATCATGGAAACAGAAATTAAACAGAGTCACGGAGAAAGTAGGAGAAGTTACCAACCGAATATACTTAACAGATATTTATAGAAGATTTCATCCTAAAACAAAAGGATACACCATCTTCTCAGGACCTCATTGTACATTCACCAAAATTGGCAATATAATTGGTCACAAAACAGGCATCAACAGATACAGGAAGATAGAAATAATCCCATGCATCCTAGCAGATCACCATAGACTAAGGCTGGCCTTCAATAACAACAATAAGGAATGAACTCCCACATATACGTAGAAGTTGAAAAGTGCTTTACTCAATGATAACTCAGTCAAGGAATAAATAAATAAATAAATTAAAGACTTCTTAGAATTTAATGAAAATGAACGTACAACATACCCAAACTTATGGGAAACAATGAGAGCTGTGCTAAGAGGAATACTCACAGCTCTGGGTGCCTGCAGAAAGAAACAGGAGAGAGCATATATCAGCAACTTTACAGCACACCTAAAAGCTCTAGAACAAAAAAAAAAGGCAAATTCACCCAGGAGGAGTAGAAGGCAGGAAATAATCAAACTCAGAGCTGAAATCAACCAAGTAGAAATGAAGAGGGCTATACAAAGGATCAATGAAAGCAGGAGCTGATTGTTTGAGAGAATCAACAAGATAGATAAACTTTAGCCAGACTAATGAGAGGGCATAGCAAGCATGTCCAAATTAACTAAACCAGAAATGAAAAGGGAGACAATGAAATTGAATCTGAGGAAATTCAAAAATTCATCAGATCCTACTACAAAAGCCTGTATCCAACAAACCTTGAATAGCTGGATGAAATGGACAATTTTCTACACAAATACCAGGTACCAAAGATAAGTCAGGAACAGATAAACCATCTAAACCTTATAACTTCTAAAAAAGTAAAAGTAGACATTAAAAATCTCCCAAACCAAAAGAGCCTAGGACCAGATGGGTTCAGTGCAGAGTTCTACCAGACCTTCAAAGAAGATCTAATACCAATATTTTCCTAACTGTTCCAAAGAATAGAAACAGGTGGAGAACTACCAAATTGCTTCTATGAAGCCAGAATTACTCTTCTACCTAAACCACAGAAAGACCCAACAAAGAAACAGAACTTTAGACCAATTTCCCTTATGAATATTGACACAAAAATAGTCAATAAAATTCTTACAAACCAAAACCAAGAACATATCAAAACGATCATCCATCATGATCAAGTAGCCTTCATCCCAGGTATGCAAGGATTGTCCAGTATACAGAAATTCATCAATGAACTCCAGCATATAAACAAACTCAAAGATAAAAACCACGTGATCATTTCATTAGATACTGAGAAAGCATTTGACAAAATTCAACACCCCTTCATGATAAAAGCCCTGGAAAGATCAGGAAGTCAAGGTCCATACCTTATCCTTTTTTTTTTTTTTTTGGTTCTTTTTTTTTTTTTTCGGAGCTGGGGACCAAACCCAGGGCCTTGTGCTTCCTAGGCAAGCACTCTACCACTGAGCTAAATCCCCAACCCCTCAAGGTCCATACCTAAACATAGCATAAGACATGTACAGAAATACAGTAACTAACATTAAACTAAATGGAGGGAAATTTGAAGTAATCTCACTGAAATCAGTGACTAGACAAGACTGACCACTCTCCCCCCACTTATTCAGTATAGTTCTCTACATCCTAGCCAGAGCAATAGACATCAAAAAGAGGTCAAAGGGATACAATTTGGAAAGGAAGAAATCAAAATATCATTATTTGCAGATGAAATGATAATATACTTAAGTGACCACAACAGTTCCACTAGAGAACTACTAGCCTGATAAACAACTTCAACAAAGTGGCAGGGTATAACATTAACTCAAACAAATCAGTAGCATTCCTCTACTCACAGGATAAACAGGCTGAGAAAGAAATTAGGGAAACTACACACTTCATAATAATCACAAATAATATAAAATAATTTGTTGTTATGTGAACCAAGCAAATGAAAGATCTGTATAAGAACTATAAGTCTCTGAAGAAAGAAATTGAAGAAGACCTCAGAAGATGGAAATACTTCACATGCTCATGGATTGGGAGGACTAATAAAGTAAAAACAGCCATTTTGCCAAAAACAATCTACAGATTCAATGCAATCCCTATCAAAATTCCAATTCAATTCTTCATACATTTAGAAAGAAAAATTTGCAAATTCATTTGGAATCACAAAAAACGCAGAATGGCTAAAACTACTTTCAACAATAAAAGAACTTCTGGAGTAATCACCATCCCTGACCTCAAGCAGTATTACAGAAAAATAGTGATAGAAATTATATGGTATTGTTACAGTGGCAGGCATATAGATCAGTGGAATAGAATTGAAGACCTAGAAATGAACCTACACATCTTTGGTCACTTGATTTTTGACAAAGGTTCTAAAACCATTCAATGGAAAAAAACAGCATTTTCAGCAAATGGTGCTGGTACAACTGGAAGTCAGCATGTAGAAGAATGCAAATTGATCTATTCTCATTACCCAGTACAAAGCTTAGGTCCAAGTGGATAAAGAACCTCAACATCAAACCAGATACACTCAAACTAATAGACGAAATGTGGGGAAGAATCTCACACACATGGGCACTGGTGTAAATTTCCTCAAAAGAAAATCAATGGCTTATGCTCTAAAATAAATAATCGACAAAATGGGACATCATATAATTGCAAAGCTTCTGTAAGGAAAAGGACACTATGATTAGGACCAAATGCGAATGGACACATTGGGAAATGATTTTTACCAATCCTACATCCAATAGAGGACTAATATCCAAAATAAAAAAGGAACTCAAGAAGTTAGACTCCAGAGAGACAAATAATCCTATTAAAAATGGGGTACAGAGCTAAACAAAGAATTCATAGCCTAGGAATATCAAATGGCTGAAAAGTACCTAAAGAAATGTTCAACATCCTTAGTCATCAGACAAATGAAAATCAAAACAACCTTGAGATTCCACCTATACCAGTCAGAATGGCTAAGATCAAAGCTCAGCTGACAGCAGATGCTGGTGAGGCTATTTATAGAGAGGAACATTGCTCCATTATTTGTGGATTTGCAAACTGGTACAATCTCTCTGGAAATCAGTCTGAAGGTTCCTCAGAAAATTGGACATTGCACTATCTGAGGACCCAGTTATACCTCTCCAGGGCATATACCTAAAAGATGCTCCAACATGCAACAAAGACACATGGTCCACTATGTTCATAGCAGCCTTATTTATAATAGCCAGAAGCTGGAAAGAAGTCAGATGCCCTTCAACATAGGAATGGATACAGAAAATATGGTACATCTACTCAATGGAGAACTACTCAGCCTTCAAAAACAATGACTTCATGAAATTCATAGGCAAATGGATCAAAATAGAAAATATCATCCTGAGTGAGGTAACCCAATCACAGGAAAACACACAGGGTATGCACTCACTGATAAGTGGATATTAGCCCAAAAGTTCGAATTACACAAGATTCAATCCACCTACCACAGGAAGCTCAAAAAGGATGACCAAAATGCGGATGCTTCAATCCTTCTTAAAATGGGAAATAAATATATACATAGGAGGGGATATAGAGGCAAAGTTTAGAGCAGACACTGAAGAAATGGCCATTCAGTGACAGCCCCACATGTGGCCATACATACACAGCCACCAAATTAGATAAGATTGATGAAGCTAGGAAGTGCATTCTGACAGGAACTAGATATAGATCTCTCCTCAGAAACACATCCAGAACATGTCGAATACAGAGGCGAATACTAACAGCAAACCTCTGAAGTGAGAGTGGGCCACCGTTGAAGGAATTAGAGAAAGGACTGAAAGAGCTGAAGGGTCTTGCAACTCCATAAGAACAACAATACCAACCAACTAGATCTCCCAGGGACTAAATAACAGTCCCAAAAGTATACATGAACTGACTCATGGCTCCAACTGCATATGTAGCAAAGGATTGCCTTATTGGGCACTAAAGGAAGGAGAAGCCCTTCGTCCTGCAAAGGTTGGACCACCAGTATAAAGGATTGCTGGGGGAAGGGTGGTAAGTGGGGTGGGTGTGGAGAACACCCTTATAGAAGGGGAGGTGGAGGGATTAGGGGACTGATTTACAGGAAACCAGGAAAGGGAATGTTTGAAATGTAAATAAGCAATACCCAGTTTTAAAATAATGAAAAAATAATAAATTAGAAAGAGAGAGAGAGAGAGAGAGAGAGAGAGAGAGAGAGAGAGAGAGAAGCAAACTAGACCTGGGATCAAAGCCTTTCAAGAGTTATTGTGTAGTGGTTGGGCATTTAGCTCAGTAGTAGAGTGCTTGCCTAGCAAGCACAAGGCCCTGGGTTTGGTCCCCAGCTCCGAAAAAAAGGAAAAAAAAAAGAGTTATTGTGACTTTTGTCTCCAAATGACATCTCTCTTCCAGTGTCATTGACATCAAGAGTGCTTTCTCCTAAATGATTCCCCTATCAACATCATGTGAATCACATTTATATGGTTATTCACCTTCAACACCTCTGAAAGTATATTGAATAATTAAATCTTTCACATTTTATGTGTCCTAAGTGGTTTTGCAATTAAATAAAACTATTTCTAAGGAAGCAAACATACTGATCTGAAAATATACAGGAGAGATTCTCTTGCTACACTTATTTTCCCTGCCGGTTGAGCCATCTGGGCACGCTCAGCTGCCCTGAACATCCTGCTATCCCTGATTGGTATCCATTTTCTTGTCACCTCTCTACACACCTTCATCAGTCCCGCTGAACTGGAACCATAAAGGCAATATTCTCATCCCACAAATACCTTCCCTGCAAGGTCTGCTGAATTCTCTGTGGTACCACCAGCTACCCTGGAGCACCTTGGTATCCTCAATGGACCCATATTCTGAAAACATCTTTGAGCACACTGTTGTCTGACAAGCTGAGCTGGAATCATTTAGTTCAAAAATACCCATCAGAGATCTGCTGCCCCAGGATCTATCAGGAGCCTACAAGCTAATAACTGGCAGGTGATCTTCCTGAAGTGACTTTGCCTTAGATTGATATCTATGATGAACTCCGGGAGGCGTGGCCAAGGAGAAAGTCCTTTTAGGAAAGATCCTTGCTAATATTATGCTTTTCTTGTTACTGTTACATATATAGCAATCACTAGGTATTAGCCCATTTTATTGAGCAGATTTCTGCAGAACTATGAAGATGTACTTTCTCGCAGTGATGCTATCATTAATATTTAACGATGATCTCATAAGAATTCCTAGAACTATATGAGTATTTTTGAGGCTCTTTTATAGTGGAACTGTTCTTAGCTTCTTTTCTGATAGTTAAAATTGCAATGACAATTCTGTTAGTCTCCCATTGTATTAACAATTAATTGCCTCTTATAAAATAACCAGACGTTTACTACTCAGAACACATTCCAAGATATTGTAAAACCATTAACCACAGGTTATAAAAAGGGAACTGATGATTTATTATAGGTTCTATGACAGAAGATGAAATATTAACTGGCTTTATCTATACAAAACTTCACTAATAATTTAGTTATAGTTTTTAACATTAGATGAACCTGTGGAGCCGTGACAGCTAAAGAATGTTTAGTCATATAAATATTCCTAGTGTATATTCATGTAAAATTCAATATTATAAACTTCTTATTCCATTTATGATTTGTTTTACTGAGTGAACTTGTGATGGACTTTTACCATGTGATCATGTATTATGAAAGATGCATAAGTACTGTGATCAAAGAGAAGAGTGCAAAGATTTTTTTCTTATCTACCTTTTTCATTCATCCAAATTTTTCCTTTTTCTAAGAGAGGAAATTTTGACAATTTAATTATAAACTTTAAAATCACTTTACACAGTGTCCATTTTTCTTTCTGTGAGCAGACTGAAAGTTAGAGCATCGCAGCAGTACCTGCTGACATAGAACAAAGGTCACATTACTTAATCTCCTGCTGTTAGGGTACAGGTGTGCATCACCTAAGCCAGAAGCTTTTTAAGCTCAGAAAGAGCAAGAAAGTGTTTAGGATGCTTTAGAAATTATCATGAGCATTTTAGTATAGTTAGAGAGCTTGAACATCTGGAGACCTTCCAGTCTTTAAAGTCACACCAGAGTTCTACTTTGTATCCCATTTTAACCTGCTCCAGGCCAGAAGGTTCCTAGCAAGGATCACTGAGGTTAGGCCTCCTCCAAGTATTTGTTTCCAACAGAATTTTCAGGCACTAAAGACATTCAGACAACTAAAGGGACTTGAAACAACACAATAAAGAAAAAAAAAAAAACAGGGCAATATGACTACTTCACAGCACAGCTATACCACTGCATAAAGCACTGAAGAACCTAAAATAACCAATGCCCAAGAAAATCACTATAAATTCAATCTTGTAAATACAATAGAGGCCTTTAAAGAGGAAATGAATGAGCCCTTTAATGAAATACATATAAGTACAGTCAAAAGGTAGAGGCTTTTAAAGATGAAACAAATAAATCCCTTAAAGTAGTATGGGGAAATACAGTTAAATAGTTGAAGGAAATAAATATAACTGTTTAAGACCTGAAAATGGCAATAGAAACAATAAAGAAAAGACAAACAAAGGGAATCCTGGAGATGAAAAACCTAGGGAAGAGAAGAGGAACAACAGATGCAAGAATTGCTAACAGTATAGATAGGAGAGAGAATCTCAGGTATAGAAAAGACAATAATGCAAATTTATACCTCAGTAAAAGAATTTATTAAAACTAAAAATTTTCTAATGCCACCTCCCAAAAAATCCAGGAAATCAGGGATAACAGGAAAAAATAATTTAAGAATGTAAGGCATGGAAAAAGAAGGTAGATTTCTAGTTCGATAGACTAGGAGATATTTTCATCAAAATTATAAAAGAAAACTTTTCCAACCCGATCAAAGAGATGCTTATAAACATACAAGAATCTTACTGAAAATAAATTAGAGTGGACTGGAAAAATGTTATCTTCCAACAAGTCTACCAAACAAAGAAAAGTATAATAACAGAGACAAAGGAAAAAGGCCAGGTAACATACAAAGGCAGAAATGGCAGAATATTACAAGACTTCTCAACAGATACTCTAAAAGCTATAAGAGCCTTCATGGATATCTTGCAACCTCTAAAAATACACAGATGCCCAGATATGCTAATATATATATAACAACACTTTAAATTATCATAGAGAAATATTATTTATCCTCAAATACATTCCTATAGAAAATACTACAATTTCCACTCCAAAGGGAAAAATAACATCCAAGAAAACAAAAAGGTATCTCTATACCAGCAAAAACAAGGAAAGTACACACAGGCACACATAAGAATGTGCACATGCACACATAGTAACACTGTCAACACTAAAATAACAGAAATTAACTATCATTTTTCATTAATAGTCTTAAACATCAATGGATCAATGAACTCAATTCTCCAATAAAGATGCAAAGGCTAAAAGGATGAATGCAGACACAGGATCCATTATTCTGCTACATATTAGAAACATAGCAATAAAGATAGACATTAGATTAAAGGGCTGGAGAAATGTCTTCCAAGCAAAAGGTCACAAGAAAAAAGGTAGAGTAGCCATTCTATAGCTAATAAAATAGACTTTCAACAAAAATTAATTGAAACAGAAAAGAAACAAAACTTCATACTCATCAAAGGAAGACTCTACCCTGATGTTTTCTTAATTCTAAACATGTATGCCTCAAACTCAATAGCAAGTATGTTTGTGAAGGATAATTGATAAGGATTAAATGGTAAATCAAATGCCAAACACTAATAGTGGAAGACTTTAACATCCCAGCCACAAAACCTGACATATCCAACAGAAAAAACTAGACAGAAATGATGAAACTACCAGACATTATAAATCAAATGAGCCTAACAAAAATCTACAGACTATTTCATCCAAACACAAGAGAATGTATCTTCTTCTCAGGACATCATGAATCCTACTGTAAAACTGTCCATATAATCAGTAACAAACCAAATCTCAACATATACAGAATATTGAAGTACTATATTGTAACTTATAAAATGACCATGAAATAATGATGTACTTCAACAGCAATAGAAACACCAGAAAGTCTACACATGTATGGAAATAAAGGACTGTGTACTCAGTGATCTCCAGGACATCAAAGAAGTCAAATAATAAAAACTTTTCTAGAATTCTATGCCAATGAAGCACTACATATTCAAACTTATGGGACACAATGAGAGCAGTGCTATGAGAAAGGTTCATAGCACTGTCTGCACAGAGAAATTAGAATGCTCTCATACCAAGAATTTAAAAATACACAGGAAAGCTCCAGAAAAGGAAAGAAAAACATAAACTTAGAATACCTAAGGAAAAAAATCACAGATCATATGTACATCAAGAAGAAGGAAGATCAAATGTGGATGCTTCAGTCTTTCTTAGAAGGGGGAACAAAATACTCATGGATGGAGATACAGGGACAAAGAGTGGAACAAGGACTACAGAAAAGGTCATCTATAGATTGCCCGATATGGGAGTCCATCTCATATAGAGATACCAAACCAGTCATTATTGCTGATGCCAAGAAGTGCTTGCTGACAATTGTCAGACATGGATGTCCCATAAGAGGCTCTGCTAGAGCCCTACTGATACAGATGAGAATGCTTGCAATTAACCCTTGGACCGAACAAGAGGACACCAATGGAGGAGTTAGAGAAGTGACTGAAGTAGCTGAAGGAGTTTTCAACACCATAGTAAGAATAGTATCAACCAAATAAACCCCAGCACCCCACCCACACCCAAAGCTACAAGGGTATACAACCAACCAACCAAGAGTATACATGGAGGGACCGATAACTGCAGCCACATATGTAGCAGAGGATAGCATTGTCCAGAATCAATAGGAAGAAATGACCTTGATCCTGTGAAGTTTCTTTTCCTCAATGTAAGAGAATGCTAGGGCATTGAGGTAGGAATGGATGGATGGGAATGGGAGCATCCTCATAGAAGCTGGAAGGGGGGTAGGGAATACAGGAGTGGTGGGAAGGGAATAATATTTGAAATGTAAATACATAAAATATCCAAGAAAAATAAAATAAAATTGTTCTGTTTTAAATAAGATATGAAAATATTAAGTGTGAATTCAAGCATGACTGCATAATTTCCTTGTGAGTCATATGAGAATCCACACGAATGATTTTCCTGACGAGGGCAAATATAAAACCTGTTTGTTACATAAGTATCTTCTTATAATTTATGTATTTTATAACATTAAATTATTGTAACTTGTTATTGCAGTCTCACAAATATTACAGAGTAAGCAGTTGTTTCTTACACAATACTTAATATAATAAAATAAGATTTCATTTTTTAAAAGAGTAAAGACAGAAAATAAGCAAGAGCATAGATGAAGTCAATCAATTAGAAATAATACAAAAAATCAAGGAAAACAAGAGCTAGTTCATTGAGAAAAACCAAGATGAATAAACCTTTAGCCACTTTAGTCCAAAGACATAAAGACAGTATCCAAATAATCAAAACCAGAAAGGAAAATGGAAACATAACAACAGACAACTAGGAAATTCATTGATTTTATTTCAAAAGCCTGTGTGCAGCAAAATAAAAAAATACAACAAATGTCTTATCTAAATGTAAGGTTTTCCATACAAGTAGGAATTAACAAAGTTAAATGAAGATCAGGCAAACTATTAAAACAGTCCTATAAACCCTAAAGAAATAGAAGTCCGTAAAAGGCACCTGAGAGAAAACAAGCCCAAGACCGGTTGTTTTTAGTGTAGACTTTTATCAGAGTTTGAAAAAAGAGCTAACACCAACACCCCTGAAACTGCTGAACTAAACAGAAAGAGAAGGAAGACTGCCAAACTCATTCTATGAAGCCACAGTTCTCCTGAAGCTTAAACCATACAAAGATCACACAAAAAGAATTTCAGAAACATTTTTCTTATAAACATTGATGCAAAAATAATTTAAAAAATGCTTGTAAACTAAATCATAGGAACACATCAAAAAACACCATCCACCATGATCAATTTGGTTTCATCCAAAGGATGCATGGATGGTTCCATATGAAAAGCATAATACACCATAAAAGCAATCTGATATGAAAAATCATATGAACATCTCATTACATGTTGAAAGAGGCTTTAGCAAAATCCAACATTTATTATTTCACTATGAAAGTATTAGAGAGATCAGAATACATGGCACATACCTAAACATAACCAGAAATATACAGCAAGACATGAGACAACATCAAATTAAATGAAGAAATACTAAAGCAATTCCACTAAGATCAGAGACATGGCATGGCTATCCCTTCTCTCTAATAATATAGTACTTAAGTTCTAGATAGAGCAATTAGACAAGTAATAGAAATCAATGGAATAAAAATTGGAAAAGAAGGAGTCAAATTCTCATTATTTGTGGATGATAGAACAGTATGCATAAACATAAGCAAAAAAAAAGTTCTTCTAGAGAACTCCAAGAGCTGATAAACAACTTCAGTAAAATGGATGGATACAAATTAACTAAAAAAAATAATTGCCTTCCTTATTACAAATGATACGTAGACCAAGAAAGAAATTAGGGAAACAACAGCCCTCAAAACATCTACAAATAATTCAACATATGTTCCATGCTCACGTATCAGTAGGATTAACATAGTAAAAATATCCATCTTTCTGAAAGCAATGTACAGTTTCAGTTCAATGCCATCAAATTCCAACACAACTCTTTCAGATCTTGATAGTGAAATTGTCAACTCCATGTACTAAAACAAGCAAACATTGAAAACAGGATATCTAAACAATCCTGAACAATAAAAGGACACCTGGAGGTATTTCCATTCCTTATTTCAAGTTGTACTACAAAGCAATAGTAAAAAAAAATCTGCATGGTGTTGATATAGAACCAGATAGGTTTATCAGTGAAAATGAATTGAAGTCCCAGAAATAACACGATACACCTATGGACTTTGGAATTTTGACAATGCAAAAAGAAAGGATGCTTTTCAAATCGTGCATATACAATAATGAAATAAATCCACATCTAACACCTTGAGAAAAAAATCAACAATCAAAAAACCCTCAAGTTCAAGTGGATCAAAGACCTCAATGTAAAACCAAATATACTAAGTCTAATAGAAAAGAAAATTGGAAATAGCTTTGAATTCACTGTTATAAGAGACAGCATCCTGAATAGAACGCCAACGGCCCAGGCTCTAAGATCTACAATTGATAAATGGGATCTCATGAAAATTAAAATCTTCAGTAGGGCAAAGTAGAATATCAATAGAAAAAATGGCATCCTCCAAATTGGGAAAAGATCTTTACCTATCTTCCATCTGATAGCGGCCTTCTATCCAAAATTTTAAAGAACACAAGAAGTTAGATTCTGACATCCCAAAGCAAAGTAAAAAATGGGGTGCAGAGGGAAACAATTTTCAATTCACGAATCTCAAATGACTAAGAAGCACTTAAAGAAATGTTCAAAATCCTTAGTAATCATGAAAATGCAGATTAAAATGTCTTTAAGGTTCTATCTTATACTGATCAGAATATCTAAGATCTGAAATCTCAACTGATATCGCATGGCAAGTGTATGGAACAAGGAAAACACTTCTTCATTGATGGTGGGAGTGCAAACTTGTATGAGCACTTCAGAAATCAATTCTATGTTTGCTCCCAAAAATGCAAATAGTTCTACCTTAAAACCAAGGTACACCACTCCTATGCCTGCACCTAAAAGTTGATCCTGTATACTATGGAGATACTTGCTCAACTATGTTCATAGCATTTATTAAAATTACCTGGGAACTGTAAAAACCTTGAAGTCCCTCAACTTACAAATGGAAAAAAGTGTAAACTACATCTACAAAATAAACTTCTATTCTTTCACTAAAATAAAAGATATGGAACTTAAGAATATCATCCTCAGTGAGGTAACCCAGATTCAAAAGGACATGCATAGTAAGTACTGAGTTATAAGTGAATATAGCCATAAAATAAAGGACAGTCATGCTACATTCACAGATCCAAAGACACTAAACAAAAAGGAAGGCTCACATGACGGTGCTTGAATATCACTTAGAAGGGGAAATAAGATAGTTCCAGAAGGAGATTCATGGAAGGCGCTAGGAGAAAGAGGGTATAGGAAAGTGGTGGGAGGGGTACAGGATCAGGTGTGATAGGAGACAGGGAAGGTGGCCAGATGGCCATAAGAAAGACTGAATTCTGTAGTTGGAAGTAGTGGGGAGGTGGAGAATGTGCCAGAGACCTGGCCTAAAGGAGGCACCCAAGAATCAATGGTGGTGACTAAAATGAGATTTGCAGAAGTCGGGTATGAACCTGAAGAGGTCACATTCTGTAGCCAGGCAGGAATCCCAGTGGAGGGATAAGTACACCAACCCATCCAAAACTGTGATCCAAAATTTATCCTATCTACAAGACATATAGCAAAAAAGATTGAGCAGAGACTAAGAGAATGTCCAATTAATAACATGCCCAACTGTAGAGCCATTCTGTGTGCAAGCACTAATTCCTGATTCTATCAATGAAGCTATTATGTTTGCATGCAGGAACCTAGTATATCTGTCCTCTGAGGGATTCCTCCCAAAAGCTGACTCAGACAGATTTAGACACCCATGTCCAAACATAGGCTTAAGGTTCTGGGCTTGTATAGAAGTGTGGTGGAAAAGATAGAGGCTCCTGAAGAGGATGTGAACTCCACAGGAAGACCTACACTTTCAGCTGACCTGGACCGTTGGGGTCTCTAAGAGTCTAAACCACCAACCAAAGGGCACACATGGACTGGACTTAGGACCCCAGCACATAAATAGCAGATTTGGAACTTGGTCTTCCTGTAGGTCCTGAAGTACTGAAACAGGGGCTATTCCTAATGCTGTTGCCAATCTTTGGAATAGGTTTGTCTACCTGAGTTGCATTGTCTGGCCTCAGTGGGAGAGGATATGGCTAGCACTGCAGAGACTTGGTGTGCTAGGGTGAGGGGATATGGGAGGTAGTACACCTTCTCAGAAGAAAAGAGGAGAGGAACAGTGGGAGGTCCTATAGAAGTGGGAGAAATGAGAATTTAAAAGTTAAAATATTTCTAAATGTTATTATGATGTTAGTCTTCACATGTTTCAAAAAATAAAAACATATTCCTAAACAGCATGGAAAGAAGCTTTTCTATCTCTTGAAGATGTAAATATGCCAATTAACACAGAAGAGATAGTTGACATATATTATGTAACATATAATATGACATCTTCAAATCTCTTTCAATTATGGATAGACAATAGCACAAACTTAACAGTAATGTTATTGTTAATTAATTTAAGGAATTATATTCCTTTATAATTAATAATGTTTTCTTATATTTTTCTAAGCAGTGATATTTAACTTTTTAGGAAAAATATTCAAATATTTTATTTTTCAAGTAATTTATAAATATTACTTGTTATAAAATGCTTTATTTTCAAGATTTTAATATACAAATAGTAGCAAGCAAATTTTAAAATTTCTGAGGCAACGTTGTTTTCAATTACTCAAAATTCACTATATTTAAAACATAATTTTCTTCAATATTTTCTAGATAGTATTCCATGAAGCTGGTTTTAGCCTACTATTCACTTGTGTGCTTATCATTTCAGTGCTATGTCTCTGAATTCTACATGCATCTTAAATTTAAATTATATGAAACAAAAGGATGTTGGTCTGCAGATTAAATTAAGGTGTACATTTATTATTTACATATGTACCATAAATGCAAAGAATTACTTCCATCTTTCAATAACTTGATGCAGTAAAAATGGCATCAGTATTAATGTATCATAGGATCATTGTCACAAAGAAGATATATCCTTCTAAATATGAAATGTTTATTTCATACTTCTCAAAATTATTCTAAAATTTTGATTTCAAATTCTATTTTGCCTTTCAAATTTATTTATGGATTGTGTACAAATGAAAATACAATTCATGAAAGGACAGCAGGCTCTATCATAGGGCACACTACAAAATACATGCTTTTCAAACAAACTTCAGCATCTCTGAGTATCTACACCTTTTCCATAAGCTTATAGTATGCCTGATAAATAAGAATATGCAACTGACATATCTCAGAGAAGATGAAATTTAGGTGTATTACATAGTGCTATGTTACATCCTGCTGAATTTGAGGCTTAAGAGAAGTGCTATAGTGATTGTTAGAACTCTAAAGCAATTTCCAAAAGAAACTATTTGGTACAATGTTTTGAGAATAATGAATCAAAATGTAGTTCAGGATTTGGGAGAGTTTTTTTTTTCTCCATCTTTGTTAGAGAAAGGACTGAAAGAACTTGGGAGAGTTTTAAGTTCCTGATTCTTTTTATTTTATGTTGAGACTTAACTTCACAGTTGTGGTAATTCCTCACTGTGAACTATGTATAAATGAGAGAAATTAATTAATCTAATTAAACCTTTGGCAAGTTAAATGCTTACTTGTCATGTTGGAAATTTCATTCTCTGGGCAGGGTGTACAATCAAAACAGCACACAGGCTTTCCCTGCTGAGGGGATTTTCTGAATCCTGGACTGCAAGGAATACTGCAAATTGAGGTTGGAGACTGAGAAAAATCACAAATGAATTATAAATAAAAATACTTATCTAACTGGAAGTAATTACAATGACATAAACAATGAAAAAGTTGAAATGAAAAACTGAAAAAAATATTTTCACATGCATTAAATTGAGAAGAAATGCTTCACTGAAGTTTGTGATTAAAAATTATAGTTGTATTGTGATTTATATAATTGTTTTGAATTATAATTATATCATGACTTATATACACATATGTGCATTTATATGTACATATATATAATCTACATCTATATATCCTAGATAGACAAATATGTAGATAGATGATAGATGATAGATAGAAAGATAGATAGGTGATAGAAAGATAGATAGATAGATAGATAGATAGATAGATAGATAGATAGATAGATAGATAGATAGAAAGATGGATATAGAGATGGATGGATGGATGGAATGATGGATGGATGGATGGATGGATGGACATACAGACTGATGGACAGATAGACATACATACAGACAGACAGATAGACAGACAGATAGAGAGAGAGAGAGATAAAGGTAGATACATGTCCTGAAAGCAAGTCTAGGAATATAGGGAATGAGTTTGTAAATAAATTTTAAAATGCTCTATCCTTTGAAAATGATCAAGTCAACCTTGAGATTTTGGGTACTTATATTGCATGTAGAGTTTAACAAGTAAATCCAATAAACCTGTTGATGGCCTGTGTTCCACTCTATTATTTCTTTCAACATATATAATTGTGGACCATGTGGCAGATTTTGGGAAAATGTTCCAATTTTCAGCTTAAATACAGGATTTGGCAAAAAATCCATAGTCTGGTGAATGTCATACTCTGTATCCAGTTTTTCCTTGTGATTCAGGTTCACTTTGTCTCCAGCAGGGTTTATAAATTGGACATTTTTCAGGAAGGAGACCATCTGAAACATTTATTATTTTAGTTTTAACTGTGCCTACAGATTAGGAAAGAAAACAGTTTAATCTGTCTCTGATTTTAACTTGTCCTAATAATGTGTCTTAATGACAAGTAGTCTGATATCAGAGGGGGGAAATACCACATATAGGTACAATAACATCAAAATTCCTAAATACTTCTTTCTCAGTGAAGGTATTCCTCTAAAATATGCACAGATGAAATATGAGTGGGAGTAGTTAAACATTCTTCACCTCATTTTCTCTATATTATTATCTGATAAAAAAGTAGGAAATCGAGGTCCTCATTGAAGAAGAAACTGCCAGAATTTTTCTATTATTGGGACATATTCACTACACATATTATCAATTTCTTGATCATGTAAAAATGCCAGTCACCTTCTTGTTGCCAATAAGAATTTCATGAGAAAGCAACATATTTTGTTTCAAATATTAAAGACATAAAATTCATTTATGGTAGAAATATGAATCTAGAATTAATGGATTATGAAACTAAGTATATTTCAGTGTTGGCTGCACTAGAGTTAAGGAAACAAAAGAATTTACAATGATATGCAGTGAAAGAATAAAACAATTGGTGTATTTGAAAGAAAAGAGCTTAAAATCTTAAAAGCAACAATATTCATTGGAAAAATTACATCTATGACTCTGTGTGATATGTAGTGGAATAGATATTACCTGCCAAGGGTCAAATTGCAGTTCTTTTCCATCATCTATTTGCAGGCTATCTGCTTGTTGCAGAAGCATCTGTTGGAGTGTGTGAGCCACAGCATACACAGAATTATATAGGTCATAAGTAGTATCACTCAAAGACATTTCAAAATGGTGCCTGTATAACCATCTAAATATTTTTTCCTTTGAACAAGTTTGAAGATTCTTACAATTAGAAAATGACAAAGAACAATTAAAATATATCCACCATAATCTAGCAAGGGAAATGTCATCACTGTAGTTTGAAGGGTATGCTGTCTGGATAAATGTTTTAAAACCAGATAATTCAGGATAGTGATGTGAAAAAGTGAGAGTCCCATAGGAGGAAAGGAGGAGGAATTTTCCATTATTTATGATCATATCCCACTGTGAGGTAGTGACCCAGATTCTTTGGATATCTATTAAATGCCATAGTCTAAAGTTCAACTGTAGAGGAGACTCTTTGTCTCCATAAATGATAACAACTTTTGCTGATGACATCGTGATCTGGTTGTAATAGATATTATACCTTTTCACAAATAATATGTCATCGCTAACAATGACACTCACAAAGGCTAAACACACACTGTTCATTTGCATTTCTCTTCTCAATTCCAAGATAAATTCATAACCTGGGTCATCATCTGAAACAACTGCTCCCACCCAGTTCCAGTTGAAATGGACAATCAAAGAAACCATGGCCAGTGCCAGAGATGTGTCCTTAGGAGTCATCTGATAAAGATACGGATACAGTTCTTGGCTGCTCAAGAGAGGGTGAAATGGCCCGAAGTAAAGCTAAAAGCCATAGAATATGAGAAATAACATGAAAAAGTTGGAATACAAAGTGCTAGTCTCATTGAAGTATTTTATGTTATCTGTGACTATTGTAAATTTTGTTGTTTCCTTAATTTCTTTCTGGGTCAGTTTATCCTTTGAGTAGAGGATGGCTACTGATTTTTTGAGTTATTTTTTTATCCAGCCACTGTAGAAATTCTCTGGTGGAAGTTTTGAGTTACTTAATTATACTATCATATCATCTGCAAATAGTGTTAGACTTTTTTTCCAATTTTTATCCCTTTGACTTCCTTTTGTTGTCTAATTGCTCTGTCTAGGACTTCAAGTACTATATTGAAGAAATAGGAAGATTGTGGGCAACTCCTGATTTTAGAGGGATTGCTTCAAGTTTCTCTCCATTTAGTTTGATATTGTCTAGTGGTTTGATGTACATTGCTTTTATTAGGTTTAGACATGAGTCTTGAATTCCTGACCTTTCTAAGGCTTTTAACATGAAGGAGTGTGGAGTTTTGTCAAATGCTTTCTCAACATCTAACGAGTTGTTCATGTTTTTTTGTTCTTTGAGTTTGTTTATAAAGTGGTTTATGTTGACACATTTCCTTATGGTGAACTGATGCCTGCATCCCTGGGATGAAGCCTACTTGATCATGATGGATGATTAATTTGATATGTTCTTTCTTGTATTCGATTTGCAAGAATTTTATTGAGTATTTTTGCATTGATACTCATAAGGAAAATTGTTCTGAACATCTGTTTCATTTTTAGGTCTTTGTGTGGTTTAGGTATAAGCATACTTGTGACTTCATAGAAGGAATTAGGTAGTGGTCTGTCTGTTTCTATTTTGGGGAATAGTTTGGACAGTATTGGCATTAGGTCTTCTATGATGGTCTGATAGAATTCTCCACTGAACCCATCTGATCCTGGACTTTATTTTGATTGGGAGACTTTTAATGACCGCTTCTATTTATTTAGGAGTTATGGGACTGTTTAGATCTTTTATCTGATGCTGATTTAACTTTGGTACCTTGTAACTGTCTAGAGAATTGTTGATTTCCTCCAGATTTTCCAGTTTTGTTGAATATCGGCTTTTGTAGTAGGGTCTAATATGTTTTTTTTTTAATTTCCTCAGATTCTGTTGTTATGTCTCCCTTTTCATTTCTGATTTTGTTAATTTGGATATTCTTTCTGTGCACTCTGCTTAATCTGGCTAAGGGTTTACCTATCTTGTAGATTTTCTCAAAGAACAGTAACATTTGAAATGTAAATAAAATTATCAATAAAAATAACAAAGTGATAGTCTAAAAAAAGTGTGATAAACAGAACTTGGGAATGTTAGAAACTGTACCATTATGATAATTGTACATAATTCCTTAAGTTTTATAGAGTACAGAAAAGGCTAAGTCTGATAGTGAAGCACATCAAATTTCTATTGCACTTAAGTCCAATTCATGCTAAAGAAATGGCATGTGCCTCTAAATGTTTGTGTATTTGTGCTTTTAATTCTATGCATCAAAATAGAAAAATTCATTTGCTTACTCTCAACTAGCCTCAGGATAAGAAAGTTAAAAGTGTAGAGGAATTTTAATCCAGCAACATGTTTACACTTAAGGGATGAAATCTGAAGACTTGTAGTCCTATAATATCCTGCTGGGATATATCTATTCCTTGGAAAGCAGGAGACAGAGGTAAGCAGATCACTTAGTTCAAGGTCAGTCTAGTATAAAGAAATTTTCTAGTATAGGAAAGTTTAGGTACAGGTGTGATAGTACACAACTTTAATCCCAGAACTCAGGAGACAGAGGAATGCATATTTCTGAGTTCTAGTAAGTCAATTGCATTCAATTCAGTAGAGTTAAGCCAGTCTTTTGAGACTCAATGCAAAGAATGCAGTGCAATGGAGTTATTTTGTGAGTTTATGTAGTTCTATGTGTGTCAGTAGAGGCAACTGCAGTCAAAATATTATGGAGACAGAAGATTAAAACAAATTGACAGTGATAGTTCAAGCAAAGGAAATCAGTGAGAAGCTGAGAAAAGCCATATACAATCAGTGACTTTAGGTAAGAGTTTGAGTCAGAATAGTTGAATTGATCCACCTAGGCAGGGTCAGAATGAACTTGAAAATATGAGCCTATTAAGTGGTAATTAGATCAGGCAAATAAATATTATTTTTACAAAAAGAAAATAATCAATGCTTCATTAACATCAGCTTCTTCAAACTTACCTCTGGCCTCTTAGAAATGTATAGGAGTGGCCCAACTATGACAGATGGTAACCACATTGGTCCTGTAAGTACAATTAAATATCTTCTCTGATTTTTACAGTAGTAGTTAGGAAGATATTCTTCTCTTTTAGAAGATAAGCTGTTTATTCTCCAATCATCCAGCAGACTACATTCAATTTTAACTAGCAGTGAAATGTTAGGTAGAATATGGGGGTTCATGTTTATTTCTTCAAGGGCAAAATAAAGAGTCAAAATCAAATGGATATTCTTAGTTGTCAACCTGAAAGCAGAAGGAAAGGATGGATGATTATAGAATAGACTCAGCATAATATTAAATAACATTAATATTGTTTATGTATTCAATGCTTGCTTGCTTGAACTAATGCTATAGTGATACAAGCATTGTTACTGTGATGTATTAGAATATCATTTCTCTGTAATTATGTAAGGATTTTAAAAACCTGTTTTAGTAGATTATTATTCAAGTGAGATTCTGTAATTTTGTACTTTTATACAATTTTATTAACATATCTGTTAGCATGGTAGGAAGCATGTCCCCAAAGACAGTGAATGTGCTCATTCCTTTACTTTGGAACTGTAACACTTACCATATGTAAAAAATGCAGGGCTATAAATCTGCTACCTAAACTATGATATTTCTTTTACTCAGAAGCAGGACTGACCAAAACATGGTTTATTTATGGGTAAATTAAATAGATAGACAAATATGTCTACCTTTGTCACTAGCTAAGAAAATTCTTTTGGGTTTAGGCAAATAGCTTTGTTATTTTTAGTCTTTCTATTATATGTAGATTTTTTCTCTTCTTATTCTAGTTGATATTTTCACTGTCTGGTGGTATGCTATTGATAATAACAATAACATTTTCTATAAGTAGTGAGCTTATGTATCTTCCCATGAATCTCTACATTTATAATGATGTATTTTGCCTTTATTCAATCGTATGAACACAGATTTGGCTGTGGTTATTGTTGCTTTCTTTTGATAAATAAAGGTATGTTTCTTCTTTAGTCACTCAACTCTAATGTGTACATTTTAATCCTATACATTATAACATGATATACATCATTTGATATAAATTTCTTAATCATTTTCACAGTCATGTCTAATAATGTGTATCACTTTATTGATTTTTGTAATGTTCCAGTTTTTCATTTATCTTCTGTAATATTTTTATTGCTTTGTAAGAATGTTATACAATAAAATATATTACCCCACTTTGTAGATGGATGGCTAATATCAAAATGAAAAGAAAATACATATGCTTTATAATTTTGTGATCCTCATGTTTGACTAAAAGGATTTTTGGAGTATTTTATTTCTTAAACATTTCTGTCTTAGTAATAAATTCTCAAACCTGAAATGTTTTCTAGTGCCTTTCCATATTATATTGAATGTTATTGATGTATGTTTTCTTCAATATTATATTTGAATTCTTTTATTTACCCAATGATATTACTTTTTCATGATATTAACATCTTAAATTTCATAGATCTTTGTCTTCCAAGTATAGTTTTAGAATTTGAACTTGTTTTACTTATGAAGTCAAACCATCAGCTTCTGTGAACTTATATTTATTTCTTTAGTGTTTAAAGTTTTGATATCAAATCTTTTCAAAGTACTTTACATATTCAACCAAACTAGAAAGTCTGGATGAAATGGACAATTTTCTAGACAACTACCAGGTACCATAGTGAAATCAGAATCAGATAAATCATCTAAGCAGTCCCATAACTCCTAAAGAAATATAAACAGTTATTAAAAGTCTCCCATTCAATAAAAGACCAGGACCATATGGGTTTAGTGGAGAAGTCTATCAGATTTTAGGAAGACGTTATACTAATACTGTCCAAACTATTCCACAAAATAGGAACAGAAGGTACCTTACCCAATTCCTTCTATGAAGTCACAAATACACTTATACCTCAGTCAAAAAATGCTCAAGAAAAAAAGAAATTCAGAGCAATTTCCCTTATGAATATCAATGTAAAAATACTCAATAAAATTCTTGCAAACTGAGTCCAAGAACCCAGTAAAACAATCATCCATCATGATAAAGTATGCTTCATCCTAGGGATGAAGGGATGATTTCAAAATATATACATCTATAAATGTAATCTACTATATAAACACAGTCAAAGGAAAAAAACACATAAACATCTCATTAGATGGGAAGATGGTGAGAAGTCATTTGACAAAATTCAACACTGCTTCATATTAAAAGACTTGGAAAATTCAGGAACTCAAGGCCCATATCAAAACATAGCAAAAGCAATATACAGCAAACCAGTAGCTAACATCAAACTAAATGGAGAGAAACTTAAAGCAATCCCACTAAAATCAGGGGCTAGACAAGGCTGACAACTCTCTCCCTATGTATTCAATATAGTACTTGAAGACCTAACCAGTGCAATCAGACAACAAAAGGAGGTCCAAGGGATACAAATTGGAAAAAAAAGAAGTCAAAACATCACTATTTGCAGATGATGTGATGATATACTTAATTAACCACAAAAGTTCAACCATTGAAATACTAAGCCTGAAAAACAACTTCAGCAAAGTGGTTGGATATAAAAGAAACTCAAATAGATCAGTAGTCTTCCTCTACTTCCTCTAAATATGCTGAGAAAGAAAGTAGGGTAACGACACCCATCACAGTAGTCACAAATAACATAAAATACCTTGGTAGGGCTCTAACCAAGCAAGTGAGAGAACTGTATGACAAGAACTTCAAATATCTGAAGAAAGAAGGTGAAGACCTCAGAAGAAGAAAAGATCTCCCATGTTCATGCATTGGCAGGATTAATATTGTAAAAAATGGCCTTTTTGCCAAAAGCAATCTACAGATTCCATGCAATCCCCATCAAAATTTCGACTCAATTTTTCATAGAGTTAGAAAGAGCAATTTGCTAATCTATTTGGAATAACAAAAAAACCCAGGATAGTAAAAACTATTGTCAACAATAAAATAACTTCTGGAGAAATCACTGTCTCTGACCTCAAGCTGTATTACAGAGCAGTAGTGATAAATACTGTATGGTGTTGGTACAGAGACAGAGAGGTAGATCAGTGGAATAGAATTGACAAAGAAATGAACCCACAAAATTAAGGTCAGTTGATCTTTGACAATGGAGCTAAAACCATCCAGTGGAAAAAAAGATAGCATTTTCAACCAATGATGCTGGTTCAACTGGAGGTCAGCATGTAGAAGAATGCAAATTGTTCCATTGGTTCCATTCTTCTCACCTAGTGAAAAACTCAAGTCCAAGTGGATCAATGACCTCCACATAAAACCAGATACAACCAAACTAATAGAAGAAAGAATTGCGAAGAACCTCGAACACATGGAGACTGTGGAAAAATTCCTGAACAGATCATCAATGGCTTATGCTCTAAGATCAAGAATTGACAAATAGGGGCGCTTGCCTAGGAAGCGCAAGGCCCTGGGTTCAGTCCCCAGCTCTGAAAAAAAAAAAAAGAAGAATTGACAAATAGGGCCTCATAATAATGTAAAATTCTGCAAGGCCAAATATACTGTTATTAGGACAAAATGGCAACTAACACATTAGGAAAACTTCTTTAACAATTCTACATCAGAGAGAGGGCTAATATTTTATATATACAAAGATTTCAAGAATGTAAACACCAGAGGAAAAAATAAACCTATTAAGTTGGGTACAGTGGGGTTGGGTTTTTAACTCAGTGGTAGAGCGCTTGCCTAGTAAGCATAAAGCCCTGGGTTCGGTCCTTAGCTCCGAAAAAAAAAATGGGTACAGAGCTAAACAAAGATTTCTCAGCTGAGGAATTTTGAATGACTAAGAAGTATTTAAAGGAATATTCAATATCCTTACTCATGAGGGAAATGCAAATCAAAATGAGACTGAGATTCTAACATGCAGCAGTCAGAATGGCTAAGATCAAAACCGCCAGTGACAACAGATGCTGGTGATGATGTGGAGGTAGAGGAACATTACTCAATTTTTGGTGTGACTGCACACTTGTACAACAACTTTGGAAATCATTCTGCAGGTTCTTCAGAAAATTGGTCATAGTACTACCTGAGGACCCAGCTGTACCACTCCTAGATATATACCCCAAAATGCTCAAACATATAACAAGACCTGCTCCACTATTTTCATAGCAGTCTTATTCATAATAGCCCTAAGGTGGAAAGAACCCAGATGTCCTTCCAAAGAAGAATGGATACAGAAAATGTGGTACCTTTACACAATGGAATACTACTCAGATTTTGAAAGCAATGACTTTATGAAATTCATTGGGAAATGGATTGAACTAGAAAACATTTTCCTGAGTGAGGTAAACCAATCACAAACACACACACACGCACACACACACACACACACACACACACACAGAGAGAGAGAGAGAGAGAGAGAGAGAGAGAGAGAGAGAGAGTATGTACTCACTGATAAGTGGATATTAACCCTAGAGCTTGGATTACCCAAGATACAATCCACAGACCAAATGAAGATCAAGAAGGATGACTAAGTCCAGATACTTCAGTCCTTCTTAAAAGAGAGAGCAAAAATATTCATAGAAGAAGCTATGGAGACAAATTTCAGAGCAAAGACAGAAGGAATGCCCATTCAGAACCTGGAACCTGTCTCACTTGGAGACATTGCATATATATATATATATATATATATATATATATATATATATATATATATATATATATATATATATATATATATATATCCACCAAACCTAGACAATATTGATGAAGTCATGAAACGCATATTGACAGGACCCTGATATAGCTGTCTCCTGAGAGGCTTAGCCAGATTATGACGAAAACAGAGTGAAACACTAGCAGCAAACCTTTGAACTGTGAATGGAGTCCCCATTGGAGGAGTTACAGAAAGGACTGAAGGAGCTAAAGGGCTTCCAACCCCATAAGAACAACAATACCAACCAACCAGAGCTCCCAGGGACTAAACCACTACCCAAAGAGTACAAATGGAAAGACCCATGGCTACAGCTGCATATGTAGCAGATGTTGCCCTTGCTGGTCTCTATTGGGAAGAGAATCCCTTGGTCCTCCTAAGGCTTGATGCCCAGTGTAGGGGAATGCCAGAGCAGGGAGTAAAGAAGGAGTGAGTGGTTGGAAACAGGAACCTCCCCATAGAATAAGGGGTCTGGGAGTTGGGATAAGTTTTTTATGGATGGGAAACTGAATAGCATTTGAAATGTAAATAAAAATATCTAATTAAAAATTTTAAAAAAATTTGGTGACATAACTAATCTTTTCACAATTCCTTATTTGTTTGAGGACCATTTACTCACTAGTTCTGGTGTTTGAACTATGGCTAATGGTGTTTAGCTGGAGATTATCTCTTTAACATATCACATATTTTTTTCTGCTCCCAAACATGAAAATGGCATGGTATTTTAAATCTTGCATTCACTGTTAATTTTTAGTCCCAAATTTTGGGGTCATCATTTGTTTATAATCTTATGAAAATCCTAAGTTTTTAGGATAAATATAGCTCATTATTAATAGTGACAATCCTAGTTTCTTATTTTCTTGCATTATCTGTATTTCTTTTAGATTTTTTTTGGCTTCATTTTATTTAATTTGCTCTGCTCTGAAAATACAGTATGTGTGAATAGCAGAAATATGTAGACTCAAATATCCCTCTCTATAAAAATTGATGAATATTTGTAAATGATAAGTGCTAGGTGTCAGTTTTCTAGAAGGACATGGTTTCTAGTGGAAAAATTACAACTTTGAGGTTCCATAGGCAAAATAATGTCAGCAGCATGAATTACACTAAATGGGTGTTTTCAGGAGGAAAGTAAGTACTGTGAAAACAGAATATAAAAAAAATTTGTCCCTGATAACACTTTGTACTATATGGGAGAGAGTGATTTTCAAAAGCATTCATATAATCTTTTATATATAAAATAAAAATATCTTCAATCAAAATATAGGATGCACACTATGAATTATTTAATATTCATATAAGATACAGATATTGCCAAAATGAAACGAAATTCTATCATTCAATTTACAAGTATTCTGAGACTCTGAGATCATTAAATAAAACTATATATAGTGAAAGAAATCTCTCCTGCTTCCATCTATCAACAAATTACATGTTCTTGCTGTTTTGGTATTTTTGTCTTCCAGGATAATTTGAGAATTGATTTTCTTATGTCTTTCAATAATTGTATTGGGATTTTGAACATGATTGCAATGAATCTGTAGATTGCCTTTCGGAGGATGGCCATTTTTACTATGTTAAGTCTGCCAGTCCGTGAGCCTAGGTGATCTCTCCATTTTTTGAGATCTTCTTGGATTTCTTTCTTGAGAGACTTGAAGTTATTGTCATACAGATCTTTTACTTGCTTGGTTAGAGTTATCCCAAAATATTTTATATTATCTATGGCTATTATGAAGAGAGTTGTTTCCCTACTTTCTTTCTCAGCCTGTTTATCATTTGTATAAAAGAAGACTAATGATTTGAGTTAATTTTGTGTCTGTCCACTTTACTGAAGTTGTTTATCAGTTGGAAAAGTTCTCAGCTTGAAATTTTGGGGCCGCTTATGTATACTATACTATCATCTGTAAATAGTCATACCTTTATCTCATCTTTCCCAATTTGTATCCCCTTGGTCTTTTTGTTCTTGTTGTTGTTGTCTTGTTGTTCTAGCACTTTGAGTACTATCCTGAATAGATATGGAACTGTGGGCATCTGTGTCCTGTCTACGATATTAGTGGGATTGCGTCAAGTATCTCCCCATTTAATTTGTTATTGGCTGTTGGTTTGAAATAAATTGCTTTTATTATTTTGAGTTTTGAGCCTTGATTTCCAGATCTCTACAATATCTTTAACATGAGGGGATGCTGTATTTGGTCAAATGGCTTTTCTACATCTAAGGAGATGATCATGTAATTTTTTTTTCTTTGAATTTGATTATATGATGGATTACATTAATGGATTTTAATATATTGAACTAATCATGAAGCCATGGGATGAAGCCTACAAGATCACAGTGATTAATGGTTTTGATACTTTTTCTATTAGGTTGCAAGAATTTTTGGGTATTTTTGCATTAACAGTAATAAAGCAAAATTGATCTGAAATTCTCTTTTTTTGGGGGGTTGGGTCTTTGTGTGGTCTAGGTATCTGAGAAATTTGACTTCATAGAAAGAATTAGGTATTGTTCCTTCTGTTTTTATTTTATGAAATATTTTGAAGAATATTGGTATTAGATCTTCTTTGGAGGTCTGGTAGAATTCTACTGGAAAGCAATCTTATCCTGGGCTTTTGTTGGGTGGAATTTTTTAAATGACTTCTTCTATTTCCTTATGGGATATGCACCTGTTTAGATAGTTTATGTTTCATTAACCTGGCTATTGGTGAGAGTGGGGTGTTGAAAGATTCCACTATTATTGTGTAGGGTTCAATACATGTTTTGAGCTTTAGTAAACTTTCTTTTATAATTATGGATGCCCTTGCATTTGGAGCATAATATTCAGAATTCAGACATTCTATTATTGCTTTTCCTTTTGAATAATATGAAGTGTCCTCTGCACCCAAATCCCGTGGGAGGAAGAGCTAAACCTTCAGAGAGTCAGACACACCTGGGAAACAAGAGGAGTCTACACGCAGCCCACATCTGACTCCGGAGGAAACACCAAAAGCCATCTGGAACCCTGGTGCACTGAAGCTCCCGGAAAGATCTTCCTGGTTGCTGTCGCTGCGGAGAGCTCATTCATAAGCAACACCCCACGAACAAACTTGAGGCTCTGGATCACATGTAAGACCAACTTTTCTGCTGCAAGAGACCTGACTGGTGGCCTTGGGACACAGAGAGGCAAAATTGCTCTAGGACCGGACACTTCCGGTTTTTAGCCGGAGTCCCAATCTCGCGCTCCCTGCCTCCAGCTCCCAAAACCTGTGGGAGAGAGAGCTCACCGCCAAGACAGGTGGGCACTCCTGAGACTTTAGCGCGGAAGAGACCACCAACACTGCTCACCCCTGCCCACATCCCTGGCCCAAGAGGAAACTGTATATGTAAAATGAGTCGACAAACACAAAACTTCCACACAATATTTAGCAAATTCTAAATAATATAAAAGATGGCATTTATAATACTAACAAGTTTTTAACTTTGTACAAATGATCAAAATGTTTTAAATTAAATGTGACACACACACACACACACACACACACACACACACACACATACACAGACACAGTCATCACCAATGTCAAAATAACAGGAACTTACAGTCATTGGATATTAATATCCCTCAATATCACTGGACTCAAATCACCAATAAAACAATACAGATTATCAGACTGAATATATAAACAGGACCCATTATCCTGCTGCATACAATAAAACATACCTCAGATAAAAGATAGACACTACCTCAGAGTAAATGTTGTAAAATGGTATTCTGAGAAAATGGATGAAAGAAGCAAGCTGTGGTATCTAGTCTAGTATCTGATAAAATAGACTTTAAACCAAAATTAATCCAAATACTTGGGGAAAGGCAATTCACATACCAAGACGACATCTCAATTCTGAACATCTATATCCTAAATGCAACAAAACCAACATTCATAAAAGAAAAACTACTATAGGTCCTGCCACACAGTGAACATTACACAGTACTGAGTACTTCAGTACCCCACTCTCACTAATGGATATGTCATAGTCAATGTACAGGAACTAGTCAAACTCTGGGATAAAAATCAATCAATTATAAACAAGAAAACAATACAAATAATTAACAATAGCAAGAGCTGGTTCTTTGAAAACATTAAGAAATAGACAGACCATGAGCAAAACTACCCAAAAGCCAGAGAGAAAGCATTCAAAGTAACAAAGTCAGAAGTGAGAAGGGAGAGGTACAAAGGAAATTAAAAAAAAATTATTAGGTCTTACTTCCAAAGCTTATACTTAACAAAATTGGAAAATGTAAACAAAATGAATGATATTCTAGACAGATAACACCAAAATTAAATCAAAATCAAACAAACAACTTACACAATCCTATAGTCTGCAAACAAAATGTAAGCTGTAATTACAAGTCTCCCAATGAAAAGAATCACAGTGTCAGACAGATGGTTTCAGCACGGAATTCTACTGGACTTTAAATGAAGGTTTAATACCAATACACATCAAGTTATTCGTCTACAAAATAGAAACTGAAGGAACACTGCCATATATATTCTATAAGGCCACAGTCATTCTGATACCTAAGCCACAAAAAGACTCAACAGAGAAAGAGATTTATTTATCACTTATGAACAACTATGAATAAACAAACAATAAAATTCTCACATACTAATTCTAAGAAAACATCAAAAACATCATTCATTATGATCAAATAGGCTTCATTATAGGGATATGGGACAGTTAAATGTAATCCACCACATAAACAAATTGAAAGATAAAAGAAATCAGATGATTATCTCATTAAATCCATCTAATTTTTTGATATCTCATTTTTGTTAAAAAATAAGTCATTCATTAAAAAAAAGTCTCTGGGAGACTATGGACAAAAGGCAAATTCCTAAACCTAAAAAAACAACAGAAAGCAAGAAAATGGCCAACATTAAGTTAGAGAGAAACTTAAAGCAATCTCACTAAAATCAGGGATGAGATAATTCTGCCCATTGTCTCCCTATCTATTCATTTTAGAAATTGAAATTCAAGCCTGAGCAATAAAACACCTAAAACAGATCAAGTGGATAGAAATTGGAAAAGAAGTCAAAGCATTACTATTTGGAGATGATATGAAAGTATACATAAGCAACCCCCAAATTCTACCAAATACCTCCTACCTGTGGATAAACACATTCACCAAAGTGGCAGAATACAAAATTAATTCAAACAAAGTGATATCCCTCCTTTATACAAATGATAAATGCAATGAGAAAGACATTAGGGAAGTGACACCCTTCACAGTAGGAACAAATTTTATAAAGTATCAAGGTTTAACTGTAATCAAGAAAGTGAAACACCTGTATGAAAAGAATTATCAAGTCTCTGGAGAAATAAATTGAAGAAGATATTAGAACGTGGAAAAAACCTTCCATGTTAATATATTAGTAGAACTAACATAAGAAAAATGACCATCATACCAAAAGCAATGGACAGATTTCATGCAATTCTTACCAAAACTCCAAGACAGTCTTAAAGAAATTGAGAGAGCAACTTCATATGGAAAATGAAAAAAAAAAACCCAGACTAGAAAAAATAACACTGAACAAAAAAATTTCTAGAGGAATCAACATCCCTGATCTCAAGCTACACTACACAACAATAGTAATAAAAACTGTATGGTATTGGTATAGAAACAGACATGTTGATCAATGGAATATAATTGAAGACCTTGGAATAAAACCTCACACCTATGAACACTTAATTTTTTGACAAAGAAATCAAAAGTATAAAAAGAAAAAAACTTAATAGTTTTTTTAAAAGCAAATAGTGCTGGTCTAACTCTTGGTCAAAATGTAGAAAATACAAATAGAGCAATATTTAACATCCTGCACAAAGCTCAGTTTCAAGGACACCAACTTAAAATCAGATACACTGTGTCTAATAGAAGAGACATTTGTAAATAGTTGTGAACACATTGGAACAGGCCTCAATTTCTTGGAAAGAACACCAATGGTTCATACTTGAAGATCAACAGTTAATAAATAGAACCTCATGAAATGGAAAAGCTTCTGTAGGACAAGGGACACAGTCTATAGGTACAGATAACAGTCTACAGATTGGGAAAAAATCACTAATCCTATATTTGACAGAGGGTTAATACTCAAAATATATAAGGAACTCAAAAAGGTAGACTGCAACAAACTGAATAATTCAATTAAAAGTGTGGAACAGAGCTAAACAGGATACTCAACAGAGAAATATCAAATTGTTGAGAAACACTTAAAGAAATGTTCAAGTCCTTAGTCCTCAGGTTAGTGCAAATCAAAAGAACCCTGAGATCCCATCTTATACCAGTTGGAATACCTAAGAGCAAAAACTCAAATCTCATCTGATGCTAGCAAAGATTCAGAGAATGGTGAACACTCCTCCATTGTTGGTGGGTTTGCACACTTGTACAGCAATCTAGAATCTATCATAAAAAAGGAAATAGTTTTATATACTATCTATAATGCTCCAGGGCACATACCTCCAAAAATGCTCCACCTTTGAACAGGGACACATGCATCACCATATTCATAGGAGTTTTATTTGTAATATCTAAAAATTGGAAACTACCCAGATGTCCCTCTGCTGAAGAATGGATACCAAGAATGAAGTTCACATTCACAATTGAATATGAGCTATTAGAAACAAGAAATACATAAATTGTGCCAGGAAATGGACTGAACTAGAAAATATCAACCAGAATAAAACCCAGACCCTAAATTATGTGCATGTTATGAACTCATTGATAAATGGATAATAGCCATAAAGTGCAAGATATCCACCATACAATCTAGACCCAAAGAAGCTAAACATGACGGAAGTGCTATGAAAGAATGATTGAATCTCACTTAGATGGGTGAGTAAAATAGTCATACAATGCAGAAGACTAGAGACAACGGTTGAAAGATGAGATGGAGAGGGCAGAGGAGAGTCAGGATCAAGTGTGTGGAGAGACAGAGAAAAGGGCCAGAGAGCCAGGAGAAAAAATGGAAATCTGCAGCTGGCAGTGGTGGAGACTGGGGGAATCTCTAGGATGCGCCAGAGACCTGGGGTGTGGGAAGCTCCCAGGAGTCAATGCAGGTGACTTTAGCCTAGATGCAAATCAGTGGGGATATGGAACCCAAAGAGGTCACCTCCTGTAGCCAGGCAAAAACTCTAGTGGAGGGATAAGGACACCAACCCACTCAAAAAACTTTTGACTTAAAATTTATCCTGTTTACAGGAAATGCATGGACAAAGGCCGAACAGTGACAGAAGGAATTGCCAAGCAATAACAGGTTCAACATGAGACCCATCCCATGGGCAAGCACCAATATCTGTGTCTATATGAAACTCTGCTAAGGTTGAAGACAGGACCCTACTATATATATCCTCTGAGAGGCTTCACTCAACAGCTGACTGAAACAGATGCACATACCCACACTCTAAATTTGAGACTTTCTTGGAACATTTCAGGGAAGAATTACAGGCCCTATATTGGATATGAACTCCCAGGATGACCAACAGAGTTAACCCACATGGACCCTTGGGGATTCTCTGAAGCTTAGTCACCAACCAAAGAGCATTTACATGTTGGACCAAGGTCCTTGGCACATAGACAGATGTTCAGCATGGTGTTCATTTGAATACACCAACAACTGAAGAAAAAATATCTCAGAGCTGGTGCCTGTCTGAAATTTGTTCCCTAACAGGGCTAACTTCTCTAGCTTCAGTGTGAGGTGATGAATCTGATTTTGCAGAAACTTGATGTGCCAGGATTGGTGGAATGCCCAGGTGGTCCCAACCCTCTCTGAAGAGAAGAGAAAGGGGGGATGGAGAGAAGAATCTATGATGGAGGACCAGAAACTGCAGTGACTGGGATGTCAAATGAATGAATAGATGAATGAATTAATGAATTAATGAATTAATTAATGGAGAAAAATAGTTGAAAACTATATATAAAGTTGCTTTAATATCAATACTGTACAATTTTTATGTTCATTATCTTACAGTTTAGTCTTGCATTTATTCAAGAGACCCATCAATTGATGGAGTATTCTACAAGTTGGTGATAGGGAAACATTAAGATGTGAGGATATTGGTTTGTGTTCATAAAAGATTAACATATTTCTTTTGAGATCTTCTGTTTTGTCTCTGGATACTTGCTTTTCATTTCAATATCTCTACATTTGCTCTCACCACTGTGATACTATATGCCATGATATCCACAGTAAGATCAAGACTCTGATAGTTCTAGATCATTTCTCCTGAATTGTGAATAAAACAAAACTCTTTTCTTAAAACATAGACATTGCTTTTACTCTTTGCTCTTCACCATAACTAGATGGTACCTACTGCTGTGTACCTATTGCTAATTTCACCTACTCACTTTGAGTGTAGGATGTAGATAAATCAACCTTGATGATTCAGGAAAGATTTCCCTAATAACTAGCTTAAACAGTTCGAGAAGGTTGTCTGTAGGCATCTAGAAAGAAAGACAACAAAGTTCTTACCCAACACTGTGCTCAGCATATCAAAATATTGACCCGTCTGTTATGTGTCTTTTGGTCACATAGTGGTGGTATACACATGGGACTTTCCAAGCACCTTGCAATTTCTTGTTCCTGAAAGACACTGTAAATACGGCCAAATGTTCTTGACTGGGGAGATAGCCATTTTGCCAAGTGGTCATACTGTCAAATTGCTTTTTAAGCATTGATGCTTCTACAGCAGTTTGTATTGCTTACTGCTTTGGTCAGAAATGCTTCTTATTTCAGTTAGTAGTAGCTACTGTAGAAACTTATGGCTATTCAATGTATCTAAAATAAATAACACTGAGTGCTCAGTTGCAGGTGAGTCATCTGTATTAACTTATCCCTATGTGAAGTTCAGAAAATGGAGTATAAGGAGACAGAAAAATGCAATACCTAGGGAACAGGGAGTATATCTGTAAAATAAATACTAGCTTACACAAGTGATGTGACTGTTACATTTCATCCACTCACAACAGGCTCCTGCATGAAACTTATACAAGGTCAAGCAGAGGAAACTTCCATTGTTCAATGGGAAGGGACCTCACAGGCCTCATCTTTCGCAGAGTTGCTAATGGCCATTGGTGACTGTAGAGGGAGGGAGAGTCACTTCCCTGATTATGTGGCCACTGGTAGGTAGCCCATTCACAAGTGGATTGTTTTATATACTTGTCCATATGAGTAAGATTAATTGGACTTAGGAGTTACTGATTTAAAACACAAAGGAAAACATAAATTTGAGAAGGAGATGTCCTGGTAGGTAGTAGTTGTTGTAAGAGAGAGGTAGGAAGTACCATATTCATATAATTAAAATCTACTGCATATATGTGAAGTTTTTAAATATAAGTAGAAAATATTATTTTAAAATTTGTTTATTTGTTTTATTGTTTTAATTGTGATTTCAGAAAACTGTTATATATTTATAAATATATGAAATATTATAGATTAATATTTTAACTACTTGTTTTTATTTAGAGAGACATGTTTGAAAATAATTGGATTGCTAATTTATGTATATAATCATGTATATATTATGCATTCATAATCTATATAAATAAAATTAAATACTATAAAAATGTTAAAATTAAATAATTGGGCAGAATAGCTATTCATAATTCAAAATAATTTTCCATTAGTAGTACAAGCATACATCTGAAATAATGAATATATACATATATATGTATATTTCAACTAAATAATTTGTAATGTAGCTGTGTTTACAAAATCATAATTTACTCCACTGACTCCATAAATTATATCTTACTAAATTTGACAAAAGAACATATAGGTAATATGTGCTTCAATATTTTTTGTACAGTTTCAGTCTTGTTAACTTTTTTCCATGTTATTAACCATAATAGAAGAATCTGAATAGTTGTAAAGCATCATTCAAATGTGTTGGAAAAATATATGAACAGAGACAAATTGCAGGTATAGAAATATTCTTTTATGATAATTTATATTACAAGTGGATATTTGACAGAGGATTATATATAATAAGCTCAATTTTGAATAAATTTGTGATTTTCTTTGTAAAGTTTAGGAAATGATCAATACTATTACAGCAACTTTTGTAGTTCATGAGATCTATGCCTATATAACTCACTATTGGATAGACAAGTATTCTAACAATGCTTGAACACAGGGAAGATCACATCACTGATGTATGCTAATTCCTCAGCTGTGAGGAATTTCAAATATCCTTCCAGAATTTTTAAGATAGTTTTTGATTGTTACCTCAAATATTTCTAATATTTCTCTGTTATTTTGTTTTTCTGAAATATTTCTTTGCTTTTCCATTTTATCATGACCATTATTTTGTCTGTTTAATTAATGTCTGATGACATGTAGCATCACTTCTCATTTTTCATTATCTGTGAATACGTTTTATATCTCTAGACCAGATCACTGCAGTTTTTTTTCTTGTTTTCACTTCTTTAATGAAACTTTCTTGCATCTACTCCACAGTCCCAAACATCCTCTTTGCTATTAATTTTTATTTATCCATATGCTATAAATAATTAAAGTGAATTTGTTCAAAATTTTAAAACCTTACTGTGATTTTCCTCAGAGATGAAGCACTGTTTCACATTTGCAGTGTTCACTATCAAATATTTATAGTGATTTTTATGCACTTTCCTTTATGATGTACATGCAATGTCCCTACCATGCCATGGGAGGCATTGCTATGACTGCAAAAATAGATCTCAAAGCCAGTATACTTCATTAATAAAGAAAAATTATGGTAAAATATACCATATATATATGCAGATATAGAATGCATTGTGTATATATACTCACAATAAGCAAAAGCATTTTTGATAAATGAGAAACAAGGAATCAGCAGAGAGTCAATACATGGAAATTTAAAATTAATCGTAGTAAATATACCATATTTGTGATGTTATTACTTATTAATTCTCTTTCAAGTGCTGGTAAGTGTGATGTACAATACCATTTTTAAATAAAATGCAATATTAATAAGTTTATAGGCAAATGGATGGAACTAGAAAATATTATCCTGAGTGAGGGAACTCAATCCCCGCCCCGCAAAAAAATCTCACATAGTATGTACTCACTGATAAGTGGATATTAGCTTAAAAGCTCAGATTACCCAAAATAGAATCCACAGAACACATTAAGCTCAAGAATGACAACCAAAGTGCAGATGTTTCACTCCTTCTTAAAAGGGGGAACAAAAATATTCATAGAATAAGATAAGGAAAAAAATTGGAGCAGAGACTGAAGGAATGGCCAATCAGAGCTTACCCTGTCTGGGTATCCAGTCCATATACATATAGCCACTAAACCCAGACAATATTGCTGATGCCAGTTAGTACATGCTGACAGTAGCCTGATATAGCTGCCTCCTGAGAAGCTGAGCCAGAATGTAACAAATGCAGGGGAGAATGCTACCAGCCAATGGTTGAAGTGAGAAAGGGGTCCTAATTGGAGAAGTTGGAGAAAGGATTGAAGGAGCTGAAGGGGCTTGAAACCCCAAAAGATTAACAATACCAAATACCAGAGCTCTCAGGGACTAATCCACTACCCAAAGAATATACATGGACAGACCTATGCCTCCAGTTGCATATGTAGGTGATGATGGCCTTGTTGGGCACCAATAGGAGGAGAAACCCTTGGCCCTGCCAAAGCTGGACACACCAATGTAGGGGACTGTCAGGGTGGGGAGGCAGGAAGTGATGCAAGGTTGGGTGGGAGAATACATCCCAGAAGAAGGGGTAGGGTGTTGAGTTAGGGGGTTATGGAAAAGACAACATAAATAAAAAAGTATCCAATTAAGAAAAAGAAATGTGCACATAAAGCCAAAAGGAAATATTAATACTTTACTTCCCAAGAATTGCCATTCGACGCTGATGATTTTTGATCAGGGACATCACTTATGCAATGGCACTGCCCCTATTAAGTGTATGAATATACAAAATAGTAGGCAGTATATGTCATCTAGGCCCTTGCATTAAAAATATGCCTCCGAAATGATGGAACAGATACACTAAAAGCATGATAAATAGGGAGATCATCAGGAATAAAACAAAATAAATCTTAGTTATGTCTTAGATAGTGAGGGAGAGCAAATAAGAGAGAAAACATGGAGTATGGCGTATTAAGATCTGGCAAAGTATTTCCATACTATGTATTATTTGCATTGCTATACAGCTAAAGACAAATATATTAAACACTCTTACCGCTTGTCTAGATCCCCACTGAACTGTTCATTCTTTACATGTCCAAATTTTGTATAAATAAAAAAAAAGCAATCAATATCTTTGTCTCCATCCCAAAATTTCTTGGTTTTTAATCTCCAAAAACAATGGTTGTCAATTTGACTGCACAAAAGAAAAGAAAGCTCCAGGACAAGAAGTGCAAACAGAAAAGTGAACATCTTTGTAATTTCACCAAGAAAAAATAATTTGTAAACATGCAGCAAAGCAAGTTACACAGGAAAGCACCTGCCAGATAAGCAAATACATATATCTGCCTATTTTTACTATTGTAGTCACTAACCACTGCATTTATTTGAATTCTTTTCTTCTTAGCTTGCTCTCTGGAGAACTCATCAGCATTCTCAGGCCTTGGCCTCTGCATCTGTGTTCTTATGCCCAGGAGCAAGCAACATTCAGTCATTTTGTTTAAGGATCATTCTTCAATATTATTTATGATTCTGTACCTATCAGTCAACTTGAGGTCTCTAGGCAAGTACCCTCCTGGGTAAATTATAAAATCACAATTTTAAGTACTCAATGTAGATTATATTAGACATACTAAGCAAGTTTGAGATGGAACTTAAGAAACCACCATTCCTAGACAGAGTGTACTATAGACATAGAGGTACCATGCCCTAGAACACCTGTGATATGGAATGTATTGTCATATATTTTGTGTTCATACATCTATACACCCACAGTACACACACACACACACACACACACACATGCACAACATGTACATGCATATGCACACACACATTCACTCATACTTGATTGTCATTATACTGAACTAAATCTCACAAAATGGGAGATATTAGAGAACCAATCATCCTCCTGAAATCAGAAATATCTAGCAGCTTTTCAATATCAAGCCAGAATCCAAAACACAATTTGACTTCTGTGCATAATCTGGGTCTCATTTCCCATGAATTGATATCTTAAGATCTGACATTTCCCTAACTGAAATAGTACCTTTACTAATTATTTATTCTTTTTTATATGAACAGAGTACTACCTAGAATGGAATCAGTAGTTTTAGAATAAGTTCTTCCTCGTCATAAAGAATACATCTGAATTTCTTTCCCTTTTCTTTTTAGGAAATATTATTTCTGAGTTTATGGTTTTCTCTTGTTGGAAATAGCTTGTTTTCTCAAATCATATATTTTGATCACATTTTCCCTTTATTACTTTTCTCCTTTCCTCCCTACAAAACCTCCTATTGTTATTCATCAACTTTCTGTTTCTCAGAAAATAAACAGATATCTAAGGTCTTAGGGATAATTAAGATAAAACAAAATAAAACATTACATAGTCAATAACTAATCCCTGGTAATTGGGAGAAACTTATAAACATTAAGAAGAGAACCCACAGGAGCACATGAGAATCACAGAGCTACTTGTTTTGAGACTCAGAAACCCCATAAAAAATAGTAACTTGTAAGCCATATTGTTTATGTAAAGGATTTGCATGGTAGAAGAGAGAATGGAAAATATACTAAAATAAATAAAATTAGTCCATAATGAAAACATTGCCAAATATAAAGAAAACATTGTACATTACATTATGAAATAAGATACTCCAAAAAATATACTTGAGTTTCCTTTCTATTTACCATCTAATACTGGCATGAAGTCTATCCTCAGTATAATTGTTCCCTCATATCAAATCTGGTATGTCTCATTTTGAATAAGCCAAATTATCATTTAAAAGTACTTATCAATTGGTGATTGCTTTTCTCATAGGAATAGGAATGTATGTTCACTTTTTTCTTTTGTTTTTAGCTTTGGGCACCTATCTGATGAAGACCAGTGAAAGTCTTGTACATGGTGCCCAGTTTCTCTATGTCCATATGGACATTTATCAGGTTGATTTAGAGGATCTTCCATCTTCTTTGGCTCTCATACTCTGCCTACCCTTCTTGAGATTTCTCTGAGCCCTGAGTAGAAGAATTTGATAGAGATATTGAATGTAAGGCCAAGGATTATTATAAGGTCTCTCATTCTGCATAATGTCTAGCTATGCTGTATTTATCCTCATCTGCTGCAGGAGAAAACTGACATTTTCTAAACAAGGTACTGATCCTGAATATAGTGAAGGAGTCAGTTTATTGATTCTTTGCTTTGCTTTGTCACTCTATGCATTTTCTATCTTTCTCTCTGGCTGCCTCTGTCTCTGTCTGTCTCTCTGTTTCTCTGTGTTGGTCTGTGTCATCTCTCTCTCTCTCTCTCCCTCCCTCGCTCCCTCCCTCCCTCACTCACTCATTTTCCATTCTCTCCTCTCTCTCTCTCTCTCTCTCTCTCTCTCTCTCTCTCTCTCTCTCCCTCTCCCTCTCCCTCTATCTCTCTCCTTCTTTCTCTCTCTGTCCTCTGGTGCCATAGAATTAGCATAATTTGTAGGCAGCAGACCTATCCATTCCAGGACACCATTGTTGAACACCTGGCTTCAATAGCGTTCCTTACTCATGATGGGATATTCCAAATCTACTTTCTTGTATCCTTAAATCTTAAACCTAGACTACATTTCCAAAGCTATCAATTTCTGCTACTTTCTGGGGCTTGAACCTGTCCTTCCTGATTATTTATAAGTTAACTAATGACCTCGCGGATCCCTACCCGCAGCTCACTGCTCCCAAACACCGTGAGAGAGAAAGAGCTCACTGCACGGACAGGTGGGCACTCCTGAGAATGCAGAACGGAAGAGACCACCAACACTGCCCACCCCTGCCCACATCCCCGGCCAAAGAGGAAACTGTATACGGCCTCTGGGTTCCCGTAGATAAGGGTACAGGAGCAGCAGGTCCCCTGTGTCTGAGACACCACCGGAACCTGAAGGAACAGACTGGATATACAGTTCTCTGCACCCAAATCCCGTGGGAGGGAGAGCTAAACCTTCAGAGAGGCAGACATGCCTGGGAAACCAGAAGAGACTACACCCTGGTGCATGGGGACACACCAAAGGGCGGTGTATGTCCTCCTGATTGCTGCCCTCTCAGAGAGCTCATAACCAACACCCCACGAGCAAACTTGAGCCTCAGACCACAGGTAAGACCAAATTTTCTGCTCCAAGTGAACTGCCTGGTGAACTCAGGACACAGGCCCACAGGAACAGCTGAAGACCTGTAGATAGGAAAAACTACACACCCGAAAGCAGAACACTGTTCCCATAACTGGCTGAAAGAAAAAAGGAAAACAGGTCTACAGGACTGCTGACACACAGGCTTATAGGACAGTCTAGCCACAGTCAGAAATAGCAGAACAAAATAACACTAGAGATAATCTGATGGCGAGAGGCAAGCGCAGGAACCCAAGCAACAGAAACCAAGACTACATGGCATCATCGGAGCCCAATTCTCCCAACAAAGCAAACACGGAATATCCAAACACACCAGAAAAGCAAGATCTAGATTCAAAATCATATTTGATCCTGATGCTTGAGGACTTCAAGAAAGACATGAAGAATTCCCTTAGAGAAATGCAGAAAACATAAATAAAAAAGGAGAAGCCTACAGAGAGGAATCACAAAAATCCCTGAGAGAATTCCAGAAAAAAAAATCAAACAGTTGAAGAATTTAAAAATGGAAATAGAAGCAATCAAGAAAGAAGACATGGAAACAACCCTGGATATAGAAAACCAAAGAGGCAGCTCTCTGCTCCCAGACCCGGTGAGAGAGAGACCCAACCGCCTGGTCAGGTGGGCACTCCTGAGGCTGCAGAGCGGAAGAGACCACCAACACTGCTCACCCCTGCACACATCCCTGGCCCAAGAGGAAACTGTATAAGGCCTCTGGGCTCCCGTGGGGGAGGGCCCATGAGCTGCAGGACACCTGCCTGAGACACCGCCGGAACCTGAAAGAAACAGTCCGGATAAACAGTTCTCTGCACCCAAATCCCGTGGGAGGGAGAGCTAAACCTTCAGAGAGGCAGACAAGCCTGGGAAACCAGAAGAGACTGCTCCCTGCACACACATCTCGGACGCCAGAGGAAAAAGCCAAAGACCATCTGGAACCCTGGTGCACTGAAGCTCCCGGAAGGGGCGGCACAGGTCTTCCTGGTTGCTGCCGCTGCAGAGAGCCCCTGGGCAGCACCCCACGAGCGAACCTGAGCCTCGGGACCACAGGTAAGACCAAATTTTCTGCTGCAAGAAAGCTGCCTGGTGAACTCAAGACACAGGCCCACAGGAACAGCTGAAGACCTGTAGAGAGGAAAAACTACACGCCCGAAAGCAGAACACTCTGTCCCCATAACTGACTGAAAGAGAGGAAAACAGGTCTACAGCACTCCTGACACACAGGCTTATAGGACAGTCTAGCCACTGTCAGAAATGGCAGAACAAAGTAACACTAGAGATAATCTGATGGCGAGAGGCAAGCGCAGGAACCCAAGCAACAGAAACCAAGACTACATGGCATCATCGGAGCCCAATTCTCCCACCAAAACAAACATGGAATATCCAAACACACCAGAAAAGCAAGATCTAGTTTCAAAATCATATTTGATCATGATGCTGGAGGACTTCAAGAAAGACATGAACACACTTAGGGAAACACAGGAAAACATTAATAAACAACTAGAAGCCTACAGAGAGGAATCGCAAAAATCCCTGAAAGAATTCCAGGAAAACACAATCAAACAGTTGAAGGAATTAAAAATGGAAATAGAAGCAATCAAGAAAGAACACATGGAAACAACCCTGGATATAGAAAACCAAAAGAAGAGACAAGGAGCTGTAGATACAAGCTTCACCAACAGAATACAAGAGATGGAAGAGAGAATCTCAGGAGCAGAAGATTCCATAGAAATCATTGACTCAACTGTCAAAGATAATGTAAAGCAGAAAAAGCTACTGGTCCAAAACATACAGGAAATCCAGGACTCAATGAGAAGATCAAACCTAAGGATAATAGGTATAGAAGAGAGTGAAGACTCCCAGCTCAAAGGACCAGTAAATATCTTCAACAAAATCATAGAAGAAAACTTCCCTAACCTAAAAAAAGAGATACCCATAGACATACAAGAAGCCTACAGAACTCCAAATAGATTGGACCAGAAAAGAAACACCTCCCGTCACATAATTGTCAAAACACCAAACGCACAAAATAAAGAATATTAAAAGCAGTAAGGGAAAAAGGTCAAGTAACATATAAAGGCAGACCTATCAGAATCACACCAGACTTCTCGCCAGAAACTATGAAGGCCAGAAGATCCTGGACTGATGTCATACAGACCCTAAGAGAACACAAATGCCAGCCCAGGTTACTGTATCCAGCAAAACTCTCAATTAACATTGATGGAGAAACCAAGATATTCCATGACAAAACCAAATTTAGACAATATCTTTCTACAAATCCAGCACTACAAAGGATAATAAATGGTAAAGCCCAACATAAGGAGGCAAGCTACACCCTAGAAAAAGGAAGAAATTAATCATTTTGGCAACAAAACAAAGAGAAGAAAAACACACAAACATAACCTCACATCCAAATATGAATACAACAGGAAACAATAATCACTATTCCATAATATCTTTCAACATCAATTGTCTCAACTCCCTAATAAAAAGACATAGATTAACAAACTGGATATGTAATGAGGACCCTGCATTCAGCTGCCTACAGGAAACATACCTTAGAGACAAAGACAAACACTACCTCAGAGTGAAAAGCTGGAAAACAACTTTCCAAGCAAATGGTCGGTAGAAGCAAGCTGGAGTAGCCATTCTAATATCAAATAAAATCAATTTTCAACTAAAAGACATCAAAAAAGATAAGGAAGAACACTTCATATTCATCAAAGGAAAAATCCACCAAGATGAACTCTCAATCCTAAATATATATGCCCCAAATACAAGGGCACCAACATATGTAAAAGAAACCTTATTAAAGCTCAAAACACACATTGTACCTCACACAATAATAGTAGGAGATTTCAACACCCCACTCTTATCAATTGACATATCATGGAAACAGAAATAAAACAGAGATGTAGACAGACTATGAGAAGTCATGAACCAGATGGACTTAAGAGATATTTATACAACATTCTATCCTAAAGCAAAAGGATATACATTCTTCTCTGCTCCTCATGGTATTTTCTCCAAAATTGACCATATAATTAGTGAACAAACGGGCCTCAACAGGTACAGAAAGATAGAAATAATCCCATGCGTGCTATCAGACCACCACGGCCTAAAGCTGGTATTCAATAACAATAAGGGAAGAACGCCCACATATAAGTGGAAGTTGAACAATGCTCTACTCAATGATAACCTGGTCAAGGAAGAAAGAAAGAAAGAAAGAAATTAAAGACTTCTAAGAATTTAATGAAAATGAAGGTACAACATACCCAAATTTATGGGACACAATGAAAGCTGTGCTAAGAGGAAATCTCATAGCTCTGAGTGCCTGCAGAAAGAAACAAGAGAGAGCATATGTCACCAGGATGACAACACACCTAAAAGCTCTAGAAGAAAAAGGAGCAAATACACCCAGGAGAAGTAGAAGACAGGAAATAATCAAAGTCAGAGCTGAAATCAACCAAGTAGAAACTAAAAGGACCATAGTAAAGAATCAAGAGAACCAAAAGTTGGTTCTTTGAGAAAATTAACAAGATAGATAAACCCTTAGCCAGACTAACGGGAGGACACAGATAGTGTGTCCAAATTAACAAAATCAGAAATGAAAAGGGAGACAAACTACAGATTCAGAGGAAATTCAAAAAATCATAAGATCTCACTACAAAACCCTATATTCAACAAAACTTGAAAATCTGCAGGAAAGGGACAATTTCCTAGACAGATACTAGGTACCGAAGTTAAATCAGGAACAGATAAACCATTTAAACAACGCCATAACTCCTAAGGAAATAGAAGCAGTCATTAAAGGTTTCCCAACCAAAAAGAGCCCAGGTCCAGATGGGTTTAGTGCAGAATTCTATCAGACCTTCAGAGAAGACCTCAGAACCATACTATCCAAACTATTCCACATAATTGAAACAGATGGAGCACTACCGAATTCCTTCTATGAAGCCACAATTACTCTTACACCTAAACCACACAAAGACCCAACAAAGAAAGAGAACTTCAGACCAATTTCTTTTATGAATATCGACGCAAAAATACTCAATAAAATTCCAGCAAACCGAATCCAAGAGCACATCAAAACAATCATTCACCATGATCAAGTAGGCCTCATCCCAGGCATGCAGGGATGATTTAATATACGGAAAACCATCAATGTGATCCATTATATAAACAAACTGAAAGAACAAAACCACATGATCATTTCATTATATGATGAGAAACATTTGACCAAATCAACACCACTTCATGATAAAAGTCCTGGAAAGAATAGGAATTCAAGGCCCATACCTAAACATAGTAAAAGCCATATACAGAAAACCAGTTGCTAACATTAAACTAAATGGAGAGAAACTTGAAGCAATCCCACTAAAATCAGGGACTAGACAAGGCTGCCCACTTTCTCCCTACTTATTCAATATAGTTCTTGAAGATCTAGCCAGAGCAATCAGACAACAATAGGAGATCAAAGAGATACAGATAGGAAATGAAGAAGTCAAAATATCACTATTTGCAGATGATATGAAAGTATATTTAAGTTATCCCAAAAGTTCCACCAGAGAACTAATAATGCTGATAAACAACTGCAGTGAAGTGACTGGGTATAAAATTTACTAAAATAAATCAGTAGCCTTCCTCTACATAATGGAGAAACAAGCAGAGAAATAAATTAGGGAAATGACACCCTTCATAATAGTCCCAAATAATATAAAGTATAGTGGTGTGACTTTAACCAAGCAAGTAAAAGATCTGTACAATAAGAACTTCAAGACTCTGAAGAAAGAAATTAAAGAAGACCTCAGAAGATGGAAAGATCTCCCATGCTCATGAATCGGCAGGATTATTATAGTAAAAATGGCCATTTTACCAAAAGTGATCTACAGATACAATGCAATGCCCATCAAAATATCAATACAATTCTTCAAAGAGATAGACAGAACAATTTGCAAATTCATCTGGAATGACAAAAAATCCAGGATAGCTAAAACTATCCTCAACAATAAAAGGACTTCAGCGGGAATCCCTATCCATGAACTCAAGCAATATTACAGAGCTATAGTGATAAAAACTGCAAGGTATCGGTACAGAGACAGACAGATAGATCAATGGAACAGAATGGAAGACCCAGAAATGAACCCACACACCTATGGTCACTTGATTTTTGACAAAGGAGATAAAACTATTCAATGGAAAAATGATAGCATTTTCAGCAAATGGTGCTGGTTCAACTGGAGGACAACATGTAGAAGAATGCAGATCGATCCATGCTTATCACCCTGTACAAAGCTTAAGTCCAAGTGGATCAAGGACCTCCACATCAAACCAGATACAGTCAAACTAATAGAAGAAAAACTAGGGAAGCATCTGGAACACATGGGCACTGGAAAAAATTTCCTGAACAAAACACCAATGGCTTATGCTCTAAGATCAAGAATCGACAAATGGCATCTCATAAAACTGCAAAGCTTCTGTAAGGCAAAGGACACTGTGGTTAGGACAAAATGGCAACCAACAGATTGGGAAAAGATCTTTACCAATCCTACAATGGATAGAGGGCTTATATCCAAAATATGCAAAGAACTCAAGAAGTTAGACCGCATGGAGACAAATAACCCTATTAAAAATGGGGTTCAGAGCTAAACAAAGAATTCACAGCTGAGGAATGCTGAGTGCTTGAGAAACACCTAAAGAAATGTTCAACATCTTTAGTCATAAGGGAAATGCAAATCAAAACAACCCTGAGATTTCACCTCAGACCAGTGAGAATGGCTAAGATCAAAAACTCTGGCGACAGCAGATGCTGGCGAGGATGTGGAGAAAGAGGAAATCTCCTCCATTGTTTGTGGAATTGTAGACTGGTACAACCATTGTGGAAATCAGTCTGGAGGTTCCTCAGAAAATTGGACATTGAACTACCCGAAGACCCAGCTATACCTCTCTTGGGCATATACCCAAAAGATGCCCCAACATATAAAAAAGACATGTGCTCCACTATGTTCATAGCAGCCTTATTTATAATAGTCAGAAGCTGGAATGGACCCAGATGCCCTTCAACAGAAGAATGGATACAGAAAATGTGGTACATCTACACAATGGAATACTACTCAGCTATCAAAAACAATGAATTTATGAAATTCATAGACAAATGGTTGGAACTGGAAAATATCATCCTGAGTGAGGTATCCCAATCACAGAAAAACACATGGTATGCACTCATTGATAAGTGACTATTAGCCCAAATGCTTGAATTACCCTAGATGCCTAGAACAAATGAAACTCAAGACGGATGATCAAAATGTGAATGTTTCACTCTTTCTTTAAAAGGAGAACAGGAATACCCTTGGCAGGGAATAGAGAGGCAAAGATTAAAACAGACACAGAAGGAACAGCCATTCAGAGCCTGCCCCACATGTGGCCCATACATATACAGCCACCCAATTAAACAAGATGCATGAAGCAAAGAAGTACAGGCCGACAGGAGCCGGATGTAGATCTCTCCTGAGAGCCACAGCCAGAATATAGCAAATACAGAGGCGAATGCCAGCAGCAAACCACTGAACTGAGAATAGGTCCCCTATTGAAGGAATCAGAGAAAGAACTGGAAGAGCTTGAAGGTGCTCGAGACCCCAAAAGTACAACAATGTCAAGCAACCAGAACTTCCAGGGACTAAGCCATTACCTAAAGACTATACATGGACTGACCCTGGACTCTGACCTCATAGGTAGCAATGAATATCCTAGTAAGATCACCAGTGGAAGGGAAACCCTTGCTCCTGCTAAGACTGAACCCCCAGTGAACGTGGTTGTTGAGGAGAGGGCGGCAATGGGGGGAGGATGGGGAGGGGAACACGCATTAATAAGGGGAGGAGGAGGGTTACGGAGATGTTGGCCCAGAAACTGGGAAAGGGAATAACACTCGAAATGTAAATAATAAATACTCAAGTTAATAAAAAAATTAATAAAAAAGTCAGGTAACTAACAATGCCTTTGTTAACTGCCTATATTGGTGGTCCTGGAAATTTCTCTAGAATCCAGAATATTTTTGAACTGAGATATATGCTTACATCTGTTCCCCCCAAGTGCTGGTATTAAAAGTATGCATTATACTGAGCCCCAAGCTTTTATTTTCTTTCCATAATTTGAAAGCTTGGTTGAGTGGGGTCTTACCATGAAATCACCACTCATTTATTTTTTCCATTCAGGATCAGGCTTTTCTTCAAACATTTTCCTAGTATTCATTTTCTTCACAAACTGTGTATATTTTATTAGATTGTCCTTTTTCATTATACATATTTATCAGACTGTCCACTAATAAGCACACAACACAGTCAATACTAGGATTATGTTATATTACTAATGCTGTTAATCTGAAATTCTTAAATTTAGCTTCAGGAAGATTTATTTTAGCCAAGGGCCAGAAACAGTCACATTCTTCATCAAAATATAACAATAAGTGTTTCTAAGCTGTATTTTAATATTCTTCTCTGAACCTCATGTGTCAGTGTGTCATAGTTCATATCACTTTCAGCACAATTGTCTTCCATGTTCATATTACTACGGCCCCTTATGGTCAGCTTGAAAATTCAGTTGCTTTTCCCTACAAAAGTCCCAAAGTTCACATTTCTCATAACAAAAGCACAGTCTAGCTTATCACAGTAATAAAATAGTCCCTGGTACCAATTTCTGTCTTAGAGTTCTATTGATTCAAAGACACAACATGACTGTTGTGATACTTATAAGGGAAAATATTTAATTTCAGGCTAGCATACAGGTTCAGAGGCTTAGTTCATTATACTTATTCTGTGATGCAAGGTGGTAGTAGTCATACGTGGTACTAAAGAGGTAGCTGAGAGTTATACATCTGAATTAGGCACTAGGAAGAGAGAGACCTTGGCTTGGCTTGATCTTCTGATACTACATTTATTCAAACCATCCTAACTTTCAGCCTGTATCCCTTACATCTCTTTTGTCTTATTGCTCTAGCTAAGAGGTCAAATACTATATTGAACAGGTATGGAGAAAGAAGACAAAATTGTCTTATCCCTGATTTTATTGGAATTTTCTTCTCCTCCTGGTCCAACAATCCACCACACAGTTGGCAAATCCCATACTTCCTCCCTGTCCCCCTGAACTCCCTCACTCATCTCCACTAGGATGTCTCCACCTGACCCACCCCAGCAGACCTCTAAACTTCCTGAGGCCTCCAGTATTTTGAGGTTTAGCTGCAACTTCTCTGACTGAATCCAGACCCAGTTGTCCTCTGTTGTATATGTGTTGGAGACCTCATCTCAGCTGCTGTGTGTTGCCTGGTTGGTGATCCAATATCAAAGAGATCTCAGGGTTCCAGGTTAATTGAGATGGCTGGTCCTCCTACAGGATTTCCATCCTTCTTAGCTTCCTCCAGCTTTTCCCTAATTCATCAAGAGGGGCAGCAGCTTCTGTTCATTGGTTAGGTTCATATCTTCATCTGACTCAGCTGCTTGTTGGGTCTTTTGGAGAACTGTCATGTTAGGTCCTTTTTTGTGGACACCCCATAGCTTCAGTAATGGTTTCAGGTCCTGGGGGCCTCCTTTTGAGTTGGATCCCACTTTGGGTCTGTCACTGGACCTTCTTTTCATGTGGCTCTTCTCCAGTCCATCCTTGCATTTATTTCAGACAGGAAGAATTATGGGTTAGAGCTTTGACTGTAGGGCGGCAACCCCATCCTTCATTTGATGCCATGACTTTCTGCTGGAGGTGGATTCGATAAATTTCCTCTCCCCACAGTAGGACCATTTGTCTAGGTCCCCACCTTTGAGTCCTAAGAGTTTCTCACTCCACAGGAGGTTTCTGGTACATTCTAGAAGGTCTTTATCAATGCCCTTCCTCCAGAGGTCTCTTGTTTCCATTCTTTCTGTTGACCCTCAGGGATTAAGTATTTTTCTCCACCCAATAAAAGATCATGTTCTCCTTGCCCCCAACACCCACCCCCTTTCATTCCCTGTCTATTCCTCCCTCCCTGCTTGTGGTTTCTTCATTCTTCACTAAATTCCCAAGTGGAACTGAGACATACTCACTTGTGCCCTTCAGCTTTGTGACCTTTTTGAATTCTGTGGACTCTATCTTGGATATTCTCTATTTTTTTTATTTTTTGCTAATAACCACTTATTAGTGAGAACATACCATGCATGTTTTTTTTTTGTTTTTGTTTTGTTTTTGGCTATGAACACCTCACTCAGGACGACATTTTCTAGATGCATCCATTTGCCTGCAAAACTTAGGATGTCATTTTTTTGGATATTTTTATTTACATTTCAAATGTTATTACCTTTTCTGGTTTCCCAAACCCCTTTCCCATCTCTATCCCCTTCTACTATAAGGTGTTTCACTCCCCATCTATGCCTGATTCACAATATTACAATACACTGGGGGTACAAGCTTGGCAGAACCAAGGGCTTCTCCTTCCATTGCTGCCCAACAAGGTCATCCTTTCCTACATATGAAGTTGGAGCCATGAGTCAGTTCATATACAGTCTTTAGGTAGTGGTTTAGTCCCAAGAGACTCTGGTTGGTTAGCATTGTTGTTCTTATGGGGCTGTAAGTCCCTTAAGCTCTTTCAATCCTAACTCTATTTTCTCCAACAGTGGTCCTGTTCTCAGTTCCGTGGTTTGCTGCTGACATTCACCTCTGTATTCGGCATACTCTGGCTGTGTCTCTCAAGAGACATCTATATCCAATTCCTGTCAGCATGCCTTTCTTAACTTCATGAATTTTATCTAGTCTTGGTGGCTGTATAAATATGAGCACATGTAGGGCAAGCTCTGAATAGCCATTTATTCAGTCTGTGCTCCAACGTCTGCTTCCATATCCCCTACTATGAACATTTGTGTTCCCCTTTTTAAGAAGGAGTGAAGCATCCGCACTTTGGTCATCCTTCTTCTTGAGTTCCATGTGTTTGGTGTACTGTATCTTGGCTAATTCAAGCTTTTGGGCTAATAGCCACTTATCAGTGAGTGCACACCATGTGTGTTCTTCTGGGATTGAGTTATCTCACTCAGGATGATATTTTCTAGTTTATTCCATTTGCCTATGAATTTCATGAAATCATCATTTTTTGATAGCTGGGTCATAGTCCATTGTGTAGATGTACCACATTTTTGTCTCCATTTGTCTTCTGAAGGGCATCTGGGTTCTTTCCAGCTTCTGGCTATTACAAATAAGGCTACACTGAACGTAGTAGAGCATGTGCCACTATGTTGTATATTTGGAGCATTTTTTTGGGTATATGCCCAAGAGAGGTATAGCTTTGTCCTCAGGTAGTTCAACGTCCAATTTTCTGAGGAACCTCCAGGCTGAATTACAGAATGGTTTTACCAGTCTGCAATCCCTCCAACAATGGAGGAGTGTCCCTCTTTCTCCACATGCTCGTCAGCATTTGATATCATCTGAGGTTTTTTTTTTTTTTTTTTTTTTTTTTTGTAGTCATTCTGATTGGTGTGAGATTTACACCTCATCTCAGGGATGTTTTGATTTGCATTTCCCTGATGACTAAAGATCTAAAGATGTTGAGCACTTATTTAGGTGCTTCTTGGCCATTTGATATTCATCAGCTGAGAATTCTTTGTTTTGCTCTATGCCCCATTTTTAATAGAGTCATTTGGCTCTCTGGAATAAAAATTATTGAGTTTGTTGTATATGTTAGATATTAGACTTCTATCAGATGTAGGATTGATAAAGATCATTTCCCAATCTGATGGTTGCCATTTTGTCTTAATGACAGTGTCCTTTTCCTTACAGAAGCTTTGCAGTTTTATGAGATCCCATTTGTCGATTCTTGATCTTAGAGCATAAGCCATTGTTTCATTGACAAAATTTCCGGAGTGCCCATGTGATCGAGACACTGCCCCACTATTTCTTCTACTAGTTTGATTGTATGTGGTTCGATGTGGAGGTCCTTGATCCACTTGAATTTAAATTTTGTACAGGGTGATAAAAATGGATAGATTTGCATTCTTGTACATTCTGACCTCCAGTTGAACTGACGCCATTTGTTGAAAATGCTATCTTTTTTTTTTTCATTGGTTGGTTTTAGCTTCTTTGTCAAAAATCAAGTGACCACAGGTTTATGGTTTCATTTCTAGTTCCTCAATTCTATTCCACTAATCTACCTGCCTGTCTCTGTGCCAATACCATCCAGTTTTCTGTAATACTGATAGAGGTCAGGGTTGGTGATTCCCTCAGAATGTCTTTTATTGTTGAGTATAATTTTCACTATCCTGGGTATTGCAAATTGCTCTTTATAGTTCTATGAAGAATTGGGTTGGTAGGTTAATGGAGTTTGCATTGAATTTGTAGATTGATTTTGGGAAATTACCATTTTTACTATATTAATCCTGCCAATCCATGATCATGGGAGGTATTTCCAGTTTCTGAGATCTTCAATTTCTGTTGGGAGCAATGCCCTTGAAACTCTCCATTATTGATATTAATATTATGGTTAGAATTAAGTATGACTGGGTTCATGGAAAATCCCCAGTCAGCTGCAGAAGACTAATACAATCTGGTGGTCAGAATAATGAATAATGAATAATGATATGATAAAGTTCTGACCTTGCCGAGAAATACATCTGATGTCAAGTTGCCCAATCTGATGACCTGTATGTAACCTTTCTGAAAAACCACCATCCTATTGCCATCAGCTGACCAAACGAGTACTGTGTCCTTGACCTGCATAAATGTTTCCCACTTCCCCCCTCTCTCTGTTACCTCTGTTATGGTCTAAATTCAGCTTTGGGAAAAAATAAAATTGTCGCCTTGATCAGATTCTTGTCTTGACGTCCTTCTTCACGTCTCTTGTCCCCCATTCTCTTCCAGGTACACTCAGCACCCTCGTTGACAAATTTCTTTCTTTAGAGACTTGAAGTTCTTGTTATACAGATCATTCACTTCCTTGGTTAAAGTCACATTGAGGTATTTTATATTATTTGGAACTACTGTGAAGGATGTCATTTCCCTAATTTCTTTCTCAGCCTTTTTATCCTTTGAGTAGAAAAGGGTTACTGATTTGTTTGTTTTAATTTTATACCTAGCCACTTTGATAAAGTTGTTTATCAGGCTTAGTAGTTCTCTGGTAGGAATTTTGGTCTCACTTATGTATACTACCATATCATCTGCAAATAGTGATATTTGACTCCTAATTTTCAAATTTGTATCCCTTTAACCTCCTTTGGTTGTACAATGGATCTGGTCAGGAATTACACTACTATATTGAATAAGTAGGAATAGAGTGGGCAGCCTTGTCTCATCTCTGATTTTAGTGGGATAGATTTGAATTTCTCTCCATTTCATTTAATATAAGCTACTGGTTTTCAATACATTCCTTTTACTACGTTTAGGTATGGGCCTTGAATTCCTGATCTCTCCAGGATTTTTATTATAAAGGGATGTTGAATTTTGTTAAATGCATTCTCTCAGCATTTGGTGAAATGATCATGTGGGCTTTTATTATTTTATTTTATTTTTTTTTTAGTTTGTTTACAGAGTGGATTAAGTTGCTGGTTTTTTGTATATTGAACCATCCCTGCATCCCTGGGATGAAGCCTATTTGATCATGCTGGATGATCATTTTGATGTGTTCCTTGATTTGGTTTGTGAGAATTTTATTGAGTATTTTTACATCGATATTCATAAGGGAATTTGATCTGAAGTATTCTTCTTTTTGTTGGTTTTTTGTGTGGTTTAGGTATAAGAGTAATTGTAGCTTCATAGAAGGAATTGGGTAGTGATCTGTCTGATTCTATCTTGTGGAATAATTTGGACAGTATTTGTATGTGTTCTTCTAAAGGTCTGATAGAATTTCTGAATGCTGCTATGATCTTACCTTGATGATAATGAACTGCATCTCTGATCATGTAAGCAAGCCCCAATTAAATTTTGTCCTTAAAAGAGTTTCCTTGGGCATAATGTCTGTTCATACCAGTAGTATATTATATATATATATATATATATATATATATATATATATATATATATATATATATATCTCACCCTGTAGAAAACTTAACTTAAAGTAGACCAAAGACCTCAAATTAAAGACACACTAAATCTAATAGAGCAGAAATTGGGGAGTAGCCTTTAATTCATTGTGACAGGAGACAACTTCCTGAACAGAACAATGTCTCATCCTATAAGATCAATAATTGATGGATGGGACCTCCTGAAACTATAAAGTTTCTGTAAAGCAAAAGACACTAACAATAAGGCAAAACGTCAACCTACTTTTTGGTAAAAATTCTTTGCCAGCCCTACATCTGATAAAGGGCTAATATCCACTTTATAAAGAATTCATGAAAGTAGAAACAGCACTCCAATAACCTAGTGAAATAAAGGGAATAGAATGAAAAAGAATTTTCAACAGTGGAATCACAAATAACTAGAAACACTTAAAGAAATGTTCAATGTCCTCAGTTATCAGAAAAAAGAAAATCAAAACAACTGTGAGTTACCATCTTACATCTCTCACAAGGGCAGATCAAAACTAAAATCAAATACTCAAATGATGGCACATACTGGGTAAGATACAGAGAAAGGGCAACATTCCTCCATTGTTGGTGGTAGATCGAACTTGTACAACCACTTTTGAAATCAATTGGGTTGTTTCTCTGAAAATTGAAGCTAGATCTACCTCTAGACACAGATATACTTCTCATCGGCATGTACCCAGAAGAAACCCAGCTATATCACAAGAACATTTGCTCAACTCTGATAATTGAAGCTTTATTTGTAACTGTCAGAAACTGGAAACAACCTGTATGACCCTAAACTGAAGAATGGATAAAGGAAACTTGATATAGACTGTGCCTGTGGCTGGAGTTGACCCAGTCCCACAGAGCCCTGACCCAAATCCCATGGGGTAGTGAGCTCAACTTTCAGAAATGCAGACAATCCTGAGAGCTCAGGGGAGACCACCAGTTCTGCTCACATTCTTGGCCCAATAGGAACCCCCCTAGATTATTCTGACAGAGAAACTTAGGAACAGTCATGGACAGGATCCTTCTGGTCTTTGCCTGTGCCTAGAGATGAAATCAAGTTTCCAGGAGCTTCTAACACACCTGAGAGCAGAGGTAAGATCAATACTTCTGCTCTGAGGGACCAGTCTGAAGCTCTCAGGACACAAGAAACAAGGAAACACCTGGGGTAGGATTCTGTTTTCTGCCTGTGCACTGACCTGAACCAGTCCCACAGCTCTCTGTACCCAGATCCCAAAGGAACAAAGACAACCTCCAGAAATACTAGCACACAGGGTTATTGGACATCAAGCTACTGTCAGAGACAGAAGACCAGCTAACACCACAACAAGATGGCAAAAGGCAAGCACAAGAAACTAGACAACAAAAACCAAGACTACTTGGCATAATCAGAGCCCAGTTCTCCCACTAAACTAAATCATATACTACATATCCCAACACATTGGAAAAGCAGAATTTGGATTTAATCACAGCAGATTTTATCACATCTCATGATGATGATACAGCACTTTAAGTAGGGCATAAAGAACTCCCTTAAAGAAATACAGGGAAAAACATGTAAAAAAATAGAAGATATTAAAATGGAAACACAAAAATCCCTTAAAGAATTACAGATTAATACAGTCAAACAGGTGAAAGAATTGAACAAAACCACGCATAGTCTAAAAATGGAATAAGAAGCAATAAAGAAATGACAAAGGGAAATAACTCTGGAGTTAGAAAACAGAAAAGAGATCAGGAGTCTTAGACACAAGTATCACCAACAGAATACAAGAAATAAAAGAGCCAATCTCAGGGCAGAAGATTCCATAGAAAACCTTGACAGAACTGTTCAAGAAAATGTAAAATGTTTGCCTCTCCCTTCCCTGCCAAGGGTATCCTTTTTCCTCATTTAAAGAAGGAGTGAAGCATTCACATTTTGATCATCCCTCTTGGGTTTCGTTTGTTCTAGGGATCTAGGGTAATTCAAGCATTTGGGCTAATAGCCACTTATCAATGAGTGCATACCATGTATGTCTTTCTGTGATTGGGTTAGCTCACTCAGGATGATATTTTCCAGTTCCAACCATTTGCCTATGAATTTCATAGACTCGTTGTTTTTGATAGCTGAGTAATATTCCATTGTGTAGATGTACCACATTTTCTGTATCCATTCCTCTGTTGAAGGGCATCTGGGTTCTTTCCAGTTTCTGGCTATTATAAATAAGGCTGCGATGAACATAGTGGAGCACGTGTCTCTTTTGTATGTTGAGGCATCTTTTGGGTATATGCCCAAGAGATGTATTGCTGGATCCTCAGGTAGTTCAATGTCCAATTTTCTGAGGAACCTCCAGACTGATTTCCAGAATGGTTTTACCAGTCTGCAATCCCACCAACAATGGAGGAGTGTTCCTCTTTCTCCACATCCTTGCCAGCATCTGCTGTCACCTGAGTTTTTGATCTTAGCCATTCTCACTGGTGTGAGGTGAAATCTCAGGTTTGTTTTGATTTGCATTTCCCTTATGACTAAAGATGTTGAACATTTCTTTAGGTGTTTCTCAGCCATTCGGCATTCCTCAGCTGTGAATTCTTTGTATACAGCCACCCAATTAGACAAGATGGATGAAGCAAAGAAGTGCAGACCGACAGGAGCCGGATGTAGATCGCTCCTGAGAGACACAGCCAGAATACAGCAAATACAGAGGCGAATGCCAGCAGCAAACCACTGAACTGAGAATAGGTCCCCCGTTGAAGGAATCAGAGAAAGAACTGGAAGAGCTTGAAGGGGCTCGAGACCCCAAAAGTACAACAATGTCAAGCAACCAGAGCTTCCAGGGACTAAGCCACTACCTAAAGACTATACATGGACTGACCCTGGACTCTGACCCCATAGGTAGCAATGAATGTCCTAGTAAGAGCACCAGTGGAAGGGGAAGCCCTGGGTCCTGCTAAGACTGAACCCCCAGTGAACTAGACTATGGGGGGAGGGCGGCAATGGGGGGAGTGTTGGGAGGGGAACACCCATAAGGAAGGGGAGGGGGGAGGGGGGATGTTTGCCTGGAAACCGGGGAAGGGAATAACACTTGAAATGTATATAAGAAATACTCAAGTTAATAAAAAAAAAAAGAAAAGAAAATGTAAAATGCAAAAAAACTCCTAACACAAAACCTTCAGGAAGTCCAGGACATAATGAGAAGATTAAATCTAATGGTAATACATATAGAAGAGAGCAAAAATTCCTAACTTAAAGGGTCAGTAAATATTTTCAACAAAATTATAGAAAAAAATTTCCCTAACAAAATGTTAGAGATGCCCAGAAACATAAAAGAAGCCCACAGAACTCCAAATACATTGGACCAGGAAGGAAATTTCTCCCTTCAAATAATAGGCAAAATACCAAATGCACAAAACAAAGAAAAATGCTAAAAGCAGTAAGAGAAAAACGTGAAGTAACATATAAAGGAAGACCTATCAGAATTACATCAGATTTCTCAAAAGAGACTATGAAAGCCAGAAGATCCTGGACAGATGTCATGCAGACCCTAAGAGAACAAAAATGTCCACTTAGGCTACTATATACAACAAAACGTTCAATTAACTTAGATGGAGAAACTAAGATGTTGTATGGGAAAACCAAATTTACACATCTTTTTACTATTCCAGCCCTACAAAGGATATTAGATGGAAAACGCCAATACAAGGAGGAAAACAACACACAAGGAAAGGCAAGAAATAGCCTTCTTGCATCAAACCCAAAAGAGGAGTGCCACATAATTCCACCTCTAACAACAAAAATAACAGGAGAAACCTATCACTATTCCTTAATATCTCTTAACATCAATGGACTCAGTTCCACAATAAACAGACATAGACTAATGTACTGGATATATAAAGCAGGCCCCATGTTTGTCTGCATACAGGAAACACTCTTCATTGGGCTAAGACAGACACTACCTCAGTTTAAAAGTCTGAAAAATAAATTTACAACCAAATATTTCCAAGAAATAGGAAGGAGTAGCCATTAGACTATTCAATAAAATCAACTTTCAACCAAAACTTATCGAAAAAGATAAGGATGGAAACCTCATATTCATCAAAGGAAAAATCTGATAAGATCAACTCATAGTCCTGAATATCTATTCTCCAAATGCACCTACATTCATAAAAGAAACCTTAATAAAGCTTAAAGTACACGTTGCACCTCACAAAATGAGAATAGGAGACTTCAACCCCCAACTCTCAGCAATGGACAGATCATGGAAACAGAAACTAAACAGAGACACAGTCAGAATAACAGAAGTTATAAATCAAATGGGTTTAACAGATATTTATAGAGCATTTCATCACACAACAAAAGAATATACCTACTTCTCAGCACCTCATGGTATTGTCTTCAAAACTGAAAATATAATCAGTCACAAAACAGGACTCAACAGACACAGGAAGATTGAAATAATCCTGTGCCTGCTATCAGATCACTATGAATAAAGGCTGATTTCAATAACAAAAAATGACATTAATCCCACATACAAATGGACAATAGACATTGATGTACTCAAAGAAAAATTGGACAAGGAAGAAATAAAGAAATAAATTAAATACTTCCTGGAATTTAATGAAAATGTAGGTACAACATAACCAAATTTATGAGACAAAATGAAAGCAGTGATAAGAGGAAAGCTCATAGCTTTCAGTACCTCCGAAATACATTTCCTATCTATAGGCTTCTGCTGATTTATCTGTGTTTTCCTGCATTTCTCTAAGGAAGTTGTTTATGTCTTTCTTGAAGTCCTCCATCATCATGATCAAATGTGATTTTAAATCTAGATCTTGTTTTTCTGGTTGTTTGGATATTCAGTGTTTGCTTTGGTGGGAGAATTGGGCTCCAATGATGCCATGTAATCTTAGTTTCTGTTTCTTGGGTTCCTGTGCTTGTCTCTTGCCATCACGTTGTCTCTGGTGTTACCTTGTTCTGGTATATTTCTGACAGTGGTTAGATTGACCTATAGGCTTGTGTGTCAGAAGTGCTGTAGTTCTATTTTCCTGTTCTTGTTCAGCCACTTATGGGAACAGAGTGTTCTGGTTTCAGCCGTGTAGTCGTTCCTGTCTACTGGTCTTCAGGTGTTCTTGTGCGCATGTGTCCTGAGTCCAACAGGCACGTCACTTGGAGAAGAAAAGTTGGTCTTACCTCTGGTCTCAGGCCTGGAGTCACTCCTCAGAGCTGGGTTACAGCTCTCCATGAGGGCAGCAATCAGAAGGGCCTGCCCCACCTTTGCTTGGGACCATGTGCACAGGGGTCCCAGATGGCACTAAACATTTACAGAAGTCTATAAATAGGAAATGCAATAATCCCTGAAAGAATTCCAGGAAAACACAACAAAACAGGTGAAGGAATTAAAAATGGAAATAGAAGCAATAAAGAAAGCACAAAGGGAGACAATCCTGGATATAGTAAACCAATGGAAGAGACAAGGAGAAGTCGATACAAGCATCACCAACAGAATACAAGAGATAGAAGAGAGAATCTCAGGAGCAGAAGATTCCATAGAAATCATTGACACAATGGTCAAAGATAATGTAAAACAGAAAAGGTTACTGGTCCAAAACATACAGGAAATCCAGAACTGAATGAGAAGATCAAACCTAAGCATAATAGGTATAGAAGAGAGTGAAGACTCCTAACTCAAAGGACCAGTAAACAAAATCATAGAAGAAAACTTCCCTAACCTAAAAAAGAGATGCCCATAAACATACAAGAAGCCTACAGAACTCCAAAAGATTAGACCAGAAAAGAAACTCCTCCCGTCACATAATAGTCAAAACACCAAATGCACAAAACAAAGAAAGAATATTAAAAGCAGTAAGGGAAATAGGTCAAGTAACATATAAAGGCAGACCTATCAGAATCACACCAGACTTCTCGCCAGAGACTATGAAAGCCAGAAGATCCTGGACAGATGTCATACAGACCCTAAGAGAAAACAAATATCAGCCAAGGTAACTGTATCCAGCAAAACTCTCAATTAACATAGATGTAGAAACCAAGATATTCTATGACAAAACCAAATTTCCACAATATCTTTCTATAAATCCAGCACAAACAAACGATAAAAAAAAATGCTAAATCCCAACACGGAGACAAGCTACACGCTAGAAAAAGCAATAAACTAATCATTTTGAAAAAAAAAAAAAAAACCGAGAAGACAAACACACAAACATAATCTCACATCCAAACACAAATATAACAGGAAGCAACAATCACTATTGCTTAATATCTCTCAACTTAAATGGACTCAATATCCCAATAAAGAGGCACAGATTAACAAACTGACTATGCAATGAGGACCCAACATTTTGCTGCCTACCGGAAACATACGTCAGAGACACAGACAGACACTACCTCATAGTAAAGGCAGGAAAACAAATTTCCAAGCAAATGGTCTGAAGAAGAAAGCTGGAGTAGCCATTCTAATATCGAATAAAACAGATTTTCAAACAAAAGTTCATAAAAAACGATAAGGAAGGACACTCAATATTCATTAAAGGAAAAATCCACCAAGATGAACTCTCAATTGTAAATATCTATGCTCCAAATAAAACGGCACCTACACACATAAAAGAAACCTTACTAAAACTTAAAGCACACATTGCTCCTCACGCAATAATAGTACGAGATTTTAATACCCCATTCTCATCAAAGATCAGATCATGGAAACAGAAATTAAATAGAGACAATAGAAGTAATGAACCAAATAAATTTAAGAGATATTTATGGAATATTCTATCCTAAAACAAAACGAAATACCTTCTTCTCACCACCTCATTTTACTGTCTCCAAAATTGACAATATAATAAGTCATAAAACAGGCCTCAACAGATACAGATGAAAGAATTAGTACCATGAGGCCTATCAGACCATTACAGGCTAAAGCTGGTCTTCAATAACAATAAGGAAAGAATGCCCATATATACATGGAAGTTGAACAATACTCTACTCAATGATATCCTGATCAAGGAAGAAATAAAGAAAGAAATTAAAGACTTCGTAGATTTTAATGAAAATGAAGGTACAACATACCCAAACTTATGTTACAAAATGAAAGCTGTGCTAAGAGGAAAACTCATAGCTCTGAGTGCCCGCAGAAAGAAATGAGAGAGAGTGTATATCAGCAGCTTGACAGCACACCTAAAAGCTCTAGAACAAAAAGAAGCAAACACACACAGGAGGATTAGAAGGCAGGAAATAATCAAACTCAGAGCTGAAATTAACAATGTAGAAACAAAAGGAGCTATACAGAGAATCAACAGAACCAAAAGTTGGTTCTTTGAGTAAATCAACAAGATAGATAAACCCTTAGTCAGATTAACCAGAGGAAACCCAGAGTGTGTTCACATTAACAAAATCAGAAATGAAAAGGGAGACATAAGAACAGAGTCAGAGGAAATTAAAAAAAATCATCAGATCCTACTACAACAGCCTACATTTAACAAAACTTGAAAATCTGGAAGAAAAGGACAATTTCCTAGACAGATACCAGGTACCAAAGTTAAATATGGAACAAATAAACCATTTAAACAACCCCATAACTTGGAAAGGAAAAGAAGCAGTCATTAAAGGTCTCCCAACCAAAAAGAGCCCAGGTCCAGATGGGTTCAGTGCAGAATTCTATCAGACCTTCGAGAAGACCTCATACCAATACTATCCAAACGATTCCACAAAATTGAAACAGATGGAGTGCTACCGAATTCTTTCTATGAAGCCACAATTACTCTTCTACCTGAACCACAAAAAGACCCAACAAAGAAAGAGAAATTCAGACCAATTTCCCTTATGAATATCAATGCAAAGGTACTCAATAAAATTCTTGCAAAACAAATCCAAGTGTATAACAAAATAATCATCCATCATGATAAAGGAGGCTTCATCCCAGGGATGCAGGGATCATTTAATATATGAAAACCATCAACGTAATCCACTATATAAACAAAATGAAAGATAAAAAAACACATGATTATTTTAGTAGACGATGAGAAAGCATTTGACAAAATTCCACACCCCTTCCTGATAAAAGTCCTGGAAAGAATAGGAATTCAAGCCCCATACCTAAACATAGCAAAAGCCATATACAGCAAACCAGTAGCTAACATTAAACTAAAAGGAGAGAAACTTGAAGCAATCCTACTAACATCAGGGATTATACCAGGCTGCCCACTCTCTCCCTACTTAGTCAATATAGTTCTCAAAATCCTAGCCAGAGCAATTAGACAACAAAAGGAGATCAAAGGGATACAGATAGGAAAGGAAGAGATCAAAATATCTCTATTTGCAGATGATATGATTGCATATTTAAGTAATCCCAAAAGTTCCACCAGAGAAATACTAAACCTGATAAACAACTTCAGCAAGGTGGCTGGGTATAAAATTAACTCAAATAAATCAGTAGCCTTCCTCTACACAAAAGAGAAACAAGCTGAGAAAGAAATTAGGGAAATGACACCCTTCATGACAGTCCCAAATAATATAAAATACCTCAGTGTGACTTTAACAAAGCAAGTGAAATGTCTGTATGATAAGAACTTCAAGCCTGAAATTGAAGAAGATCTCAGAAGATGGAAAGATCTCCCATGCTCATGGATTGACAAGATTAATATAGTAAAAATGGCCATTTTACCAAAAGCTATCTATAGATTCAATGCAATCCCCATCAAAATTCCAACTCAATTCTTCATAGAGTTAGACAGAATAATTTGCAAATTCCTCTGGAATAACAAAAAACGCAGGATAGCTAAAACTATCCTCAACAATAAAAAGGACTTCTGGGGGAATCACTATTCCTGAACTCAAGCAATATTACAGAGCAATAGTGATAAAAACTGCATGGTATTGGTACAGAGACAGACAGATAAAAGAGTGGAATAGAAATGCAGAGCTAGAAATGAACCCACAAACCTATGGTCACTTGATTTTTGACAAAGGAGCAAAAACAATCCAAAGGAAAAAAGATAGCATTTTCAGCAAATGATGCTGGTTCAACTGGAGGTCAGCATTTAGAAGAATGCAGATCAATTCATTCTTATTACCCTGTCAAAGCATAAGTCAAAGTGGATTAAGGACATCCACATGAAACCAGATACACTCAAACTAATAGAAGAAAAAGTTGGGAAGAATATCAAATACATGTGCACTGCAGAAAAATTTCTGAACAAAACACCAATGACTTGTGCTCTAAGATCAAGAATCGACAAATGGGATCTCATAAAACTGCAAAGCTTTTGTAAGGCAAAGGACACTGTTGTTAGGACAAAATGGCAACCAACAGATTGGGAAAAGTACTTTAACTAATCCTACAACTGATAGAGGGCTTATATCCATAATATATACAGAACTCACGATGGTAGACTGCAGGGAGACAAATAACCCTATTAAAAATGGGGTTCAGAGCTAAACAAAGAATTCACAGCTAAGGAATTCTGAATGACTGAGAAGCACCTAAAGAAATGTTCAACATCTTTAGTCATAAGGGAAATGCAAATCAAAACTACCCTGAGATTCCACCTCACACTGGTTAGAATGGCTAAGATCAAAAACTCCGGCGACAGCAGATGCTGGCGAGGATGTGGAGAAAGAGGAACAGTCTTCCACTGTTGGTGGGATTGCAGACTGGTACAACCATTGTGGAAATCAGTCTGGAGGTTCCTCAGAAAATTGGACATTGAATTACCTGAGGACCCCGGTATACCTCTCTTGGGCATATAATCAAAAGATGCCCCAACATATACCAAAGACACATGGTCCACTAAGTTCATAGCAGCCTTATTTATAATAGCCAGAAGCTGGAAAGAACCCAGATGCCCTTCAACAGAGGAATGGATACAGAAAATGTAGTACATCTACACAATGGAATACTACTCAGCTATCAAAAACAATGGCATTATGAAATTCATAGGCCATTGGAGGATACTGGAAAATATCATCCTGAGTGAGGAAACCCAATCACAGAAAAACACACATGGTATGCACTCATTGATAAGTGGATATTAGCCCAAATGCTCGAATTACCATAAATAAACAGAACACATGAAACTCAAGAAGGAAGACCAAAATGTGAAAGCTTTATTTCTTCTTTAAAAGGCTAAGAAGAATACCCTTTGGAGGGAATAGGGAGGCAAAGTTTACAACAGAGGCTAAAGGAATGGCAATTCAGAGCCTGCCCCACATGTGGGCCATACATATACAGCCACCAAACTAGATAAGATTGATGAAGCAAAGAAGTGCTGGCTGACAAGAACCAGGTGTAGATCTCTCCTGAGAGACTCAGACAAAATAAGACAAATACATAGGTGAATGCCAGCAGCAAACCACTGAAATGAGAACAGGACCCCCTTTGAAGGATTCAGAGAAAGGACTGAAAGAGATTGAAGGGGGTTGAGACCCCATATGAACAACTATGCCATCCAACCAGAGCTTCCAGGGACTAAGCCCCTACCAAAGACTATACATGGACTGACTCTAGGCTCAAAGTGTGTAGGTAGCAATGAATAGCCTAGAAAGAGCACCAGTGCTAGTGGAAGCCCTTGGTCTTTCCAAGACTTAACCCCTAGTGAATGTGATTGCTGGGGGGAGGGCGGTAATGGGGGGAGGATGGGGAGGGAAACACCCATATAGGAGGGCTGGGGAGGGGTAAGGGGTATGTTGGCCTGGAAAACTTGAAAAGTAATAACAATTGAAATGTAAATAAGAAATACCCAATTTAATAAAGATGGAGGAAAAAATATAATATAAAGGAATATATCAATGTAGTCTACCATATAAACAAACTGAAAGAAAAAAATGATCATCACATTAGATGCTTAGAAAGCATTTGACAAAATTCAATATCCCTTTATGTTAAAAGTCATGCAGCAGCTTGACAGAACACCTAAAATTTCTAGTACGAAAAAATGCAGATATACCAAATAGGAGTAGAAGGCAGGAAATAATGAAACTCAGGTCTGAAATTAGCCAAGTAGAAACAAACAAAACTATATAAAGATTCATCAAATTCAGGAGCTGGTTCTTTGAGAAAATCAACAAGATAGATTAACCCCTAGCTAAACTAACCAGACGACAGAGGAGTATCTAAATTAACAAAACTAGAAGTGAAAAGGGAGATATAACAGCAGAATCTGAGGAAATTGATAAAAAATGATTAGATCTACTATAAAAGCCTATAGTCAATGAAACTGGAAAATCAGGATGGAATGGACAATTTTATAAACAGATTCAGAGTACCAAAGTTAAATCAGGATCAGATAAACCATCTAAACAGTTCCAAAACTCCAAAGAAAAAGAAACAGTCATTAAAATTCTCCTACCCAAACAAAGCCCAGTACAAGAGGGTTTAGTGGATAATTCTATGAGACCTGCATAGTAGGCATTATACCAGTATCATCCAGACTATTCCACAAAATAGAAACAGAATGAATACTATCTAATTTCTTCTATGAAACCTCAATTATGATTATACCTAAACCACAAAAAGATTCAACAATGCAACAGAACTTCAGACTAATTTCCCCTATAAATATCTACACAAAAATGCTCAGTATAATTATTGCAAACCAAACCAAAGAACACATCAAAATGATCATCCATCATGGTCAAATAGGCTTCATCCCAGATATGCATGGATGGTTCAGTTTACAAAAATCTATAAATGTAGTCCACCATATAAACAAATTCAAAGAAAAAAATCACATGATCATCTCATTACCAGATACCCCATTGTAGGGAAATGTCATGTTGGGAAGGTGGGAGGGAGTGAATGAGTGGTTGAGGGGGCATCCTCACAGAATCATGGTCCAGTGTGATAGTAGGTTTCTGGAGGGGAAACAAGGAAAAGAGATAACATTTACAATGTAAATTTAAAAAGCAATTATAAAAAGAGAAAAACATACAAACAAACAAAACCTGTCAATCCAAACTTGGTCCTTCTTGCAATATGAGTGGGATAAGGCTGAAACAGAGACTGAGGGGATAACCAACCAATTATTCCCACAACTTAGGACCACTTTTTAATGTGAAAGAACCAAACTGTGACACTATTAATGATACCCTTCTTGCAGAAATGAACCTAAGATAACTGTCTACTAAGAGGCCTCATCCAGCAATAGATGAAGGTTGATGTACATATCCACAGACAAGCATCAGGAAGAGCTTCAAGTATGTTTTGGAAGATTTGGGAATAAAAGTGAGGAAATAAGAAGGGTAAAGGACATCATAAGAAGACCCAGAGTGTCAAATAATCTAGGACAATGGCATCTCACAAAGCCCAGGTAACTAACTAGGGAACATGGAGGAGCTGAATCTAGACCCCCTACACCTTTGTAGCAAATGTGAAACTTGGTGGTCATGTGGTTCCACTAACAGATGAAATAGCAGCTGTCTCAGTCTTTACTCCCTGCCTTTGATGGTGTTCAAAGAAGGTTCCCCTTCTCTGAGAAGAAGGAAATATGACAATGTTGGGAGGAATTCATAATGACAGACTGGGTAGAGAGTGAATGAAACAAAAGTAATTAAAAAATATTCTTTTCTCTTTGCTCTCTCCTCAAGAAAGAAACAGATCACATATCCTTATATATTTGCTGAGCTTTTATTCTTCAGTTCTGAGTTTTCATTTTTATCTGCTAAATGATATAATAACTTAGCTGAAATTTTTTCTCAAAAATATGTTGTGTCAAGTGGCTTCTGTTAAAAACACTGTAGTTATAGGATTGTATTGAATGTATAGATTTAATGTTCTGGTTTATTATCCATTTACTTTTAAAATAAAATACCTATTATCTGGGATGTGCGCACACATGTGAACCCCCCCACACACACACACAGAGAGAGAGAGAGAGAGAGAGAGAGAGAGAGAGAGAGAATATATACCCATATATATATATATATATATATATATATATATATATATATAATCTCCATATATACTCCATATATATATATGGATTGTTTATAGCATGTGAATTCTGAAGAGAGATGTATATACAAGCCAGAAGAGAGTGTCTGCCATTTTTGAGGACTGAGTGGACTTGGAATTACAGATCACTCAGTGCTGCAATGTCTGTGCTACCAAGTTAATCTAGGTTCTCGTGAAAATTAGTCAGTACCCTGAACAGGTATGTTATCTCTTAAGTATTGATAGTTTATTTTTATTAATTTTTAATATAGTTTCAACAGTCATTTTATAATCTAAATAGTAATCTGTTATTGAGAGAACCTCCATTGATCAACAGATAGAAAACAATAATTTCTCATTTATTGGTATTCATTTGTTTTGTTTTTTTAGCTTTTCCCTGTTTTAGGAGAATTGAAGACATTTACTCTTCCTTGGAAACAGTCTATCTACAGGGAGCAAAAATTAGTTCCAAAATAATTTAGAAAAGAAAATGACTGAAAAATGTGTCATTTTCTTCAGATGATAAATGCTAGAATAAGAAGATTATGTTTTATTTAATTCTTGGACCCTTCTTGATTACCTTTGGTTCAGTGGAAGATGACCTATCTAAGAGCACCAATGCCGCATATAAAAACATGACATAGTAGGATGTTTAAGATATGATTAATATCTGGGACTGTTTTTAGAAGGAAGTTAATGTGATCAGAGTGTATTTTATTAAATTTCTAAACCAAAATAAAGATATTAAAAATTCCAAAACTGATGTAGAAACATAATTGTCTGAATATTTATATTGTTGTTCATTAGAGGTGAGTTGAGCTATTGTGGGTAATTACTTGCTGTTTCCTAAAGGAAACATTGAACATGCTAGAGCTCTACTCCTTCCTAGAATTATAGAAGAGTAGAAAAGGTTACATATAGTATACATTAACCAATATGTATTATAGAATGCAATAATGATACATGATTTCTACTGGATATGATAGAATGGAATATTCATAAAACTAAGATTTAATTCCAAAAGACCAAGCAATTAACTCAAAGAAAAAATTAGAGGAAACCATTTTTAGAGGTAAAGAAATTGCTGATACCAAGGTTTTTTTTTCATGATAACAGAGATCTGGGTCACATAGTAGAACTTTAATAAAAAGCTTATTTTAAAAAAAAATGGTGCATTGAAACAAATCTTGCTACTTGACCTGATATTTGATGATTAGAACCAGCTATGTAGTCTTTTTATGGGATATACTAATTAAATTCAGTGAGAAATTTTAACATTAGCATTTGTGCCTAAAGGTATGAAAAGAGTTGTTTTTAGGTGTTAACAAAATAATGTAGCATTTTGGAGCAAAGATGCAGATTAGTAGTCCTGCAGTGGAGGTCAAGATGCAGAATACCTCCACAATGACTAAGGCCTTGCCACTGGTGCTATGGTAGACAGGAAGGAAAGTGAGCCAGACACTACAGAACACCAGCATGCTAAATGTCAGGAACTTGGCTTCATTGAATGTAACAGGAAGATTCCTGGCTAAGAATGCTACAGTGAAACTTGCCAGTGCAATAGAACCCAAGTATCCTAGGACACAATAGAAGGCAGTAACTGAACCTTTGTTGCAAACAATCAAAATATGGCCATGTTCAATATGCCCATCACTATCAACATATGGTGGATAAGTTCCCAGCCAGATTCCACAAATGATCAGTTGGATCATGGTGCATATGGGAATGATCAAGACTGATGTTCCTGATGTCATTAGCCATCTCATCTTTTTACTAGGAAGAGTAAACTTGAAGGCCAGTACCACAGTAATTGTCTTGGATAAAACAGTAGAGACAGCAACAGTAAACGCAACTGCAAATATGGTCTGCTGCATGATGCATGTTACCATATGTGGTTTTCCAATGAACAGCAGAGAACAAAGAAAACAATAGATGAGTGAGATGAGCAGGCAGTAGCTGAGAGCTCGGTTATTGGCCTTGACAATGGGAGTGTCTTGGTTTCTTAAAAAGATACCAAATACAACAGCTGTGAGAGCAGAAAAGCATAGGGCCAAGCATGCTAGAGTCACTCCTATGGGGTCTTCATAAGACAGGAATATCACAGTTTTGGAGAGACAATGAGTTCCTTCTGAGTTGGCATATTGATTATCTAGACATTTGTAACAATAATCCATATCTGGTTTGGAAAAATACATATCATCAGGAATCATATTACTCTATTATTCAGAGGTTTAAATATACATAAGGAATTTAATGTATATATCAATGAATCAAACTGAATTAGCGAAATTGACCTTCCCCATGAAAGTAATTTAGATGTGCTTACTTATAATGAAAGACTCCCAGAGTGGGGAGAACCTCACTCAAGTCTTGGGATGACGTGTACCCCCAAGAACTCACACAAGACCATCCTTGCTGTAATCACATGAGGTTTATCGATAGGAACCACTGCACTGAGGTCGATACTCATATCCCACGCAGGGGTCCAGGAGTTTGATGCCCAGTAGCTGGGAGAAGGGTTATTTAAAGAAAGAAGCCACAACCCAAGGAGGCAGGGATGGTGTCATTGAAAAATGTGGAGAATACCAGTGTAAAGCCACAGGAGAAGCTTCCTGTCTCTCAAAATTGCTTTTAAGATTGTAATCTAACTTTATGGTCAGCTAGTTCCTGGGAGAAGTTTCTGTTATCTTTAGTAGGTCAGGAATCGCATATCTAAGGGCCTTATCTTTAATCCCTTTTATCCAGTTTCTGGGAGAGCAGGCTCAAGAAATGTGACCTTTTACCTACTTACAGGTAGAGAGCAGGGTCTGGAATTTGAGGTATTTAGGGCTTCTTAGGGGTGTGATAGCATTTCTAAATTTCTGACTTTTTGGCTGTATTTTTTATTCTTTCAAAAACAATTAATCTTGATTGTAGATTTCTTGAACTCATGTATGATTAAGGAAACATAATTCTTTATCATTTTTACATAATCAGAGTTGAAAGAAAATTGTGGGTAATATGAAAGAATATTGTGGCTACCATAAGAAAATAAATTGGAACGTATAATTCATAGAAGCCCATATGTATGACTCATATTACTCTAGACTAATATGTATTTTATTGTCAGGGTATCAATCATAAGATAGGACTCAAATATCAATGTATTCATATGGTTCCTTACTTATACACACACTATTCAATTTATATCTTGCTTTAGTTTTTTTTCTTATGAAGCCAAGGAAAGCAGAGGAGTTATAAACAAATTATCAGCCAAGTATACACATTAAAATATTACCTTGTTCTTATGTTTCAATGTATGGATTTTGGTACAGCACAGTGTTTACCACTATTAATATTATCTTTGATATTTGACTGTCAATGATCTCAAAGGTATGATATTTATTAAGTGACATCACAAGCAAGATAACTTTCCATCTTTCAAGAAAATATATGTGACACTTAATACTGGATGGGAGAATGAAGTCCCATCCACCGGTATCTTTTTTAGTTTCACCATAATATTATTAAGTTTCTTCCAATCTCATTGTCTTAAATAATCAGACTGAAAGTGATGATATCTATCCATTTAAGAGAGTACATTCTATTTCTGTTGTTTCCACCCTCTCATAATTTTCTAAATGGCCTCATCTGAACTACCAGAATAATTATTTTAAAAATAACAAAATTGTTTACATTTATATCCTTATTCAATATTGTAAATACACCATGGTTTGTAATTCTCTTATACACCCCAAAATAAGCAGATCTTAAAACATTTCTTTGTAGAATCTTCTTGTTTAACCAACATTAAGAAAATAAATGTTGACTCTTCATTTGTTCTTGATTTTATTGCCATAATTTCATCTGATAGTCTAAGAGCTTTAATAACTTTTATACGATATGCCAAAAAATGCTGTATTTGCTTGTATTGCATATAATACACATAGTAGTTTTCTCTATCTAAAAATTTCACATTTCATTGACAATGTTCTGTATCTGAATTTGACCATTCTCCATATTTTCCACATTTAAATCATTTCCCTTAGTTGTACACCTGTCAGAAATTTAAATAAAACTCTAAGTTTACATATTTTTATTTTCTCTCAATCAATTAGAAAGTATTACTTTTCATTGGTGCTTAATATATTGAAGTAAACATTTCTTTCATGGTTTTCATTGGACCCTTGCCCCAATGAAGATATTATGACTTATTTAATACAAATTTAAATGTACACATTCCTCTCCCAAAATTATAACAAATGCATTAATTACATTTCTACATGTTGGTTTCTAAGTGTAAAGTTAAAGTAGAGGTAACTGAAAATACAATGTGAGTTGTACTCAGAATCATCTGTCATAAGACACCTTACAAAACTCTTATTTCTCAAAAAAGATACAACATTACTGATCATCAACACACTATCACAAAGCTCTTGACTTCAAAAACAAGGGTATGCAATTCTAATATTTTGGGGAAGAGAAAAATTAAATGCATTCTATTGCCTTGTGCTGAGGATAAATGGCATAGTTTACTACTCTAAAGGAGTTTCCAGGGTAACTATTATGTGCAATGCTTCTGGATAATTTCAAATCGTATGGGAAACGAAGTGTGTGTTGTTTCAAGGAGCAATATTAACCTTCTTATTTAATGATGACATTAAACATTTAAATTTCCATAGAGAATTCCTTGTGAATTTTGCAATGATAGGAGAAGTTAGCCAGTCCAGTGAAGATTTTTAGTGAATTCCTTCTTACCTGTCATATTGGAAATCTCATTCTCTGGGCAGGGGTTACAATCAAAGCAACAGACAGCCTTTCCCTCCTGAGGGGATTTTCTAAATCCTGGATTGCAAGGTGTACTGCATATTGAGGGTAGAGTCTGAGAGAAAAAAAAAACACATGGATTAGCAGTACAAAGTTTTAGTTATTGGGCAGGACATACAAGAACTTAGAACATGATGATATTGGAAGACCTTCTTTTGCAGACAAATATTAAATTTAAATGCATTTCATTGTAGCTTGTGATATTTATTCTGAATTTATTATGATTCATGTTACTAAATGTTATTACAAATATGTCTGTGCATATATATGCACACATTTGTGCATAAAACACTATTTAAAAATAACAAATCAGGAAAGAAAACAGGAGTATCGCGAGTTAGGAAACAAGCTTCTAGGGGGGGCTGGAAAAAAAAAGGAAACAAGTTTCTAAATGTGAAAGATAATATTCCATGAGGATGAACAAGTCTATGAAAAGATTAAGATTCTTATATAGAGAGTACTACATTTAAGTCCAACGCACCTGTCTAATATCTGTGGCCCAGTCTACCATTTCGTCAAACATAAGCAATTGTTGAGGTTGTGTGAGGTATTTGAAAAAGTTTCCTATTTTCACTTTAATTCCATAACTTTGTAAAAAATCTCCTGTGTAGAAAATATCATAATCTACATTCAAGTTTTCTTTCTGATTCAGGTTCACTAGGTCCCCAGCAGGATTTACAAACTGGATCTTCTTCAGGGAAGAGAGGACCTAAAGCACAATTTTTATTTTAGCTTAACTATACATATACATTAAAACAGAAAATATGAACTGTAGATTTCCAGTGGGTTTTAATTGCCTCCAAAATATAACTTTATTAAGCATCCTCACTTTTTAAGAGTAACAAAATTCATGTAAACATTGCAAAAGTTTAGAAATTCCAATTAGTCACTAGAGTGAATACCCTAAAACATGCACAATGAATGATATGCTTGGAGAGTACTGCAGATTTCGTCACCACTTTCTGTCTTTAGTGGTATCTTATAGCAGATATAATTTAAGTCTCAATTGGTCAAAAGTGGGAGTATTACATGATTTTATTTAGGAACAATTTGTTACATTGGGAAACAGCAGTTTGACAACTTGAACAAACATGTAGACAGTTGATGCTATTTAATGAGAAAACAAAAATAATGTAGTGCAGGAAACTAATTTAAAAAAAATTACTTCCTGAAGAAGCATGAAAGTTCTTAATTCAGCTGTTAAATGCATAATATTTCTATATGGTAATCATATTCTCTAAAACATTTTTTCATCAATTGTCAAATTGTGACTTTAGTACCTATGTTTGCAGGATAATTGATAGTGCCAATGTAGTTTGTATTATAAACCATGAAGGAGTAAAGAAATAACCGCGTTTGGGCAAACTTTTTATTGTAAGCCAAGAAGCAATAAAAAATCACCACCATTGGGCAAAACATTCCTAGATACTTGGTAATAGAGTTTATTATTTACTTTAATAAACTCACTTCAAAGATTCTACATTGAGCATCATATTATTCAAGTTGCTCATATTTTCTAAAGTTTAGCATCTTTTCTAAAGGATATTTCTTTCTCTTCTGAATAGCCTTAAACCATTTCTGTACCAGATAGTTATCAATGAATGATATGTCTTTAACAATGTACATGCTGTATTTGGGTATCTATTTAAAAAAAGACACATTACCTGCAAAGAATCAAACTCCAGTTCTTTCTCAACGTTATTTGACAATGTATTTGCTTGCTGCAGAATTAACTCATGGAGTGAATGGGCCACAGCATACACAGCATTGTATAGGTTATAATTTGTTTCACTCATGGCCATTTCAAACTGGTTGTTAGATAACCATTTCAGTAGCATTTTTCTTGAACATTTCTTCAATTTCTTACAATTAGATGATGGCCAAAAACAATTAAAATTCACCCACCATAATTTAGCAGGAGAGATAGTGTTACTGTAGTTTAAAGGGTACACTGTCTGTATAAATTCTTTAAAACCAGATATCTCAGAGTAATGATGTGAAAAGCTGAGGGTGCCGTGAAAGGAGTTGAAAAGGAATTCTCCATTACTTGTAATTACATCCCACTGTGATGTAGCAATCCAGATTCTCCGAATGTCTACAAACTGCCATAGTCTAAAGATTACTTGTAGAAAAGAATCTATGTCACCATAAATGATAACAACTTTTGCTAAAGACATTATGATTTGATTATAATACATGCCAGCCATTGTCAAGAATAATTTGCTGTTATATGTGATAACAGTCACAAAGGCTAAACAGATGTCATATCTTTGCATTTCTTCTCTCAACTCAGAGGCAAATTGAAGTCCTAGATCATCATCTGAAATCATCAATCCTACCCAGTTCCAGCTGAAATAAATCACCAAAGTCACCATGCCAATAGCTATAGATGTGTCCTTGATAGCCATCTGATACAGATAAGGAAATTGTTCATAGGTATTGAGAAGAGGATGAAATGGCCCATAGTAAAGCTGAAGAACATTAAAATCAATAAATAAAACAATCTGATCTTAAAGAAGATGAGGTACACAAATCTTAATCTAACATCTAAATATATTTAACAAGATCTGGCAGTGTTGGAAGGTGTAAATTATTCATCTCATTATTAAAATCCAAATCATTGTGATTTTCTTAAATAGTAGAGATGAACTTACTCTTCCACACACAATAGCTTCTTTTGCTATTTCCAATAAAGTTCGAATATATACAATATAAAGTTTATGAATGCTTATGATTTGAACTTTATAGATCAAGTAACACATAAATTCATACTCTGACTTCCAGTATGCTAAAACACTAAGAAAACAAGCATTAAAGTAGGTAATGCTTCATTAAACCCAAACTACCCCACCTCACCTCTGGAGTTCTGGAGATATACAGAAGTGGTCCAAGCATGGCAGTTGGGAACCACATTGGTCCTGTAAATACAATTAAGTATCTTCTCTGGTTTCTACAGTCGAAGTTAGGAAAGTAATCACCTTTTCTTGAGGATAAACTGATTTTACTCCGATCAGCCAATAAGTTACATTCAATTTTAACCAGCAGAGATATATTGGGTAAAACCTGAGGGTTGCTATTGATTTCCTCAATAGAAAAATAAAGAGATAAAATCAAATGGATGTTCTTAGTTGTCAACCTGTAATAGATCACAATATTCATTAAAGGTTATGCTGTAAATGTGGTAATCTAAAAACACACTTTGTGTTGAATTTACAAATGTGCCATTTTGTCATCCGGAATTCTCCTTAAGTTTACTTGTGTTATCTGTGAACATGATGAGTAGATTATAGAATATAAGGCGTTTTTGTCTAACTCCTTGTCTAGTGTTATCATAATCTTAGAATTCTTGTGTTTAACATATGTGAAAAGTGAAGGAGATTTACTGTCTCCTAAATGCATAGTGTTTCATTCCACAGAAACAGAAGTGCCTAAAGCCATAAAATTACTGGAAGTATGAGAAATGATAAATAAGATCTTTTCTCAATAGGTCACAGAAGTGTATGTATCCATAGATAAAGCAAGAATAACAATAGTCCTTCTTTCATTTCTTCCACTATTCTCCTTTCTTACGAACTTGAGAGTATAGAATCTGGGGGAATGTGGGATTATAATAATGTGGATTGCTATTAATATGCTTCATCCACTCATTTAACTGGATCTCATATCACTGGTCCTAGGCTTATGATAGCTGATTTCTGAATAGTGAAACTTTGTCCTTAAATATTTTAGCATCCAATTTCTTTGTTTTTATTTAAGATATTTTACAAGCATATATTTTATATAGCATTATTTTACAATTTATAATCTTATTTTAAAAGATTTATACTTCAGTCATTTTGAGTAAAGTGTTTTATTTTGCTATTGTTCTGGCATTTCTGTTTTGACAGATTTTTGTATAATTTACAGAGAACCTTTCTGCATTTGACTACCAATGATGAACTTTGGGAACTAATTGATGCTGGAACAGGGAACATCTGTTTTCCTTACAGTTTTTTAGGTTTTTCACTCATTAGGACCCTTGGTCCTGTGAAGGGTACCATATCCAATGCCATTTGGTAAACACAAATTAGACATGGATCATTTAAACAAAATGAAGCCACAGAGTTTAGTGAGGTTTGGAATGGTGACTAATATTGGAGAGTTGTGGAAGGTGTGTGAAGGTTTTCTAGTTACATTATGTTAAATTTTCAAGCAATGAAAGAAAAGTTTTAAAAATAGCACAAGTTTGTTTACATGTGTGCAAAATCAATCGTTAATAAAGTGATCCATGAGGCAACTATTCTGAATGCTTCTTTAGATATTGGTTAAAAGGAAAAAGGAACTCTAATGTGATATTTGTCTACAACTCTTCCATATAATATCAGAGGGAATAAAGACACTACACAGATACTTCCTAGATTTTTATTCTACCCTTTAAAAATTGGTTAGAATTGAAGTAAAGTTATGTTAATTGCCAACAGATGAATAACTGAAAAGTATGTTACAGGCCCAAGAATATCATTATTTCTGTATTCAGAAGAATACAGCCCTGTCAACTGGAAAGCAATTATAGACTATTGGTTTAAATAGGTGTAAAAGCCATACTCATAAGCAGAGTTGGCATGTTTTCAAACATGTAGAAGATCAAATAAAGTAAGTAGTTGATGGAAAAGTAGTAGGCATTCTCCTGAGATAGGGTATAGAACTAAAGGAATTGTAAAATAGAAACAAATAGAATCACAGTTAATCAAATCTTGGTACTCCAGTGAGAATGGCTAAGATCAAAAACTCCGGCGACAGCAGATGCGGGCAAGGATGTGGAGAAAGAGGAACACTTCTTCATTGTTGGTGGGGTTGAAGACTGGTACAACCATTCTGGAAATCAGTCTGGAGGTTCCTCAGAAAATTGGACATTGAACTATCTGAGGATCCAGCTATACCTCTCTTGGTCATATATCCCAAAGATGCCCCAACATATAACAAAGACACATGCTCCACTATGTTCATATCAGCCTTATTTATAATAGCCAGAAGCTGGAAAGAACCCAGATGCCCTTCAACTGAGGAATGGATACAGAAAATGTGGTACACCTACACAATGGAATACTACTCAGCTATCAAAAACAATGACTTTATGAGATTCATAGGCCATTGATGAGTGAGGTAACCCAATCACAGAAGAACACACATGGTATGCACTCGTTGATAAGTGGCTATTAGCCCAAATGCTCAAATTACCATAAATGCACAGAATGCATGAAACTCAAGAAGGATGACCAAAATGCAGATGCTTCACTCTTTCTTTAAAAGGGGAACAAGAATAGCTTTGGGAGGGAATAGGGAGGCAAGTTTTAGAACAGAGACTGAAGGAACGCCCATTCAGAGCCTGCCCTATATGTGGCCCATACATATACAGCCACCAAACTAGAAAAGATGGATGAAGCAAAGATGTGCAGGACGACAGGAACTGGTTGTAGATCTCTCCTGAGAGACAAAGACAGAAAAAGGCAAATACATAAGCGAATGCCAGCAGCAAACCACTGAACTGAGAACAGGACCCCAGTTGATGGATTCAGAGAAAGGACTGAAAGAGCTTGAAGGGGCTTGAGACCCCATATGAACAACACAACCAAAGCTTTCAGGGACTAAGCCACTACCCAAAGACTGTACATGGACTGACCCTGAGTTCCAACTGCATAGGTAGCAATGAATAGCCTAGTAAGGGCATCAGTGGAAGGGGAAGTCCTTGGTCCCGCCATGACTGAACCCTCAGTGAACAGGATTGTTGGGGGAGGGGAGGATGGAGAGGGGAACATCCATATAGAAGTAGAGGGGGAGGGTTTATGTGGATGTTGGCCTGGAAATTGGGAAAGGGAATAACAATCGAAATGTAAATAAGACATACTCAATTTAATAAAGATGAAGGAAAATAATAAATTCATCAAAGTAAGGAAAAAAAATCTCAGTACTGACATACAAAACCTGAAGCAACATTTTTTCAAGACACAAATTTAACTCAAGATTGCAATTGTATTTTATATTTTCATAGAGAGTTTATGAATGAAGAAAAGATACATAGGGAACTGTAGTAATAAAATGTAGTTTCCCTTTGAGAATTTAATATTTAATTAGGGAAAGTTTTATAATGGTATATTAATTTATTATGTTTTAAATAAAATTTAAAATACTAACACTGTAAAAATTAATTTTACCATAATTCTTATGTTTTCTCTTTATTATACAACAAAATATTGAAGGAATGTATTGTGTCACTTCCATCTATTAAAACATGAGAAGTTGTTCCATTACCGGGATCAATAACCTCTTAGGTTCTGGTTTCTATAATTAGTATACATTTCACCTTGTGGAATGAGTCTTAAATCTAATCAGAAGACTGTTGATCTTGGTCATGATACATGTGTCAAAATTACATAAGCAAGCATATCCTATGTAGCATGTCACTATTTGAGCATGGAAGGGTCATAGTCAAACAAAAATATTAAAGCCAACTCTCCACATTCATCCTGCATTGTTTCCTCTAATGCTATGAAAACAATCAGTACATTGGGATTCCCCAGCACAATCTTAGCTTTGCAGTTAAAATGTGCAGTGTCTTCAGCAATAGGGTCCTACCTACTAGCTCTTTAATAAAACCAAGATTAAAAGCAGTATCTTTCATGTTTGTGGAGCCTAAGGAACTTCCTGGCCTAGAAATTAGTGGGATGAAACCCATCTGCGGGAATAAGATTACACTCAATCACCTTATACGTTCCTGGATTGTCCATTTACATAGGGTTCCTTTTGTCACCCTAGAAGTTTGAACATTTTAGGTATTTTTTCAAAAACCTATTTTGTTTCATTCAGTTGATCTAGCCCCAATGGAGTTATAAGTTATGTGGAGGTACCATTGTAAATAGTTGCATTTGGTACAAATCTGTGTTCAGTTCAGTGAAATAGTTACCTTATTCACTACCAATTATATGGGCATGTGTACATAGCTCATTGGCTGAAAACCTTAATGGTTGCTTGATATATTCATCACCACAATGGGAATGCTTTTAAGAGTATTGTGTATGTGATCACACACATTTAGGGATAATTCTATCCCTCACTGACAGGCATAGGCTCTGAGAAGTCTACATGCTAATCTCTTACAGAGTAGGTTGATTTATGTGTGCATTCCATCAGGATATGCATTTGATTCAGATAATCAGCAACAGACCTCACATGTTTGAAAGATAAAATAACAAACTATTTTACACAAAGCCATTAACATTTTCTTTTAGTCAACCTATATTGGTTCATCCATGACAAGACTATGTTGACTACATGAGCAGCTTCCAAGGTAACTTGACGGTAATTGTGCCATAATTTCATAAGTATATCTCTTTTCTGATTCACAGGAGAAAAATGTACTGTAGAATGCTACAAGGAAAATTGTCAAGGGTTCTGATTCCTGTTGAAGTTCTTTATATATTGCTTTCCATACACAGGAATCCATTAAGTGGTGCTTCTAAATATTACCCAGATGTCAGTACAGATTTTCATGGGCCAAATATTATGAGTTATTATTTGTAATCTTATATCTGAAACCATTGTCTACTTGTTCCTTTTCTAGCCACAAGGCTACTGTTCAGTTTTGTTCCCACAGCTACTTATTCTTGTTCAGTATGTCTACAACCACCCTTTCTGTACCAGGCATCAAATAAAATGAGACTTATCCACTAAAGTACTTCATCTAGTTTAACTGCAGTTTAATTTACTAGGTGGAGGTTGGGGGGCTTTAAAGAGACTGTAAGATATTTTCAATTAGATTGGTGATATGGCTTCCATACACCATTCACTGTTTGTGTAATTATGATTGCCATACTTGCAATGTTAAATTTCATGCACTATTAGAAGATTTATCCAGAAAACCTTTAGTTCAGCACTTTATTGGGTATTCAGTATTTATCGTCATTGAGTTGAGACCAGTTACAAATTCCATCTGCTCTGTTGTTTGATTTAACAGTTTATTTGATTTTTTTTTATTTTATGCTTCTTCTTCTTTACAGAAATGAGACCAAAACCCTGTAGAAAGCATTTGATATGGTTGCTTTACCTATAGACCACTGCTATAGCCTTCTGAAATTTTGGCCAGTTTTAACAGGAATGAACAAGGGATACTGCAGAACACTGGTACTTATCTTGTCCTAAAAAGATGTTATTCTTCCCAAAAGATTCTTGAACTTTTATGTCACAATATCATATAACAGTCTTCTTTATAAAGCTAGATAAAGCACAGGGAGCTTGACAATGATGGTGTATTTAAATCTGCCAACATACCAAATACCTTCAAAGTTCCTGTAGCTTCTTTACACAGAAAGGTAGGCTTTCAGAAGAACGTTTAATATACAATTTGAGGGATCCTCTGTAGCATTATAGTACATGACAGGCCTAAAATTTTTACTGTATTCCTTGTTCTTTACATCCTGTGAAGATTGATCATTCTTTTAGACTTACCTCTATGTCCTTCAGATGTTTTTTTCTAAATATGAGCAAATATTCAGATGATAAATTGTTTAATAAAACCTTTTCTATTGACATGAGAAAGAAACATCCTGAACCATGAACCTATAGCAAATACTGGGCTTACAGTGACAATTTGGAGAATCACTTTGAAGTCTATTGTTATTTTATCTTAACAATTGTGAGCTTGCCTAGGTTATTCACGAAAAGTATTAACTAAAATAAAAAAGTCTAATACAGAATGCAAAACTTACCTCCATTTATAACAATTATTTTTGTACAGATCAAGATCTGTCACAAAAGCATAAAAGGGAGAGAGTAACTTTGTTATTTCTCACAATCCCTATTTATTCAGAGACACTACAATTATATATCCTAGAGTTTTTCTATGGAGCTTTCCTATACTTTTCTACCTCTGATTAATTAAGTTGCTTCGATATAATCTGTTCATTTCTACCCTGAAATAAGGAAGGACATTGCCATGCTGCACTTTTTTCAACTACCATGGTTCAGGAGTCCCCTGGTGTTAGTGGTTGACTCACCATTTATCTTACTTGGCTATTGGGATCCTAACTGGACAAATGATCTTCTCTAGCATACTATTTTGCAGGTGGGAAATATAAAAACTGTTTTAATTACTTTTTTACGGTTATGAAAACAACATGATTGAATCAACCCATAAAACACAGGATTTAATTGTGGACTTATTTAGAAATAAAGAGTGTTGGTTTATGAATATTATGGCTAAGAGCAGGACAACAAATGCATATGTAGGTTCTTAAAAATTAACTATGGGCTTGCATTTATCCAAAAGTAGGAAGCATGGAAAACAAGAATGGGCTTGGTTCATGCTGTTTAAAGTCAATATTCTGCTCTCACAGAAGTAATAATGATCCCTTCCACCTCCATGTTCTACAGAGTCTCTAAGTTCTCTGTGATAAGATATTTAATTGCTGGTTGAAAAGGTCTCCTTATTTCTAGCAGTTCAGGTGTTTCCATAACTCTTTTGTTTGTCTTAACAGACTATGCTAAAAGCTCCCACCTGGATGTTGGGGGTCACCAATATTTACGTTGTATTGATGTTGCTGTTATTGTTACTGCTGGTGCTGCTGCTGCTGCTGTGGCTGTTATTTTGTTTTGCACTTTTTTTCTTCTATTGTTTGGACTTAAGTGAAATCTTCCATGACATTTACTATATCTCTCTCATTCTCTCATTTATCTCATTTATTTGCCAGATAAAGGCTAAGATGTATGATGTCAGCTATTTCTTCTATTGCAATTCTTCCAATACACAAGCAATTTCATGATTCATTGCCATCTTAGATTCACATGCGTCTGCAGCTAAAAATAACATGGATCATGCAAACATCAGCTTATCCTGTCATACAATCTTGACCCCTATGCACTAATCTTAAGAATGCACTTCTAAACTATTTTTCAGACTTTTCTGTATTTATGTAATGGACCAAACTAATCCATCACATGTCATGCCAAATCACATAAATGGAGAGTTTCCCCCAAAAGCTCTACTAATTCTGATGTACAGTTTTAGTTACATGTCTTATTAACGAAACCAGGAATCATGTTATGGTTGCCATACCAGAAAGGCATATATTATCACCCACTGTACAATCAAGGACAATTGTAATAGAATTTCTTGATGGTTCTTCGTCGGGCTTCTAAGACTAGGTTGTATAACTTGCTAATATAGAAAGGACCACACACTCACTCCTCTCTGCAACTCTTTTATTGCACTGATTCCTTGTTTTGGTGCCAGTTATGTTATTTGATTTACTTTCTTCTGGGATGGTAGAACACATGCATATACACATAAGATTTAACATCCATAACAGACTAAACTACGGATAAAACCAAGTTCTAATTGGTGAACTAATTAATTCTGTTAAGGCTATCTACAGTAACATATATGAGGAGTTATTAACAGAATAAGAAGTGACTGAGAGTCAGCTGCATCAACAAAGCCAAGCACAGTATGCATCATGATCACTCACCAAAACTGTCAACCTGGATCACACTGAATAATTTTCAGGAAAGAAGTGGGTGAGAGAGTGTTCTTTCCAGGAAGCTCAATTACTCTGAATCTCTTACTGTCAGCTAGGGTGTTTTTTGTATTTTTCTGGCCTGCTTGGTTGATCTCTGCTACTTCCAGTTAACTGGGCTTGTCTTAGAGGGTTTTTTTCATAATGAGTTTTATAAAAGATTATCTCAGAATTCTTACCATTTTACTGTTGAGAGGCAGGGTCTTCAGGAATCCTGTCAGTTTTGTGAACTTCCTATCAGTTTTGAATTGTTTATTTTCTTTCTTAAGGAGCTTGACTAGAGCCATGAAAGATTCTACTTCACAACACTACAGAGTTCTGTAAACCCAATAACTTAAAATTAATACATCTTTTCTCCTTCACCTGGTAAATGTACATTTACAAAAGATTGTGCTTAGCATAGAGAACAGCAACCGAATTAGGTGCAGAGAATAAGGAACTATAGAATGTGCTGTATTTAAGAAAATATATGAAACAAACTCCCTTCCAAGTTCAGGGATTATGGAAATAAAGAGTGTAAAAATTATGTAATAATTCAAAGAGCATTTTGTAGTAACAAGAAACAATCATCCTCTGGCCAATGGAGAGAAATTGCACATGTGAAGTTAAATTACCTGTGACAGCTTCTATAAAATCTTCAAAAGCCTAAGCCAGAAGACATTACAGCAAAAGGAGGGAAATTTGCCACACAATTCTACTCATATAAGCAATATCTGACTGTTTTGAGATGACATTGTTTTCTTCAAGTCTATAACCCAAGTCAACTTAACCATTCTTCATTGAAAGATAACTTGACAAGCATAAGTTCCTCTTGAATAATTGCATTGGTTATGTAGGGGAAAAAGAATATGTATAAAACTCTTGGTGGGGCTGGAGAGATGGTTCAGTGGTTAAGAGAACTGGTTGCTCTTCCAGAGGTTCTGAGTTCAAATCCCAGCAACCACATGGTGGCTCATAACCATCTGTAATGGGATCTGATGCCCTATTCTGGTGTGCCTGAAGACAGTGACAGTGTACTTATAATAAATAATTTAAAAAAAAGAAAGAAAACTCTTGGTGAAGGGAATTAAACAGCATAAAACCTGTTGTGGAAAACTATTAAAGGATTAAAAAGGAAAAGTCAGTCTAAGACCTTCTGCTTCAATATAAAACTGGTAGAGCTATTCTCACAATTTTTGAAATATGGTAAATTTAAAATAGTTGCAATTCTCAAATTCATCTGGAAAGGCAAAAAAAAGAAAAAAAAAACAAACCAAAACAAAAGGACCAAGAAGAGCAAAAACAATTGTTAACAATGAAAGAAAGACTAGAGGAATGACCATCCCTAACCTCAAGCTCTACTACACAGGAATATTGATAAAAACTGCATGTTATCAGACAGGTTGTTCAATGGAATAGAACTAAAGAACCAGAAATAAAATCACACTCTTATACATAATTGATCTTTGACAAAGAAGGCAAAAATATATTATGGAAAATAGAAATCATCTTCAAAAACTTGCTGTCTGTGAGTAGAAAAATGAAAAATGCACACATATTCATCACCATGCACAAAACTCATTGCAAACTGGTAAAACTACTGTGGAAATCAATTTGCAGTTTCCTCAGTAAATTGGAAATGGACATACCTAAATACTCAGCAATACCACCCTTGGGAATGTACCGAAAAGATGCCCCACCATGCCAGAGGGGCAAATGATTCACTATGTTCATATTGGCCTTATTTGTGATACTCAGAAGCTGGAAATAACCCAGATGTTCCATGACTGGAGAATGGACACATAAAATGTGGTTCGTTTACACAATGGAATATTACTCAACTATTACGAATTAGGAAAACTTGAGTTTTACAGGCAAACGGATGGAACTAGAAAATATCAAGGTCAACAAGCTCCAGGGCCCAAGAAAGGAAGCCTCAGTCCATCTTGGGAGGGAGAAGAAAGCAACTAAAAGGGGGGCGAGAAAGGAGGGAGGGGAAGGGAGGGAAAGTGGATGGGGTTTGGGGTAGAGGGGAGCATGGTCTGGTATTGGGTAGGGAAAAAAGACTGAAGCCCTGAGGGCCAGCAGAAAGAATGGAAACAGGTGACTTCAGGTGGAAATATGTTGGGAGGATACTCTAGAATGTACCAGAGACCTGTGAAGTGAGAGATTCTCAGGACTCAAGTGGGGAGGTGTTTAGATGAACAGTCCTACAGTGGGGAGAGCGAACTTACTGAACCCTCCACCAGCAGAAAGATAGAGTATCGAGTGAGGGATGGGTTTGCTTTCCCACAGTCAAAGCTCTGAGCCATAATTCTTCCTGTCTGAAGGAAATGCAGGATGGAAATGGAGACGTGCCTGAGGAAAAGAAGGTGCAGTAACAGGCTCAAAGTGGGATCCAGTTCAATGCGGGGCAAAACCTGACACCATTTCTGAGGCTATGGGGGACTTACCAAAAGGGACCTATCATGAGTTCCCTCCAAAAGACGCCACAAGCAAATGAAAGAGTCAGATGCAGATATGAGCACTCAACTAAAGAACAGAAGCTGCGGACTCCTTTGATTGAATTAGAAAAAGTCTGGAGGAAGCTGAGGAGGAGGACAACCCTGTAGGAGGACCAGCAGTATCAATTAACCTAGACCCCCGAGATATCTCATACACTGGATCACCAACCAGGCAGTGTGCACCATCTTATACCAACACATATACATCAAAGGACTCCCAGGGCCTGGGTATAGTCAGAGAAGATGTGTCTAACCCTCAAGAGACTGGAATCCCCAGGAAGTTTATAGGTCTGGTGGGTTGGCGGGATGTGGATATCCTTGTGGAGACTTGGGGTTCAGGATACTGAACAGGTGTACACTGGGAGGGGAATAAAATCTGGAGTATAAGAATAAATACCTAAATTAATTAATTTTAAAAAGTTTCATTGATTTCCTTTATTCCTTTGTTTCAACTATGTACCTACATGAGACCAAAAATGGCCAAAACATTTGCTATGTAGCTCTGGCAATCAGGAACAAATATATTGAAAATTTGGATTAGACAATTCTGAAGGTGTGTATATATAGACAGTATCTGAAACCTCCTGCTAACTATTACATACACAGTCTCTGCTGACCTGGATTTCAAAAAAACATACAAAACACCAGAAAAGGTATCATATCTAAACTATACCAATGCTGATATTGGAGAAAAAACCCACTTAAGTCCATTTTTATTGCACTAACCAAATTTCATATTACAATGCTTAACTATAAACACAAAGATAATTCCCCTTCTGAGATATGGAAATTATGATTAAGTAGTGTATAGGACTGGTTGTATCAGATATTGTCAAGGTGTTTAAGATGGATCTCAGTTTTTCCAATGGACAGTTATCCCTCAAAAAAATAAAACTATATACTTTTGAATGTACAGATTTTATCAGGTTGCATCAGACAGCAAATTCAATTAAGAATTATACAAGCAGCTACTTACTACCGGACAAGCTATCCTCATTTATTTTTCAATTATCCTACCAACACTAATGGTTACTTCTGGAGAAAGTGGAAAATCCCTTGAACACATAGGTACAGTAGACAGTTCCCTGAATGGAACACCAATATTTCAGGCTCTAAGATTAAAAATTGATAACTGGGACCTCAGGAACTGAAAAGCTTCTGCAAAGAACAGGACAGTGTCAATAGGACAAAAGGCAGCAGATAGGGAAAGGATCATTATCAGCCTTACAACTGACACAGTTAATAACCAAAATTTATAAAGAGCTCAGGAAGTTAAACACTGCTCCACCTGTGGATCCATCCCATATGCAGCCACAATACTCAGTCACTATTGGTGACGTCAAGAAGTGCTTGCTGATAGGAGCCAGATGTGGATGTCTTCTGAGAGGTTCTACCAGAGCCTTAGTGATACAGAGGAGAATGCTTGCAGCTAACCATTAGAGTGTGCACAAGGACCCCAGTGGAGGAATTAGAGAAACAAGTGAAGGAGCTTAGGGGTTTGCAACAGGTTAGGAAGAACAACAATATCAACCAACCAGACCACACTAGATCTCCCAGGGTCTAAACCACCAAGTAATGAATACACATGGAAGGACCCATGGCTCCAGTTGCCTATGCAACAGAGGATGGTATTCTCTAGCATCAATAGGAGGAAAAGCATTTGGTCTAACAGACCAACAGAATCAACTAACCTAAACGCTCAAAGAACATACACTGGCTACCTATCCTTCTCCATGCATGCCTGAGTCCCAAATTGGAACAGAGCTTGTCCCAAAAACCTGTATGTGGGATATGTTTTCTAGCTGGCCTGCCTTGTCTAATCTCAGTGGGAGAAGATGCCCCTAATCTCAGAGAGACTTTATATGTTGGGAAGGGAGAGTGATAATACTGGGGACCCAACTTTCTCAGAGGAGAAGTGGAGGAGGTATAGACAGTATAGGGGAAGGATTGTAGGAGGGGATGAGGAGGAGGGGACATTGAGCAGGAAGTAAAGCTAATAATTAAAAAAAATAAATAGAAATAAATTCAAAAAAGTATAAATAGCTCTCTTTTGTACTTATCTCTGAGATGCTACATTTTTAATCTTCCTGTAGTTTTTGGGGTTCAATAAAAGCCTGTTTGACAACTTGTAATGTTCTCCCAATGTAATTTCTTTCAGGAAGGGGACCAGAACAGTTGGAATATGAGAAGTCTAGTTTGTTAACCTATATACCAAGAAATGATTCCTAAATTCAGAAGGCTAATTACATTGTAATATTCACTAAACCCTTACTATTACTGAAAGATTGCATCTGATGGTGTACTGCAGATACTGAGTATAGGTCTGGTATATTAAATGGATTCAAGATAAAAGCAAATGCGTAAAGAAAGAGTTTAAGGTTGGGGATTTGGCTCAGTAGTAGAGCATTTGCCTAGCAAGCACAAGGCCCTGGGTTCGGTCTCCAGCTCCGAAAAAAAAAGGGGGGGTTTACTTTAAGTATTGTAAATTCTTAGTAACTATATTCCTAAAGTTCTATATTACTTACTGCAAAGAAAGGACTAGAAATGGAATATAGCTACTTGTGTAGATTCATTACAGCATATGCTATTTTACAGTGCAACATAATGAAGTATGATATTTGCTTCTTCACAAAAATTCAAGGTCTTCTGTCCTTTAACATTTTAAATTAAAAGTATTTGAGACAAGAAAGAATCCCAGAAAAAATTTGTTCGGTGAAATAGAATCAAATAATCTTATCCAAATTGTAAACCTTGTGTAACAAAGAAAAATATACTGTAAAATTGATAGCCACTTAAAGAAAGTAATACACAGATCAATTGAAAAGTGTAGTGGATTATTACTATCATTGTAAATAATATATACCAAATTATAAATAATAAAGCATACAGATTGATTATGTATGGCAATGACTGAAAACTTTTAAATTAAATGTATTATAAATAGTTCTGTATGGCAAAACTGTAATATATATATGTATATATATATACATATATATATATATATTGTGTTGTTTGAATTATAACTATCCCCTAGAAAGCTATGATTCACCCCTTTCACACATAATTTGATTATTATTCAGAAAAGAAAAACATATAGATTGATTTCATTCTAAGATTTGTTTCCATAAACTTATTTTGTTTGTCAACTAGGCTATTATGTTCCTAAAAAGGAGAGAAAAATACAACTGATAAACTAACTTTAAATAGCCAAATAGCATACGCTGTGGCATAGACAAAAACAAAACATATTATTACTTTAGAAACAGTATATTATCTTTTATGAAATATATAGAAACTTATCAGTGAAATAAATTAAACAGCCCTATAGTTAGTTAACATAAATTTATATTAAAAACAAAATAAATAAATGACCTGGATTGTACATCTCCTGTACACATAAGACCTTTATGCTCATATTATTCTTTTCTTTGATAACAAGTATTAAATTTATGTAGAATATATATGCAAAAAGACAATGAAAGAAATATACAAATAAAATTTTTGTCTTGTTTTGCAACATTGAACTCTCATTGATTAGGAGAAAAAGAAACATTTCTTTGTGACTTATTTTGTGCCTTATAACTTTGTCACCCTGAATAGGTTTATTACACAGTTTGGTACAATATTGATAAGGACTCAATGCTTAATAAAGGCAGGACTTAGAAATATTCTTAACTGGACTCTCAGAAAGACAAATTATTCCTCTAATATCTAGGATGTCACATGCTTTTGAGTAACAGGATATTTATAATCTTCATCCTTGATGAAACTTTATGTTTAAACTCTGCTTCACAATCACTTGTTCATTCTTATTTATGTTTGATATTGAATTAATACATCATTTCCTCATCATTCCATATCACTATGCATATTCTCTTGTGAATTTAATCAATATGACTCTATTCCCCATAATTCTTCATTTTTCATTCTTCAGTATTCTTAAGGGTGCTTTTGCCTAATAAAACAGCAATTGAGAATTTTAAGGCACTTCAGAGTATATGTTCACTGAGATATAGAGGAGCATATAATAATGTCTTATGTTGAGGACCCACAATAACCAAATGTTACAGTGTAATTTGTGACAATTTTCTTGGCATGTCCAGAACAAATTGCTAGAAATACCCAATTTCATATTTAAAAAACAATATACTCATTAAAAAATATTATGATCGAACATAAAATCAGAATGTAGTTTGTGCACATCCACATGATATATACCTTTCTATATTCAGCATACTTGGGAAGAGAAATAAACATGGAATAGCTATCGTTGCTTTCTTGCTCTCCTGTTCTCTTGCTCTAACTCTCTTCCCCCTTTGTCCCTTCTCTCCCCTTCACTTTCCCCCTTCTCTTCATGGCCAGCATCTACTCCTCTTCTCTACTCCTCTATTTCTCTTCTCTTCTCTTCTCTTCTCTTCTCTTTTCTTCTCTTCTCTTCTCTTCTCTTCTCTTCTCTTCTCTTCTCTTCTCTTCTCTTCTTCTCTCCTCCTCCTCCTCTTCTTCCTTCTTGTTCCTCTCTCTCTCCCTCCCTTCCTCTCTCTCTCTCTCTCTCTCTCTCTCTCTCTCTCTCTCTCTCTCTCTCTCTCTCTCTCTCTTTCTCTCTCTCTGCTGCTACTTACCGCTTGACTCCCCTCCCCATGTCCTGAATAAACTCTATTCTATACTAAGAGAAATAAGACAGGGATAAATGAGATATGACAATTTCACATCAGTCAATGATCTTGATGGTGGGAATTTGCCTAAATTATAACCTTTTTAAGCTCTCTAAAATGTAAGCGGGTATCACAAGCAAGAATTTTTCTTTTTTCTTTTTTTTTTTTTTTTTCGGAGCTGCGGACTGAACCCAGGGCCTTGCGTTTGCTAGGCAAGTGCTCTACCACTGAGCGAAGTCCCCAACCCCACAAGCAAGAATTTTTATTCTGATGTTTGAAGGAGGAATGAGGAGGTCATTGCTTGCAGGGGCAGTCCCTATTCTAAGACAGAAACAACTGTTGTACTGAAATACTTGAAGTGACTTATTCTTGAGTTTGTAACCTGGAACTCTAAGTTCTGTCATTAACACAGAAAAAATATAGCTGTGTATGAAATAGAACAAAAGGAAAAGGGAAGCACAAAATTCTCATAATGGACAAATATTTTGTTCCTATCACAACTTCATCTTCAAAAATCACACAGCAGAAGAGAAATAATATGTAGATTATTTGCTCAATCCAAAATATCATTTCAAGACATTTAACCATAGATTAGGCCGAATGCACCCTTGTTCTCTGTTGACAAATTCAGCATTCTTTTGTGATATAAGAAACACTAATATAGCACAGAAACATCAATTATTCAGCATTTATGAAATGAATAAACGTTGTGTTTGAGGATGAGTTTGTTGGCGAAAGCATAAGACTTAGAAATGGGAAATGGCACTAAACAGAGGTATCACTCTTGGACCATGGTAAATCATACATCTCCTTCAGGATTTTATCTGAAAATTGTGAATCTAGAGGATAAACAATGAAATATCCTATATTTCTGTAGAAACAATGAAATCATTACCAGTAAGACAAAAATAATTAAATAGATCCTAGGTAGGGAAGGAGAACCAAACAGATTGAAGACTGAGAGAATGGTGGTCTAAATCTTATTAGCTACAGTATCTATGTATCAAATAAGTAATTAATCCAAAGTAAATAAATGAAGAAAGCACTTACTGCTTGTCTAGATTTCCACTAAAGAAATCATTCTTCACATGCCCATGTTTAGCATAAATGGAAAAAAAAACAATCAACTTCCTTATCTCCATCCACGTTTTTCTTGTCTTTTATTCTTAAAAAGCACTTGGGATCATTCAAAGTGCAGAAAAGCAAGGAAGCCTTTAAGAACAATAAGACTAAAATCAAGGAAAACATATCTATCATGTCACCCAAACTATGAGCCTTAGCAAAAGTTTAATATGATGGAATGTCACATGTATATACCCACTTGTCTGTTTTTATTACTGTACTTTCACCTAGAGTATATATTGATGCCTGTCAACACTTCTCTTTTCAAACTGTTTTACTCCTCTGGAGGATTTGTAAGCATTATCTTGCCTGGGGTTCTGCATCTGCATATGAGATGATAATTTTGTTTACTGTCATTCTCCTCAGTTTTGCTCACAAATCTACCTATGTCACTGGATATTGAAATCCCAGACATGACTCTGTTTTGGCACATATTCTGAAATGCCTAGTTTACCAAGCTACTTCTCTGACCTTCTTTTGAAATAGATGACTTGGTTTGCTTCATTCAAAAGTGGATTTAAGGTGGAATTGAGAAACAGAATATATATGACATACTTTCTCATAGTCTTACAAACAATTCTTATATAAATGGTCAACATAGTAGTTACCTCTGATATTTGCTGTTCAGAAACAAGAGAACATCAACTACGTACCTCACACACGTTGGAATACCTGATAACAATTCAGAATTACCTAAAATTTTGTTTATTGAATATAGAACCAATCTGAATCATTCTGAAAACAAAATGACCATCAATATCTCAGTATCATTATGGAAACTCATATTCTTATTAATATTCACTACATGGCCAAGAATTATTCTTCTGATCTGCTTTTTCATCATAGTATTGATCTTTTCTAGTTTTTATGCTTAAATTTAAATCGTGTGTTTATCTGGGTAGTCCACCAACAATTAATAAATGAACAATTCTGTTTTCATTGAGAAACTATATGTAATTATGGCTTTACAAAAAATGAACTACCAAGGAGAGAATATAGATATTTATCTTAAATGAAAATTTAAGATTTCATATTTTAGAGTAATATGAGACCGATGAGATTTCTACTCTAAGCCAAAGCAATTGGTTTTGTCAAGATCTGACATGCATTGGAATTCACATTCAGAAGTGTTGAATAATCCTATGATTGGAATATCCTTTAAGGTTAATGCTTAACCTTTTTAAATAGTCCTCTTCTGTGATGATTTCATATTGAAGGTCTTTTGATAAATATACATACACACACCTAGTAGAAATTGTTACATACAGGAGGAAAATATTCTCTTTCTTAAGACAAAATGGAAAAATCTAGTGTCATCACCTTTTTGCATAAATTAACTGTTAGGTTGATTATGATTAATTTTTGGAAAGTGGTTTCAATAAATTTGCTTGAAATGCTTGATATTTTGTGCTTATATATAGTTATATGTGTTTTACTGTGCTTTTTTCTGTTATATTGGATTGCTCTACATTTTTTCTGTCAATTATGTAATGTTTTCTAAGACTGAAGTTATCTGCTTGCTAATATAATAATAAAATTATCTTTAAGATTAGAATGCATGATCTAGTATGGAATTTCAGGTTTCCCTTAGTGTATTAGAGCTCCTTTTACATTTTATGTGTGTTTTGTTTGGAATTTAAATAGTAATTTCTTTACATTTGTAGTCTCCTTTGTTAACCTCAACATTTTTTTAGTATTGAGAATGATGAGCCCCCGTTACAGTAAGTGATTTCAGTGCACACAACCTTATATTTCTTTCTGTAGTGCTTTGATGTGTCAATTGGTACTTCAAAGGACCTCCTTTAATTCAGGCTACCCTTATACATGGCTTTTTAAATTTTGCCCTTGAACTTTCAACCTGTGCATTTCATATTCTATGTTCTGGGAATATCAGTTAGGCATTAGTTCACTTGACAAGGATGTTAAAGTTTTCATATGATTGTCTTTCTCTTTCTCCTTAGATTTATAAAGAGGTATTTTGTTTTTAAATATTGTAAATAAATTCTTCATGATACTCTTTATAGCTGATATCAACAAATGCTAAAGAGCATTCTCACTATTTTTAATTCTATCAAATCTAAAGATTTTATAATAAAATCTAAAATCTTCAAGGGCCTCTGGTCCTGCACTGAAAATACTGAAAATTTAAAGCTCCCTTCTCTTTGACTTCTTGTTATGTCTCTGATATTTGATTGTTCTAGATAGTTCTTTATCACTATGAGGAGTAAAGATAGAGTTTGTCATGCTATCTCAATGTATATTATTTAAAGATAATTTTTGCTTCATGTTCCACTTTTTGGAGATTTCACATATTCATTTGTCACAAGAAGGCTTTACCTGGTTTTTTTCAGGACTTAGTAATGAAAGTATATTAAGCTTCATCTTGTAATTATCGGTCTTTTGCTATGTTCCTGTATCATAGCAAACATAACATCACTCTAGAAATATTAATGTGCTCTATTTCCTGATCTCATTACAACATAAGATTCATCTGTGATTCTCAGAAAGCAAACACGTAATTAAAGTTCATGTTCATAATAGTTTGTTAAATTTATGTTGTAAATATTTCTGAGAAAATTCCTTCATGTGCTTGCAATAAACATGCATATCTTTTGAAGATGTGTCTACCTTTTATTTTGTACCATGGCAATACTGGCATCACCATATGAGGATGTACTCTTCTAGTTCTTCCCTGCAGAATCTTATTTCACTGAGGTGCCACTCATCATTGCAAAATCTAAACAGGATTCAAACACATGGCATTAACCTCAAGGATGTCAGAATCTTTACTTCCAGTATTTTGCTAGCTCACAATATCTGAGAAGATAAGAAACTTTTTCCTACACTGAGGGGGCCTAACATTATAAGAACCAAATTCTTTGGAGGTATGTCTCACTTTATAAGTGACATTGATAGCTTTAGCTACTCATAAAGTCGAGAATAACATTTACTAAGGAATTAAGGTATTATTGTTCTTTTTTATTAGATTACCAGAGTTCCACAGTCTTATACAAATTAGATCCTGCTTTAGATTGTACTAATCCAAAACTCTACATGACAAAAGCATATCCTTTTGAATGTTGAGTCAGCATGCAAGAGAAGGCACGTTCTCACAGAAACATTAACTGGATTCATGTAACATAGCTTGGAGCTACTGAACTGGATGCTATTAGAAATCTATTTGTGTAAAATTATCTAAACTATTATTAATGTTAGTCTTTTTCTCCTCTTTCTAGAATGTCATATTTGGCACACTATTATCTCTTCATTTCAACTGCATCATCATACTGACATCATTTTTTCAAATTGTCAAATAGAAGCCATAAAAAAATCTCATCATGGACAATTTAGGGATCATAAAACAATTCAAACTACAGTAATTGTAATTCATAGTAAAAGGGATCTGAAAAGTCAGTTTCTTAATGGTGTGGCCATTTTGGTCCAACTATGTTTTGTGGGATATTTCCATAATTTTATTGATTATTTGTTGATTTCATATGTTGCACCTCACTATCACTCATTTCCAGTCCTTCCAAATCTGTCCTCAAACTTTGTAACCACCAACCTAAAATTAAAATTTAAATATTATTTTTTAATGAAGATAAAATAAAACATCTTGAAGTAGAAGCTATGGTGTGCCTCAATGTGTTACACACTATTCCATTTTGTCAAAACACCAAAAGTTCATTGCATTGAGTCATTGGTCTGGGTCCAGGTCTGTGTCTTCTGGTATGCTAGCAATATGGAGGCCACAAGGAGATTTCTCTCAGATATTTTGCAATTGCCCTGACTCAAGGAGATCCTGCAGCTTTGGTTCTGCAGGATCCATCCCTTTATGTACTCCAGCTTCTCAATTGAGTTAGATGTTTGGGTGGCTAGCTCAAAGCCCTGGATGTAACCTAGGTAGTAGTAGAGTTGTTCAGCCTGACACCTCTTTCAAAAGTATAACGTCAGGATCAGCCTTCTAACACTTCCTAGTTGATGGCAAGGCCAGTTCTCCTAAACCCATGTCATAAGTCCAGGTTTCACATGAGATCCTGTTTAGGGGCAAGGTAGCTCTTCTAGGCCTACGTCACTACTGGTGTCATCTTTTGGAGAGAGACTGTAGATGCAGCATGAACCTTGAATATAAACATAGCCTCAGATTGCATAAACCATGGATATTTATATGGGCTTTGGTGGTGACAAGGGCTACAGACATAGACACTGCAACTTGCTGCACTGAGAACATAGAACCATACATGGCCCTAAATGGAAGCTTGGGCCCAAAGATCATCATGGCCTCAGGTGTCAGTGCAGGTATCTCATCAGGCTCTTCCTTACTACAATTATATCTCTTGTTTTTTCTCTCTTCATAGTGCACGAACAATTCTGTTTCCCTTTCTCTCCCATGTCTCCAACATATAGTTGCTCATGTGCTATGTCTGTGGCCTCTGGGTGTCTTCTGCCCTGGCATATTTCATGCAGCAATGGGATGAGACCATCACTCTTGTGGATTTTGACACATCAAGGGCTATAGAGGTAAAACAATTTGGTTTCGGTTGTTATAATGATATGATGTAGGAATCAAATGGCAGATACTAGATGAGCTGGTACAAGGATTAAAGAGTAGAAATGTTAACATGTGAATTGAAAATAATTCATGTATCTTTAATTACTTTTGTTCTTTTAGCTTAAAAATAAAATTGTGTAATATCATTTCTTTGCCTCCAGGCTTCTATCAAGTTCATGGATTCATTTATTCATTGATTTTTATTGTTTCTTTTGTTCTTTGTTGAGGTAGAGGTGGTGGTTGGTGTGTGTGTGTGTTTGTGTGTGTGTGTGTGTGTGTGTTTGTGTGTGTGTGTGTTTGTGTGTGTGTGTGTGTGTGTTTGTGTGTGTATGCACCCGCTCAGTCTCTATAGGTTACTTGCATGCATATTTTCAGGGTTCACTAGATAGTATTTAAAATTCATAATGTGTTTCTTCTTATTGATATTTTTTTCTGTTCTCGGTCTCCCTAAAAGGCTGTTGATCGTTTTGTATGGTTGATGACTTACGAATTTCTCCTCCTCCACTTTGGCATATCTATTGATGCCAGCCTAGTTTAGCTTGTATTTAGGAAGTTGTAATAATATTTTTATGTTTGTAATTTCTGACAAACTTAGGAGTCACAATCTCATATAAAAACCCTCATTGGCTTTCTTTTTTTATTTTTTTGGATTTTTAAAATTTACATTTTGAATGTTATCCTATTTCTTTTTTTTTTTTTTTCATCTTTATTAACTTGGGTATTTCTTATTTACATTTCTTTTTTTTTTTTTTTATTAACTTGAGTATTTCTTATATACATTTCGAGTGTTATTCCCTTTCCCGGTTTCCGGGCAAACATCCCCCTCCCCCCTCCCCTTCCTTATGGGTGTTCCCCTCCCAACCCTCCCCCCATTGCCGCCCTCCCCCCATAGACTAGTTCACTGTGGGTTCAGTCTTAGCAGGACCCAGGGCTTCCCCTTCCACTGGTGCTCTTACTAGGATATTCATTGCTACCTATGGGGTCAGAGTCCAGGGTCAGTCCATGTATAGTCTTTAGGTAGTGGCTTAGTCCCTGGAAGCTCTGGTTGCTTGGCATTGTTGTACTTTTGGGGTCTCGAGCCCCTTCAAGCTCTTCCAGTTCTTTCTCTGATTCCTTCAATAGGGGACCTATTCTCAGTTCAGTGGTTTGCTGCTGGCATTCGCCTCTATATTTGCTGTATTCTGGCTGTGTCTCTCAGGAGCGATCTAGATCCGGCTCCTGTCGGTCTGCACTTCTTTGCTTCATCCATCTTGTCTAATTGGGTGGCTGTATATGTATGGGCCACATGTGGGGCAGGCTCTGAATGGGTGTTCCTTCAGTCTCTGTTTTAATCTTTGCCTCTCCCTTCCCTGCCAAGGGTATTCTTTTTCCTCATTTAAAGAAGGAGTGAAGCATTCACATTTTGATCATCCGTCTTGAGTTTCGTTTGTTCTAGGGATCTAGGGTAATTCAAGCATTTGGGCTAATAGCCACTTATCAATGAGTGCATACCATGTATGTCTTTCTGTGATTGGGTTAGCTCACTCAGGATGGTTATCCTATTTCTTAGTTTACATCCATAAATTCCCTATGCTTTCCCCTCCCCCTTTTTCTATGAGGGTATTCCCCTACCAACACACCCCTTCCTGTCTCCCCACCCTGATATTCCTCTATACTGGTGCATCAAGCCTTGGCAGCACCAAGCTCTTCTTCTCTCATTGATGCCCAACAAGTCCATCCTCTGCTACATATGCAGCTAGAGCCATGGGTCTGTCAGTGTATACTCCTTGGATAGTGGTTTAGTCCACAGGAGTTCTGATTGGTTGGCATTGTTATTCCAGTAGGGTTGCAAACCCTTCAGCTCCTTTATCCTTTCTCTACCTCCTCCAATGGGAACCCCATTCTCAGATCAATGGTTGGCTGTAAACATTCGCCTCTGTATTTTTAATGCTATGGCAGAGCCTCTCAAGAGACAGTTATTTCAGGCTCCTGTCAGCATGCAATTCTTGGTATCACCAATGTAGCCTGGGGTTTGTGTCTGTATATGTGCTGGAACCCCAGAAATGACAGTCACTGCCTTCAGTCTCTGCTCCGCACTTTGTCTCCCTATTTATTGCTATGAATATTTTGTTCCCCCTTTTAAGAAGAACTGAAGTATCCACACCACAGTCATCCTACTTCTAGACTTTGATGTGGACCGTGGATTGTATCTTGGATAATCTGAGCTTTTAGCTAATATCCACTTAACGGTGAATGCCTACCATGTGGGTTTTTTTGTGATTGGGTTACCTCACTCAGATATTTTCTATTTTCATCTATTTGCCTAAGATTTTCTTTTCTTTCTTTTATTTTACCATGCCAGAACATAACTAATACAGACACGAATGCTAGCAGCAAATCATTGAACTGAGAACAGGCTACCATTAAAGGAATAAGATTTCATGAAGCCATTGTTTTTAATAGCTGAGTAAATGTCCCACCTTTTCTGTATCCATTCCTATGTTGAAGAACATCTGGGTTATTTCTAGCTTCTGGCTATTATAAATAAGGTGGCTATGAACATAGTAGAACTTGTGTCATTGTTATATGTTGGAACACTTTTTGGTATATTCCCAGGAGTGGTATAGCTGAGTCTTCCTGTAGTGCTATGTCCAGTTTTCTGAGGACCTTCCAGAATGATTTCCAGGGATTTATACCAGTTTGCAACCCCGCCAACAATGAAGGAGTGTTACTCTTTCTCCACGTCCTTGCCAGCATTTTTTGCTACCCGAGGATTTCATCTTAGACATTCTGAGTAGTATGTGATAGAATCTCAGAGTTCCTTTGATTTGCTTTTCCCTGGTGACTATGGTTGTTGAATATTTCTTTAGGTGCTTCTCAGCCATTCAATATTCCTTAGTTGAGAACTCTTTGTTTTGGTCTGTACCCTATTCATTAGATGATGAGAAAGCATTTGAGAACATTCAACACCCCTTCATATTAAAAGACTTGGAAAAATCAGGAATTCAAGGTATATACCTAAACATAGTAAAAGCAATATACAGCAAAGCAGTAGCCAACATCCAACTAAATGGAGAGAAACTTGAAGCAATCCTACTAAAATCAGAGACTAGACAAGATTCCCCACTGTCTCCCTACTTATTCGATATAGTTCTTAAAATCACAGCCAAAGCAATTAGACAACAAAGGAATGTCAAAGGGATAAATTTGGAAAGGAAGAAGTCAAAATATCACTATTTGCAGATAATATGATAGTATACTTAAGTGACCCCAAAAGTTCCACCTGACAACTCCTAAATCTGATAAACAATTTCACCAAAGTGTCTGGATATAAACTTACTACAGACAAATCAGTGGCCTTCCTTTACTCAAAGGATAAACAGTCTAACAAAGAAATTAGGGAAACGACACCCTTTACAATAGTCAGAATTAATATAAAATACCTCACTGTGACTTTAACCAATCAAGTGAAAGATCTGTATGACAAGAACTTCAATCCTCTGAAGAAATTGAAGAATATCTCAGAAGATGAAAAGATCCTCAATGCTCATTGATTGGCAGAATTAATAGTGTCTAAATGACCATCTTGCCAAATGCAATCTACAGTTTCAATTCAATCCCCATCAGAATTTCAACTCAGTTCTTCATAGAGTTAGGAAGAGCAATTTGCAAATTCATTTGGAATATCATAAAACACAGTATAGCAAATAACTATTCTTAACAGTAAAAGAACTTCTGGGGGAATCACCATCTCTGATCTCAAGCTGTCTTACAGAACAATAATGATAAAAACTGTCTGGTATTAGTACAGAGACAGGTAGGTAGATCAAGGAAATAGAATTGAAGACCCAGAAATGAACATACACACTTATGATCACTTGATCTTTAACAAACTATCTAAACACATCCAGTGGAAAAAAGATAGCATTTTCAACAAATGGTGCTGGTTCAACTGGAGGTCAGCATGTAGAAGAACGGAAATTGATCTGTAGATTGCTTTTGACTAGATGGCCATTTTTACTATATTAATCTTGCCATTACATGAGCATGGGAAATCTTTCCATCTTCTGAGTTATGTGAATTATTTCTTCAGGGACTTGAAGTTCTGATCATAAAAACGTCCTTGGTTAGTCATCCAAAGATATTTTAAATCATGTTTGACTACTGTGAAGGGTGTCATTTCTCTAATTTCTTTCTCAACCTGTTTATTCTTTGAGTAGAGGAAATATAATGATCTGTTTAAGTTAGTTTTTTTATGTAGGCACTTACTAAAGTTCTTTATCAGGTTTACTGGTGGAATTTTGGTGGTCACTTTATCACATGGTAACACACTCTAAAAATTGAGAGGAAACAGAGAAACAAAGGAAAAAAACACACAACCAACAAAGACCAACACTTAGACTTAGTCATTGTTTAAAAATTATCTTTAATCTTTTATTTTTACAGTCCAGGTGTTATCTCCCTTCTGTTATTACCTCCTATAGTTTCTTATCCCTTTCTTAGCCACTCATTTTCCAGGAGGATGTCCCCACCCACTATATCTCACTTTGCTTCTCCACTCAATTGTACTTCAAGTATGTCCAGGGATAGGTGCTTATTCATTTACCAAGGCCAGACCAGAAAGTCCTCTGCTGTATATGTGTTGGGAGTCTTATATCAGTTAGTGTATGCTACCTGGTTGGTGACTCAGTGTCTGAGATATCTCAAAGGTCCAGGTTAATTGAGACTGTTGGTCTTCCTATGGGGTTGCCCTTGTCCTCAGTTTCTTCCACCCTTTCCCTAATTTAACTACAGGGGTTCCTGGCCTCTGTCCATTGTTTGTGTGTAAGTTTCTGTTTCTGAATCATTCAGCTGCTTGTTGGGCCTGTTGGAGGGCAGTCATGTTAGGTCATCTCTGTAAGTATATCACAGCATAAGAAATAGTGTCAGGCCTCAGGGGCCTCCAATTGAAATGGGTCTCAGCGTGGGACAGTCACAAGACCTCTTTTACTCCAGTCTCTTCTCCACTTTTGTCTCTGTAATTCCTTTAGGCAGGAACAATTCAGGGTCACAGTTTTTGACTGTGGGATGGAAACTGAATCAATCCACTTGCCATATCTTCATACTGGAGGTGGACTCTACAAGTTCCCTTTCCTTGCTGTTGGGTATTTAATCTAAGGTTTCCCCCTTTAAGTCTTGAGTATCTCTATCCTGCAGGAATCTGGTACATTCTAGAGGGTCCCCCAACCTCCTACTCCCTGAGTTTCCCTCTTTCTTGCCTTTGTCCTGGTGCTCAGAGCTTCACTCCTGTTCCTGCCCCCCTCCCAAACAAAACTGCTCATGTTTCTCCATTCCCTTCTCTGTCCTCTCTCCCATCCAGGCCCCTCCCCACTTCTTCCTCTCATCTCCTTCTGTGATTGCCTTTATCTCCCTCCTAAGTGAGATTGAGGCATCCTCACTTGTTACCTTCCCTTTGACTCGTTAACCTTCTTGAGTTCTGTGGATTGTATCCTGAGTATTCTGTACAATTTTTAGCTAATATTTACTTCTTAGTGACTACCATAGCTTGTCCTTTTGGGTCTGAGTTACCACACTCAGGATATTTTCTAGTTCAATCCATTTGCCTGCAAACCTTATGATGTCCTCATTCTTAATAGCTGAATACTATTCCACGGTGTAATTGGAAAACATTTTCTGTATCCATTCTTCCTTTTTGGGACATCTGGCTTGTTCCCAACTTCTGGTTATCACAGGCTGCTGTGAACATAGTAGAATGCATGACCCTATGCCATGTTTCAGGTATTTGTCCAAGAGTGGTATAGCTGAGTCTTCAGGAAGATGTATTTCAAATTCTCTAAGGAACCTCCGGATTCATTTCTAGAGTGCTTGTACCTGTATGCAATCCCACCAGCAATGGTGTATTGTTCTTATTTTTGTACATTCTCATCAATTTCTTTCTTTCTCTCTTTCTTTCTTTCTTTCTTTCTTTCTTTCTTTCTTTCTTTCTTTCTTTTTGTCTGTCTGTCTGTCTTTCTTTCTTTTTTTTATCTTCTGGTTGATGTAAAGTGGAGTCTCTCAACCATTATGCTGGCTACATGGCAGCATAAGAATGTCATCAATAACAGCCAGCAGTATGCCTGTACCAGAGCATAGCTATTCTACTATGTCATGATTAAATTCAAGAAAAAGACCTTAAAAGCATCTATATGAAGATGATACAGGTCTTTAAAGAGTAAATAAACACCATAAAATTGAGAAAAAACAATAGTTGGAGAAAATAAGTATATTCCTCAAAGAAAGCCAGGAAAAGACAAACAATTGGAGGAAATACAAGAATCCGTTAAAGTAAGTCAAGAAAGAAACAAGCAGATAAATAATAAAAAATTGAGAGGAAAAAACTTTTAAGGACATGAAAAATGAAATGAGAAGCAATAAAGAAAACAGAAACTGAAGAAGTCATGGAAATGCAAAACTTACAAATGCAAACAGGAAATGTAGAGGCTTTAGAAGGTCAATGGGAAGTGTAAGGCATGCTTTAAAATAGAATACAGGAGAAGGAAGAGAGACTCTAAGGCATTCCGGACAAAAGAGAAGAAATTTATGCATTGTTCTAGAAAATGTTAAATCTGAAAAAGACCAGATACTAAATATCTTAGAAATACAGGCATTTAAGATATAATAGAAGAAATCAGTATATTGTTCAAAAAATGATAAATCTAAAAATGACCAGATACAAAACATCATGGAAATATGATAACCTAAGAATAATGGGAATGAAAAATCAGAAGAAAAGAATCCCCAGTCAAAGTCCCAGAAACTATTTTCAATAATATCATAGAAAAGTCTTTTCTTAGCCTAAAGAAGAATATATATATATATATATATATATATATATATATATATATATCGAACAATCAAAAATATTGAATACATTTGTCTAGAAATGGAAGTCTTTTCACTTTGTCATAATCAAAACATTGAACATGCAGAACAAAAAATTTACATATGAAGGCAACCCTATTAAAATTAGACCTGACTACTCAATCGATATTCTGAAAGCCACAAGGGATTTAACAGGTGTCCTGCAGACTCTAAGAGATGGCAGATATAAAATCAGATTGCTAAAACAACAAAAACTCTCACCCAACTATCATATATGAAGAAAAGAAAATATTCAATGATAAATTCAAATTTTAACAGTATCTACCTGCAAATCCAGCCAGCCAAAATGTGCTAGAATGGAAAGTCCAAATTAAAAGCTAAGAACAATTGTGAAAGTAGAGGAAATAAATAACCTCATATGAGAAAAAAAGTAAAAATTGTGGTTGTGTGCATGAACAAACACAGACACACACATACCTCCATCACCAACGACAAAGTAACAATAACTTCTGGTATACTTTATTAATATCTCTTAATATCAATGCACTCCATTTACTAATAGAAAGACACAAGCTACAGAATGGATGTAACAGCAGGATCCATCCTTCTGGTTCATACAAGAAACATTCCTCAGCATCAAGGTAGATGCTATTTCAGAAATAAATGTTGGAAAAAAAAGAATTATCCAGCAAATGGACCCAAGAAGCCAGATGGTATAACTACTTCAATATCTAGAAAAATAGACTTTTAACCAAAATTAATCCAAAGAAACAAAGGACATTTATTATTTATCGAAGAAAGACCTATCAAGATGACATTTTCATTCTTAACATATCATCCCCCAAACACAATGGTGCGACTTTTCTAAGATAAACAAAAATATAGCTTAAATGAAATCTTGACTCTCACACATGGATAACAGAATTTTCAACCCAAACAGAAAAGAGTTTGCACCACATATTTTGCCAAAATAGGGAATGTTTGCCAAAACTGACCACATACATAGACACAGAACAAGTCTCAAGAGATGCAATAAAATTGACAAAATTCTCTGTATCCTATCATAACACCATTGATCAAAGCTAGGTATCAACAAAAGAAAGAACAAAAAGTTTACACACTCTGAGAAATTGAAAGTTCTTTCTAAGATGAAAAATGTATCAACACAAATATAAAAAAGAAAATAAATATATTCTAGAATCCAATATAAACAAATACATAGCACCCAGATTTATGGGGTATAATGAAAGTGGTGTTAAGAGGAAAGTATATAGCAGTAAAGATCTACATAAAACTATTGGAGAAACTAAAATATACACACAAAAGCCCTTGAACATGAGAAGTAGGCATCTTCAAGAGTAGACGCTAAGAAATAATCCAACTGAAGGCTGAAATCAACATATTGAAACAAAGAGAATAATTTCAAAAATCACAGAAACAAAAATCAGAAAAGTAGAAAATCCCCTATCCACACTCAGAGTCTAAGAGAAGATATCCAAATTAATAAAATCAGAAACAAAAAGTGGAAGATAGCAGCAAAGAATAAAGGTAAATATGTGGTGAGGTAACTCTAACAAAGCAAGTGAAAACATCTATCATAAAAACTTCAAATCTGTGAATTTTAAAAAAGTAATTGAAGTAGATATTAGAAGATTGAATGATCTTCTATGGTCATGAATCTATAGAATCATCATAAAATAAAGGCCATGCTACCAAAATAATCTATAGATTCAAAAGTTCCTCATAATTCTTTGTGGATTTTGAAATGACAATTCTCAACCTAGTGCAAAGGAAAATGTCTGGAATCTACAAGGGTGATCCTATTGAAGACATCTACTAATGTAGAATGTGTATCCTGAGGCAGCCATCTTCTATAACCAAGGAAAGTTTTCAGTGATGGGTTTGGGTCACAAAACCAGCTACAAAACTTTTGACCTACAACTTATCCTGACTTTAAAATATGCTGAGATAATTGTGGCACAGAATTTCTGGGAGTTCTAGATGGGAGCCAAGGATTAGTCCAATTTGAGACCCTTTTTTTGAAAGGTAACATACGCCTCATACTGCATGGATATTCAAGAATAGAAACTGAGGATGGATAGCCCAGAAACTTAGGATAAAACCAAACCTGTCTGTCAAAATATAAATAAAATAAAAATTCATCAATGAAATGATTCATAATGATCCTCTGCTTTACTCATAGATTTGTGACAAGCCAAATTCTCATCAGAGAGCCTTGATTTAGCACTGGTTGGAAGCAGATGCAGAAGTCCACCACCACACACTATGTGAGAATCAGGTACTTCTGTAGAAGATAGTGAGGACAGATTGTAAGAGCCAGAGGGGTCAAAAACACCATAGGAAGACAGCCAACAAAATCAACTAAGCAGGGCTCATAGGGCTTACACAGACTACTAACAATTGTAATCACCGAGACTGTTTGTGCCTGAACTAGGTATTCTCTGTGTATATACAAATATGTTTTGTTGCTTGGCTTTGGTTTTCTTATAAGACTTATACACACTTATAAAAAGAAATCATCTTCAACAAATGATGTTGTCCATAATGGATTTTGCATGTAGAGGACTGGAAATAGAACTAAACTCTAAATATATCACAGTCTAGTGTGGTTGCTGGGCGCTATTGGAGATTTATGCCTGGCTGGTAGTGATTGTGCTTTTATGCTGGGACACAGCCTTCTATGTATTAGGGGGTAATAATTCTAGTGTTGATATATTATCTTTCTTTTGTGGATATGTTGTACTTTGTTTATGCTGCTATCTCTGAATCTTAGTAGAGTATTGGTAGCTATGTGTTTCTGGTAGGATATATTTCTGAGATCCTGATAAATGTGACCACTAGAGTTTAGGTCAGATGGGATTCTAGATATTAGGACCTGACACTAAGGAACATGGATGTGGTAGGAGGTGTATTAATTGGGTCCAAAGGAGAGAGGAAAGTAGAATATTTAGAGAGCTTAGGCTGACTCCATGACAGGCTTCAAATTGCCAGTTCAGGAAAGTAAGCCTAAATCTCTGTTTCCAAAAACTAGGGAAGTCCATTTAAATCCAGCCCAGTAATGGTTCTGGAATGTTCCTAGAGATAGAGACAACTAATTAAGAAAGGAGTCACCTACCTCTCCCTAGAATTCCCCAAATGTGTTTACATTGTGTCTACAAGCTCACCAGGACTTATCCATCATGGTAGATGGTATACCGAGCATGCTGAACTTCTGCAGAATAAAATACTCTTTGCTTTTGCATACTATTTGAGTTCAAGGCATCATTCTTCCATGAATTATGGACCCATACATTAGGGAGCACATGTCCAGGATTTACCCATTAGTGCTCCTCCATTATGGTAGATGGTAGTCTGTAGCATGTAGGATTTCTGCAGGATAAAGCACTCAACTTTTGAATACTATTTCTGTCTTGAGTATCATTGAGGAAAAGAACAATATATGTTTTGCTATAGTTCTGGGATGGAAACATGGAGGTTGGAGGAGAAGCAGAAGTAAGGAAGATCTGCAGTTAGCCACCTAGCTTCCCCACAAAAGTGGCTTGAGAGTGGTAGGTGAAAAAAAATGAAAAGAGAGAATATAGTCACTTAGGAAGAGCTCAACAATTGGTTGTTCAGCATCAAAAGGATAGCCGTGAAATAATTCATAAAATTAACATTATAGAGACTGAAATGTTTATATTAAGGAGTATATATATAGATATATGAATTTACGAATTTATACTCTTTAGTATATGAATATACATATATATGAATTTATATGCGTGCAATATTAGTCAATTTATAAATCATGGATTTGAATGAAAGTGGGAAGGGATGTAAGGAAAGTTTTGGAGGTAAGAAGTAGAAAGTAGAAATGTAAGTATATTGTAAACTGAAAAATGAAAAGGTATATAACATTGATTAGGAAGGAAAATAAATAAAGATTTAATACAATCAGGAATGTGGAAGAGTAGAAACCTTGTGTTATGCATTTAACTTAATTTTGGAAATTCAAGACTCAGTGTTGTTCTTTAAATTATTCCCTTCAAGGCAGGTTAAACAGAAACAGGCTGATTACAGTGTAGGACATCAGGGTAAATACATGGATTTAAAGTTAATTGCAATGACTTGCAAAATCAAGCCTCTGAAGGAAAATTTTCAGAACAATGTATTGTCCCAGAAAGTGTCAGGATAGTAAGTTTGCTCTGATTGTAATGTAAGTCTATATTAACATTTGTTTTAAGTTGTGTGTTAGCAGAGCCTTGTTTAAGTAATTGTTTGAGATGCAAGTTTGGATGTAAGTTTTACTTTGATTACTGGTGGAATTCAGTACTGAATTCATCTACCACTGAAAATTTTAGTTGAAAAATTGTAATCAATGCCTCTAACTTATGGGGTGCCAGCAGTCTGTTTAAATCATTGCATTCATCTTGATTTAATCATAATTGACTAAGTATACATATAAATGATCCATATACTTTAAATTCTCCAATTCTGAGGAAAATTTATTTTCTTTTAAATTAAAAATTGTATACAATATATTTTGATCATATATTTCCCCCTTTTAAACTCTTTGCTGATCCTCCCCACCCTTCTACCAACACACATACATAAGTTGCATGTCTTTCTATTTTAAAAAATAGGAAATCCACACAGTGAGACAAAATTATCAAAACAAATAAATAAGACAAAAATTCCCCACAAAAACTAGTTCTGGGCATCAGACCTATCTTGGAGTGTATTGATAAACCCATTTGCACTGCATTGGAGAACACTACTTACCCATATTTCAACAGTTATCAAACTGCTTTATAGTGGTGGGACTTTGTATCTACTTCCATTGCTCACTTATAGGAGTCTGACATATTTGAAATTGTACAGGTTTCTCTATGCTTTCACAGACTCTGAGAGTTTATGTTTATCCATAATTTTATGCCATTAACAATCTCTTCTCTAGACTTCATCTACCACATTTATCATTTCTAATCTTTCTGTATCCCCTTCTGTATAGATCCCTTAAGGGCCTTAAAATCAACTTTCATAAGTGGTTGGCCACTTCCATAGCATTTGTGTCATTGTTGTGACAGTACATTTTTCAGGCAGCCTTCTGTTGTAGTTAAGAGTGTTTGTCTGTGTCATAGTGATGATTTCTTTCACCTCTGGCAGCATGCAGAGTGTCTTCCAGTATAATGAAGACTACTCTTTAGGGTTGAAGAGTTTAGTTTGGCACTATTTCTAGCTCTGCATGTTTAAAGATAATAATAAAAAAATTTCTTCAGTAGAAGGGTCTCACTATTAGGCTGCGGTAAGTAATAGTAGACTTTAAAATTGTTTGAATGAGTCTATGGGACCCAGTGTCCAATGATTTAACAATATATAGTGTATTTCTTTCATATCTAATTGGTAATATTGTTTTACAAATAATGTGGAAAATTCTATTTATATATGTATATATTGAATGAGATAAAATTATCAAAGCAATTAAATAAAACAAAAATTTCCCATAACAACTGCTTCTGGGGATCGGGCAAGTCTTGGAGTGCAATTGAGAAACCCATTGTCACTGGATTGGGTTGCATATTTGTTCCTTTGCTTTGAATTCCTGATCCTCACTAATTTCATCATCCTATTCCAGTTGGCCCTTCATGAGTTTCTAAATTAAACAGTCTTTCTACACCTTGGAATATCCCCTACTTAGTCCTGATTTATTGCTACCTCACTAAATAATTTATAATCAGAATGAAACACACATATCTAAGCTTAAGAGTTAGCATTTACATACATGTCAGCTAAGATCATACTTATCTTTTTTGGTGTATGTTAACAAGGACTGACATTTTCTAGGTCCATACATTACTTAAAATGTTATTATTTCAGGATTTTTTTCCTGTATAAGTATAAGTATATTCATTGTTTAAGTATATCACCTTTTCTTAAACTGTTCACCCACTGATGAACATTTACCATGTTTCTTATTTCTGGCTATTATGAATATTGAACATGGAAAATATATCTCTGTTCTAGGATACAGAGTCTTTGGAGGATATGCCTATAAATATGTTTATTTGAAAATTGAGATAGATTGCTTTCAAATTTTTGAAGAATCATCACACTGATTTCAATAGTAGCTACAGTTATTCTCACTTCTATCATAAATTAATAATGTTCTCATTTCTCTGCATTTTCTCTAGGTTGTGTTGCCATTTGTTTTATTTGTCTTTTTATTTCTATTCAATTCTAGGAATTTTAAAATTCCTATTATGTCTTCATTCATCCAGTTTTGCTTTAGCAGCTTGTTGTTTATCTTTCAGCTCAGTAGAAAAATTCAATTTTTCTGCTTTTGCTTTTGCCAATGCTGGCCTTCTGTACTCTATTTTATAGAAAATTCCATGGGCCATTTGGAAACAAGTATATTATTTAGTGTTAGTGTGAAATGTTTTGTAGATTATTGCTAGTTCCATTTCATTTATCATTTTACATCCTGATTTTTCTTTTTAATTTTCCCCAACATATCCTATTTTTCACTGAGTGTAGAATATTCAACTAACTATAATTGTGTTCATATCAATTTGTGTATATTAGTCTACTGGTGATTCTTCTATGAAATTGAGTGCACCCGTATTTGGCCCATGAGTATGTATTATTGTATTTTCCTATGCTGCTATTTTATTTTTCTGTAATGTGTGTGGAATAGAATTTTGTTCCCCATTTTAAGAACATTTAATTGGGGTTCACTTATAGGTTTAGAGATTCCATCCATTATCATCAGGGAAGGTATGGTGCAAGAGCAGCTGAGACTTCTACATCTTCATCTGAAGGCTGCTAGAAGACTGACTGGCTCCTATGTCGTTAGGAGGGTCTCATTGCCCAGCCCTACTGTGACACACCTTCTCCAACAATGTCAAACCTATACCAACAAGACCACACCTCCTTATAGTGCCACTCCCTGGGCCAAGCATGTTCAAACTACCATATGCACTAAGGACAATATCCCTTGACATGAACCAAGGACCTTATATATATATATATATATCCCTGTGCCATATAGAGCACTGTCACAGGAATCATGTCTTATCTGGCCCACAGCTCTCATCTCCACTCAAGAAGAAGGAATCATTCTGAGTCATGGTCAGTTTGGAACTCTGCCAATCCCAGATGAAAACTGTAACTCTCTGGACAACACCCAGAAGAAGATGTCTCAAAGGTTTCTCTTTTCCATCTGGAATGTTTTCTGTGTTTAAAATGGATATGGTGGTTGAACTGTTGAAATGAATGGTCTTTTAACAAATGGTTTCTAAGCATAGAGAATGGACACTTCCTCTGAAAGTTAAGTAATTCTTGACTAACCCTCAGCTCTACCCTACTATTAACACATCCCTGTACCTAATCTAAAGACCATCCAAAACAGAGATATTTCGGAGGGCTGGTGAGTCTACTTGCAGTTAGCACAATCACCTGCTGTGTCTAAACATCCCCTTAGGGTTCTTGTCCTAGGGAAGCAAGGTGCTGTGGATGCTCAAAAAAATGATGGGACAGACAGTGCTAAGCACACAAAAGGCAATATGAAGGGATCATGTCTATTCAGAATGATACTACTCCAGCCTCTTCATGGATGCAGGCATACACTCTTGAATCCTATACATTGTCTAGTTTTCTGTCTTTAATGTTTCAGTAACTGGATGTTAGAATGCATGAAAGATAACAGGAGCTCTACTGGAGCTAAAGCTGTCTGACAGCCCTCTGTAGCCAAATCCTGCCCAGAGAGAGCTGGTATCCCAGGAGCATTATCATTCCTAATCCCAGATATGAGACCATCACTTTTGCTACAATAACTGTCCAAATAGGTACCCACCAGGAGCAAACAGGGGCCAGGAACCACAGAGCAGTGTGGGAAAGTATACTTCCAGTCACCATCTGCACCCAGAGGTAAGACTGTCCCACAGTTCTATATACCCAAATCCTGCCCAGAGAGATCTGGTCTCCCAGGATTGCTCCCACTCCAAATATTACAGGCTCATAGGCCCACAAGAGGGACAAGCTTCAATTAGAGACAGCAAAAACAACTAACATCAGAGGTAACCAAATAGTGAGAGGCAAGTGCAAGAATCTAAGCAATAGAAACCAAAATTTCTTGGCATCCTAAGAACCCAGTTTTCTTAGCATAGCAGTACTGGATACCCAAACACATGAGAAAAGCAAGACTTTGATTAGAATCAAATTTCATGGTGATGATAGAGGATGTTAAGAAGTACATAAATAACTCCCTTACATAAATACAGCAGAACACAGGAAAATGAGTAGAATCATTTAAAGAGGAAATGCAAAAATCCATTAAATAATTACAGGAAAACCATATCCACTAATTCTTCTGTAAGTTTCAGTGTATCTGGTTTATGTGGAAGTTATTGATCCACTTGTACTTGACATTTGTACAAGGATATAAGAATGGGTAGAAAAGAATGTGGGGAAGTGCCTTGAACACATAGTAAAGGGGGAAATTTTCCTGAACAGAACACACATTGTCATCGACAGTGCTACGGGTACCTGAAAGAGAATGGGGGACAAGAGATGTGAAGAAGAACGCCAAGACAAGAGTCTGATCAAGGCGACTACTTTATTTTTTTCCAAGGCAGAATTTATACCATAACAGAGGTAACAGGGGGAGGGGGCAAGTGGAAAACATTTATGCAGGCCTAGGACACAGTATTCGTGTGGTCAGCTGATGTCAAGAGGATGTTCGTTTTTCAAAAAGGTCACAGGTTTGTCTTATTATTAGTCAGCAGGATGTTGTTTTTTCAGAAAGGTTACAGGTCATCACATTGGGTATCTTAATGTCAGATGTATTTCTCAGCAAGATCAGAACTTTATCATATCATTATTCATCTTGACCACCTGTGGAGAAAGGAACACTCCTCCATTGTTGGGGGGATTGCAAGCTGATACAACCACTCTGGAAATCAGTCTGGTGCTTCCTCAGAAAATTGGACATAGTCCTACCCGAGGACCCAGCTATACCACTCCTGGTCACATATGTAAAAGATGTCCCATAATATGATCCACTATATTCATAGCAGCTTTATGTTTAATAGCCAGAAGCTGGAAAGAAACCAGATGTGCCTCAACAGAGGAATGGATACAGAAAATGTGGTACATTTACACAATGGAGTACTACTCAGCTATTAGAAACAATGACTTCATGAAATTCTTAGTCAAAAGGATGGAAGTAGTAAATATCATCCTGAGTGAAGTAACCCAATCACAAAAGAACGCACATGTTATATGTGGATATTAGCCCAAAAACTCAGAATATCCAAGACACGATTCATAGACCATATCAAGCTCAAGAAGAAGACCAAATTGTGGATGCTTTAGTCCTTCTTAGAAGGGAGCAAATACTCATGGGAGGAAATGGAAGGACAAAGAATGAAGCAAAGACTGAAATAAAGGCCATCTAGAAACTTCCCCACCTCAGAATCCATTCCATATGTAGCCACCAAACCCAGACAATATTGCTGATGCCAAGAAATCCTTGATGACAGGAGCTTGATATGGTTGTCTCCTGAGAGGCTCTGCCAGAGCTTTACTGATAAAGAATAGGATACTTGCAGCTAACCATGGGACTGAGCTCTGGGACATCAATGGAGCAGTTGGAGAAAGAACTTAAGAAGCTGAAGGGCTTTGCAACCCTATAGGAAGAACAACAATAACAACCAACCATATCACCCAGAGCACCCAGGGACTAAACCACAACCCAAAGAGTGGACCTGGAAGGAATCATGGCTCCAGCTCCATATGTAGCAGAGGATGGCATTCCCTGGCATCTTTAGGAGAAGTCCTTGTTCCGTTGAAGACTCATTTCCCCAGTGTAGGACAATGTCAGGGTGTTGAGGTGGGAGTGGTGGTATGGAATGGGAAGTATACTTATAGAAGTAGCAGGAGGGAGGGTAGTGAATGGGGGAACAGGGAAAGGTGATAACATTTGAAATGTAAATACATAAAATATCCAATAAAAAGATTAAAAAGGATGAAAGAAAAGGAAATGTAGAGGGGGGAGGATTCATTCCAGCTTCTATATACATTTATTGGGCAGAAAGTTTAATTTTTTTTATTTTTCTCAGTTGTTCTTTTAGCAACCAGGTAATCACTGTTACCTAGCATATTTGTTCTTTTTAGGCTATATGTGGTTTGTCCTCAAAACAATCCAAGGTGAAATGTGCAGAACTCCCCATGTTATAGATATTCCTTAAAAACCCTTTGCAAATGGCTTTGTATTCCTCACCCCAACATGGAAACAATGTGAGATGTCATTAAATGGCTGCTCATAAAATGTCTGGGAAATTTAAGTGAATTTGGATTTAGTTCAGATGTTTTTGGTCTAATTTTAAATTGAATTGTAGTCAGAACTTTATCAGTTCTGGAGTTATCAGAATGTGTCAGCAGTTCTCAGCAGGAGATTCTTTTGATTGTTAGATCTATAGAATGGTGTTTTCTTCTTCTTATACTTCTTCTAATCTTTCATGTTAATTTTTTCTTTCTCATTTGAATTACTGTTTTCAACTATACTTGATACTACATGATAACACTAATGGTTCATTAGTGGTATGTATTCTTTTCAGGCAACCAAAAACTCTATAACTGGACTTTTGACAAACATAGCAATAGGGAAATCATCCTTAGTACAGGAAATCTGGTTAAATACTTAAGGGTAGTAATGTTATAGATCTTCAAGGAGAATATAATACCAGAACTATTCAAATCTGGCAAAATTACTAATTACATTCTAAGCGTGTTTTTCTCATATGTACAGATAAGTGTAGCCCTCACCCCTAATCAGGGAAACTTCCCTTTTCAACAGATGGCTATCATTAAAAAAATACTTCAGTAAGTAGACCATGAGAACAAGCCTGGTAATGTCAAGCTAAAGGGACAGTAGGAGCTTCATCTGTTCCTGGCACCAGGCACCTATCACATTCTTGCAGATCCCCATAGATTTGTGGCAAGTAAGGGTAATGCACCAAGCCTTTCCTTGTGTAGATGAGGTATCTCTTACATCTCAGACCAAGACCATAGGAAAAGAGATCTGACCACAGTCAAGCAGGCTCAAAACAGAGTTCTCCATGTTAATTAGGTACCAAGAGGCCTGGAGGCTGTTGCCAATAAGCTTCCCTTCCCAGACATTCCTCCCTGCAAAAAGTATTTAATCTCAGGCCCACCCTGAGAAGTGGGTTATAGTTTTATGCATCTATTTTTCACTATGACTAAAAACACGGACTAGCTCTTTTCACCGATTTCTGCCATGGAAAGCCATGAAGAAAGATTTTGCCAACAGAGCTGAAACCTAATCTCCTGTAGAAGGCCTCTGTGTGCTCCCAGCCACAACTGCCAACAAGCCTGTATACACAACCAAGATAAGGACAATAATCTCCGCTGGGACAAGCCAGAGATCCTTTTCTCCTGGTCCCAGGCTGGATGCCATCCCCAACAAATGGGCCCCTGGCTCTGTTCTCTGTTCTTCTGTGACTCCCAGTGGTGCCTAGATGTCCAAGAGTCTGAGAACTCCATGCTCCCAGCCTCATCACAGGCCTTGGAACCCTGAACCAGCTCTAGTTTTACCACTTGTCATACTGCTCTTTATTACTCCTGGTGGGATACCTCAGTGCTTATCTATGGCCCAGCAACAACCTAGGTGGCAGTGTAGGATAAGCACAATCAAACTTCCTGTGTTCTTCCTCCCAAAGTGGCTATGCCCAGTGATGGAGCAGAAGTGGGCCAAAAGCCCTACATACTTCCATCAAAATGCAGAATTATGGATACCAATCATAAAGGCTATAACTGTGTCACATAATCATCAGTGATCATTGCAGAAGTGGAGGAAGAAAGATTGTAAAATATACAAGGTTTATGGAATTTGTTTTTAGAATGTGTCCTCTAGTAATGTCAGAAGGTATACCAATAAATTCTCACCAACATGATTGCCTAAACATGAATTGAAGAGACTATTACCAAAACTGCATGAGGAAAATAGCCCATGGTATGTAAATCATACACAAACAAATGAAGGCAACTGAACAAAGTTAAGAGCAGTAGAATTTGTAGTACCCTGGGAAAAGTATACCAATTGTTTCTTTAGCAGCCAAACATCAGCCTTGAAAACATACACAATTTCACAATATATGGACTGAGGAGGATATACATACATGCATACACACACACATAAACACACATGTACACACACATGTAACATATATCCATGGGCAACAATTAAAAAAAAACATACTATGAATTTGAAAAATAGTACAAAGTGGTGATAGTAATGTTTAATATTATTGTTATTGTAATGTCAAAATGAAAAATAATAAAATGACAATGATTAGACAGGAAAATAATGAAAGAAAATATGTTGTATAAAAATCCAAATAAAAGAAAATTTGAATATTCTATATTCTTGGAAATTTTACAGGATATGAAAAAATGTATGTATATTATTGTATCTTGATTAAATAAAAATCAATGATATATTTTAAAGAGACTTGTAAAACCAAGTAAAGTAAAAGCAATTGTTAAGTAGTTACCAAGTAAAAAGTTCCCCATGCTGGATTAACTCAATATTGACTTCTACCAATATATCAAAGAAGAACTAACATTAACTTAAGGCACAGAGTAGAACAGAAGGTTAAATACATGGCCTTAAATGATCTAAATGCATATTATTAAGTTATATGTGTAGGTCATGTGCAAATGTACCATATTTTAAAATCTGTTCATTCATTGGTATACATCCATCATGCACCCAATTCCTGAATATTGTGATTATTTCAGCTGGATTGTAATATATTTGCAGCAAGATAGAGAGTTCTTGGGGTATATGCCCAAGAATAGTAAGTTGAATCTTGAAGTTGATTATTTTTAACATTTTGAGGAAACTGTTATTACCATGTTAGCTGCATTTGTTTTAACATCCACTGGTAATTAATAACTGTTTCTTTTTCACTGCATCCTCACCAGCATTTGCTTTCATTAGTTTTACCAGCATTGGTCATTCTTATCAGTATAAGAAGAAATCACAAAATAATATTAATTTGAATTTCCTTCATAAAAAAGTTGTGGAACACCTTAAGTGTTTCTTCACCATTTATACTTCATCTTATGAAAATTAATTTTAAAGATTGTTCTTAAAATTCTCTGAATTTCTTCAGCAGTGTATGCTCTTATTTCTCATGTTTAATCTTTATTTTAATCAACTTAGTTACTTTTTTGTCTGTTTTACTACTGTTTTGTCAATCATATCAATCTTTGTGTAACCTTAAATCTTTGATTCTTTGATTTGGGAAACATTCTCCTTCATTTCAATTCCATTAAATCTAACTCTGTTCCTAATAATTTCTTCCCATATGATTGTTCTTGTTTTACTAGTACAATCAGATCTGACATTTAGTTATTACTTTCAGATCAATCAATTTTGGTATATATGGTATAATAAAAAATTCCTTTTGATTGTGTGTATTTGTGGGGTGTGTGTGTGTGTATGTGTGTGTATAAATATATTTGTGAATAATGATATGTTGACTTTTTAGATTCATTCAATTCTAGGAATTTTTGAATTATTTCTTGATGTTTCTTTCATCCGGTTTTGCTTTGGTCCTGTTTTGTTTTTCTTACATGAATTTGCATACTTTTATTTATTAGTTTTATTGTTATTAATATTTAGTGTGGTATACTTTCAACTTCTCTGCCATTGTTGAGGCTGACTTTCTGCTCTGTGTGGTATATTGTACAAACCAATACTGCCCATTAGGAAAGAATATATATTATTTAGTATTAGAGTAGTATAGTCTGACGATAAATTTTAGGTATACTTTATTTACCATTTAACTTCCTTGTCTGTATAAGTTCCCTTTTCTCAAATGGCCTGGGTTTTGGTGAGAATGAGATATCAAAATCACCCTCTATCATTTGTTGGTGTTAACAACTGAATATTAGTCTAGTAGTCTTTCTTTTAGAAAATCCGTTCTCTGGTTTCTAACTTCTTGAGTTCTTTGTATATATTGGATATTAACCCTCTATCAGATGCAGGATTGGTAAAGGTCTTTTCCCAAACTGTTGGTTGCTGTCTTGTTCCAATGACAGTGTCCTTTGCCTTACAGAAGTTTTGTAATTTTATGAGGTCCCATTTTTCAATTCTTGATCCCTAAGCATAAGCCATTGGTGTACTGTTCAGGAAATTTTCCCCAGTGCCCACATGTTTCAGGCTCTTCCCTATTTTTTCTTCTATTAGTTTGACTTTATCTGGTTTTATGTGGATGTCCTTAATCCACTTGGACTTGAGGTTTGTAATGGAGGATAAGAATGAATCAATTTACATTCTTCTACATGCTGTCCTCCAGGTGAACCAGCACCATTTGTTGAAAATGGTGTCTTTTTTTCCACTGGATGATTTTAGCTCATTTGTCAAAGATCAAGTGACCAAATGTGTGCGTTCATTTCTAAGCCTTCAATTCTATTGCACTGATTTATCTGCCTGTCTGTGTACCAATACCAAGCAGAATTTTTCATAATTGCTATGAATACAACTTGAGGTCAGGGATGGTGATTCCTCCAGAAGTTATTTTATTGATGCGAATACTATTTACTATCTTGAATTTTTTGTTGTTCCAAATGAATTTGCAAATTGATCTTTCTAACTCTATGAATAATGGAGTTAGAAACCAAATAACCCTATTAAAAATAGGGTACAGAGATAAACAAAGAATTCTCAACTGAAGAATATCAAATAACTGTTTGACAGAAGATGCTGGTGAGGATGTAGGGAAATGGGAACACTCCTCCACTGTTGGTCGAGTTGCAAGCTGGTACAACCACTGTGGAAATCAGTCTGGACATAGTCTACTTGAAGATCCAGCTATACTACTCTTGGGCATATACCCAAAAGATGATACCAACATAAAATGAAGACATGTGTTCACTATGTTCATATCAGGCTTATTTATAATAGCCAGAAGCTGGAAAGAACCTAGATGTCCTTCAACACAAGAATGGATACTAAAAATGTCTTACATTTACACAGTGGAGTACTACTCAGCTATTGAAAACAAAGACTACCCAAATTCGTAAGCAAATGGATGGAATTAGAAAATATCATCCTGGGGTTGGGGATTTAGCTCAGTGGTAGAGCGCTTGCCTAGTAAGCACAAGGCCCTGGGTTTGGTCCCCACCTCCGAAAAAAAAATAGAAAATATCATCCTGAGTGAGACAACCCAGTCACAAAAGAACACATATGGGATGTAATCGCTGATACATGGCTATTAGTCTACACGCTCAGAATACCCAAAATATAAATCACAGATCACATGAAGCTCAAGAAGAAGGATTACCAAAGTATAGATGTTTCAGTTCTTCTTAGAAAGAGGAACAAAAATATGTACAGGAGGAAATGTGGAGAAAAGTATGAAGCAGATATTAAACGAAAGGCCATCCAGATAATGCCACACCTGTGGATTCATCCCATATGCAGCCACCAAATCCAGACACTATTATGGATTTCCAAAAAGTGCATGCTGACAGGAGCCTCATATAGCTGTTTTCTGAGAGGCTCTAACAGAGCCTTACTGATACAGATGATGATGATGCTTACAGCGAACCATCAGACTGAGCACAGGGTCCCAAACGGAGCAATAAGAGAAAGGATTGAAGGAGCTGAAGGAGTTTGAAACCCCATAGAAAGTACGGCAATATTAACCAACCAGACCTCCCCTAGCTCCCAGGGATTAAACAACCAAACAGCGAATACACGTGGAGGGACTCATTGCTCCAACCACATTTGTATCAAAATATGTCATTTTCAGACATCAGTGGGAGGAGAGGCCATTGGTCCTGTGAAATGCTTCAGTGTCCAGAGATGCCAGTGTGAGGAGGCAGGTGTAAATGGGTAGATTGATGAGCACCCTCATAGAAACAGGGGAAAGGGGGATGGAATAGGGATTTTCTGGAGGGGAAACCAGGAAAGAGGTGACATTTGATATGTAAATAAATAAATTAGAAAATAAAAAAGAAAATTGGGTGAGTGTTCATCTATTTGGTCTATTTATTTTTACTATATTATTCTGATGTTTTTTTTCCTATTTTTACAAAGTCTCCCAAATTTTCTCTTATAATTGTATTTGATTTAATTTGATTTTTTTTCAGATATTGCTCTAGCTACTCATGTTTGTTACTTGTTTCCATTTTTCTGATTCTTTTTTCCTTTTACCCTATGGCGTTGTCTGTCTTTCCCTTTAATGTGTTAAAGATATAGTTTTGATTCTAATCCAGTGTGTTAACTTGCATCTCTCATTGTAACTCCTTGCTGAGTTGAGATAATGAAGAAATGATTTTTCAGGTCTTTTTTTGTTTGTTTTTCTACTCTTCTCCTACATTTCTTTTTATTCATGTTCATTTTTCATTTATTCTTCCTGACTCCTGGTCATGGATAACCCTCAATTCTAATATATATATATATATATATATATATATATATATATATATATATATATATATTATTTCTTTGGGACCAAGTCTGCTACCTGCATGTGGTTCCCATGTCCTTAAATGTACAGCCTGGTCTGGCCTCAGTGGACGGGGGGCATATACCTAGTCTGGATGTGACTGGATATTTGGGAATGGGAATGATTTCTCATCTCAAAACAGGAGAAAGGAGGTTGAGAGGAAGACTTGTATGAAGTGGTTTTAGGAGTTGAAGAAGGGCAAATATTGCATTTTAAAGAAAAAATAAGTTTAATAAAAATCCACATATCATTAGAAGTCACTGATTTTTATTGGAAAGCAAAGCTTATTGTACTGATTGATGTTGATTATCACCTTCATGGACATTACAATAAATATGATAACAAAGCTCTGAGACTATTTACCTAATAGAGATTTTGCAGCTTTGATGAATTTGTTTGGCTTGAATGAGGTGGGGTGCAATACTTCATCAGTGAATTCTTGAACAAAATAAAAAAGAACATGAACTAAGCAGCAAATTTCTTATAGTCTGTTTCCTGCCCACAGAACTATTGTAAATACTTGCTTCAAGATTATGTCAAATGACTTTCCAAACAGTAATTATACTAAATTCAAATGATTATATACCAGTGTAAAAATGTAGTCAAACACTGTCAGGGCAATATGGCACTACCAGAGACAATCTCTCCTATAACTGACCATAGTATTTCAGTGTAGCTATAGAGAAAATATGGCAAAGGTTCTTTTTAAAAAATAGTTATAATAAGCTTTAAACAGCACAAGAGCTGGGAGATATCTATTTCTACACTATTAAAATCTAGTTTTCTACTAATGATCTCAAGTTAATACTTAGTCTGTTTCACCTGGACTCCTTTTAAATCCAATTAGATAGCCTTCAGCACATTTTCACCACTCACCTATCCCATGGTGCCTTCTCTCTCCTACATTCACTTGATTCCCTCCCCCATGATTCCCTGCCAAGGCTTCAAGTTCTGGAACCCTAAACATTATCTATGTCTTCTGCCCAGTTAATGACTGTCTTTACCTTTATTTACCAATTAGAAATAACTTACAGTCAGGATTACATATTGTCACTTGAGTCTACTTGCAGAATCTCTGTACAAACTGTCTTATCTCTGTGTCAACCTGGTCTGGAGGTGGGGTGTTATGGAACATTAAAGAACCAAACCTCAATAATTCCCCTGGTAGTCCAATAAAATGCTCCTGTTCTCTTAGATATAATTTAAATATAATAATAACAATTATGAGAATTATAAGGTATGATACACATTTTAATGTCCAGTCCATTATAGTTAACATTTTAGATGAAATGTGTTACCATTTATTCTAACTTAATGAGTTTACAATTCTGTACCTAAATCATCTTTGATTTTAACTTATATTGCCATCCTAAAACCATATTTTAAAATCTAGACTAACTTCTTTAATGCTAAATAGCTTAAGTTTAATTGTGAGACTGTAATTCTTCAGTCTTCAACAGTGTCAGAGATTTGAGGACTAAATTTTATTTGAGTATCCAGGAAGCAAAAGAATGCATCTTCAAAAAAATCATAGAAATGACACAGATACCTTACCGCTTTGCTGATCCCCAATATTCCTTATAATGTTGGAGCATCTATTTTCAACTTTCTGGCTCATACCATTTGACAGACCTTAAGTGAAGCATGAAATCAGAGGGACTATCTTACTATGTCTTGGCAGAGCTTAGCAGTCAACTGTAGGTTGAGGTCAAGTTGACACATGATTGGATTGTAGAGAGTTTTTGTAAGGTAGGAGAGAGGAGGAAGAGAGATCAAAATGTAATCTATGGAGAAGGATAGTTCAGATTTAGGTGAACTAGTTTGATTTTATCTTGTCTAGATGGGAAGTTTATATCTTTCTCAATGGGCAATAAATTTATTCTGTGGATGAATTGTGGATTGAGAATTTAACATGTAAACCTAATCACTAAATTACAAGTTTCTGGAATTTTGATTTTACTGGGCTAAACAGTCAGTGTGAGAACGGAATGGCTGAGAGGCGATTGGAGTGTGTGGATCTGGTTCTGTTGCCTGCCTGGGATGAGAATGCACAGGACCCACAGAATTACATACATGTTTGTGTGTCAGGCTTGGTAACTACCTCCTAGAGGACTACATGCAGAGAGGCAGTTAAAAGGAAGACAGCCAAAAGTGGGTGGCTTGCTGATCATGTGGCAGAGTAGCAGCTGGAGCAAGCAGATCTGAATTGCTGTAAGAGATGGAAAATATTCCTTTTGAATTTATACTGGAGATGTTAACTATTCTGCATCTGTTTTCTTGTTTGTACAGCAATTTGTTTGCTGGTGAAATTAGGGCATTTCTTGTCCAGTGACTAGCTGGGAACAGTTGACGCAACTCCAAATGGAGATAATTAATGTTCTTCATCTTCTTTGTAGTATAATATGAGTTATGGTTACAAGCAGAACTGTATCATAGTTAAAAAATGTATTAGTAATAAAATAATTTTAAATATATATATATATATATATATTTGCGATAATACAGAATAGTATCTAACATGACTCTGAGTTTTATTGACTGTCAACTTGAATTGCTAAATTATCCTAAACAGTTTGTAATAACAGCTATTAAAAAGACTGGGATTAAACCTTGTATTTTTAAATGAGTTGCATAGGCATGATCAATACATAATGAATTATATCAATGGACACCATAAACCTCTATCAATATACAAAAATTCTATATCAATATAACTACATATAAGCTCAATTTACATTAAAATACAAGTATCTCTGCCAATGTAAGATTATGGCTATAAAATGCTTTTTGTTTAAGGGTAGATCTAATAATCCAGCATTTCTGTTTAATTTTCCCATTCTTTTCAACTTTTTTCTCTTTACCTAAGAAACAAAATGATAAAGAAAAGGAAAGAAAAAAAAAATAAAGATTCATGAGTCTATGTTCTCTATTTTGTTTCCTTCCTTTCCAAAATTATAATTTTTTTGTAAATTATACATTAAAATGACAATATATCTATAATGTATAAAATAACCAAAACCATTTTTACAAGTTTAAGGGATTAGGATGACAGTATCCTTATAATTCCTACCTGCTAAATTGAAGTAAAGAATTCTTGTGTGGGAGCTCAAAGGAAATTGGAGAAATGGTTAATTAAAAATAAAGCTATCTGGTATCATTAGTTGTCCAGTCTTTATGTGTTGAGAATGTTCAGAGCTTAACTGAATCCTGAGTGAAACCTTCTGAAAAGTTGGATGAACCAAAGTGTTTGGAGATTAGCAGTCTTTTCTGGAAGATGTTCTGGAAACAAGTGTCTGGAAACAGGATCAGTTGAGGCAGGATAAGCCAGAGAGCTGGAAGAGCAGGTCATTTTGGCAATCCTTAAAATGATTCTTGTCAGGGATACATTCATTGTGTTTCATGTAATATATAAATCTCACTACTTTAGTTCTATAAAGAAATTTGTATGGAATGGGCAAGGTAAACAGATCAGATATGTTTGATTTTTTCTACTGTTTTTGAGCAAGTGAAAGACAAATGCCTTTTTTATGAGTTAGTTTAGTCAATAACCAAATTTTTCAATAAACAAGTTTTCATTCGGGTCATAAGAAAGATTATATGAATTTTGAAGACTTTGCAGCCAATAAGATTCATTGACTATGTATATCTGATATTCTGGATAGAGAAAATTTTAAGATAGAGGTAGAGACCACCAATACTGCCCACTCCTGCCACATCCCTGCCCCAAGAGGAAACTGTTTAGAGCCTCTGGGAACAGGAAGATTGGGGCAGTCAAGCAGCAGGTCCCTTGCGGTCCAGACACCTTCCAGATCTGAAGGGAACAGGTCAATAGCTCACTGCACCCAAATCCCTTGGGAGGGAGAGCTAAACTTTCAGAGGGGCAGACACACCAGGGAAGCCATAAGAGACTACACTCTGCCAACATTTCTGAATCCAGAGGAAAATACCTAAGGTCATCTGGGACTCCTGTGCACAGGGGCCCAGAAAAGTGTGAGGCAGGCCCTTCTGGTTGCTACCCTTGTGGAGAGCTCAAACGCAGCTCCCCAGGAGCAACTTCAAGCCCAGGAACACAGATAAGACCAACTTTCTGCTCCAAGGGACCTGTTTGGTGGACTCAGGATACACACCCACAGGAACAGCTGAAGACCAGTAGACAGGAAATACTACGTGCTTGAAAGCAGAACACTGTGTTCCCATAACTGGCTGAAAGAAAACAGGAAAACAGGTCTACAGCACTCCTGACACACAGGCCTATAGGACGGTCTAGTCACTGTCAGAAATAGTACAACAAAGTATAACCAGAGACAACCTGATGGGGAGAGGCAAGTACAGGAACAAAAGCAACAGAACCCAACACTGCATGGCATCATCAGAGCCCAATTCTCCCACCAAAGAAAACACTGAGTATCCAAACACACCAGAAAAGCAAGATGTTGATTTTGAATCTCATTTGATCATGATGATGGAGGACTTCAAGAAAAACATAAAGAACTCCCTTAGAGAAATGCAGGAAAACATAAACAAACAACTAGAAGCCTATAGAGAGGAATCACAAAAATCCCTGAAAGAATTGTAGAAAAACACAATCAAACAGGTGAAGGAATTAAAAATGGAAATAGAAGCAATAAAGAAAGCACAAAGGGAAACAACCCTGGAATTAGAAAACCAAAGGAGGAGATAAGGGGCCATAAATAGAAGCATCACCAATAGAATACAAGAGACAGAAGAGAGAATCTAAGGAGCAGAAGATTCCATAGAAATCATTGATACAACTGTCAAAGATAATGCAAAAAGAAAAAAGTGACTGGTCCAAAACATACAGTAAATCCAGGACTCAATGAGAAGATCTAACCTAAAGATAGTAAGTATAGAAGAGAGTGAAGACTCTCAGCTCAAAGGACCAGAAAATATCTTCAAGAAAATCATAAAAGAAAACTTCCCTAACCTAAAGTAAGAGATGCCCATAAACTTACAAGAAGACTGCAGAACTCCAACTAGATTGGACCAGAAAAGAAACCCCTCCTGTTACATAATAGTCAAAACACCAGATGCACGAAACAAAGAAAGAATATTAAAAGCAGTAAGGGGAAAAGGTCAAGGAATATATAAAGACAGACCTATCAGAATTACACCAGACTTCTCACCAGAGACTATGAATGCCAGAAGTTCCTGGAGAGATGTCATACTGACCCTATGAGAACACAAATGCTAGCATAGGTTACTGTATCCAGTAAAACTCTCTATTAACATATATGGAGAAACGAAGATATTCCATGACAAAACCAAATTTACACAATATCTTCACATCCATATATGAATATAACAGTAAGCAACAATCACTATTCCTTAATATCTGTCAATATCAATGGACTCAATTCCCCAATAAAAAGACATAGATTAACAAACTGTATACACTACGAGGACCCTGCATACTGCTACCTTAAGGAAACACATCTCAGAGTCAAAGACAGGCACTACCTCAGAGTGAAAGGCTGGAAAACAACTTTCCAAGCAAATGGTCTGAAGAGGCAAGGTGGAGTAGCCATTCGTCCTATAGACCACCACGGGTAAAGCTGGTCTTCAGTATAAATAAGGGAAGAATGCCCACATATACATGGAAGTTGAACAATGCTCTACTAATGATAACCTGGTTAAGGAAGAAATAAAGAAAGAAATTAAAGACTTCTTAGAATTTAATGAAAATGAAAGTACAACATACCCAAACTTATGGTACACAATGAAAGCTGTGCTAAGAGGAAAACTCACAAAACTGACTGCCTACAGAAAGAAAAAAGAGAGAGCATATATCAGCAGATTGACAGCACACCTAAAAGCTCTAGAATAAAAAGAAGCAAATACACCCAGGAGGAGTAGAATGCAGGAAATAATCAAACTCAGAGCTCAAATCAACCAAGTAGAAACAAAAAGGACTATACAAAGAATCAACAGAACCAAAAGCTGGTTCTTTGAGAAAATCAACAAGATAGATAAACCCTTAGCCAGACTAATGAGAGGATGCAGACAGTGTGTCCAAATTAACAAAATCAGAAATGAAAAGGGAGACATAACTACAGAATCAGAGGAAATTCAAAAAATCATCAGATCCTACTACAGAAGCCTATATTTAACAAATCTTGAAAATCTGGAGGAAATGGACAATTTCCTAGACAGATACCAGGTACAAAAGTTAAATCAGGAACAGATAAACCATTTAAACAACCCCATACCTCCTAAAGCGGTCATTAAAGGTCTCACAACCAAATAGACCACAGGTCCAGATGTGTTCCGTGCAGAATTCTATCAGACGTTCATAGAAGACCTCAGACCAATACTATCCAAACTATTCCACAAAATTGAAACAGATGCAGTACTACCAAACTCCTTCTATGAATCCACAATTTCTCTTATATATAAACCACAGAAAGACCCAACAAAGGAAGCTAACTTTAGACCAATTTCTTTATGAATATTGACACAAGAATACTCAATAAAATTCTTGCAAAATGAACTCAACAGCACATCAAAACAACCGTCCATCAGGATCAAGTAGGATTCATCCCAGGCATGCAGGGATGGTTTAATATATGGAAAACCAACAACATAATCCACTATATAAACGGACTGAAAGATAAAAACCACATGATCATTTCATTAGATGCTGAGAAAGCATTTGAAAAATTATACTCCTCTTCATAATAAAAGTCCTGGAAAGGATAGGAATTCAATGCCCATATATAAATATAGTAAAGGCCATATACAGCAAAACAGTAGCTAATACTAAACTAAATGGAGAGAAACTTGAAGCAATCCCACTAAAATCAGGGACTAGACAATGCTACACATTCTCTCCCCACTTATTCAATATAGTTCTTGAAGTTCTAGTCAGAGTAATCAGACAACAAAAGGGGATCAAAGGGACACAGATTGGAGAAGAAGAAGTCAAAATATCACTATTTGCAGATGATATTATAGTATATTTAAGTGATTCCAAAAGTTCCACCAGAGAACTAATAAACCTGATAAACACCTTCAGCAAAATGGCTGGGTATAAAGTTAACGCAAATAAATCAGTAGCCTTTCTCTACACAAAAGAGAAACAAGCTGAGAAAGAAATTAGGGAATCAGAACCCTTCATACTAGTACCAAATAATATAAAATACCCCAGTGTTACTTTAACCAAGCAAGTAAAAAAATCTGTATGATAAGAACTTCAAGCCTATGAAGAAAGAAAGTGAAGAAGATATCAGAAGACAGGAAGATCTCCCATGCTCATGGATTGGCAGGATTAATATAGTAAAAATGGCCATTTTACTATAAGAGATCTACAGTTTCCATGCAAGTCCCATCAAAATACCAATCCAATTCTTCAGAGAGATAGACAGAAAAATTTGCAAATTCATCTGGAATAAGAAAAAACCCAGGATAGCTAAAATGATCCTCAACAATAAAAGGACATCCGGGGGAATCACTATCCCTGAACTCAAGCAGTATTACAGAGCAATAGTGATAAAAACTGCATGGTATTGGTATAGAGACAAACAGAACAGTGGAATAGAACTGAAGATACAGAAATGAACCCACACACTTATGGTCACTACGTTTTTGACAAAGGAGCCAAAACCATCCAATGGAAAAAAGATGGCATTTTCAGCAAATGGTGCTGGTTCAACTGGAGGTCAGTATGTAGAAAAATGCAGATCGATCCATGCTTATCACCCTGTCCAAGGCTTAAGTGCAAGTGCTTCAAGGACCTCCACATCAAACCAGATACACTCAATCTAATAGAAGAAAAAGTGGGGAAGAATCTCGAACACATGGGCACTGCAAAAAATTTCCTGAACAAAACACCAATGGCTTATGCTCTAAGATCAAGAATTGACAAATGGGATCTCATAAAACTGCAAAGCTTTTGTAAGGCAAAGGACGCTGTTGTTAGGACAAAATGGCAACCAACATATTGGGAAAAGATCTTTACCAATCCTACAGAAAGCTTATGGGCAAAATATACAATGATTCAAGAAGTTAGACTGCAGGGAGACAAATAACCCTATTAAAAAATGGGATTCAGAGCTAAACAAAGAATTCAAAGCTGAGGAATGCCAAATGGCTGAGAAACAACTAAAGAAATGTTCAACATCTTTAGTCATAAGGGAAATGCAAATCAAAAGAAACCTGAGATTTCTCCTAACACCAGTGAGAATGGCTAAGATCAAAAACTCATGCATGAGCTCAAAAACTTGTGAGCATGTGGAGTAAGAGGAACACTCCTCCATTGTTTGTGGGATTGCAGACTGGTACAACCATTCTGGAAAGCAGTCTGGAGGTTCCTCAGAAAATTGGTCATTGATCTACCTGAGGACCCAGCTATACCTCTCTTGGGGATATACCCAAAAGATGCCCCAACATGGGGCTGGGGATTTAGCTCAGTGGTAGAGCGCTTACCTAGGAAGCACAAGGCCCTGGGTTCGGTCCCCAGCTCCGAAAAAAAGAACCAAAAAAAAAAAAAGATGCCCCAACATATAACAAAGACACATGCCCACTATGCTCATAGCAGACTTTTTATAATAGTCAGAAGCTGGAAAGAAACCAGATGCCCTTCAACAGAGGAATGGATACAGAATATGTGGTACATCTACACAATGGAATACTACTCAGCTATCAAAATCAATGACTTTATGAAATTCATAGGCAAATGGATGGAACTGGAAAATATTACCCTGAGTGAGGTAACCCAATCACAGAAAAACACACATTGTATGCACTCATTGATAAGTGGCTATTAGCCCAAATGCTTTAATTACCCTAGATGCACAGAACACATGAAACTCAAGAAGAATGACCAAAATGAGAATGCTTCACTCTTTCTTTAAAAGGGGAACAAGAATACTCTTGGGAAGGAATAGGAAAGCAAAGTTTAGAACAGAGGAAGAAGATACACCTATTCAGAGCCTGCCCCTCATGTGGCCCATACATATACAGCCACCAAACTAGATATGATGGATGAAGCAAAGAAGTGCAGGCCGACAGGAACCGGATGTAGATCTCTCCTGAGAGACACAGCCAGAATACAGTAAATACATAGGCGAATACCATAATTAAACCACTGAACTGAGAACGGAAGCCCCGTTGAAGGAATCAGAGAAAGGACTGAAAGAGCTTGGAGGGGCTTGACACCCCATATGAACAACAATGCCAAGCAACCAGAGCTTCCAGGGACTAAGCCACTACCCAAAGACTGTACACGGACTGAACCTGGGCTCCAACCTCATAGGTAACAATGAATAGCCTAGTAAGAGCACCAGTGGAAGAGGAAGCCCTTGGTCTTGCCAAGACTGAACCCCCAGTGAAAGTGATTGTTGCGGGGAGGGCGGTAATGGGGCAAGGATGGGTAGGGGAACAGGGAGAGAGAGGGGAGGGGAGGGGTTAGGCAGATGTTGGCCTGGAAACCAGGAAAGGGAATAACAATCAAAATGTAAATAAGAAATACCCAAGTTAATAAAGATGAAAAAAAAAGAGAGATAGGTGTTGTATGGTTTGAAATATTATTATAGAGTATATATTGTTCATAGGTTATAAAATATGAAGTCCAGGAACTAATATAGAAGCACTATTGTTTATAAAACTGTACAAAAGGAATGCCATTTAAAATGTGCTATCATAATTGGTAATATATTATCTTATTTTATTCTTTGAAGTTTTTAATTATAATCTAGAGCAAAAGCACAGTGGTCTACATTTATAGCCTTTGCTACTACATGGAAGGACCACTGGATCTCAGAAAACACAAGCGAGGAAAACACAGTGATCTATTTCTTTTAGTCTCTCCTTCACATACATACAGATATTATAAAGTACCTGACTGAGACTGCATGCATATGAAAGTAGTTCATTTTTACAAATTTCTAGATAAAATATTTGGAATTTCAAAGATTAAGTGAAAAGTAAATTAAATAAAGATTTTCCATAGTCTCATGCTTATATTATATACCATTGAAACAAGAATATACATTTTAATGTCATTCTTTTGAATAAATTGCAATAATAAACTTTCCATTTTTGAAACACATAAGTCTGAGGTAGTAGTTCCATTTTATAATCTCACCACTCAGAAGATAAATGCTACAAGGTTATGAGTTCAAAATCAGACTAGTTCATAGAATAAGAACCTACTCTTTACCAATACCATACCAAACAAACTAAACAAAACAAAACAAAGCATGAATAATTTCTTTGCAATAATGCTGTTTGGGAGACAGTACTTAATCTCACAGATTTTCTTCATCTAGGTCTCTTGTGCACAATCATACAGAATGCTTTCAAAAACCCTTAAAATATTTTTCATGAGCATGACTTTTTATTTTCATGAAGTAATAAAATATGTTTGTTTAATTATGTGCAGAAGTCAGTACACTCTTGCCTCAGACCTGAGATACAATGTCTATAAGACGTTGTGACACCAAAACTTGCATGACATTACCATCAAATTTGAAGCATGCAGTCCCTTGGGAAATTTAAATGTATTTATATTTCTAGGAATTGTTTATATTCATTATTCATAGGACACTGTTTTGAAAACAAAATATATAGTAGAATTTCTAAAGTTAAGTAAATCTTGGATGCACTATCACACACACACAATTTCTTTATGATTACGGAGAACATAAAATCTACTGTGAAATATTTAAAAGCACAATTATTATTAACAATAGTTACCACGTTTCACTTTCTCTCTATTTTTATAGGTTTCTTGGAACTTTCAATGTTTATGTGCCCTCAGAGTGACTGATGTGACCCTTCCACAATTTCATGCAGATCTGTCTACTGTAAACACATACCTATAGGAAAACCTATGTTCATGAGCACAGCTCTGAATCGCAACCTACAGATACATAAGTGAAGCATAATATATAAACATTTAACACAGAGTTAATATGAGAAGTCTATTTTTATTTTTTTACTTATGAACACATTAATTAATATAAGATACTATAGGTTTGTCATGTGAATAATTTCAGATATAAAGTAACATCATCGTTGGGTCTTCTGTCTCTATAATGATTGCTTTAATTTTTTGTTGGCTTTTAAAGGAGTTAGAAATGGAAAACATGGGGGTTGGGGATTTAGCTCAGTGGTAGAGTGCTTGCCTAGCAAGCGCAAGGCCATGGGTTCGGTCCCCAGTTCCGAAATAAAGAAAAAAAAAAAAAGGAAATGGAAAACATGGCCTTGTAAAGCTAAGCATGTTCACTATTAGTGAGAAATCTCTCTAAATCTTTGATGACTGCTATAAAATATATCCTTTTTCCTTATGATGAATTAAGTTCTCAAGTAAGTGTAATTTATAGAACTATTTTATAGGATGAAGATAAGCAAAACTTAAGATTTAGTAAGATTTATTACTTTTAGTATGGAAGTAATATTCTACAGAAGGCATATCTGAGAACTGAAATAAAAAGAATTGATAAATGTGAGAATAAATTGCAATAAAATGTCAGGATATGTAGGGATGTGCATTCTAGTGGCAGAACATGTGTTTAGTATGAACAGGACTTTGGATTTGTTCTCCAAAACCAAATATACTAACACAAACATAGCTTTCATAAACCTATACATATAAAAAATATTCACAACAGCTATTTAATACGGATGAATTTTTATACCAGATTATGAAATAAAAGTTTTTCTAGAAGTGCTGGAATGTTGTTAGTACATTATTAATTTTGTTCTTTTGTGGTATGCTCTGCCATGCACTATTTCATGAAAGTGACTGAAGGTTTACATAAAATTGAGCCAGGGGAAAAGCAAATAATTTAAGTAGAGAAAGCAAAATTATTAGAATTATCTCATAGTCCAATGTAGTGTGTTATTGTCTTGCATTGAAGGAAAGTCTGTAGTAATAGTATGACTCTGATTGCCAATGTATGACATCATTGTGAGATTTTAAATTTAAAATGTTCGTGGTTAAAACATAGGGGCTGAGAAGAGTGTAAATTGTCTCCCATGGAACATTAAAATAAAAGTCAGCCTTATTTATTAGGAAACTTTTGGTGTTGAACTGCCTGCCAGCTATGCATTTCCTCTGGGCTTATCAGGGGACTTGTTAGAGTGTTGCAGTGTGACAATTAAAAAGTTACAATTTAGTATTGGCAATTACAGGGTCAAGAATTTACAGTATTATCTCAGGAGGACATAGAAAAATAACCTCAAGGTATATACCTTAGCTGACCTGACAATAATGAGTTCCCCAGTTGATTTAAGTATAACTTGGCAGTGTTGAAATCAAAGCAAAACTTTGGCAAAACATTTCACTTTTCTTTTGGGATTATCTATGATTTTCATGAAAAACACAGGACTATTAGTTGTTATTCAACATACTTCCTCCGTGCTTTGAATTGTTTTGGGAGATGCAGGACAGTACTATCTAAAATCATTATCTTGAAATATAACTGCACTTGAGTCCTTGATGGTGGAGTTGAACTCTTTAATTGCTTTGTTTATATTCTAATAGACTTTTCTGTGACTGATTATTCACTGTTAAAGTAATATTTTCAAGGAAAGTATTTCAAGGAAAGTTTATACTGTAAACTTCTATTATTTTAATTTTTCACACTCCAACATTTATAGTAAAATCCTCACTGACTGCAGATATATTTAACTATTTTATATTCTGTAAAACTGCAGTACTTAAATTCCCCAATTCATAAGAAATATTTAATTACTGAAAGATTGCATACATATATATTATATATATATTGCATATGTATATTATGGAAAAACCTAAAGACACACACACATATACACATATACTCCTCTATTTCCCTATGCTAACAGGAATCATGCGTACAGAAGAATTTACATGATAGATGGACTGATAAGAGTTATTTCATCCATATGTCCACCTCCCCTTTCATGAAATAGAATGTACTCTTTATTTTATAAAACATCTGCGATAAGCCAAGTTTCGTGAATTATCATCCTTTTCAATTGCTTGAATGAGCAGCCTCTTGTCACAAACTATTTCTATCTTTTTCTAATTAGCAGGGTACTTTTCCAAGTGTTTAAATATACATTTTAACGTATTGGGAAAATCAATAATATTCAAAATTATGAAATAAATCCCCTCAGGATTAAGTAAGGATATTTGGACACACTATACCATGGCAGTGCAAGACACATGCTACAGAAAAGTAAAGAATATATTCAAAATGTCTAAGAAAAAAGAGAGATCCAATTGATGCATGTAGAGTTCACAAGTTTTGAAGACCCAGCACATGAATTGGAATGAATTCATTGGTGGAGACATTGCTGAACAAGATTGTTTAGCAACTATTTTTATTTTTTGAAGTTTTAATTGAAGTTGAAAATAATTTTATTAAAGTTGAAAATAATGTTTAATGTATTGATAAGTGCTGCATGATTTCCAATAGTAAAAGTGACCAACCATGGGATCCAGTGACTGAGCATATATTCAAAGGAGGTGAAATCAGAATAAGAGAAATTTCCATACATTATTGCAACATATTCACACCAGTTGATATATCACTTCAGCCTAAATAACCATCACATAAAGGATAAATAAATGTGGCACCTAATGGCATACTTTTCATCCATAATATCGAATTAAAGTATTATGAACTAATATATAATAAAAATATAATATAGTATAATCATATACATGAGCTGTGGGAAAATCTGAATATATTGAAGGTGTATAAAGCTCATGGTCGATATAGAACAAGAATAAATTATTTTTACGGGTTTTGAAACTGCTTGCTTTGGGACTGTAATAGCCCAGAATAAATGGGGAAATGCATGAAGGGTGGAGGAGAGCTTCAACCCAGATACCTTAATGAGTACAACAGGCATTGGCTCCCTCCGCCTCCCAACATGGTGCCAAAAAGTTGGATGTCCCACTATAAATCATAGTCAGAATTTACTACCCTAACAGTGTTTAACAATTAAAAATTTCCCACCCACATACCCATGCACCTCCTATGCCCTGATATGAAGATGAAGTATCTTCCAACAACGCTGTCCTGGCAAATTGTTCATGGCCCCACAAAACTTGCTCCATAGATGCTGCCCATCTGCCCAGTGGCATAAATACCCACCACCAATAAACTGAGCCAGTTCTACAAGCTGTTTCACTGTGTGTGGAGAGATCAAGAGCATGCATTATTTGTGCATGGGTAGTGTGCACATGTGAACTACGAAGCCACAATAGTTAGGTAGATCTCTCAGAGCTCTAGTTAGTACCATTCACAGTGTTTCTGACCTCTTACAAAGGTGCTGTGATCCAAACTCCTGACTATTAATATCATACAACCTTACTTGTAGCATTCACTCTAGCTTATTTCAATGAGCTGTTAAAGCTAGCCAGTGGGGAGAAAGACTTCAGGTTGGAATAAAGGTCTTTACTGCTTTATCTGGCAGAAGGCTTGAGTGTACAGCATACAGAGAACTTTAAAATCTGATCATGAAGAATAAAAGGAGTTCAATTTAAAATATGAACATAAAGTATACAGAGAATTCTGAAAGATGAAATACAAATGGCTAAGATATGTGTATTTGTTTCTGTTTGTTTTAGAGCTTTTAGGTGTGCTATCAATCTGCTTATGTATGCTTTCTCCAGTTTCTTTTTGGAGCCACTCAAAGTTATGCGTTTTCCTCTTAGCACTGTTTTAATTTTGTCCCATAAGTTTAGGAATGTTGTACCTTCATTTTCATTAAATTCTAAAACTCTTATTTATTTGTTGCTTGACCAAGTTATAATTGAGTAGAACATTGTTAAACTTCCATGTATATGTTGGATTTTGATAATATTTGTTCTTGTTGACCACCAGCCTTAATCCATTGTGATCAGATAGGATGCATGGGATTATTTCAATCTTCTTGTATCTGTTGAGACCTGTTTTGTAACTGATTATATAGCCAATTTTGGAGAAGGTACCATGAGGTGTTGAGAAGAAGGTATATCTTTTGTTTAGGATGAAATTTTCTATAAATATCTGTTAAATCCATTTGGTTCATAACTTCTGTTTCTCTGTCTCTATTTAGTTCCTGTTTCCATGATGTGTCCATAAATGAGAGTGGGGTGTTTTAATCTCCCACTATTATTGTATGTTGTGCAATGTGTACTTTGAGCTTTAGTAAAGTTTCTTTTATAGAAGTAGGTGCCCTTGCATTTGGAGCACAGATCTTTAGGATTGAGAGTTCATCTTGGTACAGTTTTCCTTTGATGAATATGAAGTGCTCTTCATTATCTTTTTTGATGATTTTTGGTTGAAATTCCATTTTACTCAATATTAGAATGGCCACTCCAGCTTGTTTCTTCGGACCACTTACTTCGAAAGGTTTTTCCAGCCTTTTACTCTAAAGTAGAGTCTGTCTTTGTCTCTGATGTGTGTTCCTATATGCAGCAAAAGACTGGGTTCTGTCAAGTATCCAGTCTGCTAATCTATGTTTTTTTATTGGGGAATTGAGTCCATTGATGTTAAGAGATATTAATGAAGAGTGACTGTTGTTTCCTGTTACTTTTGTTGTTAGAGGTGGAATTACATTTGTGTGGCTTTCTTCTCTTGGAGTAGTTGCAAGGAGATTACTTTCTTGCTTTTTCTAGGGTGTACTTTCCCTCCTTGTTTTCGAATTTTCCATTTATTATTCTTTGTAGGGATGGATTTGTGGAAAGATATTGTTTAAATTTGGTTTTGCAATGTAATATCTTGGTTTCTACACCTATGTTAATTGAGATTTTTCTGGATATAGTAGCCTGGGCTGGCATTTGTGTTCTCTTAATATCTGTATGACACTTGCCCAGGACCTTCTGGAAGAAGTCTGGTTTAATTCTGATAGGTGTGCTTTTAGATGTTACTTGACCTTTTTCCCTTACTGCTTTCAATATTCCTTTTTTTTTTTTTTTTTTTTTTTGGAGCTGGGTACCGAACCCAGGGCCTTGTGCTTGCTAGGCAAGCTCTCTACCACTGAGCTAAATCCCCAACCCAATACTTCTTTTTCTTATTCTTTGTGTTTGTGTGTGTGTGTGTGTGTGTGTGTGTGTGTGTGTGTGTGTGTGTGTGTGTGTGTGTGTTCGGGGTTTTGATTATTACATGACAGGAAGAATTTCTTTTCTAGTCCAATCTCTTTGGAGTTCTCAAGGCTTCTTGTATATTTGTGGGTATATTTTTTTTAGGTTAGGGAAGTTTTCTTTCATAATTTTGTTGAAGATATTTCCTGACCATTTAACTTGGGAGTCCTCACTCTTCTGTATGTATTTTCCTTAGGTTCGATCTTCTCATTATGCCCTGGGTTTCCTGGATGTTTTTGGTTTAGGAGCTTTTGGCACTTTACATTATATTTGATGGTTGCTTTCTATGGTATCTTCTGCCCCTGAGATTCTCTCTTCCACCTCTTATATTCTGTTGGTGATGCCTGTGTCTATGCCTCCTGATCTCTTTCCTGAGTTTTCTAACTCCAGGGTTGTCTCCCTTTGTGATTTCTTTATTCTTTCTTTTTCCATTTTTAGACCTTGGATGGTTTTTTCAATTCCTTCACCTATTTGCTTGTGTTTTTCCACAATACTTTAAGTGATTTTTATGTTTCCTCTTGAAGGACTTCTACTTGTTTACCTGTGTTGTCTTGTATTTCTTTAACAGAGTTATATATGACTTGCTTAAGGTTCTCTATCATCATCATGAGATGTGATTTGAAATCCAAATCTTGCTTTTCCAGTGTGTTTATACCCAATATTTGCTTTGGTGGAAGAACTTGGCTCTTATGAATCCAATTATTGTTTGTTTCTATTACTTGGTTTCCTATGCTTGCCTCTTGTCATCAGGTTGTCTCTGTGTTAGCTTGACTTGCTGTATCTGACAGTGTCTTGACCCTCCTGTAAGTCTATGTATCAGTACTCCTGTAGATTTGGTTTTCTTACAACTGGAACTGGGAACAGAGAGCTGCCCCTGGTTTTGTGTGTCTTAAAGCCTCCAGGTAGGTTGTTTGGAGCAGAGGAGTTGGTCTCACATCTGCTCTCAGGTGTGTTGGCATTTCTGGTGACTGGCTTTTAGCTCTGGGTACAGGCAGAGTCTGGAAGTTTCCTGCTCCTGACTGGTCCTAGGTTCCTTTGCCCAGAGGGCACAGAGGGCACTAGGCAGGTTAGTTTTGGGCCAGGAATAGTAGCAGAAATGGTTGTCTTTCCTCAGCTCTCAGGATTGTCTGTACTTAGCGTCTAGCTCGCTCCCCACAGGATTTAGGTACAGAGAGTTGCTGTCAGTTTGTATAAAAATTAAACCTATGTCTTAAAATTAATATAAAATTAGCGAAGTCATAGAATATAATGCTTACTTTAGCAAAGCTATATATCCTGGGGAAAATACTGAATGATGCATGGATGAATTAATAGCAGTATATTTGATACTGCCAATTTTTTCTCAATTATAAACTTTTTACATAATCTCCCATAAAATACATGTCCACACTATGGAACATTAATTAACCATAAGAAACTACACCCTCATAGAAGCAGGTAGAAGTGGGGATGGTATAGGTTTTGCAGAATGGAAACTGGGAAAGAAAATGTAGATAAATAAAATAACCAATAAAGTTTAAAAAAATTAAAATAAAAATTCTAACACTTCTGAATAAAAACTAAGTTGTTTAACTTACATTTTATTTTTTTAAATATTTATTTATTATGTATACATCATACAGCTTTCTGCCTGCATGTACACCTGCAAGCCAGAAAAGGGCATCAGACCTCATTACAGATGGTTGTAAGCCACCATGTGGTTGCTGGGATTTGAACTCAGGACCTCTGGAAGAGCAGTCGGTGCTCTTAACCACTGAGTCATCTCTCCAGTCTTACATTTTATTTTTTTATTTGAAATTTTATATATTTACTTTTCAAATCTTATCTCCTTTCCGCTTTCCATTCTGGAAACCCCTCATCCTATCTTCCCTCCCCCTGCTTCTATGAGGGTGCTTTCCACCCACCCACAAACTCTCCCCTCCCTGCCCTAGCATTCCACTACATCGGGGCATCGAATATTCCCAGTACCAAAAGCCTCTCCTCCCAACTAGTGGCTGAAAAGGCCATCCTCTGCTATATATATATATATATATATATATATATATATATATATATATATATATATATATATATATATATATATGTGTGTGTGTGTGCTCTGGGTTCCCCCATGTGTATTCATTGGTTGGTGCTTTAGTCCCTGGGAGCTCTGGGAGGTCTGTTTGGTTGCTACTGTTGTTCTTCCTATGGGTTGCAAACCCCTTCAGCATCTTCAGCTCTTTCCAACTTCTCTATTGTGGACTCCATGCTCAATTCAATGGTTTTCTGTATACATCTGCATCTATATTTGTTAGACTCTGGGATAGCCTCCAAGGAGACAGCTATACTAGGCTCCTGTGTGCATTTATGCTGTCACAGGACTTCTTATCATCCACAATGTTGTCTGGGTTTCGTGTCTATATGAGATGGATTCCCCATACAGTTTAAATGAAAATGTGTCAGAAGTTATCGTGATGATTTATTAATAGAATATAATAAGAGGAAATTACAAAATCATTTGTTTGATTTATACTATTTTAAACATATCTTAATTAATTTTTGAGAATTTCATACTTGTGTGCAAAGTGTTTTGCTTATATTTACCCCTATTCCTTCTCTAATGTCAACCAGATCCACTGCCTAGCCCAACACTATCCTAACCCAACTTCAAGTTTTCTCTTTCTTAAACAGCCTTTTAATTCCAATTTGTTCTGCCCATATACTAATTGGAGTGAGGTCATCCACTGTATTGTGGTTGACCTACTAGGTTCGAAAATTTTAAATAAAACTAACTTCCCATTATTGAGAAGCCATCAACTTGTCAGTGACTAATCAGCTAAATGTGAGGGCTCATGAGTCTCTATTCATTCCACACTGAAATGATGACTATATTGATCAGGTCTTTTCTACCAAGCACAGCTGCTGTGAGTTTATAAATGCGGCATAAATGTCATGTTCTGAAGACACAGGTACACTCATAATCTTTAACTCTTAGAAACTTTCTCATCCACTCTTCCAGAATGATTCCTAAGACTAATGGATATGGGGACATACTCTTGGAGATATGGAGGAGGTACTGGAGATATGGAGGAGGTACTGGATGAGGAGTGGTCAGGGATAGACGAGGAGGGGAGTGGCAGCTGAAATGTAAAGGAACATTAAATTAAATAATAATAATAATAATAATAATAATAATAATAATAATAATAGTAATAAATACAAAATTAACTGGCTAAGCTGTCTAGAAAAGATGTTAGATGTCATGGGGCATGAGTTACAATCATTGATTTGAAAAGCTGTATATGTAACTTTTAAAAGACACTTGCCCAGCTTATAATTATTCCACTCTGGAAATAAACTTTATATGAGTTGAAAAAAAGACTACTTGGCAGAAGAAGATTGTAAGATACAGATGTCCTGTTAATGACTGAGCATTCCACAGTCAGTCACTTATTTAATGTTTTAATGTATTGTTAATTGTCAATTTTGGTAAACTCATATGATTTTTCTTTGCAATAGTTATTTTTTTACTATCAATTTAATTTCTTTTCATAGTATTAAAATGAGTAATGTGAAAACCTGACATTATATTACTATCTGTGTCAGATTTCCCTGGCTATGGGGAAATACATACATCAGATAAGAGGTACTCTAAACATTAAATGTTGTTTCTAATAATAAAAAACTAATAAATAAAATATTTGTTTAAAGAAATGCATAAAATAATCAATTACTGAGCCATTTTGTTATATTTCCTTTTTAATATTCCCAGAAAGGTGTTAATATCTTCACAAAAACAAAAACTACAAATATGCAGAAAAATATTAACAAATTTTCAAGGAATTACTTTTTAATTAAAATAGAACTACATCTTTCCTCCTACCATATTTCCATCCAGCCCCCCCCCCATTCATTCTCGTATACCCTCCTGTCTACTATCATTCTGTGAAATAGTCTTTTTTCTTTGAATGCTTATATAAACACAAACTTAAAATAACAGTATCAATGGGCTTGATTATGTAGAATAAAAGGATATTTCATGAGTCTCACTTTTAGATTTAGAACTACAGGTTACTACTAACTAGTGGAAGAAGAAGAGAAACCCATTATTGGTGGGCCACTGAAGAATGGCCAGCCTTTAAAGCATATACATATACACAAACAAAATAGAATCAGCAAGTGCTATATCACATACACACACACACACACACACACACAGGAATGCACACACACACACACACACACACAGACACACACTATTGAACACTATTGAAAAAATATAACAAGTCATTATTTTTGGCAAAAGTTAATTTAATAATCTTTTCACTTCATAAGAAAATCAAATACCTTGTGTATTTTTTCATATATATTGAGGAAATTTCTTAACAAACATTTAGAAAATCATAGAGTGAAGCTTGTTAATGATCAAGTGTTGATGCATAATTACAAATCAGAATTTATTTCACAGTGTTTTAATCTACTCTTCCACATATGTATATCACTTTAAAAGGAGCAGATTGATAAAAAACAAAAGGGTTCCTATCCAGTTAAAGTTAATACTTCTTAAATATCATTACAAAGACTGACTTGTAATAATTGTATTTACAACTGTTTCATAGCCTAGGCTTACATAAGAGACCATTATTTTGCTGTTAATTGGTAAATCGCCTAAAACTTATTCTTTTGTAGTTCTACTTTTATGTTTGTATTTATATTTTAAAGGAAATGGATTGATTATACTCTGCATCATCTGAGTGTTGATAAACTTTAGTAGTGTCGCGTTATATCAAACCTATAATTTCAATGAAATCTACTATACTGTGAATGTTTTATTATTTTGTTTATATCATGTTTTCAGTCAATTTCAGAATCTATCAATGATCATTGCTCAGTGTTATTACATCATTAGACTTTATAATAGAAGTATTAATTAATATTTATGGTGTATTTGTGCTCATATATTCATAAGGCTAGAATCTCTCACTTAACCTGAATATTTTGGCTAATCTAATTGGATCTGCCTGTCCTTGGCTACTAACACTGCAGTGACATGCATATGTGGACATGTCTATATTTTATATCTGTGCTGGGTTTTTGAACACAGGTACTATTCCTTCCACAGCAAACATTCTTGTCTATAAATCTATATCACCAGCTTCTCACCATGAGAGTTTTATGTTTCAGTCTTTACTTCTTTTATGTATCAAATATATGGTTTGGTTTTCAGTCATGAAATAAAAATAAAACACTTAATTATTTTAATAAAATTTTTATAATATTTTAATGGATTGTTTAATAGATTCTGAAATTTTCCAATTATTTAGATCATCTGTAAGCCCAAAATCTGAATATATCTCGTGTGAAAAGTTCATTTTTCTATATGACTATATTGGTGAAGAGGTGTTCGCTGAAACTAAAGGAAGCACATGAGTTGGTGCCTTAAAGTATTTGAAATGGCCCTTTTGATATTGCTTATATATTCTAATGTGATTATCATTGCTATATATGAATTCTACTCTGGATCAATTCTGTGACTTTTTAAAACAGAAATGGATTTTAGATACCACACTTACATGTGAAGTGGGTACTCATAAAAGAAAAGATATGAATTTGAGATTTTACAGGAGATGATTTTACTGGACTAAGTTTGTATTCCACTCTGAAACCATTAACCTTTTAGAAATGCAAATACTTTCCTAATTCCTGACTGCATCTCCTTGTTTCTAAAGCTGTATACTATTGGATTCAATGTAGGAGTTACTAAAGTATATAGTGCAGCTACTACCTTGTCTTTCTCAAAGGTATAGCTGGATGCAGGTCGAATGTAGGTGTAGATTACAGGAGAATAGTAAAGGGACACCACCATGAGGTGAGATGAGCATGTAGAGAAGGCTTTCTTCTTGCCTTCCGTGGTACGGATGCGAAGAATAGCAGCAATAATAAATCCATAGGAAATGCAAGTTAGAGTGAAGTCTCCCACAGCAAGTGTGATATCAGCAACATACACCATCACCTCATTAACTCTTACAGGACTGCAGGACAAAGCAAGCAGTGGGGGTATTTCACAGAAGAAGTGATCAATGGTATTTGGCCCACAGAAAGTCAGCCTTAGAATAAGACCAGTGTGAACCCAGGAATTGGTTACTGCAATAGCCATGACAATGCTGAGCAAGGCTACACATGTATAGTGGTTCATAATAGTACTATACCGAAGTGGGAAGCAAATGGCCACATAGCGGTCATAGGCCATGGTAGTGAAGAGCACCATCTCAGCCCCTAAGGACCATGTAAAAAAGAAGAGCTGGGACATGCAGCCCCCATATGAAATCGAATTTTCTGAAGTTAACATTGTTCCCAACATTTTTGGGATGATGCTTGTAGTACAGATTATGTCCACCACAGCCAGGGCCAGAAGGAGAATATACATGGGTGTGTGCAAGGTGGTGTTATAGATTATGGCAACAACAATTAGCAAATTACCAAGAAGAGCTACAAGGTAGATACAAAGGAAAACAATGAAAAGTATTCCCTGAAGTTCAGATTTTTGAGTAAGTCCCAAAATCATAAACTCATTAACAATGCTGAAGTTCATTGTGCATGAGTGGTTACACAGAAACTAACTATCAGTGTGGTCAGTAGAGAGTCAAAGACTGTTGAACATGATAATTTGGGGTGTATGATGTTTCACTATTGGTGTGCAACTTTGTAGCATAATTTTCTCTATGACGGAATACCGATTTCCAGGCAATACCCTCTATTCTCCAGATTCCATTCTCTGATTTCTTTTCTTCCATGGATAACTTAAATAAACTGAAGGCAATAATGAGCATAAAAATAGAAGAAAGATCATATTATCAATACTTTTAATATCAACATTTTACTTGACATTTGCCTGAATATAATTTTAATTTCCAGTCTGTCAATATAGAAATATGACACAAAAACACATATTCTAAAAATTTAGTTGAGTAAACAATGTTGTTTAGATGACTCTGTTTGACAAATATATAAGAAAGATATTTGAAACCGTAAAAATCAATGAGAATAAATGTAATGAATATGAATAAAAAGAATCCATTTAGCATACTATCTTGAGTTGTATCTTGAAATCCCAGATAGACAGACTTACTGTACTCCAAACACTCATACAAATATTCAAATGGTTTTGGTATAGTTTTTTAGGTCATGAGTAAATTGAATAAAATATGTAAAATAATTGTTGCCATGAAATTCAAGGTAATGCCATTTTTAATATCCTAGTTATATATCATATAACTTCCATGGGTTCATAGTCTTCTACCAATCTTGGAATAAACAGATGCAATATTCTATTGAAAATTAATCAGTGTTTCTTCAGAATAGTCAAAGAAGAGATGAGGGCAAAATATAGAATCAGTGCACTATATTACTTCTTTCCAAAGTATCTTCTTATATAATACAAATATCTTGTATTAAATTTTTGTATATTTACATTGATAGACTAACTTTTTATGCACTGTCAATAAGGCAGGTCAACTCTAGAGTTTTAAGACCACTGTGACAAGGTATTATATTAAGTGTTGCAAGAATTGTAAATCTGTTAATAAAATTTTACGTGTGATTCATATATTTATTTTACCATATTTAAATAAAGGCAAAAGTGAGAAAAATTTTCTGCAAATTCTCAAACTTGAGAGGTAAGTCTTAATTCCCCTCTTTGACTAACTGATTTAGGCTTCAGATAAGTTTTTCTGCAACTGTTGAGAACAGAAGGAACAAACATAACTTTTGTTTAATCTACAATCCATTTTAGAAATCCTGAAAAATTATAATTTTCTTAGATTTAATTATAATACATTTAATTTAACCATAATATAATTATAATTTCAAGCATTCTTCAAGGTGAAGGAAGCAACTGCATGTGGGACACTGGTCCAAATAATGAGAGAAAGTCTTTACGTTTTTTCTATCTACTCATTCTTCAAAAAATTGATATCCAGAATATATCCAAAACTTGAAGACCACACACAAAAATAACAATTAGCCCAGGTAATAAAGAGACAAATAGTTTAAACAAATAACTTGGAAAAATCAATATAGATGGACAATGAATACATGAAAAATAGTTGAAATATTTAATCTGTGGAGAAAAAAACACAAACCTCACTCTTAGTAAGATTAGTTATGTTCAAGAAAACAAACAACAAAAGTAATAATAGTAATGCAGGAAAAAGGATTCTTTATGTGTTACTGGAGTTTGGGGAAGCAATTTCTTACAGTCATTATGGAAATGACTGTTTAAGTTTCTACCATCTGATACTATTATACTACTCCTGAGTAAATAATCATTATTATTTTAGAGTGAAGATATAGTGAAGACAATTTCAATAATAATAATATGTATATACATATACACACCATGTTATTAAAATAATGGTTTTAATATTTATTATATTTGAAAATTATGGAAACTAAAGAAAGACAAAGAGTAGTCCTGGCCTAGTCAAGCAGATAGTCAAGTAAAAATTGTTCCTATAATAATAAAAAATATTACTTCAAACTTTTATTTAAAATTATGATTAATTAGTAGAAATGAAATTATTTATCAATATGATTAATCCATGAAATTATTACTTACTAGTTTGCCACTAATCCTGTATGAGTCAAGGGGGGAGAGATAAAAATCTCAGTCAAAAATAAAACATAAAATTTTATAGAATCTTGTAAATTCATAAGGAGATGAGCAATTCTGCTCCTTTGTGCCACATTCAAGTTAAACTAAGGCTGAAACATCCAGATACTTATGGTTCCGGCTTCCCCAAAAAACCACTTCATTTATGCTACGGAAGCCATGGATTTCTTTGATTATACCCTATTGCCAAGCAAAATACATTCCAAGAGGCTAAACTAGGTATTATTCCATGACTTTGAGAATTAAATGAAGGCTACCTCTCAATATAAAAAATATTGTTTACATTTTTATTGTTAGAGTGTCATTATTACTTTAAAGTGAAAATATAATTTCCAACCTATAGAAAATCAAACAGCTGTCAATAGTTTGTTTATAATTCTGCAAGGGACATTAGTTATGTTTGTGTTTTACTTCATGCTTTTCACTCAGTCATGAATCCCTTGAGCTATGATATCTAGAGAAAAGAGGGCTGCCTCTGTCACCAGGACATTATATTTTGGAGAACCTAAGTGTCAAAGCGTATGCTTTGACTTATTTTCCAGAGTAATTAATTTTGCATTAGTGAATTTTGAGCAAAGAAAAATTAATAAAATTCTTTTAGAAATATGCTTTTATAAGTAGACATATGTGTTCCTTAAACCTTATATCTATATATTAGGAATTTGATATTTTTTACATTAATGTTTTAAAAGACAAATAATAATCATATGAATTTTTACACACTATGTAATAACCTATTTGGGGTAGATTTAACTGAATTAACATTACACTTTATGAAGTTACTACTTTTGATGTACAATTATTAAAAATCAAATTGGGTATATTATTATTAATTGTAACCACCAAAAAGTCCATTAAATAATTAAAAATGTTTTCTCTATACAAATCTTTACATTTTTATCCATATTTCTCTTTTCTCATACTTCTGTTTTAGCATATTTTAAAATTTGCCTTTTGTATTAGCTGAGACTGATTTTTCAAACACCAAAGAATATTTGCTAATTCAACAAGCTTACAAACTCCAAAATGAAACCAAGTATTAGACCAATTGCCTTTTCTATGATGTGTCAGGACACACAGTGTTGATGGGTGTGTTCAGTAAATGGCACTGAAAAAAACTGTCAGCCACACAAACAATGATGCCTTTTTAACTCTTATCTCACAGCATAAAAGCAGAGAATATCTGTTTTATGAACATAGGGTAAGCAAGGGTTTCTTGAATAGAGATCCCACAACATAGGCAAATGAAGCATTCGGAAGCCTGCTAAGTAAATTCTAACTCACAGCACAGGAAGTAATTAATAAAGTGGACAGAGGCCTCATTTTATAGAAAAATAAGTTCAAGCCATAACTTTCTGAAAAGGGGCCATTATTCCAAACATACAAGGAAGCAAAACAACTCAAAGGAAAGAAAGCAAATATTTTTTATAAGCTAACATATATTATTAACAGAAACTTCACAGAAGAAGAAATATGAAATTCAAAGACATGTAGAAAAGTGCTTTAAATTTCTGATCATCAAATAAATGGAAATTAAAACTTTAGTGATACAAATAGATGTGTTATAGCATATTATAAAGCTATGACCAAAATGGAATGATAACTAGGTTTAGTAAATATGAGGAAATGAACATTTATGCACTTTTTCTAAAAATATAAATTATTGATAAGGTGCCAAAATAACCTGAAAGTCTCAAAAATACAGTAAAAATAAAATTACTTGGTGGTCTAACATTTCTTCTCTTGGGAATACATTCACTCATATTGAATCAGAATGTCTAATTTTTTTTTTACTTTTATTCTCATTGCAATAATATTCACAGTAGAAGCTCTATGGAGTCAATTAAGTGCCCCTCAATGAATTAATGAACTGATGTAATATGGTACATTACACAATGAAATACTCTGCAGCTTTAAAAGAAATAAATATTGATGGTAAAAATTTAAGATCCCCTAAAAGAGATTCTATCTAGAGTTTTAAAATATGCATCTCATAGAAATACAGAGCAGAAAAGTGGTGAGCATTCATAAATATTGTCTTCAATTCTCAATATGTATTGAATGATGAAATAGAAATGAAAGGCATCACTTTGAATTTCTTTGATTATTAAATAATGACTATGAAATATTAGCTCAATTCTGGGAACACATGAAAATATAATTAAGATTTTTATTTAGTCCCATTGAATATTGTTTTTAAAATTGCCATTTTAGTAAATGAACTTGGAATTTTAATGTAAAATGATTGATAATTTATTATTAATTATTAGTGACAAATAGTAATTTTGGTTTGTATATTCAATGGACATTTTTTCTCACAATATTGCTAAAAATAGTGAAATGGAAGTATCATAAAGAAAGAAAGTAGGTTTGTGCAATAATTTATATCTCGTCAATTCTGCTTACAAGGAACATACTTTTTTGAGCAAATTTTTAAATGTAACATTTCTTACTATTTACTATAGTTTTGTATTATGTTATATTGTAATGAGTATAATAGATGGTCCCATTTTGGAGTTAACTGAATAATAAAATAGCAAAATAATAATTTTATAAAATGATAGGTATATTGTATAAAAATTGTGCTCAGTAATAGCATATTTAATTTGACTGTAGGATCTGTAACCCCTTGGTCATAACTTTGTCCTGGCTCAGTCTTACCTGAAATGTGTCTATGTTTACCAGTGACACGGCTCTTCATATTTCCTGCATGCCTTCTTCATACAGAGTTCTTTTTCTTCTGGCTTCTACTTTGAGGTCATATAAATGTAGTATTCTCTTCACAAATAAGCATCTTTTGAAAATCATGAAACAGAGTAGAAAAATTACATGATAAAAACATTGAAATTAATAGGTAAGAAGGGTGGAATATAAACTATATTCCAGAATGTGGCAACTGGTTTCCTAAAGAGAGAGTGATGGCTTACAGATACACAAGTTTATTTCTGTGAAATATAAGAATATTGAATGTGTAGATACTATTATATTCCAAGAGGTTATCTTGTGGATAGTCAATAGGAACAAATCGCACTTCTAAGGGAAGAAGTGATATGTAGAATTCATTTACTCTCAAAAAATATCCCGAATTCCAGCAAGAGAATTAATTTGTAAGAGACACTTATGTTATCAATCTTGACATGATAATAGTTTTAAAATTCTTTGTTTTCAAAATATATTGATTTAGCTAACTATATCAAGATTTACCTTACACTATTAGTTGATCTGTGAGAAAATATAAAGTCAAGCAATATCTATAACCACAGAGATTACTTAAATAGGCTTGTTTTCAAATGATTACTGCAAAATGCTGAGAAAATAGTGGCAAACTCTGCCCAGTTGGGCAATTTCAAAGCCTACTTGTATTTTAAGGATACTAGGTCACAGAGTATTAAAACAATAGTTGATTTCATAGTGATATATTTTTTCTTTAATTCATAAAGATATCTATTTAATCATAGGATAAAATTACGACCCACAATATTACTGTCCTTAGTTTATATAATAATAATTTTTCATATTAATAGACTTAGCCAACATGCTCATATCATACAGTGACTATAATGACATGGGTATCTGGATCCACAACATCTAATAACAACATGTAATCAATGCACCAAAGTTAAGTAATTAACAATTCCTAGATCTCAGTCATCCTGCATCATTTCTGCCATTTCTGCCTTTAGATATTTTCAGCATCACTGCTGTTATAATGGGCATAAGCACACTTGTAGAGGGCTGCCCACCTAAGATGCTACAAGCATAAAACAGCAGTCTTTGAGCTTTCATTGAAATCAGATAGAGGAAATTATTCTGTCTGTTCCTATTCTTGAGTGATTTCTGTCAGACGCCTACATTCTAGACAGTTCTCTAGTAAGCACTGTCAAAAGTTCACATTTAAGCATTTCTTAAAAACATTTTCTTTAGCTTACCTTCTGTCATTGTGAATCACTAACACAAAGGAGGTTCCTGACCTTTATAGGTTTCAAAGTGAACCTGGTAAATTAAGAAGTTAAGATATTGACTCGATAGAAAGAATGTAACTTATAAAAATAAAATAAATGAGCTAATATTCATATGCTGATAAAGACCTATCATCTCAGAACTCAAGAAGATAAAGGCAGGGAGATTATAGCAAATTTGAGGCCAGCCCAGCCGGAATAATATATTTTATTCCAGTCTGATCCACAGAGGATGAACCTCCCCAAAACAAAAAGATAAAATATGCTTAATGTGACAATACTTACATACTTGTCTTGCCTTTACCCTAAATTGTCATCATCTAGGTCACACTAAAATTAGCTTGGATACTGAAGGGGCCTCTGCACTTAAAGACAATTCAGGCTCAAATTTTGGAACAGGTGAACACCACAGGAGATCTCAGGTCGTGTGCTTGTCTGTGAATTTCAACAATACACAACACTTGAAAAACATTTCTTGCTTTATTTTTAAAACAAATTTTAATTTATGAATAACCTGCTCCTGTTTTAGTCCAGAGTTGCTTATTTTTGCATCAAATAAGGGAATGAAATTTTTCCACAAACCTTTTTTATTCTGAGAGGTGTCATACTAGTTAAAAATTACCTTATCAGGTTATTGCAAGGCAGTTTTCCAACCATTCACATGATTCATAGTGTATTCATCAATGGGCATTCTTTTGAACTCCAGTCTCATGCTATTATCTACTTGTTTGTTTTTTATTTTGAGGATTGTATTCTGGAGTACTGAGAAGCATTTCCAGTTTGTTTTGTGCAAATTTTTCATGAAGAGAAAAATTATAATGTCAATAATAAGAGTAAATTTATTTTAAATTTTTGTTTGAATTAAATATAACTAAATTATAACATGCAGATAATTTTATGCCATGGTTGAATCAATAAATAAATGCATTATTTAGCTAATGAATATCCTTATTTGTGCCACAATTTCATGTTTAGAACTTTCACAAATACTCACTTCAGTGCTTGGCTGGGATGTTTAAGAAGAGGCTTGTATTAAATCAACAGAAAAAAAAAACTAAACACACAGACAGTAACCACACTCAGTTCCAATCCTAAGTATCTTTTCTATGATTTCTTGAACATCAGTGCCTGCATATTTATTATTCACCAGGAGTTCTAGTCCTCATTCAAATCCAGACTGCCCCAGAGACAGTGCCTTGAGCCACATTGCTTAGTACTATAGTAAAATGGATCTCAAAGGGACAATTAAAACATTCCTGTACTACATTAATAATCACAAAGTGAAATGACTTTGGTTTTTATCTCACAAGAATATAGAGTAGTGGCCTAATTAATGAGAGACATTGGACTTACCAGTGATGAAAGGGGTAAATGGGTGGACATCTTCTGGGAGTATCTGTCCCAAGGAACAGAAGTTAGAATGAGCCAGTACCTCAGTGGTTGAAATCTTGTCTTTCATATGCAAGACCATGGACTTGAAAAAAATTCCACACGGGAAAAATGTAAAAATATAATGTATAGAAAAATAATTCTAAAACATTAAGGCAACATATAAGACTTCTTTACTTATCCTTCTTATAGTCAAGCAGAGATCAATAAATTATTGGATGATATTAGTTTTTCAGTTTAATACAACAGATAACACTAATTGCAAAACCTTTCTAAAATGACTTGATTGAAAATGTCTTCTGCACATCTTTCCAATGTTCTTTATGATTGCACTCCATAAACAGACTACTTCATGGGACATACTTAAGTTAAGGTCATAACAAGCCCATTTAGTTTACATGTGTTATTATAACCTACTATGGAGTGAATATAATCTTCACATTTAATATATAGGTTTACTCTATTTTTGATTCAAGAGGAAATTTACCCAAGTGAATGTTAGTCATCCTCACAGATTTTATGCTACTTTACTGACTGGATTTAATGATTAGGATTTATAATGATGTGCTATTTACAAATTTTAATCAAGTATTGTTAAATATGAGAGCAAGAAATGGAAATTTTATATAGTTTTCAATGTTACTGCATATTAAACGATTTGTCTTTAAATCAATGGCTGTTGTTGAGCCAGTAAATATAATTAACTTGTTTCAGAATTATTTTTAACACACAAAAGAACTGAATATTTTATATGATAAAAGCATGCTAACAGTGTCGTCATTTTTATAAGTATAATAAAATAATATGATATTGTAACTAGACAACTCCCTGTATTATCTGGAAAAATATCTATAAGGCAATTGCAGGTAGGTTATTTAATTAATAAAAATCACTACTCTTCTTGAACCAGATTTTAAGTACATAGGTTTCAAGCTTGTGACTCTTCATTCTGGAAGAGTATTGATTGGTTTAGACAACCCACAGTACTGCAACACTGTAGAAAACAGATTCACTCTCCCAGTACCAGAGAGTATGGCAGATCATAAGGTCAGGTAACGGAATAAATTATTTCCCACTTGATTTTACTGATCACTCATACTTCTGTAATTTGGAATCTACATTAATTCAAAGTTTTCACTATGATTTAGACATACATCAAACTTTCTAAAAAAAAAAACATTTGCTAGATTGAGTTAAATATCATTTGACGCTATAATACTGTGTGCAAAGGTAACCATTTACATATTTCTTCAAGGAAATTGCATATTAACATCAAGCAATTGCCTTTGCTTATTTGAGCCATTTCATCAATGTCAGAGTTCTAATGGTTGATACTAATTAGGTTAATGGTATCACAAAATTTCACTCCATTTTAATGATTATCATCCTCTTTCTAAACCCTTTCACACTTTGTCCCTATAGAGAAATACACAAGGTGAACTGTCGATTATGTGCATGCATAGAATTATAACTGGGAAAGGCAGAAGGCACTGAAGAACTTTTAAAATCTTTATACCTTTATGTAGTTTTGTTATTCTAAGGAAACCACATATTATTGTTAATTATACATATGACAATGATTAATATATCCAATAAAGTTATTATTCCCATGCAATACAAATGTTTCATCTTTTGAGAAAAAAAGTTCCTTATACCCAAACTATGCTAGCAACAATATAATTTTGCTTATAGGATTTTGAGTTTTAAAAATTTTATATATGATTAAAGTCATAAAATAATCATATTTATAGGCCTGGCTTATTTTATTTAACATAGTCCTTTCTAGGTTGATCCAAGTTGGTGAAAATGAAAACATTTACTTCCTTCATTGTTTGTTTGTGGATCATTTATCTCTGATTTACAGCTGATAGATAGATGATGGATAATTAGAAAGATAGATTGATGGATAGATAAATAGATATTGATGGACAGACAGATAGATAAATTATAGATGCATAGACAGATAATAGATATATAGGAATCAATGGTAGATTTGCTTTACGTATGTTTTATCATCTACTTTGACTGATTTTATACATTATCTATTTAAATGATGATGAAGTCTGCATGGTGGTGTAGAAATTTCTCTGGCATGTTTGCTTTGTTTCCTTTGTATATGTCCAACATGAAAGTACTGGGTTATCATTTTATTTTTGTTACACCTTTGATTTTTTTTTGAAATTATCATACAATTACAACATTGAACTGCATTTTCCAACATGGCTGCACTAGTTTATACTTCCAAAGTCAGAGAGGAAAGAATCTTTTATCAGGTCTATTGAACACTAGGTATTTTCATCTTTCTGAAAATAGATGAGGTAACAAATATGAAGGTTACTTCTCTTCCTGGATTTAGTACATATTTCCTCAATAATTGTTAATTTTGAGCAGTCTTCACACAACTCTTGGGCATGAATATGTTCCCTTTCAATATACACATATTTAATTTGTCCACTTTCATTTAAGAGTTTTACTTCCTTCATTGTTTTAGTTATTTACATGTTATGAATACAAGTCCTTTATTAGACATTTAACTTTTAGATTCAATCTGATAACCCATGGATTACTTGTTTACCTTGTTGGTTGGCTTCTTTGATATTCAAAAGGCTTAGTCTGATATAATGACACAACATGCTTTCAGAACTGATTCTGAATATTTTCTTGTGGCAGTGTGGCAGTTTTGCTTCTGATATTACAGACTAATTCATTTGAATGAATTTTTTGTCAATGGCATTAGATGAGGTTCTAACTCCATTGTACTGAATGTAAATATCGACGTTATCAACATAATTGGTTAAAAAGACTGTTATATTTTCATTGTTATATTTTGATTTCTTTACCAAAAAAATCTATTGACTGACTGAATTTAATTACTTATTTAATGTGTGCAACTTTACTGTAATTATATTATTTCTCCATTCTCTTTCTTTTCTTCAAACCATGCCATATATTGTCCCTTTTGTTCTCTTTTAAATTCACGTCGACAAGTGGTTGTTGACAGGAACCTGGCATAGTTGTCCCCTGAGAGGCTCAGCCAGAGCCTGGCCAATATAGATGCAGATGCTTGCAGCCAACCATCAGACTAAGTACTGGGACCTCAATGAAGCAGTTAGTGGAAGGATTAAGGGAGCTGAAGTGGTTTGCAATCCCATAGGAAGAACAATACTATCAACCAACCAGAACCACAAGAGCTTGAAGGAACAAAACCACAAATCAAAGAGTACACATGGAGGGACCCTTGGCTCCAGCTGCAAATGTAACAGGGAATTGCCTTATCTGGCATCAATAGGAGGGGAAACTCTTGGTTCTGTAGAGGCTTGATGTTCCAGCATAGGAGAATGCTAGGGCGGTAAGGCAGGAGTAGTTGAGTAGGTGGTGTAGCTACTGTATAGAAGCAGCAAGCAGGGAGGTGATAGCAAGTTTTCAGAGAAGAAATGGAAACAGGGAAGGGGAATAACATTAAAATGTAAATAAATAAAATAACCAATTAAAAAATTCCAATAGGGAGTTAGAGAGCTGAACTCCCAGAAGTGTGGATAATTCTGAGACCTCGGGGGAGACTGCACTTCCATCCACTTCTTCTCACATTCCTGACTCAAGAGGAACCTGAATCATGGCCGCTGGATACAGAAATATAGGATCAGTCATCAGCAGGAACCTGCTGGCTTCTGCCTGTGACCAAAACTGAAATAAAATAGTCCCATAACTCACTACTCCCAAATCCCATGGAGGAGAGAGCTGGACCCTCAGGAGTGCAGACAATTCTGAGAATTCAGAGGAGACAACCACTTTTTACCCACATTCCTGACCCAAAAAGAAATTGCCTAGGGCCATCTGTGTCCTCTGGGCACACGGACCTAGGAGCAATAAGGGGTAGGATCCATCCCTGAAATGTGGTTCAGGGCTAAACAAAGAATTCACAGCTGAGGAATGCCTTATGGCTGAGAAGCACCTAAAGAAATGTTCAACATCTTTAGTCATAAGGGAAATGCAAATCAAAACAACCCTGAGATTTCATCTCACACTTGTGAGAATGACTAAGATCAAAAACTCTGGTGACAGCAAATGCTGGCGAGGATGTGGAGAAAGAGGAACACTCCTCCACTGCTGGTGGGACTGCAAACTGGTACAACCATTCTGGAAATCAGTCTGGAGGTTCCTAAGAAAATTTCACATTGATCTACCTGAGGAACCAGCTATATCTCTCTTGGGCATATACCCAAAAGATGCCCCAACATATAACAAAGACACATGCTCCACTATGTTCATAGCAGCCTTATTTATAATAGGCAGAAACTGGAAAGAACCCAGATGTCCAATAGCTTCTCGGCCTTTTGGCTAAGATCAAGTGTAGAACCCAGATGTCCAACAGAGGAATGGATACAGAAAATGTGGTACATCTACACAATGGAATATTATTCAGCTATCAAAAACAATGACTTTATGAAATTCATAGGCAAATGGATGGAACTGGAAAGTATCATCCTGAGTGAGGTAACCCAATCACAGAAAAACACACATGGTATGCATTCATTGATAAGTGGCTATTAGCCCAAATGCTTAAATTACCCTAGATGCACAGAACACATGAAACTCAAGAAGGATGACTGAAATGAAAATGGTTCACTCCTTCTTTAAAACGGGAACAAGAAAACCCTTGGAAGGGAGGCAAATTTAGAGCAAAGGCAGAAGAAACACCCACTCAGAGCCTGCCCCACATGTGGCCCATACATATACAGCCACCCAATTAGATAAGATGGATGAAGCAAAGAAGTGCAGGCTGACAGAAACCGGATGTAGATCTCTCTTATGAGACACACCAAGAATACAACAAATACATAGGCGAATGCTAGCAGCACTCCACTGAACGGGACCCCCGTTGAAGGAATCAGAGAAAGGTCTGGAAGAGCTTGAAGGGGCTCAATACCTCATATGAACAGCAATGCAAACCAACCATAGCTTCCAGGGACTAAGCCACTACCCAAAGACTATACATGGACTGACCCTGGGCTCCAACCACATAGGTAGCAATGAATAGCCTAGTAAGAGCACCGGTGGAAGGGGAAGCCCTTGGTCCTGACAAGACTGAACCCCCAGTGAACATGATTGTTGGAAGGAGGGTGGTAATGGGGGAGGCTGGGGAGGGGAAGCTCAAATAGAGGGCGGGGAGAGGGATGTTGGCCCAGAAAATGGTAAGGGGAATAATAATCGAAATGTAAATAAGAAATACTCAAGTTAATAAAGATAAAAGAAAAAAATCTTCGTCAAGCAACCTGCCTGAAAGCTTCAGGTCACACAAACTCAGGAGCAGCTCTCTGGTCCCAGATCCAGCTGAAAGAAAACAGGTCTACAGGAGTGCTGACACACAGTCCTACAGGAGGGTCAAGCCACTGTCAGAGACAGCAAGACAAGTTAACACCAGAGACAACCTAATGGCAAGAGGTAAGTACAGGAAACTAAGCAACAGAAACCAAGACTACTTGGCATCATCAGAGCCCAGTTCTCTCACCAAAGCAAATACTGGATATCCAAACACACCAGAAAAGCAAGATTTAGATCCAACATCACATTTTTTTATAATGATGGAGGACTTTAAGAAAGGTGTAAAGAACTCCCTTAAATAAATACAGGCAACACAAGTAAACAAGTAGAGGCCCTTAAAAAGAAAACACAAAAATCCCTTAAATAAATTTTTACAAGAAAACAAAACCAAACAGGTGAAGGAATGGAACAAAACCATCCAGGATTTAAATATGGAAATAGAAAAAGTAAAGAAAGCACAAAGGAAGACAACCATGGATGTAGAAAATCTAGTGAAGAGATCAGGAGTCATAGATGTAAGAATCACCAACGAAATACATGAGATAGAAGAGAGAATTTCAGGGCCAGAAGATACCATAGAAAACACCCTTATAGAAGAAAGGAGATGGGATGGGGGCTTTTGTCTGGGAAACCAAGAAAGGGAATAATATTTGAAATGGTAAAAAAAAAATCAAAAAAATTAAAATAAAATCCCATTGAAAATAAAGAAATTCATGTCTTATTTTTCATTGTTACCTGCATATGTTTATTCATACATATAGTTATTCATGAATATATGTACACACTTAGTATACATATATATATATATGTATATATGTATATATATATAGCTTGTTTGTACATAAATACAACTAGAATGTTACTTGTATGTCTCTCTTTATGTTTGACCATTGGTCCTGAACAACCAAATTGTATGTTCTTCCCTGAAGAAGATTATTTGTCTTCACTGAACATTCCTTATTGGTCTGTAGTACTTTGAGTAAAGTTGATGTCTACTAGTATTTCCCCTGTCCTCTTTAGTTTGTTCGTTGAAGTTGTCCTTATTCAGCTTATGCTTTGGCAATCATGTTAGTTAGACTTTATTAGCATATTTTCAGACAACAAAAATGCTCTAATATTTTTTGATTTTATAATTTACCTGAAAACATCTGATAAGGGGTCTTAGCTCTCTGTTTTTCTAAATAATTCTACATTGTCAGTCTTCTTCCAGTTATATATAGAGATAGATAGGTACATATAGATATAGATATAAATAGATATAGATATAGAAATTTTTATTATAGCTTTGTAGTACCATTTGAAAGCAGACGATGCTGCCAATTCTGTCTTCTCTAAAACATTGTGTTGAATGTGTATGTTTCCTACAGCAATATTATGCTATTTTTTTACTTCTCTCTTTTTTATTTTTAGTTTATTAATAGTTATTTTATTTACTTACATTTCAAATGTTATCCCCCTTCCTGGATTCCCAACAACAAACCCCTATCCTATCCTGCCTTCCCTTGCTTCTATGAGTGTGCTCCCCCACCCACCCATTCCCAACTCACAGCCCTGGCAGTCTCCTACACTGAGGCATCAACGCATTACAGGACAAAACAGCTCTCCTTCCATTGATGACCGATAAAGCCAACCTCTGCTGCATATGCAGGTGGAGCCATGGATCCCTCCATGTGTACTCTTTGGTTGGTGATTTATTCTCTGGGGAATCTGGTTGGTTGATATTATTGTTATTCTATGGTGTTGCAAACCCTTTCAACTCTTTCGGTCCTTCTTCTAACTCCTCCATTGAGTTCCCCATGCTAAGTCCAGTGGTTGGCTGCAAGCATCCAAATCTGTATATTCATCACGTTCTGGCAGATACTTAAGTTCTATACTGATTGGAACTGAAAGAAATTAGAATTACATAAATTCTTCTGCATAAAAAGTGTTTATTTTTATTAACTATTCATTTGCACTATTTGTTCCCAGATTTATATAATTTTCTGTAATATACTTTATTTTCTGGCTTAAAGCTTTTTGAAGTAGTTTTATCATTTACAATGGTGTCTTTATTTTTATTTCTATTTCAGATAGATGATTGAAACTATTTAGAAACAATACATATTAAATCTTGGAATTATATAAAAATGTATTGACTTTGGAGATGGAAAACTTTCTTCCACATCTTTATATGAGTTTTTGAAGATTACATTTTTTCTTATACTTGAACTCCTGATTTTTTGTTTTGGTATCATAACTCCTATAAGCCTTCTTCATTCTTTGACACGACTTTCCTTTTTTCTTGACTGTGATCTTTCCAACACTACCTTTAACTTCATAGAGGCATTCTTTGTTTCAAACTTCTTCCACTGATACTTTCCATTGTTTTTATTTTATTGATTGCATTTATATATTCTGTTATTTGTGTTTAAACAAGTTAAATATTTACGTTTAACATCACAGTTTAATTCATTTCCTATTTTGTGAGAGCCAAAGTTTTAAAGTGAAAGGCTAAACCAAGGCAGAAAAAAAAAATGTCAATGCACGCCAACATTCAGAATGTAACATAGTTGTGGATATCTATACTAAATCAGAAATGCAATTAAGCTCATATTAAAATATCAGCACTGAGGTTAAACTCAGTGGGTCATGAAGAAAACAAACAAGACATATGTAGAAAATGAACTTGTAATAAACGGAGGGGTTTGCGGTGGTGGGGGTGGGAGTGGCCTGTTGCCAGGAAAGTGAGATGAAAGAATCAGGTATAAGGATAATCAGAAAGCCTTATGTCCATGGATCGAGTAGCCAAAGAACAAATTTAATTAAAATAAAAAGCTTGATTTCATTAAAAATGCTAATTTTCCAGAAAAATAAAAAGACCATTGGAGTTACTCTGCATGTAACTGTTATTGCTGTTGTTGTAGTGGTGGTGGTGGTAATGGCAGTGTTAATGTTGGTGGTGATGCTGTTGTTGTTGTTGGTATTGACTTCAGTTGCTGCTCTGCTCTTGCTGTTTTTGTTATTTGTGATTATTCAATTTATTCCATGAAAATATTTTCCCAATAAGTGATCAGTTATTTTTTCACTAAAAACTAAGAAAAATTTTCTTTCCTTAAACAGACACCAATATTTGATCTTCCATCATGGAATATTGGGATAATATAAATTTTGACTGCAGTGAGATACAACCTAAAGTAGTTTTTTGTTTTCCTAATGGCTAATTGTGATAGGTACCTTAATAGCTATCCTACTAAATGCAATCTAATAAATCAATGCAATCTCCATCAAAATTCCATCACATTATTCACATAAATAATAAAAAAGTAGCTTTCAGCTTCCTATGGAAGCAAAATCCAGGGTATCTAAAACAATCCTGGATAGTAAAAGAACTAAGAGAGGTATCACTATGCATGATATCCAGTTACACTACAAAGATATATAAATAAAAACATCAGGGCATTGGCACAAAAACTGATACACTGATCCTTTGGAATCTGATGCAATTAAATTTAAGACAGACATAAATCCACACAACTATGGACAATGGATTATTAATTTAAAAATGAATCCAGAAGTATGCACTGAGAACAAGACAGGATCTTGAAAATGTAGTAGTGTTCAAACTGGGTGGCTGGAGGTAGAAGACTCCAAATAAATTCATACATAGCAGCCAGCACAAAACTCAACTGAAAGTGAATCAAAGAATTAAAAATAGAACAAGATATTTTAAACCTGTAGAAGAGAAAATGAGAAATAACCTTGAACTCATTTGTACAGGTAAAGCCTTTTTGAAAAGACTACCATTAACACAGACAAAAAGTCTCACAATTAATTAATGAAATTCATGAAACTGAGAAGCTTTTGAATAGCAAAAGACATTATTTTTTGGATAAAGAGCCAACCTATAAAATGGGGAAAGATTTTCTACCAACTACACATATGATAAAAGGCTAATATTAAAAATATAATAACCCAAATAATTATACATGAAGAAATAAAAACTAACTTAAATTTTTTATATTTTTCCTATGTCTTTATGGGAAGAAAATTTATTTTTATTATTACAGTTGGGTAAAGGAAAGAAAGAAATTAAAGACTTCCTGGAATTTAATGAAAATGATAACACAACATACCCAAATTTATGGGACACAATAAAAGCTGTGCAAAGAGAAAAACTCATAGTACCTTGGTAAAGAAATTAGAGAGATCTTACACTAGCAACTTAACAGGACACCTGAGAGATCTAGAACAAAAAGAAGCAAACACACCCAAGGGGAGGAGAAGACAGGAAATAGTTAAACTCAGGGCCAAAATCAACCAGAGAGAATGGAAAAGAATGATACAAAGAATCAACAAAACCAAAATGGGTTCTTTGAAAAGAATAAACAAACTAGATACACCACTAGCCAAATTAACTAAAGAGTTTAGAGTCAGTATTCAAATTAACAAAATCAAGAATGAAAAGGGAGAAATTGAAAGATCCTAGCTAGAGTCTCAGGATGGCGTACCCCAGGAAACACCGATCCCGGGATGAGCCCCCAAATTAAAGATGCCCGAAGAGAGAGACCCTTACTTAAGTCTTGGGAAATCGCAGACCCCAGACACAGACAGACCATTTGGATGTAATAAGCAAAGGTGAGGTTTATTATGGAGATCTATTACGGAGATCTCGGGGCAGACATGTATCCTGCGCAGGAGACAGAGGTGTTGACCCGGACTTTTAGAAGCAAGGGTTTTTTATAGGGTGAGGAACAGGGGGAGGGGGAGAGTTGGAGCAGCTATAAGTGATTGGCTCATTCAAACATAGCAGTGAGATTACAGCACAGCAGAAGAGTACATGCTGACTGGGGCGTTCAGGATTTTAGAAGCCTGGGCTGGTTCCTGTATTCCTTTTCTTTATCTTTATGGCCTGTCAGTCCTGGCTGCAGGGAGGGCCCCTCCCTGCCTGGACTTGTCTGGACTTGTTTCTTATAGTTTTTGGCTCTGAGTCTGTGGATTTTATAACTTACTCTTTATATTTTATATTTTAAAGCTTAAATCAGTATAATTTTCTTTTCAACATAACAGAAACTGAGGACATTAAAATAATCATCTGATCCTACTACAAAAGCATGTTCTCAACAAAACTGAAAAATGTAGATGAAACGGATGGTTTTCTAGACAGATGCCACATATAAAAGTTAAATCACCTTATGGGAAGGTGGTAATGGGGGGAGGATGGGGAGGGGAAGGGGAGGGGGAAGGGTAAGGGGGGATGTTGGCCTGGAAACCGGGAAGGGGAATAACAATCTAAATGTAAATAAGAAATACTCAAGTTAATAAACATAAAAAAAAGTTAAATCAAGAGCATGTAAACTATCTAAACAGGCCCATATCTCCTAAGGAATTAGAAGTCATTAAAAAATCTCCCAAACAAAAAAGGCAAGGGTCAGATGGCTTTAGGACAAAATTCAACCAAACCTTCAAAGAAGAGCTAATACCAATATTCTTCAAACTATTACATAAAGGAACAGTACCTAATTCATTTTATGAAGCCACAATTACTCTGAAACCTAAACCACACAGGGATACCACAACAAGAGAGAACTTGAGACCAATTTTGCTTATGAATGTTGATAGAAAAATATTCAATAAAATTCCTGCTAACCCAATCCAAAAACACATCAAAACTATCTCTCAACATGGTCAAGTAGACTTCATCCCAGATATGAAAGGTAGGTTCAACATACAGAAATCCATTAACATAATCCACTATGTAAACAAAAGAAAAGAAAAAATGCTATGATTGTCATCTCAGGAGCTGAACAAGAATTTGATATAATATAACACCCCTTCAAGTTAAAAGTATCAGGGAGATCAGGAATTCAAGGCCCTTACCTAAACATGGTAATAGTGATTTACTGAAACCAACAGACAATATCAAATTAAATGGAGAAATATCATTTGAAGTAATCCCACTAAAATGGGACTGGACAAAGATGCCCACTCTCTCTATATCTATTCAATATAGTACTTGAAGTGCTAGCTAGAACAATAAGACAACAAGAAGAGATCAGAGATACAAATTGGCAAAGAAGAAGTTATGGTATCATATTTGCAGATGATAAGATAATATACATAAGCAATACAAAAATTCTACCAGAGAACATTTACTACTGATAAACAACGTCAAATAATAAATATAAAGTTAACTTGAATAAATCAGTAATCTTCCTTTATACAAATGATAAACAGTATGAGAAAGAAATTAGGAAAACAACTTCTTTCACAATAGACACAAAAATAAAATAATAATATCTTGGGGTAACTCTAACCAAACAAGTGAAAGATCTGTATGACAATAATTCAAGTCTCTTAAGAAAGAAATCGAAGAGGATGTCATAAATTACAGAAATCCCCCATGCTCATGTATTGGCAGAATTAACACAAAATATGGCTATTCTACCAAAGGCAATTTACACATTCAAAGCAATTCCTATTAAAATTCCAACACAAGTCTTCAAAGAAATAAAGAGCAATTGTCAAATTTGTTTGGACAGACAATAAACCCAGAATAGTGAACACAGTTCTTAACAATGAAAGAATTGCTGTGGGAATCAGCATCCCTGACTTCAAGGTATACTAGACTGCAATAATGATAAAAACTGTATGGTGATGATACAGAGAAAAAGATGTTGATCAATGTAATGGAATTGAAAACTCCAAAATAAATCATGCATTTACAAACATTTGATCTTTGACAAAGAAGCCAAAAATATACAGTGGAAAATAGAAACCCTCTTCAATAAATGATGAAGGAAAAAAAAAGTGAAAATAGATCTATATTTGTCACCTTGCACTATGCTCCAGTCCAAGTAAATCAAGGACCTCAACATAAAACCAGATACACTGAATCTAATAGAAGAGAACGTGGGAAAGAACCTTGAACTCATCAACACAGGGGGGAATTTTCTAACCAGTACTTCAATGGCTCATGCTCTAAAATCAAGAACTGATAAATGGGGCCTCATGACACTAGAAAGCTTCTGTAAGGCAAAGGACATTGCCAATAGGACAAATTTGCAACCGACAGATTGGGAAAAAGTCTTCTCTAACACCAAGTCCAATAGAGGGCTAATATCCAAAATATATAAAGGACTCAAAAAGCTAGACATCAAGAAACCAAACAACCCAATAAAAAATGGGGATATAGAACTGAACAGAATTTTACAGCAGAGGAATCTCAAATGGCTGAGAAGTCCTTTAAGAAATGTTCAAAGTCCTTGGTGATCAGGGAAATGGAAATCAAAATGACCTGAGATTTCATCTTACACCAATCAGAGTGGCTAAGATCAAAACCTCAGGTGACAGCACATATTGGCAAGAATGTGGAGAAAGAGGAACACTCTTCCATTGCTGGTGGGATTCCAAACTGGTACTACCACTCTGGAAACCAACCTGGAGATTCTTCAGAAAATTAGAACTAGATCTACATGAAGATGCAGTTATACTATTCTTTTGCATATACCCAAAATATGGCCCAACATGATACAGGGGCACTTGTTCCAATATGCTCATATCACAGCAGCCTTTTCCTTTTTGTGTTGTTGTTGTTTTGTGATAGCCAGAAACTGAAAACAAAACAGATGTTCCACAAGAATCAATACAGAAAATGTGGTTCATTTACACAATGGAATACTACTCAGCTATTAAGAACAGGACATCTTAAGTTTTGCAGGCAAATGTATGGAATAAGAAAATATCATCCTGAGTGAGGTAACTCAGACCCAAAAGGACATGTCTAGTATATTAGTTACTCACAAATAAGTCGATATAATCTGGAAAAAATACAGAATACCCAGAATACATTGCACAGAACTCAAAAATGTTAATAAGCAGAAAGGCTCTTGTGAGAATGTCTCAATCACACTTAGGAGGGAGAAGAAAGCAATCACAGGAGGTGAATGAGAGGGAGAAATGTGGGTGTGAAAGGGAACAGAGAGTGAAAGAGGGGAACATGATGATGTATTGAATAGGGAGAAAAGATAAAAGTCCGGAGGGTCAGCAGAAAGAATGGAAATACGCAACCTTAAGAGTTTTTGAGGTGCGGTGACCCTCAAGAATATACGAGACCTGGGAGGTGAGGTATGCTCAGGACTCAAAGGGAGGGACCTTAGATGCAATGCCTGAAAGTAGAGAGAGAGAACTTACAGAGTCCTCTTGCAGCAGAAAGACAGGGCATCAAGTGATAAAGTTGCCATCCCAAGGTAAAGGACTCTGACACCTAATTGTTACTGTCTGAAAGAACTGCAGGGACAAAAATGGAGAAAAGTCCGAGGGAAAAGAGGTCCAGTGACACGTCAAAAATGGAATCCAGTTCCAGGGTAGGTCCCAAGGCCTGACTCTATTACTAAGGCTATGGAGTGCTGACCAAAAGGGTCCTATCATGACTGCCCCCAAACGACCCAACAAGCAGCTAAAAGAGTCAGATGCAGATATTTACACCCAACCAATGAACAGAAGCTTCTGAACCCTGTTGTTGAGAAAGGGAAAAGATAGAAGTTGAGGAGGAGGGAGACCATACAGGAAGACCAGAAGTCTCAATTAACCTGTAACCCAGAGATCTCTCAGACAATGGGCCACCAACTTAGCAGCATATTCCAGCTGATATGAGGCCCCTAATACATAGACAGTAGAGAATGGCTGGATCTGAGTTTATTCAGAGAAGATTGATATATCCCCCAAGAGACTCAAATCCCCAGGGAATGGAGAAGTCTGATGTGGTACAGGTTGGGGATAGGGTGAGAACAACCTTGTGGAGATGGGAGTCAGTTTGGGAAAGGAGGTATGCGATGTGTAACAGAGGGTACAAACATCTGTAGTTATCAGCCCTGGGACATAATTAGATTTTCATTGCTGAGAGAGCTAAGTCTTTAAAAAGTTTAACTCTCTTAACATCTTTAAATTTTCATCATATAAAGTGGTATCATGTGAAAAAAATTGTTATTAGTAGTAGCCTTTTCAATAATTCAGCCATAATGTTACCAAAGTAGTGAGGAACCAGCTTAGCCTCAACAGCCAAAGCATGTCTCGAAAAAAAAGAGAAAAAGAGAAAAGAAAAGAAAACTAAAACCAGAGTCACTTGTACAGCTCTTCTGAAAGTAAATAAAGCTAAAAGATTATTTTATATTTGTTAAGAATACATAATGGATGATCTCATGGCATTAAAGTTCTTCCAGTCTCATGATATCCTGAGTGGTTTCTAAAAACAAATGGCACATGGTGTTTCTGTCAGGTAGAGGCATATGGCATTTTATTTTCTCTGTCTTATTACAGATGCTCTGACTGAAGCCTCTGTACTTGCACTAATAGATCACACAGTTCTAAAAACCCCCTGAGACTGAAGAATGGATAAAGAAAAAGATAAATTGTTAGAGAGATGCAAATATATTAAAATCTTCCCAGGGAATTATAACACAAAGCTGAAGAGATCTACCTCCAAAAGGAGCTCATTTTATGGAAAAAAAATTAACTCAGAATTCTGGAAACATATCACAACAGCTCAACTTGTGCATTTTTTTCTTGTTTTTGTTTTCATGTTATCTTTAATACATTTACTGCAATGATAAAGGGGAACTGTGAATTTTCCTGTACCCAATTTTGTATAAAACAATATATAAATCTATTTCTTTTCATTAATTTCTGTCTTTGGTTTCATTGGTAGAAAAAGATCGACTGATCTATATTTGCAGAAACATTAATTATTTTTCAATTTTAAAGTATTGGTTGTTTGATCCTATTGCCTTGGAAATAATTATAACCTCTTGTTTTTCTATTGTAATGTCTATATATTGTTATACAGGGCATTTCTGTTCAATGTATTTTGTAAAGTTGTATGCACCTGTTTAATCTGTATTTTCACAGAAATATTTTGGCTTCTTCTTTTCCAATCCTTGTGAAATTAATGATATACTTTGTGGCTACCCATTTCTAATTCACAAGCATTTTAGTATATTTCAAGAAAATTGTGTTTTGGAATAGATTTACATTTTGATTAATGTTCTACTTACATTTAACCATTTCTAACTCTTCAAATCTTTTTTTTTTTGCTTTTTTTTTTCTTTTTTTCCGGAGCTGGGGACCGAACCCAGGGCCTTGCGCTTTCTAGGCAAGCACTCTACCACTGAGCTAAATCCCCAACCCCTCAACTCTTCAAATCTTATAGATTAGAAACACAACTTTATGAAAGTTTTTATGTATATGATAAAAATATATTACAAAAGTAACATTCCCTGTTTAAGTGATGGGAACCATAAGCCATATGTCCATGCTACTCTAGAAGGTTCACATTCTCTTCCATTTCTTCTCCAGAATTTCTCTGACCTCTTTGTTACGAAGGGTATAAATGAAGGGATTTAGAGCTGGAGTCACCACTGTATTGAGGACATGAACAGCTTTAGTCAGTTGCAAATCATCTTTGATGGATGTTCGAACATGGAGGAAAATTGTAGACCCATACCAGATGAGTACCACAGTGAGGTGGGAAGAACAGGTGGAGAAAGCTTTTCTGCGGCCACTGGTTGAGGGGATCCTCAGGATGGTTCTGATGATGTAGGCATAAGAGATCAGAGTAATGAGACAGGAACTCAGGATAACCACAAAAGCAATCACAAAAGCCACTGTCTCCACTCCTTGTGTACTGGTACAGGCCAGGGCAATCCAGGGTGCAATGTCACAGAAGAAATGATTGATGGAATGGGTGCCACAGAAGGACAAGGTGCTGATAAGGGCTGCCGGCACAGAAATGGCCAGGAAACCACAAATCCAGGAGCAAAGAGCCAGCTGTGCTGAGAGCAGGCTGTTCATGATAACCTGGTAATGTAGAGGAAAACAGATGGCAAGGTAGCGGTCATAAGCCATGGCTGCCAAGAGAAAGTATTCTGTGCAACCTAAAGAGAAAACCAAGTACATCTGCAAAAGGCAACCTGAAAATGATATGGTCTGGCTCCTCCCCACCAGAATGGCCAGAGCTTTAGGGACTGCAGCTGTGGTGTACCAGATCTCCAAGAATGACAGATTGCTCAGAAAGAAATACATAGGGGTCTGTAACTGATGGGAAGTACTGACCAATAGCAAGATTGCCACATTACCTCCAATGGTGAGGAGGTACATCACCAGAAAAAAGAGAAAAAGAGAAGTTTGGAGGACCTGAGATCCAGGAAAGCCTAACAGAAGGAAGCCTTGGGATAGAGTCCCATTCTCTGTGATCATGTTGCTGATTTTCAAACTAGAAACATTTTCTTCGCTGAGGCTTAAGGTCCAGAAGTGCAGTCCTAGAAAGATGAAAAGAAATTAATTCATGAAAGCCTGACATTCAGATCATGAAATGTGTTATTGCAGAAAATTAATTCAGAAAATTAAAATATAAAGATTTTCTAAGTATCCATTTACTAAGGTTACTCTGATAGCTATATCGTGGTTTGCTTTTGTGGTTATCCTGAGTTCCAAGATCTAAATCCTGCTTCTGCCTGTCTCATCCCATCGCAAGCCTGTGAATGGCTAACTATTTCAAGGTGACTCATACACTCAATTTTTGACTGCCACCTGTATGGCACTTCAGTGGAAGAAAACAAAACAAAACAAGTGCCTACATGTTCAGAAATTGGCCTAACTACCTAAATTCTAATTTGAACCACACTTAACAGCTACAGAGTCTAAGTTATTTTGTAATTAATAATCTTGGTCTACACAAGTAATATTTATTTTTCCTGAGCTGTGTTGATTTAGAGATGGTGATGATGTCAATCATAAAAATAATACAAATATAATTCATGTAGAACAACTATGAGGCAGCAGACTCCTACATCACTGACATCTGTAAATGAAAACAGGTGAAGAGGAGACGGTTATTTAAAATGGTTTCTCAAAATAATACAACATCAGATTGTTTTATTTTCCTAGCTGTTATGACAAGAACAGCAAGGAACATGGCTAAGCAATAATTGGGACCCGCAGTCTTGGTTTGTAGGGTTGTGGGTCCTGTGTCAACTCAGTCACAATTCACAGCCACTTGGGGAAGAAGAACACACAGAGATGGATTGCCATTGTGCTAAATCAGGGTGCTAGGCTCCAGGGAAGCACCTCCCCACCCCTTCATCCCCCTACCCCATCCCACCCTTGGCCCACACTGCTTGCTGGTAGGAAAGCCTGCGTGAGGCACAGGACACCTGGAGCAGGCTCTGGGTCCCTGGGTCTGCAAAGAGGTTCTCAGGCTCTGGGGCATCTAGGTGCTGCTGGAAGCCTCAGAAGAGCTGATTACCAAGTGAGGGCCCATGGGCTGAATTTCGCCTGAGGAGGGGGAGGGGAGAAAGAGGACTTCTGGCTGGTCTGACAGGGAGAGTCCTTTGCTTGACTACTAGCCTGCGATTGGAGGCAATCATGGCTGGGAGTGCAGAGAGGACTTTTACAGGAGATTAGACAGCAGCAAAGGCCATCTCTGTGGCTCCCTCATCGTGGATCTTGATGAAAAGATGCAGTCCATTGTTTTAACGCATTTATTGTCATGGCAGAAAGTGGATGTGTGAAACAATACCCCACCTCTCAGGGTGGGTCTGAGATTAAATATATTTTGCAAGGAGGAATGTCTGGTAAGGAAAGCTTGTTGACTAAGCCCTCCAGGCCTCTAGGTATCTCCTTAGAATGGATATCTCTCATGATTCCAGGATGTAATCATGGCTCTCCCTCATCTACATGTGGAGGAGCTTGGGGCATTGCCCTTAGATTACTGATGGCTACACATCTATCGGACCCTACTGCTTTGCCTGCTCATACTGTCCCTTCAGGATCTCCAGGGCTTCTAGCTCTAGCTCAACTGGGGACCAGGTTAACTTTCACAGTCCCACATTATTACTTCAGTCAGTCACTTCCTGTGTGAGGTGGTCTTGATAATACAGGCACCTCTGTATTGCTCTTGTACATTCATCCTTTTTCTCTCTAGTTGTATAGTTCTAGCCAGTTTATTTAAAATGAGCAAAATATATTGTTTTAGTTTTCTTATACAACAGTAGAAAAATGCATAATTAATTAGATTATTAATCATTCTATTGGAATAAAATGTTATTTGATATTGACATTGACAAAGAAGAGAGAAACTTTTAAAAATAAATCCCTATATTGTTAAGCTATATGTCAACATGTATATCTTGCAGATTGAAGGGGATATGGCTTGTAAAGATAGCAATTGTTTAGTTGTTGAAGCACTAGACTCAAAAGTTAGTATATTATGTACTGTTCATTTGTTATTTTTAAAATAGTAATCAAGAAGCATCAAATCAATTTTATATTGACCACACCAGTGTTGTCAAGTCTGAGAAAGTGATACCCCAATGATGGGTGCTTTAAAATGAAGATAACACAGAATATTGCAGCGTTGGGATGGTCACTCCCTAAATTTCTTTTCTTCTGAAAACTTACACATATTGAGATTTCACAGTGACAAAATTGCTCACCAAGTAAGCATGTGAATTCTCAATAAATACACTGCTAAATTCCTCCCTACTTACCATCATTTTATTTTGTTCTCTTCCTACCATACTTCATTATTAAGTCCATGACTATTCACTTCTCTTGGCACCGATTCATAATTTCTGAATGTTTCCATATCATTACATTCAATATACTTGTTATGCTTTCTCTTTTTAATCCATTACAGTGCTAGCTAAAAGCTGGTTTGTTAGTTACTAGTTAATAACTAGTATCCTTTTCATAAACCTATCAGCCTGTTTTTGCTGCTGTTGTCACCTGAAGATTGGTGAGGATGAGGTTCTGTGTTAAAGTTTCTACAAGGTACCTGTTGTCTCGTTAGGATATCTATGTCTTCCGAGAGCAGAATATTACAGATCCAGAGACAATTATCTTAGGCAAATGATGTCTGCTTTTTATACTTATGCATTTCTCCCTATGTAGTTTTTTCTAACATTCTAGAAACTATCAGGATACATCTTTTAAAAACGTTTGATGAGGTTCCTAGCATCCATCAACTCAGAGGCCCAGAATGTCATCAGGAAACATCTGAACCCTATAGTTAAGATGTCTCCTTGTTGCTCTAGTCTGCTTATCTGATATTCACAGCAATGTATTTTAAAGATCCCCTGGTTTGTGATTTTATTGCTTTGTTCTTTACTATAAAAAAACTAGAAATTATTACCACAATGGGATAAAATATAGTAAAGTAGAACTGTGTTCCTACAGTCAGGTCTCTCGTATTTTGTTTAAAATAATCTTTTTAAACACCAGTTGGAGTGAGAGCTGTCTTTTTATTGACATCACGATAGTTTATAAACAATAACATTTAGAAACAGAGCTCAAAGGAGTTTTCAGAGTAGAAGTATACAATTACTCCTGGTGTTTCTAAGGACCTATCCATAGGTGTCTCTAATATCAGTTTCTTAGGTTAAAAGAGGTGATACTTTAATATGTCCAAGTACATATTACATAGTACAAGTTATTGGGGAAAACAACTAAGAAAATCCATTGAACTGCATAATATTATCCTAAATTTATGAATGTTATGAATGAAATATATTCAACATCATCCATTTTCAAATTTTATAATGTAATTTAAATGAATAAAAATCAAGGATAATATCTGTCATTTTATTATGAAATTAACTTTTTAAATTTTACCTTGATTTACCTACTGGATTCTTCTGGTATAATGAAGTCTTCTAGTATTCATTAGACTCAGAAATATTTTTCCTTTTCCCATACTTTTAAAAATCTGTATATTTTCCTCTATAGTTGGATGGCTTTAGTACTAATTCTAAGATCAACAAGGTCAGACTTTGCCAAGTATGGTGAACAAGAAGAATAAAGGAAAATAAAGAATTTAAGTAGGAAAAGGATCAAAGAAGATCAAAGTTATGCATAAAATGCCATAATGAAACTTATTACCTTACATGCTGATACATATAAACTTATATGGTACTGATATTTTATATTTGAAATCACATTACTCATAATATGAAAATTTCTCAGTTCAAGTTTAACCTGGGCTACCCAGTGGTACTTGTCTTAGAAAAAGAAGGGGATGGAAAGGAAACAAATATTATGACTAAAATGTAACTAATCTATTTTATGAAACTAGACTATTTTTGAAGAGTTTTGAGTTTTGAATGTATATGATAGTTTATATTTCTTAGAGGTAAAATGTTCAAATTTTGAATATATATGATAATAGCATTTTATAAAAATGCTTTTTCCCCCAAAGGTAACTAACTACATGTTTGATGTTTCTGATTTCCAAATTTGGAGTATTGATCAAATGCTACAGTGGCTCTATCACTCTATCACATTACAAATTTAAGAATGTAAAGCAGATAATTTTAGGAAGAAAACATTCAGTACAATATTATCCTTTTGCTTACCCAGTTGTTCTTTCTGCCATACATAAAGGCCAAGATGCTGCCTTCCAACTTCACCATTCTCAAGTTGTTACTCTATGGTAATCTTTACATCCTATAAAAATAATGGTTATTGTATTGTATGGTATGCTTTATTTCTTTTCACATTTAGTGACTTTCATCTTCCCTGGTCTTCGTAACTTACATTAGATTCTCTGTTTCTTTTTTCACTTTTTCTGATTAACTTCCAAGTGGTCCTTTGACTTCCTCCTTACTTCACCATAATGAGCTTACTACTGAAAACAGTTTGCTATTAAATAACTATATATATATATATATATATATATATATATATATATATATATATATATGAAACCTTGGAGAGAAAGTTAATTTTCTCTCTTGGGTACTTAGGGCCACTTCCAAAACTGTGACTTATGGCTAAAGCTTTCTAAATAGGAGGCTTCAAACATTTTGACTTTTTGATGTACTGATCATTTGCAAGAATTTCTAAACTTAGGTAGTATTTCTTTTTCTGTAAACATTGAACAATAGAAGGTAATGGAACACCTCTTTTGTGTGTGATTCTTAGGTTTTGGTTGCTTTTGCAATGTGAATGTCTGTGTGTGTGTGTGTGTGTGTGTGTGTGTGTGTGTGTGTGTGTGTGTGTGTGTGTGTGTTCTGAGATAGAACATAAAGTTGAGTGGGTAGGGAGGGCATATCTGTGAGGAGTTTGAAAGTTGTGGAATGGACTAATATGATAAAACTATATTGTACGATTTTGTAAAGAAAATCAAAGTAATCATATCAGGATGTAGTTCAGTATTGAAACATGATTTTGAATTGTTTTTGGTTCCACTTAAATCCAACCTAACTCAAGTACCAGGTAACAAAGATAACAAAATTTTATTTTAATCAAGCTGCTGCTGATATAACAGGGCCACAGAGCACAATGGGAGCTGCACACTCTGACCCTGAAGAGATGTTGTAGATCTTTTTAAAGGAGGAAACCATAAAGTGAAGGAAAGCCAAATGGGCTGTGGTGTTGTTCAATCATATATTGATATAAGGAGTTGAGCAAGGGAGTTTTCATCCATCAGGGTAGGAGTACATTCCTGGGCCTGAGAACATGAATTTAACTTGACTCTTCAAGAAAGATGGAGAAGTCGTCCTTGAGATGACTGGACTTGGACAACTGCTTACTTATAGGTTGTTCCCAAGATATATAGGCTCAGACAACTGTTTCTTTAATTTTCTTCCTTTATTTTACTTTTTATTAATTAATTTACAACTCAAACACTGTTCCCACTCCCCATCACTACCTGTTTCTCTCTAGCTCATAGTGTCCCCCTCCATTCTCCTCTCCTTCACCTCTGAGTAAGTGGGACATTGAGGGCATCTCCTCACTTTGGACCATCGAGTTTCAGCCGGATTAGGCTCATCCTACCCAATGAGGCCAGGGCAGAAGGCAACCATAAAGACTGAGCTGCCTGACTGTGGTATATGTGCTGTGGGCCTCATTCCTGCCCAAGCATATCCTTTGGATGGTGGGTCAGACTCTATGAGCTTCCAGAGGTTGAGATTTGTTGACTTTTCCTGTGAGGTTCCCATCTACTTCAGGGCCTTTGATTCTTCTCCCATCTCTTCCAAAGTATCCCTACTGTTAGGAATGTGGGCATGTAGGTAAAGATGCTATAAATCTGTTTCATTCCATTGTTGGATAAAGACTCTGAGAAGTCATGCTAGGCTCCTGTCTGCAATAATTACAAAGTATCATTAACAATCTGCAGAATTGGTGTCCAGTTGGGCTACTTATTGGTTGACCTTTCCTTCAACCTCTGCTCTATCCCTACACTCTTTTAAGCAAGATGAGATTTAGGTCAAAGGTTTGTTGGTGGGTTGGTGTCCTTACCCCTCCATTCAGTGTCCTGCCTGGCTACAGGAGATGCCCTCTTCAGGTTCTATTTCTCCAGTGTTAGGGAACACCAGCATTGCCTCAAAGGAGCCTCCCTGTCCCAGAGATCTGCAACATCCTAAAGATTCTTCCCTCCCTCAGCCCTAGCATCTGAAGATTTCCAGTCATTCTCCTGGCCACTTGGACCTCTCTTCTTTCTCTCTCTGCACCTGATTCTGTCTTCCTATTCCCTTCCAGCTCTGCTCTCCCACATTTTCCTTTCCCTCTCTCTGCCCCTTATGATTATTTTGTTTTGCTATATGTAATTCAAACATATTTTCATTGTTCCTTTTTATTGTTTAACTTCTTTGGGTCTGGGGGTGTGTCATAGGTACTTTATCGTTAATATTCACTTATAAGTAAGTATATACCATGCATGTTTTTGGGAGATCTGGGTTACCTCACTCAGAATGATATTTTCTAGTTCCACTCATTTGCTTGCATAATTAATAGTCTTTATTATCAATAGCTGAATAGTATTTCATTGTGTAATGGCCCACATTTTCTGTATCCATTTTAGGTGAAGAACATCCAGATTGTTTCCAGTTTCTGGCTATTATGAATAAAACTGATAAGAACATAGGGGAGTATATGTCCTGGAAATGTGGCACATCTTTCGATGTATGCCCATGAGTCGAATAACGTGATATCTTAGTCATGGTTTCTATTCCTGCACAAAACATCATGAAAAAGAAACAAGTTTGGGAGAAGATTTATTCAGCTAACACTTCTACATGCTATTCGTCACCAAAGGAAGTCAGGACTGGAACTCAAGCTGGTCAGGAAGCAGGAATTGATGCAAAGGCGATGGAGGGATGTTACTTTCTGGCTTGTTTTCTGTGGCTTCCTCAGCTTGCTTTCTTATAGAACTCAAGACTATCAGCCCAAGGATAGTACCACCCACAATGGGTTATGCCCTCTCTCCTTGATCACTAATGAGAAAATGCCTTACAGCTGGATCTCATGAAGGTATTTCCTCAAGGGAGGCTCCTTTCTCTGTGATAACTCCAGTTTGTGTCAAGTTGACATATAAAACCAGCTTGTACACCAGGTCATCAGATAGAACTATTTCCAATTGTCTTAGAAAGTGTCATATTGAGATACAGGTTTGAAATCCCACCAGCAATGGAGAAGTATTCCCCTTTCTCCTCATCTTCCTTACCGTGTGCAGTCTGTTGATATTTTGATTTTTGCCATTCTGATTGGTATGAGATTTTGATTTACATTTCCCTGATGACTAAGAATGTTGAATATTTATTTTTAAGTGTTTCTACACCATTCAAAATTCCTCTGGTAAGAATTCTTTGTGTAGTTCTGTATCTCATATTTTTAATTGGGTTATTTGCTTTGTTGGAGGTTAACTTCTTGAGTTCTTTATATATTGTGGATATTAGCCCTTTGTCTGATGTAGGGTTAGTGAAGATCCTTTTAGAATGTGTTAGCTGTAGTTTTGTTTTATTGTCAGAATTGTTTGCCATAAAGAAGCTTTCAATGAGGCCCCATTTATCATTTATTGACCTTAGGGCCTGAGTCATAGGCGTTCTCTTCAAGAAGTTGTCTCCTGTACCAATGTATTCAAGCTCATTTTTCACTTCTCCTCAATTGGATTTAGTGTACCAAGTAGTTTCTTGAGGGTCTTGATCTTTATACACTTGAGTTTTGTGCATGGCAATAAATACGTATATATTTGCATTTTCCTAGATGCAGACAACCATTTTTAACAAAATAAATTTTTGAAGATGCTTTCTTTATTCCATTGTATGCTCTTGGCTTATTTGACTAAAAGCAAATGTTCATAGCTATGTGGGTTTATTTCTGTTTTTACAATTCTATTCCATGGATCAGCCTGTCCATTTCTGTACCAACAGCATGCCGTTTTTTTATCATTATTGCTATATAGTACAGCTTGATGTCAGGGATGGTGACTCTCTAGAAGCTCTTTTTTTATTCAGAACTATTTGACTATCCTGGATTTTTTCTATATGAAGTTAAGAATTGCTTTGTCAAGGTCTATTAAAACATGTGTTGGAATTTTGATGGAGATTGAATAAGCTTTTCAGCTATAGGGAAGTCCCCAGATCTGTTAGAGCCTGGGGCCTTAAATATAGTTTCTCCATATGATTAAATGGAGTCTGAAAATGAAATGGTAGTACTTAAAATAATTCTGCTTTGCTTTTCACAAGAGGATATTTTAGGACTATGATCAAAATTAACAGCAATACTACATTAGAAAAAATGATCAGATGAAGCAAGTTGAAATTAATAAATAAAATTTACAAGCTACCAAATATAGTCACTGCTCAAATGTATCAGTAATACTTTTTAATCATGATTTCTTTTTATGATATTGTAATACTGAAAAAGAATTCAACACTGAAAAAAATCTTAAAGCTTTTTTGCAAAATGCAATTTTCTGTTAAAAATAAAATAAAGTTACTCTTATGAAACAACATTTTTTTAGACAATGCAGAGGATAATGTGTTTACAAAATTATGCATTTAGCAACAACAGTGTTCAAATCTTGATATAATTTTTCATATTTATTTAGGAAAGTTTTTTTCAGATTTATTCTCATTATATTTATGTACACTAGTGGTTTCTATCTGTGCTCTGGAGCTGGCCCTAGTCCACAGCTCTCTATAACCAAATCATGCCAGAAAAGAGTTGGTCTCCCAGAATTGCTGATTCACCTAAGAGCAGAAGTACGTCCACCACTTCTGCACAAATACCTGACCCAAGAGGGACATGCACAGAGCCCTCAGGACAAATGAACTGAGTAGCAACAAGGGTCAAGATCTTTCAGATTTCTGTATGTGCCCTGGAGCTGACCATGTGCCACAGATCTCCATACTCAAATTTTGCCCAGTAAGACTATTCCCCCAGGATGGCTGACAAATAGACTTATAGGAGGGACAGGCCACAGTCAGTGACATCAAAACCAGATAACACCAGAGATAACAAGATGGTGAGAGACAAGTACAAGAACATAAGCAACAGAAACCAAGGCTACTTGGCATTACCAGATCCCAGGTCTCCCTTCACAGCAAGTCCTGGATTCACCCAACACTGGAAAAGCAAGACTGATTTAAAATCCCATCTCATGATGATGATAAAGGACTTAAGAAGGATATAAATAACTCCCTTAAGGAAATACAGCAAAACTCTCAATTAACACAGATGGAGAAACCAAGATATTCCATGACAAAAGTAAATTTATAGAATAGCTTTCCACAAATTTATTCCTAAAAAGGATAATAAATGGAAGTGTCCAACACAAGGAGGGAAACTATACCCTAGAAAAAGCAAGAAAGTAATCTTTCAAAACTAGTTAGCCACACAAACATAATTCTACCTCTAACAAGAAAAATGAGAGGAAGAAACAATTACTTATCCTTAATATCTCTTGCCATCAATGGGCTCAATTCCCAAATAAAAACACATAGATGAAAATACTGCATATATAAACAAGACACAGCATTTTGATGTGTACAGGAAACATAACTTAGTGACAAAAAAAGACACTAACTCAGAGTAAAAGGCTGGAAAAAAATTTCTAAGCAAATAGTCCCAAGAAACAAGCTGGAGTACCCACTCTAATATCAAATAAAATCTTTCAATCAACAGTTATCAAAAAAAGGTAAGGATAGATACTTAGTATTCATCAAATGAAAACAAATCTACCAAGGTGAACGCTCAATTCTGACTATCTATGCTCCAAATGCAATGGTACCTATATTCATAAAATAAACCTTACTAAAGCTCAAAGCACATATTGTGTGAGGTACACTATGTGCTTTGAGCTTTAGTAAGGTTTATTTCAATACCAAAATCTTATCAATGGACAGATCATGGAAATAGAAACTAAACTGAGCCATAGAGAAACTAACAGAAGTTCTGAACCAAATTGATTTAACAGATATTTATAGAACATTTCAACCTTAAACAAAAGAATATACCTTCTTTCAGCACTTCATGGTATCAAACATTTATCATATAATCTGTCACAAAACAGGCTTCAACAGATGCAAGTAAACTCTCATAATCCCATACATTTTATCAGATTAAGAAAGATTAGGCTGGTCTTCAATAACAACAAAATGACTGAAAGTCCACATAAACATGAAAGCTGAACAACACCCTAATCCATAATGACAGGGCCAAGAAAGAAATTGAAGACTTTTTAGAATTTAATGAAAATAAAGGCACAACATACCCAAACTTATCAGACACAAAGAAAGCAGTGCTAAGAGGAAAACTCATAGCTCTGATTGCCACCTAAAGAAACAAGAGAGAGAATACACCAGCAGATTGACAGCTCTGACCTGAAAGATCTAGAACATTAGAAAGCAAATACACACAAAAGGAGTAGGCAGCAGAAAATAATCAAACTGAGGTCTGAAATCAACCAAGTAGAAACAAAAAGAAATATGCAAAGAATCAACAAAACCAGGAACTAGTTCTTTAAGAAAATCAACAAGAAAACAAAGAAAGAAAATCAACAAGATAGATAAATCCTTAGCCAGTCTAACCAGAGGGCACAGAGACAGATTCCAAATTTTAAAATTAGAAATGAAAAGGAGACATAACAACAGAAACTGAGGAAATAAAAAAAATCACATCCTACTTCAAAAGCCTATATTCAGGAAAACAGGAAAAATGGATTAGATGGACAATTTACTAGAAAGATCCAGATATCAAAGTTAAATAAGAATCAGATAAACCATTTAAACAATCACATACACCTAAAAAATAGAAGTAGTAGTTAAAAGTCTCCCAACAAAACAAAGCCTGGGAAGAGATGGGTTTCCATAAAGGATTCTATCAGACCATAACACACTAATACCAAAAATCTTCAAGTTATTCACAAAATAGAAACAGAAAGAACACTACCAAATTTGTTCTATGAAGCAACAATTATGCTGATACCAAAAATATAGACAAACCCAACAAAGAAAGACAACTTCAGGCCAATCTCCGTTATGAAATCCATGCCAAAATACACAATAAAATGCTCGAGAACCAATTGAAGAATACATCAAACCATCACTCACCATGACCAAGTAGGCTTCGTCCCAGGGATGCAGGGAAGGTTCAATATACAGAAATCCATCAATGGAATGTAACATATAAACAAACTCAAAAAGAAAAAAAAAACAAATGATTATCACATTGAATGCTGAGAAAGCATTTGACAAAATTCAAAACCCCTTAATGGTAAAAGTTTTGAAAACATCAGGAATTCAATTTCCATACCTAAACATAGTTAAAGCAATATACAGCAAACTGGTAGCCATCATCTAACTAAATGGAGAGAAATTTGAAGCCATCCTATTAAAATCAGGGATTAGATAAGGCTGACTACTCTCTCCCTGTCTATTCAAAATAGTACTTGAAGTCCTAGCTGGAGTAATTAGAGAACAAAAGGAGGCCAAATGGAAACAAATCAGAAAGGAAGAAGTCAAAAAATCACTATTTGCAGATGTTATGATAGTATATTAAGTGATCCTAAAAGTTCCATCTAAGGAGGTTCATAGCAGATAAACAATTTCAGCAAAGTGGCTGTGTATAAAATAACTCAAATAATAAACCTTTTCTCCACTCAAAAAATAAACAGGCTGAGAAAGTAATTAGAGAAATGACATACTTCACAGTAGTCACAAATAACATAAAATACCTTGGTAGGACTCTAAACAAAAAAGTGAACTATTTGCATGAAAAGAAGTCTCTGGAGAAGGAAACTGAAGAAGACCTCAGAACATGAAAAGATCTTCCATGCTCATAGATTGGCAGGATTAGTATAGTAAAAATGGCCATCTTGCTGAAAGCAATCTACAGAGTCAATGTAGTCCCCATCAAAATTCCAACTCAGTTCTTCACATAGTTAGAAAGGCCAATAGTCAAATTCATTTGGATTAACAAAAAACTAAGATAGCAAAAACTATTAACAATAATAAAAGAACATCTGGGGGAATCACCATCTTTGACCTCAAGCTGTACTATGGAGCAATATTGATTTAAAAAAACAAAGAAAAAGAAAAACTGTATGGAATTGGTACAGAGATAGGCAGGTAGATCAATGGAATAGATAGAATTGAAAACCCAGGAATGAACACACACACCTATGGTCAATTGATCACTGATAAAGAAGCTAAAACCATCCAGTGGCAAAGAGACAGCATTTTCAACAAATGGTCCTGGGTCAACTAGGTATCAGCATGTAGAAGAATACAAATTGATCCATTTTTTATCTCCCTGTACAACGTTCAAGTCCAAGTGGATCAAGGGCTCCATATAAATCCAGATACACTGAATCTAAAGGAAGAGAAAGTAGGGAATTCCTTGAAAATATTGGCAGAAGGGAAAATTGATGAAAAGAACATCAAAGGCGTATACTATAAGATCAAAAATTGACAAATGGGACCTCATAAAAATTGCAAAGTTTCTATAAAGCAAAGGACTTCCTCAATAGGATAGAAATGGCAGCCAACATATTGGAAAAAGATCTTTACCAGTCCTCCAATCTAATAGAGAGGCTAATATCCAATATATATAAAGAACTCAAGTAGTTAGACTCCAGAGAACCAAATTACTCTATTAAAAAACAAGAAACATGCTAAACAGAGAATTTTTAACTGAGGAAATTCAAATATCCAAAAAGCACCTAAAGCAATGTTCAACACCTTTAGTCATCAGGGAAATGCAAATTAAAAGAATGCTTAGATTCCACTTCACCCCAGTTAGAAAGGTTCAGATCAAAAATTCAGGTGACAGCAGATGGTAGCAAGGATATGTAGAAAGAGGAACACTTTTCCATTTTTGGTTGGATTGTAAGCTGGTACAAAAACTCTGGAAATCAGTACAGTGGTTCTTTGGAAAATAGGACATAGTACTACCTGAGGACTCAGCTATTCCACTCCAGGGCATATACCTAAAAGATGCTCCAACATGTAATAAGAACACATGCTCTACTATGTTCATAGTAGCCATATTTATAATAGCCAGAAACTGGAAACAACCCAGATGTCCCTCAAAGGGGAATTGATACAGAAAATGTGGCACATTTATACAATGGAATATTTCTCAGTTATTATAAACACTGACTTCATGAAATTTGCAGGCAAGTGGACGGATCTAGAAAATATCATTCTCAGTGGGTTTATACCCACATTCCCAAAGGACACACATTATATGTACTTGCAGAGAAGTCTTTATTAGATAAAGAGCTTGGAATATCCATGATACAACTCCTGAACCACAGAAAGCTCAAAAGGAAGGAAGACCAGAAAGTGGATGCTTCAGTACTACTTAGAAGAAGGAATAAAATAATCAAGGAAAGTAAAGGGCAGGAGGGTCTTGGGAGGAATAGAGTAGGGTAATGGGGAAAAGAAGGGCAGAATCAGGTATGGAAGGAGATGAGGAGATGTACAGATTGTCAGGAAATTGAACAGAAGTCTGTACTGTTGGCAGATGGGGAACCGGAAATAGCAACCAGAACATCTCATATGCCAGGAAAGCAAGAGCTTTCCAGGTCCCCACGGGGATGACATTAGCTGCAATAACCCACAAAGCTTTGTAAGGTAGATGGTATAGAGGGTTTGCAGTGTGGAAACCGGCGAAGGGGATAACATTTGAAATGTACGTAAATAAAATATCCAATTTAAATTAAGAAAAAACGAAAAGATGGTAGGAGAAATAAAAATGAATATCACATTGAAAAACAAGAGGGATTCCTAAAATGTGGCAAAAACCTTATTAGCTACAGAGATTAAATAAGACTGGAAACGATCATTTCTCTAATGCCAGTCAGAAGACTACTGGAAAAGGAAATAAAATCTACTACCCAGAGAAATCAGATGGATATAATTGCTATTTGGATATATTTCTGAAAATGTTACTTATAATAATCTAGTAAACTAAAAACCCAAAGAATCTTAACAACATACAATGCCAAATAAAATATTATTGCAAAAAGCCATTAATGAAATTCATAGATAAAAGTGAGCATTATGAAAAAGAAAAGAACTTTGTACACCAAAAATAAATAGAATATAAACTTCATTTAGTTAGGCAGTAAATTGATATAAAATTTTTAAAAATTTTATTTGTAGAATTATGATACACAGTAATCCATAACAAGACCTACAACAAAATTTGCTATTTTTATACATAAAATATTTTTATATGTAAAAGTGAGAACTTTCTCCATATTTCTAAATATAGAAGTTCATGGTATTTTTGTGTTGAGATTAAACCAAAGGAGTCAAATACTAAGCATCAATTTTATCAATAATCATATTCACAGTCTATCCTCTAATATTTCATGATAATATTCCTTATCTAAGCAGATGTGCCTAGCCACTTATCATGGAAGTCAAAGAGATAAACTAGTAGTAAGGGATGTGAACTCTTCTAGAAAGTACCAGTTGCTTAGCAATATTGAGTATATATACTTTAAAAGTAAGTCTTAGTTTCTTCATACTTCGGAGCATTGATATTTAAGGAGAAGAAAACATAAAGTCCCAACCTTAACCAAGTTGATATTTGAAAGCAATACCTGATGGGAAAGGGAAAATCAATTTTCTCCAATGAAGTATCACTGGGTTTTATAATCATACACTAGGTCAGGCTTTATGCCAGGGAAATAGTTGGCCAACACAAACATATTTTTCAGTTTAGTTTAATCATTTTTTGTTTTATTCTTTATGGGGTGGAAGAAGAGATGATCCTTTGGTATTTTTTCATTTGTTCTTTTCTTTACTTTTTTGTTTTAATTAGCTTTTAGGAGGAACAGAGGGGATGAAGGAGAGAGAATAACAATTTCTGGTCATTTAATTAGATGAAGTTATTATGGGAGAGAAACAATGACAGGTCTCTCTAAACCTGGTCAAAGGTAACAGTGAAATCTTTAACCTCCATTTTCTCAATTCTTTATGTTTTATAAACTACCTTATAAAATTGCTTTTAGTCACATCACAGTAACTTCTTTTAATAACATAGTTGGAAATAACATAGCAAATTCCTTGGATGCTTACTGTATGGTACATAATTACCTAGGAAAGGGGACATTCTTATGCTTGGAGCCTAATTTTCTCTTTCTGGAACCAAAGTAGCTCCAAGAAGAGATTACCAGAGGGATCTTTGGATTCCCCGGAAAGGCTGAGCATTTTCCATTGCCATGGTTTTGTAAAAAGGAAAAAACCTATGATTTATTCTAATTCCATGGAAATTGTGGAACATAAATCTCAACTTAGCTTTTCTATCTTTAAGAAAGAAAATATAGTTGGGGAATGATGTTATGATAATGTGGATCTAGGAAGCTCTTAGACAGGATTGCTCAAAATGTTTGACTTTTTCTTTTGAAAGTTCATTTCTGCTGTTTGTTGAGCGGTCAATGATTGCATTTAACTTTATAAACTTTTAATCTTATTGATAAAAGGTCCATAAGGAGAAGCATTATTCTAGGCTGCTTCAAAATATTTTTCTCCTTCTGTTAGTAATAGATAAAAATGACTTTTGTAGTTAGCCTGTAGTTGGCAATTACTAATATTATAATTTTATGGCTATCATTCTAGACAGGATTCCACAGAAGTATAGAAATAGACTTGATGGTTTACAGAAGCATAGAAAATATTATTCTAGACAACACAGAGTGACCAACTCTTCCTACTTAACTAATACATAAGCTTTTCTGTGTTATCACAAAGGTCAGATCAAGTAATCATGTGCTATCTCTAAACTCCTTATAAAGGGAAAAGAATCACTGTACTGCTTTCATGTCTTCCTTTCCCAGAACAGACTTGAGAAAATGATAACTCTCCCTTCTCTAGAGAAAGATCAAAGTGGGATTAGGAATTTCATGAAGAAAGTTAGTGACTCAGAAGTGGAAAAATGATCTTGGTTTAAAAATAGACCCTTTAGATGAATTACTAGCTCAGAGATGAGAAAAGTATCTCTGATACCTTTTATCATTTGCCTGTTGAAGTGACATCCAAATACTAAGTTTCTATTTATCATGTATGGGTGCTTTGCAAGTCTTCAAGACTGACATTTTTCTACATTCCTATGAACACCAAGAATTCCCAAAGAAACCAAGTAAACAAATATTGAAGTGAGGGAGTAAGGTATATGTGGAGAATGTAGAATATATAAGCCTCTGAGGTACAGTGTGCAGCCTGCATGTGGGAAAAGCCTGGACAAGCGAGGAAGAAACCAAAGTGTGAAGAGTTGAGTTCCTATGTATGGAAATGCTACTATAGAGAGATTATTTTTTTGATTAATGATATGTTTGTTTTTTTCCTATTAAAATTATATTTTATTTTTTATTGTATATTTTTTATTTACATATCAAATGTTATTCCCATTCCTGGTTTCTTGTTCATAAGCCCCCTACAAATTCTCCCTCCCCTTCTTCTATAAAGTTCTCCTCACCATCAACCTCCCTTTAACATCCCCCCCAACATTCCCTTACACTGGAGGTCCAACCTTGGCAGGACCCAGGACTACTCCTTCCTACGGTGCCCAACAAGGCCATCCTCTGCTACTCATGCAGATGGAGCCATGGGTCAGTTCATGTATAGTCTTTGACAAGTGATTTAGTCCCTGGGAGCTCTGGTTAGTTGAAATTGATGTTCTTATGGGGCTGTAAGCTCTTTCAATCCTTTCACTAATTCCTCCAACCAGAGTCAATGGTTTACTGCTGGCATTTGCCTCTGTATTTCACATGCATGCTCTGGCTGTGACTCTCAGGAGACATCTATATCCAGTTTCTGTATATACATATATGTGTGTATATATATGTATGTATATATACACACACACACACATATATATATATATACACACACACACACACACACACACACACACACACACATATATATATATATATATGGGTCACATGTAGGGAAGGCTCTGAATGGCCATGCCTTCAGATTCTGTTCAAGACTTTGCTTCCATATACTGCCCTATGATTATTTTTATTCCCCCTTTTAAGAAGGAGTGAAGCATTCACACTTTGGTATTCTTCTTGACCTTCTTGTAGTCTATTTATTGTATCTTGGGTAATTCGAGCTTTTGGGCTAATATCCACTTATCAGTGAGTGTGTACCATGTGTGTTCTTTGTGATTGGGTTACCTCACTCAGGGTGATATTTTCTAGTTCAATCCATTTGCCTATGAATTTCATAAAGTCATTGTTTTTGATAGCAGAGTAGTAGCCCATTGTGTAGGTGTGTCACATTTTCTGTATCCATTCCTCTGTTGAACGGCACCTGAGTGCTTTCTAGCTATTGGCTATTATAAATAAGACTGTTGTGAACATAGCAGAGCATGTGTCTTTGTTGTATATTGGAGCATCTTTTGGGTATATGCCCAGGTATATAACTGGGTCCTCAGTGCAATGCCCAAATTTCTGAGGAACCTCATGACTGATTTCCAGAGTAGTTGTACCAGTTTGCAAAGCCACCAAAAATGGAGGAGTGTTCCTTTTTCTCCACATCCTTACCAGTATCTGTTGTTACCTGAACTTTTGATCTTAGCCATTTTAAATGGTGTAAGGTGGAATGTCAGGGTTCTTTTGATTTGCATTTCCCTGATCACTAAGGATATTGAGCATTTCTTTAGGTACTTCTTGACCATTCAATATTTATCAGTTGAGAATTCTTTGTTTAACTCTGTACCCCATTTTTAAAAGAGTTATCTGGTTCTCTGCAGTCTAACTTCTTGAGTTATTTGTATATTTTGGACATTAGCCCTCGATCAGATGTAGGATTGGTAAAGATATTTTCCTAATCAGTTGATTGCCATTTTGTCCTAATGACAGTGTCCTTTGCTTAACAGAAGCTTTGCAATTTTATGAGGTACCATGTGTCAATTCCTGATCTTAGAGCGTAAACCATTGGTATTTTATTCAGGAAAATCTCCAGGGTACCCATGTGATCATAACTCTTCCCCACTATTTCTTCTATTATTTTGAGGGTGTCTGGTTTTATGTGGAGGTCCATGATCCACTTGGTCTTAAGCTTAGTACAGGTTGATAAGAATGGATAGATTTTCATTCTTCTATACGCTGACCTCCAGTTGAACCAGCACCATTTGTTGAAAATGCCGTCTTTTTTCCATTGGAACGTTCTATGCCCTTTGTCAAAGATTACGTGACCATAGGTGTGTGGCTTCATTTCTGGGTCTTCAATTCTATATCACTGGTCTACTTGTCTGTCTCAGTACCAATACCATACAATTTTTTAACACTACTGCTCTGTAATACTGTTTAATGTCAGGGATGGTGATTCCCACAGAATTTCTTTTGTTGTTGAGGATAGTTTTCAGTATCCTGGGATTTATTTTTTATTCCAAATGAATTTGAAAATTGCACTTTCTAACTCTATGAAGAATTGAGTTGGGATTTTGATGGGACTTGTATTGAATGTATAGATTGCTTTTGGCAAAATGGCCATTTTTACTATATTAATCCTGCCAATCCATGAGCATGAGAGTCCTATCTTCTAAGATCTTCCTCAATTTCTTTCTGCATAGACTTGACATTCCTGCCATACAGATTTTTCACTTGCTTGGTTATGGTCACCTCAAGGTATTTTATATTATTTTGGACTATTGTGAAGGGTGTCATTTCCCTAATTTTTTAATCAGCTTGTTTTTCCTTTGGGTGGAAGAAGGCTACTGATTCGTTTGAATTAATTTTATATCCAGCCACTTTGCTGAAGTTGTTTTTCAGGCCTAGTATTTCTCTGGTAGAACTTTTGGGGTCACTTAACTATGCTAACATATCTACCGATAGTGATATTTTGACATCTTCTTTTCCAATATGCATCCCTTTGACCTCATTATGTTGTCTGATTGTCCTGGCTAGGAATTTGAGTATGATATTTAATAAGTAGGGAGAGATTGGGCAATTTTGTCCAGTACCTGATTTTAGTGGGATTATTTCAAGTCTCTCTCCATTTAATTAAATGTTAGCTACTGGTTTGATGTACATTGTTTACTATGTTTCAATATGGGTCTTGAATTCCTGATGTTTCCAACACTTTTATCATGATAGTATGTTGAATTTTGTCAAATGCTTTCCCAGCATCTAATGAAATGATCATGTGTTTTTTCCTTCAGTTTGTTTATACAGTAGATGACGTTGATACATTTCCATATATTCAACCATCCCTGCATCCCTGGGATGAAGTCTACTGGATCATGAAAGGATGATCATTTTGATGTGTTCTTGCATTTGCTTTGTGAGAATTTTATTGAGTATTTTTGTGTCAATATTCATAAGGGAAATTTGTCTGAAGTTCTCTTTCTTTGTTGGGTCTTTGTGTGGTTTTGGTATACGAGAAATTGTAGCTTCATAGAAGGAATTTGGTAGTGCCCTGTCTGTTTCTATTTTGTGGAACAGTTTGGCCAGTATTGGTGTAAGGTCTTCTATGAAGGTCTGATAGAATTCTGCACTAAACCCATATGGTTCTGGATTCTTTTTGATCGGGTGACTTTTATTAACAGCTTTTATTTCTTTAGGAGTTATGGAGTAGTTTAGATGGTTTATCTGATCCTGGTTTAACTTTGGTACCTGGTATTTGTATAGAAAATTTTCCATTTCCTCCAGATTTTCCAGTTTTGTTAAATATAGGCTTTTGTAGTAGGATCTGATGATTTCTTGAATTTCCTCAGGTTTTGTTGTTATATCTCCTTTTTCTTTTCTGATGTTGTTAATTTAGATACTATCTCTTTGTCCTTTCATTAGTCTGGCTAAGGGTTTATTTATTTTGTTGATTTTTTCAAAGAAGTTCATGGTACTGTGATTCTTTCTATATGTCTTTTTTTTTCTACTTGGTTGATTTCAGCCTGAGTTTCATTATTTCCTGACTTCTACTCTTTTTGGGTGTCTTTGCTTCTTTTTGTTCCAGAGATTTTAGGTGTGCTGTCAAGTTGCTAATATATGCTCTCTCCTGATTATTTTGGAGGCACTCAGAGCTATGAGTTTTCGATTTAGTACTGCTTTCATCATGTCCCGTAAGTTTGGGTATGTTGTGCCTTCATTTTCAATAAATTCTAAAAAGACTTTAATTTCATTCTTTATTTCTTCCTTGACCAAGTTATCATTTAGTATAGCATTGTTAAGCTTCCATGTATATATGGGCTTTCTGTTGTTTTTGTTGTTATTGAATGCCATTTTAGTCTGTGTTGTTCTGATAGAATGCCAGGAATTATTTCAATCTTCTTGTATATCTTGAAACCCATTTTGTTATTGATTATATGGTAGTATAGCATTGTTAAACTTCCATCTATATGTGGGCTTTCTGTTGTTTTTGTTGTTATTGAATGCCATGTTATTCTGTGGTGATCTGATAGAATGCCAGGGATTATTTCAATCTTCTTGTATATCTTGAAGTTCATTTTGTTATTGATTATATGGTCAACTTTGGAGAAGGCACTGTGAGGTGCTGAGTAGAAGGTATACTCTTTTGTTTTAGGTTGAAATGTTCTATAAATATCTGTTAAGTCCATTTGGTTCATAACTTCTGTTAGTTTCTCTATGCCTCTGTTTAACTTCTGTTTCCTTGTTCTGTCCATTGATGAGAGTTGGGTGTTGTAATATCCTACTATTATTCTGAGGTACAATGAGTGCTTTAAGATTTAGTAACGCATCTTTTATGAATGTAGGTATCCTTCTATTCAGAGCATAGATATTATGGATTGAGAGTTCATTTTGATGAATATGCTGTGCCCTTTCTCCCTTATCTTTTTTGATAACTTTTGGTTGAAAGTCGAATTTATTCTATATTAGAATGGCTACTCCAGCTTGTTTCTTCTGACCATATGTTTGTAAAGTTGTTTTCCAACTTTTTATTTTCAGCTAGTGTCTGTATTTGTCTCTGAGATGGGTTTCCTCTATACAGAAAAATGCTGGATCCTCTTTACAGATCCTGTATGCTAGTCTAGGTCTTTTTATTGAGGATTTGAGTCCATTGATGTTAAGAGATAAAAGGAATAGTGATTGTTACTTCCTGCTATTTTTGTTGGTAGAGGTGGAATTATGTTTGTGGAATTATCTTCTTTTGCTATCATTGCAAGGAGATTACTTTCTTGCTTTTTCTAGGGTGTAGTTTCCCTGCTTGTAATGGAGTTTCCATCTGTTATCCTTTGTGGGGCTGGATTTGTATAAATATATTGTGTAAATTTGGTTTTGTCATGGAATATCTTAGTTTCTCTATCTTTGTTAATTGAGAATTTTGCTGGACATAGGGCTGGCATTTGTGTTCTCTTGGGGTCTGTAAGACATCTGCCCAGGATCTTCGGTCTTTCATAGTCTCTGGTGAGAAGTCTGGTGTAATTTTGATAGGTCTGCCTTTATATGTTTCTTGAACTTTTCCATTATGGCTTTTAAAATTCTTTCTTGGTTTTGTGCATTTGGTATTTTGATTATTATGAGACAGGAGGAATTTATTTTCTGCTATAATCTATTTGGGTTCTATAGGCATCTTGTATATTTATGGGCTCCTCTTTCTTAGGGAAGTTTTCTTGTATAATTTCATTGAAGATATTTACTTGTCCTTTAATTTGGGAGTCTTCACTCTCTTCTATACCTATTATCTTTAGGTGTGATCTTCTCATTGTGTCCTGGATTTCCTGGATGTTTTGTGCTAGGACCTTTTTAGTATTTTACAATATCTTTGATGGTTATGTCAATGTTTTCTATGGTATCTTCTGCCCAAGAGATTCTCTCTTCTATCTATTGTTTGTGGTGGTGATGCTCAGGATCTATGACTCTTGATCTCTTTCCTAAGTTTTCTGTCTCCAGGGTTGTCTCCCACTGTGCTTTCTTTATTGTTTCTATTTCTATTTTTAAATCCCATCTGATTATGTCCATTGACCTTACTTGTTTGCTTGCTTTTTCCTGTAATACGTTAAGGGACCATTTAAGGGATTTTTGTGTTTTCTCTTTAAGGGCTTCTATTTATTTACATGTGTTGTCCTGTATTTCTTTAAGGAAGTTACTTATCTCCTTCTTAAAGTCCTACATCATCATCATAAAATTTGATTTTAAATCTAAATCTTGCTTTTCCAGTGTGTTTGGATATCCAGTATTTGCTTTGGTGGGAGAACTGGGCTCTGATGGTGTCAAGTAATCTTAGTTTCTATTGCTTAATTTCCTGTGTTTTTCCCTTGCCATTAGGTTATCTCTGGTGTTGGCTTGTCTTGCCTGTTTTGAAAGTGGCTTGTCTCCTTTCAGCCTGTTTGTCAGCATTCCTGTAGGCCTGTTTTCTTTCAGCCAAATCTGGGAGCAGAGAGCTCCGTTCTCAGATGTGTTGGTGCTCCTGGCTACTTGCTTTAATCTCTAGATGCAGGCAGCAACCCGAAGGGTCCTGCCCGTGACTGCTCCTAAGTTCCTATGCCAGGGGGCACAGATGGCACTAGATGATTTCCTTTGGGTCAGGAATGTGGAGAAAGTATTTTTCTCCTCTGGGTTCTTAGACGTATCTGTATCTGTACTTCTGAGGGTTCAGCTCTCCCTTCCCCATGGGATTTGGGTGCAGAGAGCTTTGGTAGTGCTTCCGTTCAGTTCTGGGCAGAGCCAGAAACCAGCACTTCCTGCTACTAACTGCTCCTATATTCCTGTATCCAGAAACACTATGCACTTTCCTCTTGTTCTGGGAATGTGGGCAGAAGTAGGCAGAAGTAGCGGTCTATCCTGAGATTTTGGGATTTTATCCACTTCTGGTAGTTCAGCTCTTTCCCCAATGGATTTGGATACAGGGTGCGGTGGAATTGAATATTTTATTTTTGTAAAAAAATTAATATTACAAAAGACAATGTGCTTAGATCAAATTCATGCCAGACTCCCTCACGCCTTCCAGCTCCCACTCCTCTTCTACAACTTTCTCCTACCTTCTGTCTTCTGGATAATTTTACACCCCACTAAATCAATTTTGTGCATGTACTCAAGGGTATGAATACATTCACTGTGATACTATTGCTCTACCAGGTGTCATGTGATTAAAGAAAACTGACTCTTTCTCTTCCTCGAATCCATATACTCTCTACTCTTCCTCATATCAGGGAAAGAATATCTTCACAAGCACCTATTTCTTCCATAAGGGATTATTGACTGACTTAATTTTATACAGATCTTATGTAAACAACAATAGCTACTTTGGTTTCTTGAATAAAACAGTCTTGTAATGTTTAGATGATAGTGTTTATTTTAAATATAGCTTGGATCTAGATCCCACAATCCTCTTAGTCCCCTTCTATTATTTTCTCCAATGTTTGGGAGATGTTATACAGATGTCCTAAAGATATTCTTTGCAATTTCACCAGGTGTGAGTTTCTTTGTTAAAAACTACCAGCACACAAAGAAAGTTTTCTAATGAGAACTGAGACTATAGTAGTATATGGGTACAGAGAGATGAATTGAAATTAAAGCTTGAAATTCTGAATGTTTAGTAAAATCATAATAGATATACCCTAGGGCCAATGAACTCCCCATGCATGGGCTCTTGAGGTTGCATGTAGGCACGGCATTAGCAGCAGCTATCTAGATATATGATTTTCTAGCCTCTTTTCACATGAAAAACAGGGTGATGATTTTATGATAAAGAAATGGAGGATTTGTGTTATATATTCTCTTTGGCTGATTTCCTTTGAAGTGGTGCATATTTGGTTTAGGAGGTCTCCCTATTTCATAGTGTCTAAAGGTTTCACTGTCTTTGTGCACCATGATGACATTGTCTACATAAGTTTGTGTGTTATGTTGCATATTGATGTGGATAAAATGAGTATTAGAAAAACTAAAGAGGGGCCTTATAAGAATCAAAATTGTTATTAAGTAGTTAAGTGTGAGTATGAGATAGAATGTCTATGTTGAATTTTCGTATTAGTTTTAATTTGGTTGGTAGAGTATAGGTGTGTTGGAAAAAAGAGATGGAGTTTGCTAGAGTTTACAAAAAGCAGAAATAAAGGTTTAGAAAGAGATGATATGTAAATAAATAAAATATGCAATAAAAATGAGATGAAATGGTAATGGAACCCATGAGTAAAGAAGTAATTTTCAAATGGTGGGCATTGTAGTAAATGGGCACAGGTAGGAGGCCTTATCAGTAGGGTCAAATTATATATATATATATATATATATATATATATATATATATATATATATCAGATTACCAGATACTTTGATTAAATTCATTGTTCAGAAAGAAGTGATTGACAATTACATTAATGTCATATAGTTGGAGATTCCATGGTTGGGTGAGATTGATAAGTACCATTTTGGAGTCTTTCATGTCATGTGGTTACTGATAAATAGGGGAACTAGTTTTCCTATACTTTCTTCTTTCCTCTTGGACATATGGCCAATGTCACAACTAGTACCCTGAAGGTAGACAACTACCTTTCATCATAACTGTTACAATCAATGAAATCATACTCAAAATGTCCAAATTAAGTTACCGGATTAGTACATAGTTTCTTTAGCAGTTTAGACATGAGTATTTCCCAAACTAGAGAGAATCAGTAGAGGCCCAGGGCCAGATTGTGACTAGAAAAAGCAGGAGCAAATGTAGGGTGATCACTGGATGGTAATTGTCCTCAGAAATGTTTTCATGAGGTCATATCACTGTATATTAGGTTACATTTCCTAGAAAGACAATAAGACTACGTGCATAAGTAAATTAGAAAAGTTAACATCACTGGAAGTTTATCAGGGATTTTAAAGGCTTTATCGCAGTGATTGGAAATAGGCTTCTCAACTGAGAATGAGAGGCTCACAGAGTCAAAAGAGTCATCTGGGGGTTGGGAGGGAAGAGAGGCAGCTTCAGATGGGTGTTAACTGAACAGAATATATCCTAAGATCTAATAATTTCTAATTTTATGTTACTGTCTTCCTTTCATATACAATTCTTGAGCCTTCCTCTTTATTCTAAAACACATGTATTAATGCTCCCAAAAAGCAGTCATACCAAAAATATCTTAGGGAACTTGAAACATCCTGATTGTTGTTCATTTCTCTAACCTCTTTCATGTGAATGTAGGTTATAGTTCCTTTCTAAAAGCTATCAAGAACTTTCTGCCCAAGGTTATTAATTTATGTTAAAGGAGACTCCCTTTAAGGTCCAGACATCTCTGAATAGATATCTCATAAGATACCTTATAGTGACATCATTTTTTGTTGTAATTGCCACTACACTCTAGATGTCAAAAAACAAGTTTCTATGTTTACAAGACAGAATTCAAAGCAAAAGCAAGAATAGAAGTACAAGCAGAACAGTTATCTGTTCCTCATCAATCCTTTGAGAAAACCCAGCTATGATACCTGATAAATGTTAAAATATAGATTTGATTATAACTTTATCAGCTTTTAAAAATTTTTAATTCTTTATTGATCCTTCTAGGAACCATTAAATATATGTTAAATACATCTCATTAAGCATCAATATAGCTAAAATTCTGGAATTCTTGAAGATTATATGGGTAAATGCATCAAAACATTCTTATGGTGCCACTATGACAACTATAGTGTCCTTTTGATAAAAATATTTTAACAGGAATTACATAAGAACACATGATGTAAAGCAATACAAATTGATTAAGTCAATGAAAATAGGAAGAAAAAAACTCAAATTCCTTTTATCGCAAGTTTTTCTGTACTTTTGGCTTGAAAATGTATCACATGAGTGCAGCATTTCAAGTTAGATATTTAGGTATTAGAATACCTCTCCTTCTGCTGTTAGGTCTTCGTAGAGTATATTTAAAATTCCCATATTGATCCCTAGTATGCTATTTACTCCATTCTACGTGGGAGGTACCTAGGTAGGTGGTCCTAGTATAATGATGTGGATTGGAACAAAACTATCAATCAGATAAATTTGATGAGATATAACACACTCTTAAAATTGAAACAAACAGACATTTTATTCATAATATAAAGGAAATAAATATAGAAGCAAGACATAACATTTGAGGTTCATTGATTTTGGCATGAGGTAATTTCATTACTTCAGGAACATGAAATCTCTTACTGTCTCATTCCTATTTATCATCCAATAGTGAATAATCGAGAAGATCCAGAGCAATTCATGTTTTAGAATGTCTGTGGCACCAATCATTGTGGTAATATTTATTTTTGTCTCATAAAGATGTTTTCTACTGGTTCACAGTTGTAAGTGCTGTCCTTGGGCCCTTTAGAGGGATTTTCTGGCTATGCACCACTCATCTTATCACACATGTATGACCGAAGATATTTCTAATAATTTAATATCATAGGGTGAGGGGTTCAAGGCTAACCGGTAAGGTCCCTTTCACCAAGATCCCTGATTATCTGAGGGTCTTTCTTTAGAATTTTCATGAAGGACAAAATTCCCATCACTCATCGGTTTTGTACACCATCCTTGAGAGGGGCATATAAACTTGTCACAATTCTATAGGTTTGTTGGGAGTAAGCTACATTTACTATGTATTGTGTCATCCAAAAATTCTTAATGCCTGTCATGAAATCTTATATTAAAAACAGTCTTCCATGTAATATTTCATATAGGGCTTGAGCTTAGTATTGAATTCTAATTCTCAATGGGATGAGAAATAAATGTAGCCATTTTTCATAGGTATCCTTACAAACTTTGACTAAATCTATATTACTGTTATTTCATCTTTTACTATTGCATAAGGATTGTGAAATGCAAGTGGAAATTGTATCCAATATCTTATTCCTAGAACTGTACATACAGACTTGGTCATCTTTGAAATAAGTACTAGATCATTATCACTCTGTAGTGATTGGAGTGGTCAACACTTTCTTTTGGTGGCTTTTTGCCACTTTGGTGGCTTTCTATAGTCCTAGTAGGGGAAACTTTTTTGTAATAATCTGATTAATGTGCCTGCAAATATCAACAGATACTTCTGACTATCACTTGAGACATATAAGTAATTGTATTTTTCAGTACTCACTTAACTATGTATCTTTTATTTGCATCCATTCAAGTATTAGCATAGTAAGAGAATAGTTGGAGTTATTATGTATGCATAGAGTACAACTGAGATATACTTGTTTTATTTTCTTGTTACTTATTGATTTAGGAAAGTTCAGTTTAATTCTTTAGGATTACACTTCCTTACAATGGGAAGAAGTCTGTTACTACTTTAATGCTTCTTCATTTCATATCTATAGTAATAAAAATGTATTTCCTTTATAGTTTTATGATCTCTTTTGGTTGCTGCATTGGCATAGAGCCCCATTATTTTTTGTTTGTTTGCTTACATTAATTTTAGTTTGCATTGTTCTGCTAGCCTATGTCTTTTCCCCTTACAATGGATGACTGCTTCTTTAGTAGTAAACTGTTTACATTTTTTCTGTACACAGATTATTTTATTATCAGAATTGTTAAAGCTAAAGTCCAATATATTTTCTCAATTCATGATTTCAATGATGACATAATTTATAGAAGGACACAGATTTCAGTGAGGAAAATTTATTTAAGAACTAAGAGCCTGTGAGAATTCAACACATGAAGGAATCAGTAACCTTGGAAAAAAGAACCATGCAAAGACATGCCGTGTGCGTGTGTGTGTGTGTGTGTGTGTGTGTGTGTGTGTGCTGGCAATCATTGATTGAGAAATATTTACAGTCTAATAAGGTAATAAGATTTTTTTTGTCTCATCTTTTGTTAAAAACAGGTGCCTAGATTGCACCGAAATTGAATTAACCAGTCATTGAAATCATGAGTCAGGACAGTGAATACAAAATTTTCTTATGTGTGCTTAATGGTAAAGTCTCATCAACGGAAAGTGGTTACATTGGTCATTTGGTGGAGGACTTACAGAATTTTACAATGATTATGGTTAAGGGATCATTTGATATAATGACATCAAAACATATGGTGAAAGGTAAGGTCATTATACTTTCTTATAGATGCTTTGTCTCATTATGTACAGGACAAAGATAAGATAGAATAATGAGATCACTTGTCATTGACCTTATCTCTACATAACTCCCTGAGAGTAATAGTTTGTCAAAGTGACTATAGGACCATTTAACATTCATAGAAGTAAGTATGGAATCATAGAAATTTCATTAAAAATGAATTATTTCGTAGATGTAAAGCTCAGTTTAATAAAACAGAGTTCCCAGAATATGATAAATAGTAAGAATAGTATTCCATAGAAGACAGTAATGAATAAATCAAGATAATTCAATCAAAGTTATTTCTGCTATAATTAAAATGTGTTCCAAAGACTCTTTATAGTGTCAGAGGAAAAGCATGTGACTTGACACAGAGGTGGAAAGTTCCTAGATATTCAACAAGGAGAAATACATAGATGTGATACAGCTACAAAAAGCAGCCATGTCTATCTGGGAATTCTCTGTACTTCTCTTCTGATGCTATATCATAGATTAGGGTAAATCTCCTGAAAGCACTAGATTTAGAATGCTTTACCAGTGTTCTATCTCACAACTATGTAGAATTTCATGGAATTCAATAGTGAATATGCTTTCAACCTATGGACACATTTAAGCATCTCACAGTATCTTTGTTGTCTTCTATATAAGAAACAAAAGATATGAACCATCAAATAAATAAAGATAATCACTTCCATGTTTCCAAAGACAAAAAATCTTAAAACATCCCTATAACCTATGTAACATACATTTTGCTAATGATTTGGAGCATTAAATGAGTAACCTTCTTAAGGAAAGATTTTGCTGAAACTTCCTCAGAGCACTTTTTACATCAGAGTTCCTCAGGCTGTATATCAAAGGATTAAGTGCTGGAGGCAACACAGTATATAGGACAGAAAACAGTCTGTCTGAAATTGATGGTGCATTTGAGAATGGCTTCAAATAAACAAAGCAAGCAGTAAAAAGGAAAACAGTGAAAACAGTGAGGTGGGGAATGCAAGTAGCAAATACTTTAGACTGACCTTTAGAAGTAGGAATCCTCAGCACAGTGGAGAAAATGTAAAAGTAAGAAATTACAACACAGATAAAACAAGACACACCAAGACAAAAACCAATTCCAAGACTTGTGTAAATGACCACAAGTGTTTCAGAGCAGGAAATCCTTAGCAATGAGGGAACATCACAGAAAAACTGTGGGATCACATTGGAGCCACAGAAAGGCATAGAAAATGTACCAGCTGTGTATAGGGCTCCAAAGAGTATTCCAGTGGCCCAAGAAATACACACCATCAGCACACAGATGTGATTATTCATGATGGCATCATAGTTGAGTGGAAAAAAAATGGCAACATATCGGTCATAAGACATGGAAGTCAGGACAAATACTTCTCCTGATGAGAAAGAAGTCATTAGAAAAACCTGGAAGGCACAACCCTGAATGGAAATAGAATTACTGTGAATTAGGCTATTAACAATGAAATTTGGGATTGGTACAGAAACAAAAAAGATATCTAACAGAGACAAATTCTTCAGGAAGAAGTACATGGGTGTTTGGAGATGCAGGTCAAGGGTGATAAGAGTGATAATGATGAGGTTACTCATTACAGCTTCCATATACATCCCAAGGAAGAATACTCCACATAAAGTCTGTAGCTCCTGGGTGTCAGAGAACCCCATCAGGATAAAACCAGTTAAGGCAGTGATATTAGGCATTCCTGATTCTTTTCATGTGCTGTTACCAGATAAGGTGAAATAAATAAGAAAGTGATACCTTCAAAAATGATTACACTCATATGAAGACATAGTCAGTAGAATTGGAGTCAAGAAACTATATATGGTATAATATTATTGCATAAAATTTGCATTCTTTTCTTCCTCATACTCATACACTTATCCTTTACTACTTCCTTGCACATCTTATCTTTGTATGTCTCTGTCTTTCCCCCTCACTCTTGCAGTTTTCTCTTTCTTCCCACCTCTCCTTTTCTCTTTCTCTCTCTCTCCCTCTATCTGTTTCTCTCTGTCTCTCTGTGTGTGCCTCTCTGTCTCTGTCTCTTGATCTGCCTCTGTCTTTGTCTCTGTCTCTCTGTCTCTCTGTCTGTCTCTCTCTGTCTGTGTGTGTGTGAGTGTGTGTGTATACATTTTTCTTGACTAGATAATTAGACAAAATGATAAGTGTATAGACTATGGGGATATTTTATTCTCCACTGGAAGATGAAACAATATGCTAGTAGAAATGTTAATAAATAACAAAAATTTTCAGATGCTATGTCTTAAAGTAATAGTAGATTATGGTTTAAATATTAGTCTCTTGGCTGTTTGCATTTAAGGGCTTTGCATCAAAAGTCACAGTACAATTTTACATAGAGAAGATCTCTGGAGATGGTATTTTAGAAAGTAATGCTCTCATAAAGCATAAAGGTGGATCTGACCTTGAATATTTACAGATAATCAGTCAGCATGCAAAGAATATATGGTAGAGGGCTAAAATTTAACACATTTGTCAACAAATGCCAAAGTATTATAACTCTATGGCTGATGATATACAGAAAAATAATGATATAGAAGAAATAAAGGTGAATAAATTACTACTAAATTTAATTGCTTTTTAATAACCTTCTCAACTTCCTCTATATTTATCATAATTTAAATTAGTTTAGACAGTGTATTTTAATAGTTTGCCAAAGGAATTTTGAAATTTGTAACTTACAACAGTTAAGATTCTTCACATACCTAGAAAAGAGTAATTTTTCAGATATATGTAGGAAGATTTTATTTCAGGTCCACTTGAGGATGGAAATTGTTTTCATATTTGTTAAAGTTCAACTTAGCAGTTGACCATCTGAAAGGAAAACAGAATATGTAACTCTCTTTGAAGGTTCTGAAAACTGAATGTTTTTTGTGTCTTTATCGTATAAGAAGACTCAAAGTTCTGATGCAAACTTTGTCATTTCTTAGGATGTGAATGCAAGTATAAGAAACAAGAAAAATGTTTTAAAATTTTATAAAATGTGATGTAGGTTAATTTGAAATTTGATATAATCGAACTATTTCTAACAGATCTTTTTATATGAACTGGCTACTCCCTTGAATTTCCCAAAGGTGAATATTTTTAGATAGCCTTATTAAAAAAATCTATGTCTTAAGACAATTAGTATTGTAATAATTGGCATCTTTCCAGAATACATTACTCAGTCTCCAAAAATTATATGCCAGTAGATCATGAACATGCTAATATTTCCCCAGAATTCAAATAATTATGTATGTTTTAATTACATAGTACACATTGTTAGAGACAAATCATAGTTGTAAATAAATGTAAACAAAACACACACACATACACACACACTTTATACTCCTCATATATTACCTGTATTAATTATTTATCTCAAGGTTTTGGCAAAATATACTGGAAAAAATACAATGCAAGAAAAGACTGACTTGACCTTGTCATTTAAAGGATCATGAAAAAGATTGGTCATAGTACACTTACAGTCAGCAAAATATGGTAAGCTATATCACTCTTACGTTTTTATCAGTTTCTCTTTGTCTGCATAGAATGTAAATTCAGAAAAAAGAACCACCAATACCCAGGGTATATCCTTTAGTAAAGGTCAAGCCTTTCTGGAAATACCCATAGAGAAAAAAAATGGTTTTCTTACATACTTCTAAATCTCTTTATCTTGACAATAAGCATAAACCATCCCAACTCTATTCCTTGTCAGCATGATGCTCGATTTGAGTTGATACATCATTTTTAAAACACAGTGTTAAACAGTGGTTTGTAAAATCTCATGTTCATTTCATAATGTCAAATGTGTTTATTACACCTCTAATCTCTAAAGCATGAAATATTCTAACATTGTTCAAGTGTCTGTTATTTAGGATCTTGAAGAGATGACTCAGAGTTCAAGAGTTGGTAATGGTGGCTGTATATATATGGACTGCATACAAAAACCTTTGAACTGACAACAGGATCACTGTTGAAGGAATTAGAGAAAGGATTAAAAAAGATGAAGGGGCTTGCAACCGCGTAAGAATAGCAATGGCAACAAACCAGAGCTCCCAATGACTATACATAGACTGAACCATGGCTCCAGCTGCATATATAGCAAAGGATGACCTTGTCTGGCATCAAAGGAAGGAGAAGCCCTTGGTCCTCCCAAGGCTGGAAAGCCCCAGTGTAGGGGAATGTCAGGAGGCGGGACATGAGGTGTGGTTGGAGAGGGCATAACCTTAAAGACGAAGGGGTAATGGTCTTCCTTGGGAAGCCACCTTGGTCCCCAAACCCTATATTATATTACACATATCTCCACTTATAATGATCTCTTCTTGCTTCTGGTGTCATCCTCACTCACATGTACAAGTCAACACACAAAGAAATAACTTAAAACTAATAAATATTTGTACGTATATGGTCCTATCTATTTTGAAACTCAGAACTGTCTCAGGTGTCTTTAAAAAATCAAGGTAAAATTATTTATTTCATATATTCAATGATGCATCATTGAATCATATATTCAATAATAGCAACATTCCTATTATTAATGGTAATAACAGGAAATAAAGCAAGGAAAGATCAACCCAAAAGAAGAATTCATAAATTTTCCTTTGCATCTGGATTCTGGGTGTAGGGCAATATCTGTGCATCAAAACACTTGAGTTATCTCACTCATCCTATTTTTTAGCTTATACAGCTCATGTGGTTCCTCAATAAGCTGGCTTTACAAAATACCTGTAGCTTGCCTTGATAAACAACTCATGACCTTGGTGTTACAAGAATCCTGGTATTCTATTTCATCTCAGGATTTGGTTTACTTTCTTAGATCCTACTTAACTCTCCTGTCTGAATCTAAATGAAATTGTCAAACATTATCTAAACTCTTCAACTTCCTGAAGCATAGATTTAAGTAACCACAGAACTTTTTTTTTTTACACTTCAAATGTTAGCCCCTTTTCTGTTTGGTTTCCCATCTGGAAACCCGCCATCCATCCCATCCCCCACCCCATCCCTCCAGGAGGGTGCTCCCACAACCACCCATGCACTCCCTCCTGCCTCCCTGTCCTGGCATTCCCCTACACTGTTGCATAGAGCCTTCACAGGACAAAAGGCCTCTCCTCCCACTGATACCCTAAAAGGCCCATCCTCTGCAACATATGCTGCTGGAGCCATGGGTCACTACATGAGTACTCTTTGGTTAGTGGTTTAGTTCCTGGGAGCTCTGGGTGTCAGTTTGGTACTGTTTGTTTTGCAAAACTCCTAAGTTACCTCAGTCCTTTCTGTAGCTCCTCCATTGGAGACGCCATTCTCAATCCAATAGTTCATTGTGATCATCCACCTCTTTATTTGTCTGGTTCTGGCGGAGCCTCTCAGAAGACAGCAATATCAGATTCCAATCAGCATGTGCCTCGTGGCATTTCCAATAGTGACTGGGTTTGGTGACTGCATGTTAGGTGGATCTCCTTGTGTGGCAGTCTCTGTATGGCCTTTCCTTCGATCTCTGCTACGTACTTTGTTTCCATATTTCTTCCTGTGACTATTTTGTCCCCCCTTCTAAGAAGTATTGAAGCATCCACACTTTTATCTTTCTTCTTGAGCTTCATGGGGTGTGTGAATTATGTGTTGGGTATTCTGAGCTTTTGGACTTATTAGAGAGCGAATGCCATATTTGTTCCTTTGTGACTGGATTATCTCACTCAGGATGTCATTATCTAGTTCCAAAAATCTGTCTAAGAATTTCATGAAATCATTGTTTTTAATACATTTTGTATCGATTCCTCTGTTGAAGGACATCTCAGTTCTTTCCAGCTTCTGGCTATTAGAAAGAAGACTGCTATGAACATAGTGGAGCATGTGTCCTTGATATATGTTAGAGCATCATTTGGGTATATGCCCAGGAGTGTTATAGCTGGGTGCTCAGCAAGTCCAGTATCCAATTTTCTGAGAAACCTCCACACTGATTTCCAGAGTGGTTGGACCAGCTTGCAATCCCACCAACAATGGAGGAGTGTTCCTCTTTCTTCACATCCTCACCAGCATCTGTTGTCACCTGAGTTTTTGATCTGAGCCATTCTGACTGGTAGGAGATGGAATCTGAGTTGTTTTGATTTGCATTTCTCTGATGGCTAAGGATGTTGAACATTTCTTTTGGGGCTTCATGGCCATTCGATATTCCTCAATTAAGAATTCTTTCTTTAACTCTGTACCCCATATTTATTAGGGTTATTTGATTCTCTGGTGTCTAAATTCTTGAGTTCTTTGTTTATATTGGATATTAGCTCCCTATTGGATATAGGATTCATAAAGATCTTTTCCCAATCTTTTAGTTTGCTGTTTTGACCTAATGACAGTGTCTTTTGCCTTACAGAAGCTTTACAATTTTATGAGTGCCATTTGTTGATTCTTTATCTTAGAGCATAAGCCATTGGTGTTCTGTTCAGGAAATTTTCCCCATTGCCCATGTGTTTGAGGCTTTTCCCCACATTTTCTTCTATTAGTGAGTGTATCTGGTATTATGTGCAGGTCCTTGATCCACTTGGACTTAAGCTTTGTACAGGGTGATAAGAATGGATTGATTTGCATTCTCCTACATGCTGATCACCAGTTGAACCAGCACCATTTGTTGAAAATGCTATATTATTTCCACTGGATGGTTTTAGTTCCTTTGAAAAAATCAAGTGACTATATGTGTATGTGTTCATTTCTGTGTCTTCAATTTTATTCCATTGATATACCTGCCTTTCTCTGTACCAACACTATAGAGATTTTTTCAACAATTGCCCTGTAATACTGCATGAGGTCAGGGATGGTGATTCCCACATAAGTTCTTTTATTGTTGAGGATAGTTTTTGCTATGCTTGTTTTTTTTTGTTATCCCAAATGAATTTGCAAATTGCTTTTTCTAACTCTATGAAAAATTGAGTTGGAATTTTGATGGAGATTGCATTCAATCTGTAGACTGCTTTTGGCAAGATGGCCATTTTACACATTAGTCCTGCCAATTCATGAGCATGGGAGATCTTTCCACATTCTAAGATCTTCAATTCCTTTTTTCAGAGATTTGAAGTTCTTGTCATACATGTCTTCCACTTGCTTGGTTAGATTCACACAGAAGTATTTTACATTATTTATGACTATTGTGAAGGGTGTTATTTCCATAATTTCTTTCTCAGTCTGTTTATCCTTTGAGTAGTGGAAGGTTACTGATTTGTTTGAGTTAATTTTATATCCAGCCACTTTGCTGAAGTTGTTGATCTGGCTAAACTTTTCTCTGGTGGAACATTTGGGGACACTTAAGTATATTATCATGTTATATGCAAATAGTGATATTTTGCTTCTTCCTTTCCAATTTGTATCCTTTTCACCTCCTTTTGTTGTCTGATTCCTCAGGCTAGATCTTCAACTACTATAATGAATATGGAGGGAGAGATTGATCAGCCTTGTCTAATCATTGATTTTAGTGGGATTGCTTCAATCTTCTGTCCACTTAGTTTGATGTTGGGTACTGGTTTGTTACATATTGGTTTTACTATGTTTAGTAGTGGGCCTCGAATTCCTGATCTTTCCAAGACTTTTGACATGGAGCGGTGTTGAATTTTGTTAACATCCAATGAGATGATCATGTGTTTTTTGTCTTTGAGTTTGTTTATACAGTGGATTACATAGATGGATTTCTGTACATTGAACTATCCCTGCATCCCTGGGATAAAGCCTAACTGTACATGATAAATGATCGTTTTGGTGTGTTCTTGCATTCGGTTTGTGGGAATTTTATTGTATATTTTGCATTGATATTATTAAGGGAAATTGGTCTGAAATCCTCTTTGTTGTGTCTTTTTGTTATTATGTATAAGCATAATTGTGGCTTCATAGAAGGAATTCAGGAGTGTTCCTTCTGTTTCTATTTTGTGGAACAGAAAGCAATCAAGAGGGACAGATTGAGGGAGGGAAATGAGTGACATAGAGAAGTGGGAATGAATAGGGGAAACCTGGTCAAGTATTGGGGAGGGTGACATGAATGAAACCCTGAGGGCCAGGAGAAAGAATGGAAACAGGCAACTTCCAAAGATAGGAGGTTAGAGGACCCTCTAAAATATACCAGAGACCTGGATATTGAGAGACTTTCAGGACTCAAAGAGAGGGACCTTAGATCAAATGCCCAACAACTGGCAGAGGATGTGCAGAGAGGAATTATGGAGAGACACAGCTAATAAGTAAGTAACACGGCATCAAGTGAGTGATGGGCTTGCCATCCTACCATCAAAGGTGAAGACTCTGACCCATAACTCTTCCTGTCTAAAAGAACTGCAGGAATAAAAATGAAGACAAGCCTGAGAAAAAGGATGTCCAGTGACAGGCACAAAGTCAGGGTTTCTATTCCTGCATAAATCATCATGGCAAATAGCAAGTTTTGGAGGAAAGGGTTTATTCAGCTTATACTTCCACATTGTTTTTTATAACCAAGGCAGTCCTGACAGGAACTCACACAGGGAATGAACTTGGAAGCAGGATCTGATGCAGAGGCCATGGAGGGGTGTTGCTTACTGGATTGCTTCAACTGGTTTGCTCAGCTTGTTTTCTTATAGAACCCAGAAATACCAGCCCAGGAAAGGCACCACACACCATGGGCTGCCCCCCAACACCACCTCTTAGATCTCAGGGGGGCATTTCTCAAGTGAGGCTCCTTTTTGTGTGATAGCTCCAGCTGTGTCAAGTTGACAGACAAAACCAGCCAGTTCCACTGACCCCTTTTTGACTTGACACACAAACACATCATTTAAGCTTCGACCCTTATTTTCTTATTGATATCTAAGATCTAAATAACTTTAAATGGCCCATAGTCTTTAAAAATTCTTACTTATTAAAATTTCAGTCCCTCTAAAATAACCATTCCCTTTTGAAATTCAAAGTCTTTTTACAATTCAAAGTCCCTTAACTGTGGCTCCACTAAAAAGAAACTTTCTTACTTCAAGAGGGGAAAAATAGCAGAGCACAGTAAGAATCAAAGCATAACTCTAACTGTACAATGTTTGGCATCCTCTCACAATCTTCTGAGCTCCTCCTAGGGCTTGGATCACTTCTCCAGTTCTGCCCTTTGTATTGCACACCTTGTCTTCTCAGTTACAGCTGCCTGTACTCCACTATTGCTATTGCTCTTTGTGGTCATCTCACGGTATTGGCATCTCCAAAATACTGCTGTTTTCTACTGCAACTGAACTGTACTTTCACAAATTAGCATTCATAAGCTCTTTTCATGGTGTTAAGCCTCAATTCCTCTGTTTGAGTCCTTTAGTCCTGGGCCTGCAACTACCACTGAGGCTGCACCTTCACTAATAGCCTCTCCTGTCCTCTCATACAGCAAAGCATTAGCTGCTATTCTTTCATGATTCAAAACCAGAACCACCTGGGTAACCAAGTTACCAAGTCTGGCTGCCAACATGAGATACAACCCTGGTTGCCTCTGGAAATCAGCTTCTAGGAAACACTTCCCAGAAGATTTCACATTCGTGGTGCTGGTCTCTTTTTTTTTTTTTAACACAATAATAATTTTAATTTATTTCACCGATTTTCATGCATGCTTTTTCAGTCGCCTTTGGTCTGTCCTTTAACTCTTAAGTAAGTGTTCTCTCATTTATCAAAGTCTTCTGAAAACTTAAGTGCTTTGCTCAGGGCAAAAAATTAAAAAAAAAGTAAAATAAAAAGCCGCGTGATTTGGTGACTTGCACTTACATGGAATTCTAACTTTTTCTTGGTCCTGACACAATGCTTCTATTAGATTGCAGTTGGAGAGCCTGCAGACAGACAATCATGTACAGTATTTATTTATCTCTCAGCCATCTCCATTCTTTAGCAGCTACCATTCTTTCTCACTACCTTTTATTTCTGTTATGGCCATAATATTCCTTTAAAAATATTTTGGTCTTCTCTTCCAGCTGTGAGAATCCTTGACCTTTATTTTATAAGGTAGCTATTTCCACGCATTCAGCTTTTTTTTTTTTTTTTGTTATTCCCTTTGCCATTATCCGGGCAAACATCCCCCTACCCCTTCCCCTTCCTTATGGGTGTTCCCCTCCCAACCCTCCCCCCATTGCCGCCCTCCCCCCACCAGTCTAGTTCACTGGGGGTTCAGTCTTAGCAGGACCCAGGTCTTCCCCTTCCACTGGTGCTCTTACTAGGATATTCATTGCTACCTATGAGGTCAGAGTCCAGGGTCAGTCCATGTATACTCTTTAGGTAGTGGCTTAGTCCCTGGAAGCTCTGGTTGCTTGGCATTGTTGTACATATGGGGTCTCGAGCCCCTTCAAGCTCGTCCAGTTCTTTCTCTGATTCCTTCAACGGGGGTCCTATTCTCAGTTCAGTGGTTTGCTGCTGGCATTCGCCTCTGTATTTGCTGTATTCTGGCTGTGTCTCTCAGGAGCGATCTACATCCGGCTCCTGTCGGTCTGCACTTCTTTGCTTCATCCATCTTGTCTAATTGGGTGGCTGTATATGTATGGGCCACATGTGGGGCAGGCTCTGAATGGGTGTTCCTTCAGTCTCTGTTTTTTTTTTTTTTTTTTTTTTTTTAGCCTCTTTTTTTTTTTTTTTTTTTTTTTATTAACTTGAGTATTTCTTATATACATTTCAAGTGTTATTCCCTTTCCCGGTTTCCGGGCAAACATCCCCCTCCCCCCTCCCCTTCCTTATGGGTGTTCCCCTCCCAACCCTCCCACCATTGCCGCCCTCCCCCCATAGACTAGTTCACTGGGGGTTCAGTCTTAGCAGGACCCAGGGCTTCCCCTTCCACTGGTGCTCTTACTAGGATATTCATTGCTACCTATGGGGTCAGAGTCCAGGGTCAGTCCATGTATAGTCTTTAGGTAGTGGCTTAGTCCCTGGAAGCTCTGGTTGCTTGGCATTGTTGTACTTTTGGGGTCTCGAGCCCCTTCAAGCTCTTCCAGTTCTTTCTCTGATTCCTTCAATAGGGGACCTATTCTCAGTTCAGTGGTTTGCTGCTGGCATTCGCCTCTGTATTTGCTGTATTCTGGCTGTGTCTCTCAGGAGCGATCTACATCCGGCTCCTGTCGGTCTGCACTTCTTTGCTTCATCCATCTAGTCCAATAGGGTGGCTGTATATGTATGGGCCAAATGTGGGACAGGCTCTGAAAGGGTGTTCCTTCAGTCTCTGTTTTAATCTTTGCCTCTCCCTTCCCTGCCAAGGGTATTCTTTTTCCTCATTTAAAGAAGGAGTGAAGCATTCACATTTTGATCATCCGTCTTGAGTTTCGTTTGTTCTAGGGATCTAGGGTAATTCAAGCATTTGGGCTAATAGCCACTTATCAATGAGTGCATACCATGTATGTCTTTCTGTGATTGGGTTAGTTCACTCAGGATGATATTTTCCAGTTCCAACCATTTGCCTACGAATTTCATAAAGTCGTTGTTTTTGATAGCTGAGTAATATTCCACTGTGTAGATGTACCACATTTTCTATATCCATTCCTCTGTTGAAGGGCATCTGGGTTCTTTCCAGCTTCTGGCTATTATAAATAAGGCTGCAATGAACATAGTGGAGCACGTGTCTTTTTTATATGTTGGGGCATCTTTTGAGTATATGCCCAAGAGAGGTATAGCTGGATCCTCAGGCAGTTCAATGTCCAATTTTCTGAGGAACCTCCAGACTGATTTCCAGAATGGTTGTACCAGTATGCAATCCCACCAACAATGGAGGAGTGTTCCTCTTTCTCCACATCCTCGCCAGCATCTGCTGTCCCCTGAGTTTTTGATCTTAGCCATTCTCACTGGTGTGAGGTGAAATCTCAGGGTTGTTTTGATTTGCATTTCCCTTATGACTAAAGATGTTGAACATTTCTTTAGGTGTTTCTCAGCCATTCGGCATTCCTCAGCTGTGAATTCTTTGTTTAGCTCTGAACCCCATTTTTTAATAGGGTTATTTGTTTCCCTGCGGTCTAACTTCTTGAGTTCTTTGTATATTTTGGATATAAGGCCTCTATATGTTGTAGGATTGGTAAAGATCTTTTCCCAATCTGTTGGTTGCCGTTTTGTCCTAACCACAGTGTCCTTTGCCTTACAGAAGCTTTGCAGTTTTATGAGATCCCATTTGTCGATTCTTGATCTTAGAGCGTAAGTCATTGGTGTTTTGTTTAGGAAATTTTTTCCAGTGCCCATGTGTTCCAGATGCTTCCCTAGTTTTTCTTCTATTAGTTTGAGTGTGTCTGGTTTGATGTGGAGGTCCTTGATCCACTTGGACTTAAGCTTTGTACAGGGTGATAAGTATGGATCGATTTGCATTTTTCTACATGTTGACCTCCAGTTGAACCAGCACCATTTGCTGAAAATGCTATCTTTTTTCCATTTAATGGTTTTTCGCTCCTTTGTCAAAAATCAAGTGACCATAGGTGTGTGGGTTCATTTCTGGGTCTTCAATTCTATTCCATTGGTCTATCTGTCTGTCTCTGTACCAATACCATGCAGTTTTTATCACTATTGCTCTGTAATACTGCTTGAGTTCAGGGATAGTGATTTCCCCTGAAGTCCTTTTATTGTTGAGGATAGTTTTAGCTATCCTGGGTTTTTTGTTATTCCAGATGAATTTGCAAATTGTTCTGTCTAACTCTTTGAAGAATTGGATTGGTATTTTGATGGGGATTGCATTGAATCTGTGGATTGCTTTTGGTAAAATGGCCATTTTTACTATATTAATCCTGCCAATCCATGAGCATGGGAGATCTTTCCATCTTCTGAGGTCTTCTTCAATTTCCATCTTCAGTGTCTTGAAGTTCTTATTGTACAGATCTTTTACTTGCTTTGTTAAAGTCACACCGAGGTACTTTATATTATTTGGGTCTATTATGAAGGGTGTCGTTTCCCTAATTTCTTTCTCGGCTTGTTTCTCTTTTGTATAAGGGAAGGCAACTGATTTATTTGGGATAATTTTATACCCAGCCACTTTGCTGAAGTTGTTTATCAGCTTTAGTAGTTCTCTGGTGGAACTTTTTGGATCACTTAAATAAACTATCATATCATCTGCAAATAGTGATATTTTGACTTCTTCTTTTCCGATCTGTATCCCCTTGACCTCCTTTTGTTGTCTGATTGCTCTGGCTAGAACTTCAAGAACTATATTGAATAAGTAGGGAGAGAGTGGGCAGCCTTGTCTAGTCCCTGATTTTAGTGGGATTGCTTCAAGTTTCTCTCCATTTATTTTAATGTTAGCAACTGGTTTGCTGTATATGGCTTTTACTATGTTCAGGTATGGGCCTTGAATTCCTATTCTTTCCAGGACTTTTATCATGAAGGGGTGTTGAATTTTGTCAAATGCTTTCTCAGCATCTAATGAAATGATCATGTGGTTTTGTTCTTTCAGTTTGTTTATATAATGGATCACGTTGATGGTTTTCCGTATATTAAACCATCCCTGCATGCCTGGGATGAAGCCTACTTGGTCATGGTGGATGATTGTTTTGATGTGCTCTTGGATTCTGTTTGCCAGAATTTTGTTGAGTATTTTTGCGTCGATATTCATAAGGGAAATTGGTCTGAAGTTCTGTTTCTTTGTTGTGTCTTTCTGTGGTTTAGGTATAAGAGTAATTGTGGCTTCATAGAAGGTATTCGGTAGTGATCCATCTGTTTCAATTTTGTGGAATAGTTTGGATAATATTGGTATGAGGTCTTCTATGAATGTTTGATAGAATTCTGCACTAAACCAGTCTGGACCTGAGCTCTTTTTGGTTGGGAGACCTTTAATGACTGCTTCTATTTCCTTAGGAGTTATGGGGTTGTTGAACTGGTTTATCTGTTCCTGATTTAACGTCGGTACCTGGTATCTGTCTAGGAAATTGTCCATTTCCTGAAGATTTTCAAGTTTTGTTGAATATAGGTTTTTATAGTAAGATCTGATGATTTTTTTAAATTTCCTCAGAATCTGTTGTTATGTCTCCCTTTTCATTTCTGATTTTGTTAATTTGGACGCACTCTCTGTGTCCTCTCGTTAGTCTGGCTAAGGGTTTATCTATCTTGTTGATTTTCTCAAAGAACCAACTTTTGGTTCTGTTGATTCTTTCTATGGTCCTTTTTGTTTCTACTTGGTTGATTTCCGCTCTGAGTTTGATTATTTCCTGCCTTCTACTCCTCCTGGGTGCATTTGCTTCTTTTTGTTCTAGAGCTTTTAGGTGTGCTGTCAAGCTGCTGACATATGCTCTTTCCTGTTTCTTTCTGCAGGCACTCAGCGCTATGAGTTTTCCTCTTAGCCCAGCTTTCATTGTGTTCCATAAGTTTGGGTATGTTGTACCTTCATTTTCATTAAATTCTAAAAAGTTTTTAATTTCTTTCTTTATTTCTTCCTTGACCAGGTTATCATTGAGTAGAGCATTGTTCAATTTCCAAGTATATGTGTGCATTATTTCTTGATTGTTATTGAAGACCAGTTTTAGGCCGTGGTGGTCCGATAGCACGCATGGGATTATTTCTATCTTTCTGTACCTGTTGAGGCCCGTTTTTTGACCAATTATATGGTCAATTTTGGAGAAAGTACCATGAGGAGCTGAGAAGAAGGTATATCCTTTTGCTTTAGGATAGAATGTTCTATAAATATCTGTTAAGTCCATTTGGCTTATGACTTCTCTTAGTCTGTCTACATCACTGTTTAATTTCTGTTTCCATGATCTGTCCATTGATGAGAGTGGGGTGTTGAAATCACCCACTATTATTGTGTGAGGTGCAATGTGTGTTTTGAGCTTTAGTAATGTTTCTTTTACATATGTAGCTGCCCTTGTATTTGGGGCATAGATATTTAGGATTGAGAGTTCATCTTGGTGGGTTTTTCCTTTGATGAATATGAAGTGTCCTTCCTTATCTTTTTTGATGACTTTTAGTTGAAAATTGATTTTATTTGATATTAGAATGGCTACTCCAGCTTGCTTCTTCTGACCATTGGCTTGGAAAGTTGTTTTCCAGCCTTTCACACTGAGGTAATGTCTGTCTTTGTCTCTGAGGTGTGTTTCCTGTAGGCAGCAGAATGCAGGGTCCTCGTTGCATATCCAGTTTGTTAATCTATGTCTTTTTATTGGGGAGTTGAGGCCATTGATGTTGAGAGATATTAAGGAATAGTGATTATTGCTTCCCGTTATATTCATATTTGGATGTGAGGTTATGTTTGTGTGCTTTCATTCTCTTTATTTTGTTGCCAAATCGATTAGTTTCTTGCTTCTTCTAGGGTATAGCTTGCCTCCTTATGTTGGGCTTTACCATTTATTATCCTTTGTAGTGCTGGATTTGTAGAAAGATATTGTGTAAATTTGGTTTTGTCATGGAATATCTTGGTTTCTCCATCTATGTTAATTGAGAGTTTTGCTGGATACAGTAACCTGGGCTGGCATTTGTGTTCTCTTAGAGTCTGTATGACATCAGTACAGGATCTTCTGGCCTACATAGTTTCTGGTGAGAAGTCTGGTGTGATTCTGATAGGTCTGCCTTTATATGTTACTTGACCTTTTTCCCTTACTGCTTTTAATATTCTTTCTTTATTTTGTGCATTTGGTGTTTTGACTATTATGTGACGGGAGGTGTTTCTTTTCTGGTCCAATCTATTTGGAGTTCTGTAGGCTTCTTGTATGCCTATGGGTATCTCTTTTTTTAGGTTAGGGAAGGTTTCTTCTATGGTTTTGTTGAAGATATTTACTGGTCCTTTGAGCTGGGAGTCTTCACTCTCTTCTATACCTATTATCCTTAGGTTTGATCTTCTCATTGAGTCCTGGATTTCCTGTATGTTTTGGACCAGTAGCTTTTTCCCGCTTTACATTATCTTTGACAGTTGAGTCAATGATTTCTATGGAATCTTCTGCTCCTGAGATTCTCTCTTCCATCTCTTGTATTCTGTTGGTGAAGCTTGTATCTACAGCTCCTTGTCTCTTCTTTTGTTTTTCTATATCCAGTGTTGTTTCCATGTGTTCTTTCTTGATTGCTTCTATTTCCATTTTTAATTCCTTCAACTGTTTGATTGTGTTTTCCTGGAATTCTATCATGGATTTTTGTGACTCCTCTCTATGGGCTTCTACTTGTTTATTTATGATTTCCTGATATTCTTTCAGGGATTTTTGTGTCTCCTCTCTATGGGCTTCTAGTTGTTTATTTATGTTTTCCTGGAATTCTTTCAGGGATTTTTGCGATTCCTCTCTGTAGGCTTCTACTTGTTTATTAATGTTTCCCTGTGTTTCTCTAAGGGAGTTCTTCACGTCTTTCTTGAAGTCCTCCAGCATCATGATCAAATATGATTTTGAAACTAGATCTTGCTTTTCTGGTGTGTTTGGACATTCCATGTTTGTTTTGGTGGGAGAATTGGGCTCCGATGATGCCATGTAGTCTTGGTTTCTGTTGCTTGGGTTCCTGCGTTTTCCTCTTGCCATCAGATTATCTCTAGTGTTACTTTGTTCTGCCATTTCTGACAGTGGCTAGACTGTCCTATAAGCCTGTGTGTCAGGAGTGCTGTAGAGCTGTTTTCCTGTTTTCTTTCAGCCAGTCATGGGGACAGAGTGTTCTGCTTTCGTGCGTGTAGTTTTTCCTCTGTACAGGTCTTCAGCTGTTTTTGTGGGCCTGTGTCTTGAGTTCACCAGGCAGGTCACTTGCAGCATACAAGTTGGTCTTACCTGTGGTCCCGAGGTTCAAGTTCGCTCGCGGGGTGCTGCCCACGGGCTCTCTGCAGCGGCAGCAACCAGGAAGACCTGCGCCGCCCCTTCTGGGAGCTTCAGTGCACCAGGGTTCCAGATGGCCTTTGGTGTTTTCCTCTGGCGTCCGAGATGTGTGTGCAGAGAGCAGTCTCTTCTGGTTTCCCAGGCTTGTCTGCCTCTCTGAAGGTTTAGCTCTCCCTCCCACGGGATTTGGGTGCAGAGAACTGTTTATCAGGTCTGTTTCCTTCAGGTTCCGGTGGTGTCTCAGGCAGGGGTCCTGCCGCTCCTGGGCCCTCCCCGAAGCGAGCCCAGAGGCCTTATACAGTTTCCTCTTGGGCCAGGGATGTGGGCAGGGGTGGGCAGTGTTGGTGGTCTCTTCAGCTCTGCAGCCTCAGGAGTGCCCACCTGACCAGGCGGTGAGGTCTCTTTCCCACGGGGTCTGGGAGTAGAGAGGTGCTGCAGGCTTGGATCCGCAGGTGTGGGACTTCCGGTAAACACAGGACGTGCCCGGTCCTAGAGGAATTCTGCCTCTGTGTGTCCCGATTTCACCAGGCAGCTTTCTTGCAGCAGACAAGTTGGTCTTACCTGTGGTCCCGAGGCTCAAGTTTGTTCGCGGGGTGCTGCCCACGGGCTCTCTGCGGCGGCAGCAACCAGGAAGACCTGTGCCGCCCCTTCTGGGAGCTTCAGTGCACCAGGGTTCCAGATGGCCTTTGGTGTTTTCCTCTGGCATCTGAGATGTGTGTGCAGAGAGCAGTCTCTTCTGGTTTCCCAGGCTTGTCTGCCTCTCTGAAGGTTTAGCTCTCCCTCCCACGGGATTTGGCTGCAGAGAACTGTTTATCCGGTCTGTTTCCTTCAGGTTCCGGCGGTGTCTCAAGCAGGGGTCTTGCCGCTCCTGGGCCCTCCCCCACTGGTCTCTTTTTTATCACTGCAAATTTCTTAGCTCCCACTAACCAGATTCCATCGTCCGAGTAATGCTAAGGTTTCATTTTAGTAGTTCTGGTATCTCGGTAGTCATACCTAAATCCTCAGTCCCAGCTAACCAAAACCACAGAATTGTCACAATGAAAATAGCAATGGCCTTCCCTCTGAAATTTCACAAGCCAGACATCCTTCCTTTGCACTGTTCACAACATTATTTTTCAAGAGTATCCCACAGAACTCTTAACATCCCCGTGGCTCTACTAGCTCAAAGTTCCAAAGTCCTTCCACAGTCCCTCCAAAGCTCTACTTCCAGTACCAGACTGTCTTAATCAAGGTTTATATCCCTGAACGAAACATCATGATCAAGAAACAAGTTGAGGAAGAAAGGGTTTAATCAACTTACACATCTATATTGATTTTCATCACCAAAGAAACTCAGGAATTCACACAGAGCAGAAACGTGGAGTTAGGAGATGATGTAGAGGATATGTACGGGTGCTGCTTACTGGATTGCTTCCACTGGCTTGCTCAGCTTGCTTTCTTATAGAACCCAGGACTACTATTCCAGGGATGGCATCATCCACCATGTGCTGGGCCCTTCCCCCACATTTATCACTAGTTGATTAAATGCTTTACAGCTGGATCTCATGAAGGCATTTCCTCAAGAGAGGCTCTATTTTCTGTGGTAACTCCAGCTGTGTCAAATTGACACAAAATTCCAGCTAGTACAGTGCAGCTCCAAGTTCTGGCATTATTACTGATGCTATAGTGTGCCTTCAGACAGGAACCTAGCAAGACTGCTCTCCTTGAAGCCCAACAACAGCTGAAAGAACAGAGAGTATTGAACTTACTGATTGCGTCTACTACTAATTCATTTTTGAATCAGAGCCATTCCCATTCACACCTTTCTCAGGGTCTTCACGCAGATTCAAGAGCTCAGCACAAAATATATAAAGAACTCAAGAAAATAGATCATAAGAAAAAAATAACCTAGTTAAAAGTGAAGAATTATAAACAGCAAAAACTTAAATGGGTGCGAAATACTTAAATTTTCAGCATAATGACTTATCAGGGAAATACAAGTGAAATCTATTTCAGGTATGGGAGTTCCTCAGGAAGAACTTCAAGGTCCAGTTATATCATTATGGAACATATACCTAAATGTTGCTTCATCCTACCACACAGAAACTTACTGAAGCCTGTTCATTGTTGTTTTATTTATATTAATCAGAAATTTGAAACAAAAGGTATCACTCAGGTGACAAATGGATGAAAAAAGAAAGTGATACATTTACAATGTAAGATATAATTCAGCTATTAAAAATGACTTATCAGTGTGATTAGCGGTGTCCCTGACACTTGCCTGCTTGTAGTAGTTTTTCCTCCTACTGGGTTTCCTCAACCATCCGTGATATGGGATTATTTGCGTACACTTATTGCAGAGTGTATGGCACGTTCAATTAATATCACTGAGAGACATATTTTTTTTTCCTGAAGAGAAAGAGGGTATCAGTTGATCTTGGGGAGAAGGGATAAATTCTATAAATGTATTCCTATACATCAACAGTAATGAAGCAACAACCCATAGAACCACAGAAGATAGGTATAGAGTAAAGGAAGAGGTGGGGACAGATGGATATCATTAGAAAAGTGAAATAGAATAAATTGTTGTGGGTGACAGGTCAGTTACAGGAGTATTAGTTGGGGTGAGGGAAAGAAGAGGGTGTGCAGGGAGGAATTATGGAGAGACACAGCTAAAAGTAAGTGCCTTTGGAAGGGTATATCAGAAGTCAAGAATAGTAGAAGCTTCATACACACACACACACACACACACACACACACACACAAACACACATTTATGAAATCACAGAATAACGGTGAAAAGGGAGTTCCAATTGGCCACCTATTGTTAATCAAATGAAGCTCTTAGTACCAGGACTGGGTTATATCAAATTCAATTGTTAATCAAAGGGGCCCCATACGATCCCCAAAACCACCCAAATAATTTTCAAAACAATAGGCTGCTGTCTCCAAAAGCTCATAGCATTTTCCCATTGCTGATGGCAAAGGTAAACATCTCATTAAACAGAGATATCAAGCTGCTGCCTACAAGTATGCATTAAATACTATATTGAAGTGTATTTGTTACAGGGAACTTCTTTCTATGCTGCTAAAGCAGAAATTTAAATACCAATCTGACCACAAACACTTTGATATATAATTTGATATACAATTTCCTGCCTGCAATATTTGCTAGTGTAATGGTGTCACAAAATTTTTGTGAGTAACAAAGCAATATACAATTTGACATAAGGTCCTTTCTATAAGATAGAACCATACTCACTGTTACCTTGGTGTTCAAGAACTTGGGTTTAGATAGCCTAAGCAGTTAGGGTAAAATCAGATAATTCTTTATAAAAAAGTGAAATTACATTAAATTAAAAGCTTAACAAGAAAATGACTCCTAACAATCACCTGCTATACTTACAGATTTTTGCCTTGCTCAGCCAACATCAGAGAAACTTCCTTCAGAAGCATATGTGAATAAATGCAGGGGTGCATAGCTGGATATTATACAGAGTGTAAGAACATGAAATCATCAGCCTAAGTGGCATGGCTACATGAAAGTTCAGGGAGACCTGTACAAGAGAAAGCAGAAAGAATATAAGATCCAGAGATCCAATAAAATCATATCCTCTAAATAAACATTATCTATGGACAAATGAATTAATTAGTATGAATAAGCCTACATGAGTCTCATCAGAAAAGATAGGGTACAAGAGCTGATTAAAGAAATGGACACATGTACCAATCTCTAACACAGAAACAACTGCTAATTGATAATCATTCTCAAGTAAAAGATTACTTTTCCCCCAAGTGGTATGATTTGGTAAACAAACTACTAATTTAGAATGCACACCCAGCAGTAAATGGCTAACAGAAAACAAACTTAAGATTGTCATTAGAGGCTTCTTGCCTCATAATGTCTTGTCAGTATGTTTTAATTTTTAATCTCATATATATATATATATATATATATTTCATTTTAGAGTTTTTATGAGATTCTGTAGTGACTGAATAAGTGGGACTGAATTTATATCTGTTAATGTGTGTGTGTGTGTGTGTGTGTGTGTGTGTGTGTGTGTGTGTGTCCCTTTCCATGGGCCCTTTTGCACCTCTTCGTTTTGTTCTATGAGATGCGGATATACTAGTTTTCCTAAAAATCCTATTATACTATTTAAGTTAAGTGAAATTGAATTAAATTTGTTTTATTTTATTATTAACTCCCAGAAGTCTATTTTTCCATGGAATCCAGAAAGTGGGCAGATCTAAATGAGAGGACAAGTGGAAAGAAACAAGGAGTAGGGGAAGGAAAAACTGTAATCAGGATTATATGTGAGGAAAATATTTCTTCAAAAAGGTGATAAAATGCTTTGCGTGCGCTCTCTCTCTCTCTCCTCTCTCTCTCTCTCTCTCTCTCTCTCTCTCTCTCTCTCTCCCTCTCTCTCTCTCTCTCTCTCTGCGTGTGTGTGCATGCATGCTCATTTGCATATGCGATTGTGTGTTTGTACATATTTTCTTTTTTATTTTGTCAGTTTTTTCCTTTAGAAAACCCTGACCAATGCTCATTCCTTTTACATACAACTATGAAAAAGAAATCTTGATATAATTTTTCTCACAGCCTTCTTTATCTGTTTGTTTCGAAGACTATAAATGATAGGATTCAAGAATGGAGGAATAATGGTATAAAATACAGAAAGAATCATCTCCTCAACTATCTTTGAGATTACTGGTGGTCTTAGGTACACATATGCAGCAGAACTAAAAAACATAAACACAACAATAATGTGAGGGACACAGGTGGAAAAGGCTTTCCCTCGCTGTTCTTTGACAGGAACCTTCAACACAGTTGATAATATGCGAGCATATGATACAGCAATGAATATAAAACAGCTACTACCAATGCCAATGACAGAAAGAAGAATTAAGAGTTTGTTGTTGAAGGTGTCAGAGCAAGAAAGCCTTAGCAAAGCAGGCATATCACAGAAGAACCGATGGACCACATTAGAGTAACAGAAGGAAAGCTGGAAAGTTTTGAGAGTGTGAACACTTGCAAAAACAAGAGAGCCAAGTAGGGAAGCCAGTGTCATCTGAACACAGAACTGGTGGTTCATAATCACAGGGTAGAGAAGAGGCTTGCAGATGGCCACATAGCGGTCCTGGGACATGATGGTGAGAAACAGCATCTCTACACATGCACAAAATAAGAAGGAAAAGATCTGTGCTACACACCCACCTACAGAAATATTTCTGTGATCAGTGAGAGAGTTGATACAGGCATTGGGTACAGTGAAAGAAACGTAACACATGTCTAAAATAGACAGATTCCTGAGGAAGAAGTACATAGGTGTGTTCAGAGTCTGGTCAACTGTAGTAGCAATGATGATGGTTAGGTTCCCTAACAGGCTGCCCAGATAAACCAGCAGAAAAAAACACACTAAGTAGGAATCGCAGCTCCCAAGTCTCAGCAAAAACTTCCAGGAAGAACTCAGTCATCCGTGTGAAATTGGCCATAGTTTTAAAGTACAGGTTTACCTGAAAAAGAAAAGTGGTGCACAGAATGACTTTAATTCATAGATCACTACTGTTTTCCTTAAAATTCCTTATGTTGGTGTGCAAAAATTTCAAGCATTTATTTCTTTGGCTTGCATACATTTTTAATATGTTTAATTGTTAATACACATAGATGTTGCTGCTGTGAAATTGCACACTGTGACGATAAACATTTATAATTGTAATATGTAATATATTGTATTATTCTTTCTACAATAATGCCTCATAATACTATTATTTTAATACATATTAAGGATTAAAATATCATAATTTTTTCTTCCAGATAAACTACCTGCATGTGGCATGTGAGTTATATTTTTAAAACTGTTTATACTTTATTGTCATATACTTCTTTACCTTTAAAATGCATTTAAGTTCTATGATTATATGCATACACACATATGAATATGAATTGGAATGGGGGAAGTAGAAGTGAAGGAAAGAGACATGGACATAAGAGAACAACTTGGGAAGGACAAAGAAGGACGAACATGGAAAACGGGACTTTAGGAAACTATCTCAATTTGCTTTTGGGATGTCTGAGACCTCCAGAATAGGCCATTTGCCTGAAAATATGGGCAGAGTTAACCTTCCACGAATGAGTCAGAATTTTTTCATTGTGGAGAAACCTCAAGTTTTCCTGAAAAAATCACTCATATTACACATCATACTTTCAATATCTTGAAACTAAATGCTTGGAATTGTGAACAGTATCTAAATGCATGTCCCCCAGTTACTCCTGAAATATTTTTTATCTGATGAGCCATGGTGGAGAAAAGATTATATATAAAACTAAACATGGTGCAATTCATATAACTTTTATGTTTTAGGAGTTAAACTACAACTTGGTTGACATTTATGTACATTATGATATAGCACATGTTTTTTCAATAGTGGTCAAAATACACTTAATATCTCTGAATTTAAAAATCATGAGTTGTAAAATTTACAATCAGGTAAGTGTATTGAAATTCAGGGTCTAAATAAATGAAATTAAATGTAAGCTGCAGTTGGCTTAATAATATATGGAAATAAGTTTCATAAATTCTCATAATTACTACCAAAGCTAATGCCTCAATATTAAACATTAATTAAGTAGAAACAAAAAGAAAACAAAGAAGAGTTGAACAAAGTAGCTATGAAACAACACAGAAAACATGTGACAAATGAAAGGAATATTGGCAGGACAGCATAGTTATTTTAAAATTGAAAGTGTCCGATGTATAGAAAGTTTTATTTGGAAATCGCAATATTTTAACAGCATCACATCTAAAATCAGGTTTTTAAGTCTTTCTAAAAAGTGACTATTTAATGTCTATGAATAATAATATTTAATTATTATAATTACTTCATAAATTTACTTTAAATTGTATTATTGTGATTTAAAAATATTTAATAAATTTATTCTTGGGTTTCTGCTGAAATCCATGTGCAGTTGAAATGAAATTTAAAGAGGAAGTTTAACAAGAATGAATACTTCCTCTTTAAATGTGTATTCATCTTTTTTTCATTGCCTTATATGACTGCAATATACTAAAATATATTTTAGTGAAATAAAATATCTAAACACACTAAGGAAAGTCTTTATGATTCACTCTGAGAACAATCTTTACAAATATTTGGAGGGAGATTAGAGAGCAGGTTCTGTAGTTAGAGATTTTAGTTAGCCATAAAGAACTGTGTTTAGATTCTAGCAACCGCATGACAGCTGAGGGGCTTGCAACCACATAAGAACAGCAATGCCCACCAACCAAAGCTTCAAGGGACTAAACCACTAGCCAAAGACTGTACATGGACTGACCCATGGCTCCAACTGCATATGTAGCAGAGAATACCCTTGTTGAGCACCAATGGAAGGAGAAGTTCTTGGCCCTGCTAAGGTTGGACCCCCAGTGTAGGGGAATGTTGGGGGGATAAGGAGGGGTCGATGGGGAGAGGAACACTCTTATAGAAGAAGGGGAAGAAAGGGGAAGGGGTAGGTTAGGGTGTTTATATCTGTGAAATCTGGAAAGGTAATAACATTTGAAGTGTAAATAAAAAGATGCCCAATAAAAAAAAATTAAGACTGGCAATAAAAAAATATTTAAGGGGTTGGGGATTTAGCTCAGCTGTAGAGCACTTGCCTAGCAAGCGCAAGGCCCTGGGTTCGGTCCCCAGCTCCGAAAAAAAGAAAAAAAAATTAAACTCGAAGTAATTCACATTCTAAGTGCATTTCATGCGGGTGGTGTGCAACATGCCTCCATGTAGACAAAACAACAATACAAATGTGTTTACGAATAACTATCATGTTTACACACACACACACACACACACACACACACACACACACACACACACACATATATATATATATATATATATATATATGAATGTGTAACATCAATTAAAATAAAAAGAGGTCATGAAATTGAAAGAAAGTAGGAAGTTCATAAGGAAGGATTTAGAAGAAAGGGAATCGAAAATGTATATAATGATATTATAATATTAAAACAATTAAATAAATAAAATGTTTTCAAAAAAGCATTTCCAGGAAATTTTTACACTATGCATCTACTATATACATAATAAGTACATAAATATATTAATATTGTTAAAATATTGTAAAACTTAAAATATGAAACAATTGGCATATATTTTAATTCTTATATGTTTTCTATAATTTTATATACATTTGTGCACATTTCAAAAATATTGAATAAATAAAAGAATGTTTTATGTAAAATGTGAAACCTAGGTTGTACAGAAGTACAATGATTTCTTTTCTGCTTTATATATGACATTTTAGTCTATCACAGTCCATGGCATTGCCATCTCATTTGAAATAAAACTATTAAAAATCATTATTATACTTTGATTATCTTACTTTTAGAGTAATAGATGCTGTCTTCATACATTCTCTTAATGAAGTTACTGATTGTTTCTCGGGTGTAAAATGTAAGACGGATTTTTCTTAAATCATCAGTACTTCAATTTGGAATTCCTTTTCTACCTTAATATCTTTCAAACTGAAGTAAAAAATTTCTGGGAAATCCATCTGTAGTGAAGAGAAAAGTGTTTGGATATTAGTCATGCTCACAGGACACTCACTCAGTATTTTTCATTACTCAAAAGTGAGAGGGAAGCTCTCACTAACTTTGCAAAATCAAAGTCTTACAGATAGTCCAGTCAAATATTCCTATGTAGTGATAAAAGGATGTCTATACATATGTAAAAGTCCAGTCCTGCATTTGTAAATTGGCTAGTTTTGTCCTTTATCTATCCTGTGGGCATCCTCCTGAGTGCAAAGGCTCTGAAAACACAGTGTTAATTAGACAAAATGCCCAGAGGCAATTTACATAGGTAATACTTTTCAGAGAACTGTTAAAAATGGACCCAATTAAATTTCAGGATTAAGGTAGGCTGAAGGGTCATATAAGGTTATACTTTAGACAACTGAAAGTGTATAGATGATGATGGATGTAATGAAATAGTTCTGAAGCACAAGGATATTCTCATTCATCTGAAATATGTGTCTGGAATTTGCACAGAGCTCATTACATTATTGTGTGTCTTTTGTATCTCAAACCAATCAGATTCTTCCTTTGTTTCTATGTTTCTATGTCTCATGGACTCATCTGTCTGTCTGTTTGCTTCACTGTCTCTGCTACCCTTCCTCTCACGCTACCCCAACTCCACCCCTTATTTTCATACTGACATGTTAATCTGTGAGAGATAATGAAAGAAAAGGATGACAATCAACCAATATATATATAATTTCATATGTATACATAAATATTTCCTATTTATTCATTTTATCTTTAAAGATCTTTATACATATATGCATATATGTTTCATATATATACAAATGTATGTAAGTATACATATGCACTATTTACATTTCAAATGTTATTCCCTTTTCCGTTTCCTGGACATAAACCTCCAATCCCATCCACCTCCCCTTCTTCTATAAGAGTGCTCCCTTCCCCATCCACCCCCTCTTCCCACCCCGAACATTCCCCTACACTGGGAGTCCAACCTCAGCAGGACCAAGGGGTTCTCTTTCCATTGGTGCCTAACAAGGCCGTCCTCTGCTACATATGCAGCTGGAGCCATGGAGCCATGGTTCAGTCCACGCATATTCTTTGGCTAGTGGTTTAGCCCCTGGGAACTCTAGTTGGTTGGCCTTGTTGTTCCTATGTGGTTGCAAGCCCCTTCAGCTCTTTCAATCCTGTCTCTAATTCATCCAACGGGGATCCCGTTCTCAGTTCACTGGTTTCCTGCTAGCATGCACTTCTGTATTTGACATGCTATTGCTGTGCCTCTCAGGAGACAGCTATATCCAACTCCTGTCAGCATGAATTTCTTAGCTTCATCAATCTATCTAGTTTTGATATATATATATATATATATATATATATATATATATATATATATGCTGTATACACATCATGTGGGGCAGGCTCTGAATGGTCATTCCTTCAGTCTCTGCTCCAAACCCTGCCTTCTTATCCCCTCCTATGAATATTTTTTCTCCCTTTTAAGAAGGAGTGAAGCACCCACACTTTGGTCATTCTTCTTCTTGAGCTTTATGTGGTCTGTGTATTGTATCTTGGGTAATTCGAGCTTTTGGTGTAATATCCATTTATAAGTGAGTGCAAACCATGTGTGCTTTTCTGTGATTTGGTTAAGTCACTCAGAATGATATTTTCTTTTTTTTCCCCATTATTTATTGGATTATTTTTAAATTTACATTTCAAATGTTACTCCCTTTCCTGGTTTCCCGGACATAAGTCCCTATCCCATCTCCCTTCCATTCTTTTATATGGGTGTTCCCCTCCCATCCACCCTTCTTCCTGCCTCCTCACCCCTAACATTTCCCTACACTGTGGGTTCATTTTCTAGTTCAATCCATTTGCCTATCAATTTTATGAAGTCATTGTTTTTGATAGCTGAGTAGTATTCCATTGTGTAGATGCACCACATTTTGTGTATCCATTCATCAGTTTAAGGGCATCTGGGTTCTTTCCAGCTTCTGGCTATTGTAAATAAGGCTGTTATGAACATAGTGGCAGACATGTCTTTGTTGGTGCATCTTTTGGGTATATGCCCAAGAGAGGTATATCTGGGTCCTCAGGTAGTGCAATGTCCAATTTTCTGAAGAACCTCCAGACTGATATCCAGAGTAGTTGTACGAGTCTGCCATCCTACTGACAATGAAAGAGTGTTCCTCTTTCTCTACATCCTCCCCAGGATCTGTTTTCACCTGAGTTTTTAATCTTAGCCATTTTGATTGCTGTGAGGTGGAATCTCGGGGTTGTTTTGATTTGCATTTCCCTGATGACTAAGGATGCTGAGCATTTCTTTTGTTACTTCTCAGACATTCGATATTCCTCAGCTGAGAATTCCTCTGTATACCATTTTTTCACATTGTTATTTCACTTTCTGTGGTCTAAATTCTTGAGTTCTTTGTATATTTTTGATATTAACCCTGGAGATCTAGGATTGGTAAAGATCTTTTCCCAATCTCTTGGTTGCAATTTTGTCTAGATTTTATCCCCCTCCCAGTTCACTCTCTGACTGTTCTGCATCCCATACCTCCTGCTCCACACCATGTTTCCTCAAGGATGTTCCCACCCACCTACACCCCACCCCATCAGACCTGCCCACACCCTGGAACCTCCAGTCTCTTGAGGGTTAGGTGTATCTTCTCTGACTGAGCCCAGACCCAACAGTTCTCTACTGTATATGTGTTGGGGGCTTCATATCAGCTAGTGTATGCAGCTTGGTTGGTGATCCAGTGTCTGAGAGATCTTTCTACGGTCTACGTATATTGAGACTGCTATTCTCCTCCTCAGCTTCTTCCAGCTTATCCCTAATTCAACTACAGGGGTTATCGGCTTCTGTCCATAGTTGGGTATAAACATCTGTATCTGACTCTTTCAGCTGCATGTTGGGCAGTCATGATAGGCAGCTTTTTGTGAGCACTTCATAGCATCGATAATGGTGTCAGGCCTTGGGACCTCCCTATGAGCTTTGTCAGATGCGGGGTTAGTGAAGATTTTTTCCCCATGTGCAGAAGGTTGATTTGTTTTTTTGAATATGTCCTTTGCCTCACAGAAGCTTTTCAGTTTCATGAGACCCCATTTATCAATTCTTGATCTTAGAGTATCAATTCCTGATCTTAAAGCATGAACCATTGGAATTCTGTTTAAGAAATTTTCCCCTGGGTTGGGGATTTAGCTCAGTGGTAGAGCGCTTGCCTAGCAAGCACAAGGCCCTGAAAAATAATTTTCCCCTGTGGCAATGAGTTCAAGGCTCTTTCCCACATTCTCTTCTATTAGATGCAACATATCTGGTTCAATGGTGAATTCCTTTATCCACTTGGACTTGAACTTTGTGCAAGGTGACAAATGTGGATCTATTTTTATTTTTCTACATGCAAACTGCCAGTTAGACCAGAACCATTTATTGAAAACACTTTCTTTTTACATTGTATTTTTTGTCTTCCATGTCAAAGATCAGGAGTCAGTAAATGTGTGGTTTTATTTCTAGGTCCTCAATTCTATACCTTCAACCAACTGTCTGTCTCTATACCAATATCATGCAGTTTTTAATCAATATTGGTCTGTAGTAGAGCTTGAGGTCAAAGATGGTGATCCTTCCAGCAGTTCTTTAATTTTTAATAATTGTTTTTGATATTCTGGGTTTTTTCCCTTTCCAGATGAATTTGAGAATTGCTCTTTCCATGTCTCTGAAGAATTGTGTTGGGATTTTGATGGGGATTGCTTTGAATTTGTAGATTGCCTTTGATAGGATTGCAATTTTTACTATGTTTATTTTGCCAATCCATGAGCATGGGAGAGCTTTCCACCTTCTGAGATCTTCTTCAATTTTTTTCTTAAGAGACTTGAAGTTATTGACATACAGCTCTTTCACTTGTTTGGTTAGAGTGTCTCCCAGATATGTTGTATTATTTGTGACTATTGTGAAGGGAGTTGTATTTCTAATTTTTTTCTCACCCTGTGTTGTTGTAAAATTATAAAAAAAAATGGCATTCCAGATATCACCTGGTATCTGCACCAAAATCCCGTGGGAGGGAGGGCTAAACCTTCAGAGGGGCAGACATGCCTGGGAAGCCAGAAGAGACTACACTTTGCCCACATTTCTGACTCCAGAGGAAAACACCTAATGCCATCTGGGACACCAGTGAACGAGGGCACCAGGAAAAGGAAGTACAGGCACTCCTGGTTGCCACCCTCACATAGAGCTCAAAAGCAGCCCCCAACAAGCAACTCGAGCCACGAGACCACAGGTAAGAACAACTTTTCTGTTCCAAGCGAACTGCCTGGTGGACTCAGGACACAGGCCCACAGGAATAGCTAAAGACCAGAAGACAGGAAAGACTACACGCCCAAAAGCAGAATACTCTGTTCCCATAACAAGCTGAAAGAAAACAGGAAAACAGGTCTACAGCATTCCTGACACACAGGCCTATAGGAAAGTCTAGCCACTGTCAGAAATAGCAGAACAAGGTAACTCCAGAGCCAACCTGATGGCAAGAGGCAAGTGTAGGTATCCAAGCAACAGAAACCAAGACTACATGGCATCATCGGAGCCCAATTCTCCTACCAAAGCAAATAATGAATATCCAAACACACTAGAAAAGCAAGATCTAGATTTAAAATCACATTTGATCATGATGATGGAGGGCTTCAACAATGACATGAAGAACTCCCTAAGAGAAACGCAGGAAAACATAAATAAACAAGTAGAAGCCTAAAGAGAGGAATCACAAAAATCCCTGAAAGAATTTTAGCAAAACAAAATCAAACAGGTGAAGGAATTAAAAATGGAAATAGAAGCAATAAGAAAGCACAAAGGGAAACAACCCTGGATATAGAAAACCAAAGGAATAGACAAGGAGCCGTAGATAAAAGGATCACCAATGGAATACAAGAGATAGAAGAGATTCTCAGGAACAGAAGATTCCATTGACATCATCGACACAATGGTCAAAGAAAATGTAAAACTGAAAAAGCTACTGGTTCAAAACATACAGGAAATCCAGGACTCAATAAGAACATCAAACCTAAGGATAATAGATATAGAAGAGAGTGTAGATTCCAAGTTCAAAGGACCAGTAAATATCTTCAACAAAATCATAGAAGAAAACTTCCCTAACCTAAAGAAAGAGATGCCCATAAATATACAAGAAGCCTACAGAACTCCCAATAGATTGGATCAGAAAAAAACTCCTCCCGTCACATAGCAGACAAAACACCAAATGCACAAAATAAAGAAATAATATTAAAAGCAGTAAAGGAAAAAGTTCAAGTAACATATAAAGGCAGACCTACCAGAATCACACCAGAATTCTCGCCAGAGACTATGAAAGCCAGAAGATCCCGGACAGATGTCATACTGACCCTAAGAGAACACAAATGCCAGCCCAAGTTACTGTATCCTCCAAAACTCTCAATTTACATAGATGGAGAAACCAAGATATTCCATAACAAAACCAAATTACACAATATCTTTCTACAAATCCAGTGCTACAAAAGATAATAAATGGTAAAGCCCAACATAAGGAGGCAAGCTACACCCTAGAAAAAGCAAGAAACTAATCTTCTTGGCAACAAAACAAAGAGAATAAAAGCACACAAACATAACCTCACATCCGAATATGAATATAAGAGGAAGCAATAATCACTATTCCTTAATATCTTTCAACATCAATGGTCTCAACTCTCCAATAAAAAGAAATAGATTAACAAACTGGATATGCAACAAGGACCCTGTTTTTTGCTACCTACAGGAAACACACCTCAGAGACAAAGACAGACACTACCTCAGAGTGAAAGGATGGAAACAACTTTCCAAGCAAATGGTCTGAAGAAACAATTTGGAGTGCCATTCTAATATCAAATAAAATCGATTTTCAACTAAAAGTCATCAAAAACGATACGGAAGGACACTTCATATTCATCAAAGGAAAAATCCACCATGATGAACTCTCAATCCTAAATATCTGTGCTCCAAATACAAGGGCACCTACATACATAAAAGAAACTTTACTAAAGCTCAAACACACATTGTACCTTACACAATAATAGAAGGAGATTTCAACACCCTACTCTCATCAATGGAAAGATCATGGAAACAGAAATTAAAAAGAGATATAGACATACTAAGAGAAACCATGAACCAAATGGAATTAACAGATATTTATAGAACGTTCTATCCTAAAGCAAAAGGATATACCTTCTCACCACCTCATGGTACTTTTTCCAAAATTGACCATGTAATTTGTCATACAGCAGGCCTCAACAGGTACAGAAAGATAGAAATAATCCCATGTGTCCTATCAGACCACCACGGGCTAAAGCTGGTCTTCAATAACAATAAGGGAAAAATGCCCACATATACACGGCAGTTGAACAATGCACTACTCAATGATAATCTGGTCAAGGAAGAAATAAAGAAAGAAATTAAAGACTTCTTAGAATTTAATGAAAATGAAGGTCCAACACACCCAACCTTATGGGATACAATGAGAGCTGTACTAAAAAGAAAACTCATAGCTCTGAGTGCCTACAGAAACAGCAGAGAGCATATATAAGCAGGTTGACAGCACATTAAAAGCTCTAGAACAAATAGAAGCAAATACACCCAGGCAGAGTAGAAGGCAGGAAATAATCAAACTCAGGGATGAAATCAACCAAGTAGAAACAAAAAGGACCATAGATAGAATGGACAGAACCGAAAGTTGGTTTTTGAGAAAGTCAAAAAGATAGATAAAGACTTAGCCAGACTAACGAGAGGACACAAAGAGTCTGTCCAAATTAACAAAATCAAAAATGAAAAGGGACACATAACTACAGAATCAGAGGAAATTCAAAAAATCATCAGATCCTACTACAGAAGCCTATATTCAACAAAACTTGAAAATCTGCATGAAATGGACAATTTCCTAGACAGATGCCAGGTACTGAAGTTAAATCAGGAACAGATAAACCATTTAAACAGCCCCATAACTCCTAAGGAAATAGAAGCAGTCATTAAAGGTCTCCCAACCAAAAAGAGCCCAGGTCCAGATGGGTTCAGTGCAGAATTCTATCAGACCTTCATAGAAGACCTTATAACAATACTATCCACACTACTCCACAAAATTGAAACAGATGGAGCACTACCGAATTCCTTCTATGAAGCCACAATTACTCTTATACCTAAACCACACAAAGACACAACAAAGAAAGAGAACTTCAGACCAACTTCCCTTATGAATATCGACACAAAAATACTCAATAAAATTCTGTCAAACCGAATCCAAGAGCACATCAAAACAATCATTCACCATGATCAAGTAGGCTTCATCCCAGGCATGCAGGGATGGTTTAATATATGGAAAACCATCAATGTAATCCATTATATAAACAAACTGAAAGAACAAAACCACATGATTATTTCATTAGATGTTGAGAAAGCATTTGACAAAATTCAACACCCCTTCATGATAAAGGTCCTGGAAAGAATAGGAATTCAAGGCCCATACCTAAACATAGTAAAAGCCATATACAGCAAACCAGTCACTAACATTAAACTAAATGGAGAGAAACTTGAAGCATCCCACTAAAATCAGGGACTAGACAAGACTGCCCACTCTCTCCCTACTTATTCAATATAGTTCTTGAAGTTCTAGGCAGAGCAATCAGACAACAAAAGTAAATAGAGATTGGAAAATAAAAAGTCAAAATATCACTATTTGCAGATGATATGATAGTATATTTAAGTGATCCCAAAGTTCCACCAGAGAACTACTAAACCTGATAAACACCTTCAGCAAAGTGGATGGGTGTAAAATTAACTCAAATAAATCAGTAGCTTTCCTCTACACAAAAGAGAAACAAGCTGAGAAAGAAATTTGGGAGTTGACACCCTTCATAATAGACCCAAATAATATAAAATACCTCGATGTGACTTTAACCAAGCAAGTAAATGATCTGTATGATAAGAACTTCAAGACTCTGAAGAAAGAAATTGAAGAAGACCTCAGAAAATGGAAAGATCTCCCATGCTCATGGATTGGCAGGATTAACATAGTAAAAATGACCATTTTACCAAAAGTGATCTACAGATTCAATGCAATCCCCATCAAAATCCCAATCCATTTCTTCAGAGAGTTAGACAGAAAAATTTGCAAATTCATCTGGAATAACAAAAACCCAGGATAGCTAAAACTATCCTCAACAGTAAAAGGACTTCAGGGGGAATCACTATCCCTGAACTCAAGCAGTATTACAGAGCAATAGTGTTAAAATCTGCGTGGTATTTGTACAGAGACAGAGAGATAGACCAGTGGAATAGATTTGAAGACCCAGAAATGAACCCACATACCTATGGTCACTTGATTTTTGAGAAAGGAGCCAAAACCATCCAATGGAAAAAAGATAGCATTTTTAGCAAATGTTGCTGCTTCAACTGGAGGTCAACATGTAGAAGAATGCAGATCGATCCATGCTTATCACTCTGTACAAAGCTTAAGTCCAAGTGGATCAAGGACCTCCACATCACACTAGATACACTCAAACTATAGAAGAAAATGTGGGGAAGCATCTTGAACACATGGGCACTGGAGAAAATCTCCTGACCAAAACACCAATGGCCCATGCTCTAAGATCAAGAATCGACAAATGGGTTCTCATAAAACTGCAAAGTTTCTGTAAGGCAAAGGACACTGTTGTTAGGACAAATTGGCAACCAACAGATTGGGAAAAGATCTTTACCAATCCTACAACAGATAGAAGTCTTATATCCAAAATATACAAAGAAGTTAGACCGCAGGGAGACAAATAACCCTATTAAAAATGGGGATCAGAAGGGGAGGTTTTAGAAGGGGATGAGGAGGGGTAAGGAGGATGTTGGCCCTGAATCTGGGAAGGGGAATAGCAATCGAATTATAAGTAAGAAATACTCAAGTTAATAAAGATATAAAAAAAGAAAAACAGGAAAAAATATAAAAAACAATGGCTTTCTTTTACCTCGTTAGGTCTGGAACCATAGTGCCCCAAGATATCTGGTAGATATCTTGCCAGAATCACAAATCCCAATTCTGTGGCAGCCCAATGTCTCTGCTGCCACAGACTCTCCCAAATTCTCCACAAGAAAGATCACACAACAACCTCTGAACCAATTTATAAGATATAATTGCCCGCCTAATCATACAAGCCCTGCACTAATTCATCCCTTAAGGATATTCATAATAACCTGTAAATACACAGAGTAGAATCTTAATGTCAGTTTCCATGTTCTCTCCTCAGCTACCCTGCAATCTCCTCCAGTCTTCTATCCTTTCCGTTCCAGGCTCCTCCACTTCCCTCAAACTTTTCTCCTGCCCATCCTTCCTTCTCATCCAATGACAGGCTTCATTCGATCTTGTACCTGCCTCACCTGTATGATGAGATCCTCCCACACCATGTTTGCCATTTGTATAAAGGAACGTTACCTATTTATTTGAGTTGATTTCATATCCAGGCACTCAGTTGAAGTTATGTATCAGCTGTAGAAGGTCCCTGGTAGAATTTTTGGGGTCACATATGTATACAATCATATCATATGCAAGTAATGATACATTTACTTCTTTTCCAATTTGTAACCCATGATCTCTTTTTGTTGCCTTATTATTTTAGCTAGAACTTTGAGTACTATATTGAATAGATATGGGGAGAATGTGTATACTTGTCTTTTTCCCCATTTTAGTGAGGTTGCTTCAAGTATCTTTCCATTTAATTTGGTATTGGCTGTTGGTTTGCAGCAAATTTCTTTTATTATTTTTAGGAATGGGGCTTGAATTTCTGATCTTTCCAATGCTTTTGACACTTCTAATGCTGTATTTTGTCAAATGTTTTCTCAGCATCTAACAATCATGTAATTGTTTTCTTTGAGATTGTGTATATAGTGGATTAAGTTAATGGATTTCTGTACATTGAACCAATCTTATATCCCTAGGATGAAGCCTACTTGACCATGGTGATTGATGGTTTTGATTTATTCTTGGATTTGATTTGTAGGAGTTTTATTATATTTTTGCATCAATATTCTTGAGCGAGACTAGTTTGAAGTTCTCTTTTATTGCTGCATTCTTGTTCGGTTTAGGTATCAGAGTAACTGCGGCTTCATAGAATGAATTAGGAAGTGTTCTTTCTGTCTCTACCTCATGGAACACTTTGAGGAGTATTGTTATTAGATTTTCTTTGAAGTTCTAATAGAATTCTGAACTAAAGTCCTCTGGATCTGGGCTTTTTCGATTGGGATGTTTTTAAAGAATTCTTCTAATTTCCTTAGGGGATACAGGCCTTTTCAGAAAGTTTACCTATGCTTGATTTAACATTGATATGTGGCAGCTGTCTAGAAAACCACTCGTTCCATCTAGATTATCCAGTTTTGCTGAGTATAGGCTTTTGTAGTAGGATCTAATCCCTTTTTTAATTTCCTCATTTTCTGTTTTTTTGTCTGCCTCTTCATATCTGATTTTGTTAATTTAGATAGTGCCCCTGGGCCCTTTAGTTAGTTTTGCTGGGGTTTATCTATCTTCTTGATTCTCTCAAAGAACCAGCTTTTGGTTTTGTTGATTCTATAAATCCTTTTCTTTGTTGCTATTTCGTTGATTTCCACCCTGAGTTTGACTGTTTCCTGCCTTCTGCTCTTCTTGGGTGTGTTTCCTTCTTTTTGTTCTATAGTTCTCAGGTGTGCTTTTAAGTGCTTGTATAGGGCAATTTCTTTCCCAGGGCACTTTATACTATGAATTTTCCTCTTAGCAATATTTTCATTCTGTCCCATAAGTTTGGCTATGTTGTGTCAACATTTTCACCGAATTCGAGGAAGTCTTTAATTTCTGTATTTCTTCCCTGGTCCTGTTATTACTGAGTAGAGAGTTGCTTAGGTTCCACCTGTATGTGGGTTTTTGTTGTTTTCATTCTTATTGAAGACCAGCCTTAGGGCATGGTGATTAATTAAATCTTCTTGCATCAGTTGAGGCTTGTTTTGTGCCTAATGATAAGGTCAGTAACCAGGAGTTACTTCTTTTGTTTTAGGATGAAATGCTCTGTAGATATCTGTTAAATCCATTTGGTTTATAACCTGTATTAGTTTCACTGTGTCTCCATTTAATTTCTGTTTCGATGGCCTGTCTATTAGTAGGAGTGGGGTGTTGAAGTATCCTACTATTATTGTGTGTGTTTCAATATGTGTTTTGAGCTTCAGAAAAGCTTCTTTAATGAATGTGGCTGTTCTTGCATTTGGGGAATAGATATTCAGAACTGAGACTATCTCAGGATGATTTTTTTTCTTTGATGAATATGAAGAGTGTCCTTCCTCATTTAGCTTGATAATTTCTGTTTGAAAGTCTATTTTGTTGGATATTAGGATGGCAACTGCAGCTTGTTTCATGGGACCATTTGCTTGAAAGACCTTTTCCAGTCTTTTCTCTGAGGCAGTGTCTGTCTTTTTTATCGAGACATGGTTCTTGTATGCAGCAAGATATTGGAATCTGTGTTCATATCTAGTCTCTTAGATTATGTCATTTTATAGGTGTTGAGTCCATTAATATTGAGATATTAAAGACAGATAATTGTCAGTTCCTGTTATTTTTGTTTTTGCAGGTTGCATGTGGTTCTCTGCTATAGGTTTGTTATGAGATAATCAATATTCTGTCTTTTCTTTGATATAGATACACTCCTTGTGATGCTGTTTTCCTTCCAGAGTTGTCTGTAGGGCTTGATTTGTAGATAGATACTGTATTAGTTTGGTTTTGTCCTGGAATATTTTGGTTTCTCCATCTTTTTTGATTGAGAGTTTTGCTGGGTATAGTAGCCTGGGCTGACATTTGTGTTCTCTTAGATTCAGCATGACATCTGACCAGCATCTTCTGGCTTTAGTATCTCTGTTGAAAAGTCTGAAGTAATTCTAATAGGTCTGCCTTTATACATTACTTGGCCCTTTTCCCTTGCAGCTTTTTTAATATTCCTTCTTTGTTCTGTGCATTTAGTGTTTTGATTATTATTTGATTGTCTTTTTTGGTCCGATTTATTTGGTGTTCATTAGGCTTTTGGTCTTGCACTTCCCGCATTATCTGGTTATCCCTGGTGTTTGCTAGTCTGGGTGTTTCTATTTGTAGCCTGATTGTTTTGTTGCTGGGTTGCTTCAGGCATGCTAGTAGACCTTTGGCCATGGCTGTAGCAGACCTCCTGTGGGGCCTTCCAACTGTGGGGTCTTCAGAAGGGCAGAGAAACTACTGATCTGTTATTCTGTGTCAGCAGCATCTTCGGAGGCCTTCAGACTCTTGAGTCTTCAGAGGGGCAATCCTGTGTGTTGCAAGCTGTTGTTCTGTGTGAAACTGTTCTTTGGTTGTGGGAGGGTGGGGCTGGGCTACAGTCTGTGGTTTCTGTTTACCAGCTTGTAGCAGAACTCCAGGAAGGCTTTCAGTCTTCATTCAGGGTCAATTTCCGTGAATGCCTCAGAGCTCCTGGGTGGTCTTCAGACTGTGGTGATAGTTTCCTGGTTGCCTTGTGTGCCGAGGAATATCTTGAATGATTTCAAGTTGTGGTGTCTGTTGCCCAATTTGTACTGTCTACAAAACCCAGATGACTAAGGCCAGTTTAAAAACAAAATCAATAACACCTAGAGCAATATGGCACCATGAGACCAGTAATCCTACAAAAGAAAACTCTGGATATCATAATACAGAAAAGTACAAGGAAGTAAGTTCAATTTATAAGGCCTTACCTTATCATAGTGAATACCTGTGGTTTAATCTAGTGAGCTAAATGATTTTTCTTGAATACAAATTTGTACCAAGTCTATTTCTCTTTTTATCTAATTATGAAAGCTCAGATTATTTCTTATTATGAAGACTTTACTTGCTATGTGTAGAGTGGGCACATTATATTCTTGATTATAACTTATTTTTACTTCTTTCTAGCAAAACAACTAAGACCATCTATTAAAAATTTCTTCTTAAAATTATGTGAATTAAATCAGGGATTCTCCAGAATTATTAATTTGCCTCAGCAGCATTAATTCATGAAAGTTCATCTTTATGTTAATCTCCAGGAAATCTGATCAATAGGGTGGACTAAAGCCCAGGGATTATTATAATAATTTAACAATGAAAAGAAAGGCATATTGAGTGCAATAGTCTCTTTGGAACTTTGCCATTGAGCTCACATATCATAGACCATGCAAACAGTGGACTATGTCCAGGAAGGTCATCTGCTAGTCTTAGCCTGTCCCCAATAGCTACTGACATTCCAAAAATCCACTACTATAATCAAACTATAATCCACTACGTAAACAAAATGAAAGAAAATATGATCATATCAATAGATGCTTTAAAAGCTTTTGAAAAAATCCAACTGCCTTTATGATAAAAGTATGGAGAGATAGAATTACAGCGTACATATGTGCATGTGATAAATAGGTGTAATAGGTAGCATGCCAATAGCCAGATTCAAATTAAATACAGAGAAACGTAAAGCCATTCTACTAAAACCACGGAAAAGCCAAGGCTATCCACTCTCTCATTACCTATCCAATATAGTAATTGAAGTTCTAGGTGGAGGAAAAAGAGAGAAAGAGGAGATCAAGTGGATAACAATTGGAAAAAAATTCAAAGTCTCACTCTTTGCAATTGGTTTTTATATACAAATGACCGAAAAATATTCTACCTGGAAATTATTATATTTCAGCCAAAGGCCTGGATACAAAAATAACAAAAAAATCAGTGTACATTTATGACATGAATACAAAAAGTTATAGAGACATTATTAATTACTACCTATTTTATACAGATTTTATATCTTGAAATATTTCACAATTTTAGGCTTCAGAAATATCAAAATTAAATATTTATCAAATATTTATATCTAGTTTATTTTCATATACTCATCCATGTTCATGTACACTACTAACTGTTTTTTACCATATCACTCACTTCTAGAATTGAGTGATGTCTGAGGGGCATCAGGTCTGGTGGATAGGAGACATGTTCTATTCATTTTTCTGTAACTTCAAATAGTTCATCAGTCAGGTTGTTCAATTTGAGGCTTTTGTATTTTTGAAGAACATAAGATAGCTGATTATTTAAAGACATATTTCTTGACTTGTCATTCTCTACTTGTTTTTCACAATTCTGTGCATGTTAACATTCCTGGTCCACATGCTATAGAAGAATGATCTCCAGAAGCACCGCGCACAAGCCTGTCTTTATTTTTTTAGAGGGTTATGAACCATTATCATTTAATGTAATGTAATGTAATTTAATTTAATTAAATGCCATTTGTGACCTTTGGATGCAGACACTTGGATGAGAATGTACCTGTAAAATATCCTTAATACCTGAAGGTGTAAGAAAGAGAAAAGTGGATGATTAAATGAACTAATGCAAGAGAATTGGGGGAAGAACATAAAAATGTGATATAACTTTAAATAAAATATAAACATGTTAAATATTATAAAATAACATTTTTTATAATAAGGCCAACATGAAGTACTTGCTAAAGCAAACATTTATGTGAAGATTGTCACTTGAGCCATAACTTACTCAGCCATCAATCTGGTATAAGTTTTATGTAATTAAATCATGGGTTCATATTGATTTTGTGATATAAATTATCTTTTAGGGTTTGCTTGTAAAGTAACACTCACAGGCTTATATGTTTTTATACTTTACCCAAGATGAATGAGGTGTTTTGTGAGATTTTATAATAATCAGGAAGAGAAGCCTAGCTGGTACACAGACAAAAGTAGGGAAAGACCTGGAAGCTTAAAGCCTGGCCCTTCTTCTAGGGCTTTCTGCCACCTGGTCAACTAATATATGAAGAGGAGCAGTGAACACTCCTCCCCAAATGGTCAAATCCCTAAATGCAAGGCCTTTCTCTGACAAGATGCACTAGGTTGTCCAGAAAGCAGGATCCAAACTAAATCCTCCTCGACCTTCAATCTTTTCTGTCAGCCATTCTGCCACAATAGAGAGAAGAGAACTAATGTAAATTTTAGCAGGACTATATGAATCTTTGTTTTAGTTTTTCCATCCTTCTGTCCCGAAATTATTAGACCACAGAAATATCAAACATTTTCTCATTTTCAAAATCCTACAATATGCATAGCAAAATTTATAATCTTTTTATCACACCAACCATGCCACACTCCTCTATATAAAAACTGCAGTTTTTGGTTTCCTTCCCTGTTTTATCCAATGTACACACTAAATTATCTTTTTAATACTTTTACACACTGCTCTGGTTTTATCTTTCATGTGGTTATATGTTTCATTTAATGCAGTTTTTTTTAACTAATCCACATCAATTTTAAAGCACTCTTTGTTTTTTTACACATTTAAAAACACATTACTGATCTTAGAAAATAAATATTGCTTTCACAGTAAAAGATATACAAACTATTATGAACAATTAAATATATATGATTCTTTTTTCTCTTTCTGTCTCAGGCACTGCAGGAGCTGTGGCTTACCAAGCAGACATGGCCGAGTCCAAGAACAACACAACACACAACCAGGCCCGCAAATGGCATCAAGAAACCCCAATCACAAAGATATGAATCTCTTAAGGGGGTTGACTCCAAGTTCCTGAAGAACATGCACTTTGCCAAGAAGCACATCAAAAAAGGCCTGAAGAAGATGCAGGCCAACAATGCAAAGGCAGTGAGTACAGGAGTAGAGGCCATCAAGGCTCTTGTCAAGCCTCAGGCCATCAAGCCCATGATGCCAAAGGACCACAGCCCCAAACTCAGGTGTCTGGCTTTCATCGCTCACCCCAAGCTTGGGAAGAAGTTTCGAAGCTACATGGCTAAGTGTCATAGGCACTACCACCAAAGCCCATGTTTCAAACCAAGGCAGAGGCCAAAGCTCCACCTAAGGCCCAGGCTTCAGTTCCAGCTCAGGCCCCCAAAGGTGCTCAGGGCTCTATGAAGGCCACATTGAAAAGGCTCCTGCCAGTGTGAAGACAGGTAGACTGCTGTGACACACCTCCCTACACACTGTTTGAAGATGACCAGTGTGCTATACTGTTTTTACAAATGAACTTGAGACAAGAAAAATAAAAAGAAATGTATGTATATATATATATATATATATATATATCTTGCTCATGCTACAAAGCAGCACATTTTTAGTTTTAGTATTTAATTTCTGAATAGGAAAATTTGCATGTGATTTTTTTTGTACAAAATACTACTATCTCATCTATTTAACTCCTTGATCTTCAACTTAATACATACAAGAAACCATTAGATATCAACAAGGTTAGAAATTCTCTCTTCAATTTGCCTTTATACTGCAGTAGTAAAATAGTCTTTGGTGATTTCAATTGTGGTGATATATGTGCTTTTTACATAGGTGTGTGTGTGTGTGTGTGTGTGTGTGTGTGTGTGTGTGTGTAAAACAATAATAATTTTTAAACATGCCAAAAATTTGAAAGGAATAGGGGGAAAGACATGGGACAAACAGAAATGATATGAATATGGCAGTCACATATAAAATTATAAAACAAATAAAATAAATGTGAGAAATACATCTTTACTTTTCTCTCTACCTTGAATTGTTTTCTGGGACAGTTTCAAACTTTATGATTTTATATTAAAGTCCTTGAGCATTTTGAAAGCAACTCTGTCATCATCACCAATATTCTGTTGTTTGCTTGGTTGCAATGTCTGGCTTACTGTCCTCTCTGTTTTTATTAGAGACAGTGAGTTTTAAAATTTTAATATTTCTCCTATATTTATTTGTCTAAATATCTCAACTCACTTTAGGAATCTTTATTTTTATTGGAATGATGTTAAAGGCACAATATTCATGAGCTTAAAATCCACATAACTCTTAATGATGTATTGAACATATCTCTACAGGTATGGTCGTTTGTTATATGTAGACTGTGGTTGAGAGGAATTACAGTGCTTCTCAATCTCACTTGCTTTGTGTTCTATTGGTGATGTTTTTGGAACCTCCTATCCATCATATTGCCTTTCATCAGTAGGAAGAGAATAAGGCAAGTGGCTTCTAATTCTTTTTACTTGTGCTTCCAGTAAAAGTTATTTGAGATTAAACCCTGAGAAAAAGATCATAGTACATGACAAGAAATGGGAGGACAAAAAGATAAAAATTAGAAGAAGTCATTTGAACTAGATCAAGGATCTATAACCTTCATGTAAGTTAGTTCAAGGTGCTCTCAGTAAATCAAAAAAAGTTGTGTTTTAGTTAATATCAAATACTTTGAGGATGTTTGACAAGGAAAGTTAAATGACTTTCATTCTATATCCTTGGTATCATCAATGAACTAAGTGATAACCAGACCCACAAGACCAGAAGGCAAAACTTTATTTGTAAATTGAGCCCTGAACATCAAATAGCAGAAAGAGAGAGAGAAAGTTGGGGGGGCAGAGAGACAAAGACAGAGACAGAGAGGGATACTTTAACCATGTTAAAGGGTTTTGTTTTTGGATCAGCTTTTAGTAGGAGTCTCTGGATTCTTGTAATTTTTCTCCTTTGTTTTAATTTAGATATTGAGATTACACTGATGTTCAATCAACCAAAATTATGTGCATCTAGACTTTGAAGTCGTGTCAAGCAGAGTCAGTTCATTTTCCTATAAGTTGTGCTTATTATCATTAAGTTTCACTAGTGGAAATGATTATACAGATGATTGGATGAAGGTTTTAGGGAACTATATATGTCTAGGATTTTATTGTTGGCAGTAGTTTTAGAGACAATAGAGTGTATCCCAGACTGGTGAGTACATTTGTTTTATGACTTGAGGATAGAAAAAATGATTTGTCTCAATGTGTATATGACTATGATGAGATAGGATATACAGTAGATGCACATTGCTTCAACCCATGACTCTCATCTAGTAACTGTTAGTCAAAGTAACTATAAAATAATGTTAATATAATTGACAGTGGCTATATCATATGAAATCCTAATGAAAAATATTTTATTTTTTGAGAAATGGAAACTAATTAAATATAAAGACAAAAATTATCAAGTAAACATATAGAATCTTCAGAGAGTTCATAGATCTGAAAGAATATCTTACTTGTTTGAAAATAATGGTAAATTCACCTCAAAAAAACTTTATATGAATAATGATTTGTGTTCAATTGTAGTAGGTTCCTTAGAAGCTTTGTATACACTGAGGAGTACATACACTTGCACATATTTAAAGATGATACTTTTCTGCATTCCAGGCAGGCTGAAGAAAAAGCATAGTTGACCAGTACCTTAATTTTTCCTGTGGAGAAACAAAACCTACCCACATCACATAAAGGACCAAAGAAAAGTTAAGGTAATTCTACCTATGTCCAACTTGATGAACCAATATGTTTAAAAGATTATTTCCCTACAGGAGGATAGAGGACACAAAGACATCCACAGCAACCAAAATCTTCCAGGCCCAGTATTAGTGAAAGCTTACAGTAGCTGTTAGCTTGCTGTTCAATGAACAAAGTTTAGATAGCTTCACCAAACAGAAGACCCCTTTACAGGGTGGTAGAACAGTCAGTCTCCTCTCCCTAGCAGTAAACTTTTATAATATGGAAAGGGGTTTTGCTTTTTTCAAACTCGCAATTTTTTAAAATTATTTCTACTCTTACCTTAGACTTGTGAGCCTGCATTCATTCACATGTCAGGAATAGATTCAGGAGGAAATATAGAAATATCACACTGACTTCCAGTTCTCCTGTGTGTTTCTAATAATATACTCAACATGAGTGACTACCATTTATTGTTTATAACTTGTATCATATGAACTTCCTCCAGGTTTGTTTTGCCTTAAGCACTTGACATTGCTTTAAGGATTGGGCCAAGTAGACCTTCTGTTAGCTTCTTGCCCTTTCTTTCTAATTACTAGAAAGACTAGGACAGAAAACAAACATGAATTTACCTTAATTTTTCTCTTCTCATATTTAATTATGTGGTTGTTATTTTTGATTTGTCTTTATTTCTAAATAAAAAGAAAATGTGTTTTCAAGAACCAGATATTGAACCTCGGCATAAAAAGAAAATGATCAACACTTTAGAAATTTATATTCCCCAAAGAGAACAGCTTTGTCATAGAAGTGCAGATACTATTGCCTTTAAAAGTCAAAAATTACGAAAACTTGCTTGTAACTTGTGAGACACTTTAACACTGACAGAAATGCTGAACTGTTAAATAATATGAATCCCTTGGACAGAGATTTTGCTGTAACCTCCTCAGAGAACACTTGACCTTACTGTTCCTCAGGCTATAAACTACAGGATTAAGTGCTGGAGGCAGCAAAGTATATATCACAGAAAACAGTCTGTCTGTAATTGAAGGTACATCTGAAGGTCGCTTCAGATAGACAAAGCAAGCAGTGGCAACAAAAACAGTGAAAACAGTGAGGTGGGGAATACAGGTGGCAAATGCTTTGGACTGACCTTTAGTGGTAGGAATCTTCAGAACAGTGGAGATAATATAAAAATAGGACATCACAACACAGAGAAAGCAGGACATGCATAGACACATGCCAATTCCAAGACTTATATAAATGATCATGAGTGATCCAGAGCAGGAAATTCTTAGTAATGAGGGGATATCACAGAAAAACTGAGGGATCACAATGGAGCTACAGAAATGCATGGAAAATGTGCTACATGTATACATGGCTCCAAAGAGTACTCCAGTAGCCCAGGAAACACCCACCATCAGCACACAGTTCCCACTACTCATGATGACCTCATAATGCAGAGGACAGCAGATGGCAACATAGCGGTCATAAGACATTGCTGTCAGTACAAATATCTCTCCTGCTGAAAAAGAAGTCATTAAAAGTATCTGAAAGGCACAGCCCACAATGGAAATGTAATTGTTGTGAGTTAGGCTATTGATGATGAACTTTGGGATTGGGGTGGACACAAGTAAGATATCAAACAGGGACAGATTCTTCAGGAAAAAGTACATGGGTGATTTGAGTTTCAGATCCAGAGTGATGAGAGTGATGATGAGGAAGTTACTCATTATGACTGCTAGGTACATTACCAGGAATAACAGCCCACATACAGTCTGTAGCTCAAGAACATCCGAGAATCCCATAAGGATGACTTCTGTTATTCTAGTGTTATTGGTCATTCTCGATTTTTCCCATGGTCTGTCAAGTGGGGGAAATGAACAAAAACTGACATAGTTCCAAATAGTTACACTGATGTGTATAAATGCTCTGTGGGAATGAGGCCAGAAAACTACATAGGCACTTTTGCATTGTTAAAGCCACTACTTTTTCTTTCTGCAAGGTGCTACTTTCTCTTGACATGTAAGTTGTACTATCTTATCATTTATGACAATTTATTGTACTATGTTTGTTACAAATAATTAGAAAATCATAACAAACCTATATGCTGCTTTTTCCAGTTCAATTACTGTCTATGTGAAACAGCAATTGTCCAGTAGGCAATAAACTGCAGAACAAAACCCTAGTCTCATTCCCTTCACTGTTTTATTTCCTTTGTCCTAATCTTGGGTCAGAGAACTGATCAATTTTGCACAGCCATATTTACCATTCAAAGGGCTTTCCCCTGATGTTAATAATTGTCTTACTTCAGGGCCAAAGACAAGATTGCCAATTGCTACCTTCTGTCATGTATTTGGTACCTTTTGATTGGCACCTGGACGTTTTCATTTATTAATATGAATAAATTGTCTCCCTTCCTATTGTCTTTCTTTAACAGGATCTTTCATGCAAATCCTTTTGCTGTGATGCCTCTTAAACAAGATTTATTATCTCCTAAGCAACAGTTTGTCAACTGTACAGATCATAAATCTGATAGATAAACACCTATTTATTAGCCGTGCAAATGAATATAACCCTTCATATTACAACCTGTTTTCTCTAGATCAAATGGCTATTGATAAGGTGCTGTATGTCCAGAACTGAGATCATGACCAATCAGACTACACTTTACCAGGAGAGCTTGAGAACCCATAGCTCTTATCCTTCTTTTCCTAATAGTTCTTGAGTTCTTCTTACTACTTTCAAATACATAGTTATTGTATATGTTCACATTTATCAAACTCCTTCCCTGACTGTTAAATTTCTTTCATTTGCTTTCTCTGATAATTAAGCATTTCTAATTTGCATTAAGTCTCTAAAGCCAAACTTCCCAAGGCATAATGTTTTCTTTAAAAAGATCTTAAAATTTCTTTGTTTATCACTTTACATTTATGTGTTAAAAAGCGATGTGCTATAATTGTAAACTCTCAATTACTTAGTAAGAAAAAGAAACAAAAATACATAAGAGAATGTAAATTACAAGGAGAGAAAAAAGAATATGGGAGGATTTACAGTGAGATAAGGGAAATGAGAAAATGTTGCAACTAAATTATAGTTTCAAAAATACAAATGAAAATAAAAGAGAAAAAAATGAAGAAAAAAAAAGGTGAGTGGCCAGAGACTTTGCTCAGCTGTTAAAAGCACATGCTGCTTGTGGAGACCATGTCAGTTTCTAAAATTAATTTTGTGGTTCACAATTTGCTGTAACTCCATTTCTAAGGAACCTAATGCTTAATTCTAGCATCTATAAGACATAGTCAGACACAATGTATGTAAGCATAAATGTAGAAAAATACAGATACACATGAAATAAAACTAATAAATATGTGTTTAAAAAGATATACAGTTAGAAAATTTTTGAATTATTCAACTACAAACATTTGTAGTAAAACATGTCAGAATTTCCTGATGTTTTGTTCATAAAGGAATCTTAAGACACTACCAAACCAAAATACTTCCTCCACTTGTTCCTCTGTATTTCTCACATGTTTTGTGATATTCCTTTTTACTAAGATCCACATATTCTGATATCCTGTGGATACTCAAGCTCTGTCTGTAGTTACATTGCTGGTTACTAGGTTTAGTTATTGGCATACTGTTGATTGAAAAGTAATACAAAATGACAAATACATTAGGCATAGAACAATTGATATTGACAAAAATAAGGAGTTCTGTGGGGCAGTGGAAAGCTTGTGCTACTGAGGATGTGCAAAATATAGCACTTGAAAGTATTATAAAAGAAATAAATCCTAGGAGAGTAAGATAATTGAGCCTTAGTTTAGAGGTTAGTTATATGTCTGCTAAATAAAACAAGGCTTTCAGTTCACACCAAATTCAGAGAACTGAATAAGCTGCTATAAACAGGGAGAAAGTATGTCAGGAAGATGAGAATAGTAATGACTTTTATTAAGCCATTGTAACCATCCAGATGAAAAAACACGAAAACCATACAAAAATAGTTGAAGAAATCACTCTTAAATTACATTGTTTTGGTATCCACTCTAACTCCTTAATTTTCAAAATATCTTTGAAATTTAAATCTGCATTTTGGAGCAAAGGGTTTTAGTATTTTTCAACAGATAATTGAATCTGTACTTTAAAAAAACTAGGATTCCTCAAAATCCTGGAAAACTCATTAGTCATCAGACATTTGTAAGAAGAGCTTCCAACACGTCCAACTGAGTAAAAAAACTACATATTAACATTCAGTTATTGGTGGATCATCTAAAAATTTTGTCATGTCACGACATGAAGTTACAATTTAGACCTCTGATCGCATTCAAAATTCTGTGCTAAACTTCAATCATTCCTTAATATAGATCAAAGTAAATGGGAGCCAGAATATCATTTACCTCTTTATAAATCTTGATAAATCCTTTGAAACAGTGTGTTATCCGAAGTTCTCTAATAGATCTTTTTATCACACTTGGCTAGTGTCTTAAAATTCCCCAAAGGAACTAACCTGGACCTCTGGGATCTCTCAAAAACTGAGCCACCAGGCAAAGACCACACATGGGCTGGAACGAGGTCCCTGACGCCTATGTAGTAGATGTGCAGTTCCATCTCCAAGTGGGTTCTGAACAATTGGAGCATAAGTTCTCCCTAAAGTTGTAACCAGACTATGGCATCCATTGCTCAAGAGATGTTCCTTGTCTGGTCTCAGCGGGAGAGAATGGATCAAATCTGGGAGAGACTTGATGTTTCAGTGTTGCGGGATACCAGAAGATGCCCCATCATCTCAGAAAGAAGGAGAGGCAGAGGGTCTCAGTGAAATTGGCTGGAGTTAATGTTTAGGATGTTAATTAGTTAATCAATTAATTAATTAATGTAAAATTTTCAAAAAAAGTCTCTCCGAGTAACTTTTCTTGTATTTCCTTTTCACTTAAGACAATTGTGATATTCTTGGTACTTTTAAATGAGGGACTGACCAATCTCCAGATAATACAGTGGAATAGGTAAAGAAAAACATGGCTCACAGTTTTCCCCAGAGCATATTAAACTAAATAACATATATTCTAAATTATGCTGAACATAAAACTAAGGACCAGATTATGATAGTTTTTAGTAAATACTAGAATATATTGAAAAGCTTTGCCTAGGGATTCTTGTGGTATTTGTTAATTTGATCAATATTGTAACAAAGTACAACAACAAAACACAATCAAAACCTTAAGAAAACCAAGGCTTACTTGGTTTCATATTTTGAGTATGCGGATTCATGATGGCAGGAAAGACATGGGGTCACATTTTACCTGTAATTATGAAGCAGAAAAGACACAAATTAAGACTCTGTTGTTGCTCGGCTCACCTTAGAATATTCCTATCCCTGTCTACCCTCTACTCTCCAGTCTGGAATGACATGTCCATGTCCAGATTTCTACATGAGTTCTTGGCATCTACACACAAATGTTCATGACTATAAGAAAATATTGTAAGAAAATATTCTTTCTAAATGAGCTACCCTTTTGGCCTCTTATTGGAATTCTAATGTATTTCTTTTAGACAAGCAATATATTTTTGAAAATCATTCTCTCTCTCTCTCTCTCTCTCTCTCTCTCTCTCTCTCTCTCTCTCTCTCTCCCCCTCCCTCCCTCTGCCCATGTATATTATGTATCACACACACACACACACACACACACACACACACACACACATGGAAGTTATGAATTCTCAGGAGTTATGTTTAAACACAAAAAGTAATATAGTTTTATTTTTCTTTAGGTTGATGGAAATAATTGGTATAAGATTTTTATCTTTTATAGTTCACAATTCACACTTCACAAATATAATGGCAATATTGGAATATGTTTAAATGGAAAATCAATACATGAATGCTTCACAAAAATATAAACACAAAAACATGTGTATTATTGATTTTTTTGCAAAGGAACACAATAGGATAATATTTTGTTAATCAAATGAAATATTTAAAATGATTTTTAATTATGGAGTTAAATATGTACAAGTTGCAATTGACCACATTTCACCTGTTTTGCTTGTATAAGTGTGTCAACACAGAATGCAGTCTTAGATCAAAGGGCTTCCTAAGAAATTTTAACATTTCCATTAAGTTACATAATTACAGAAGAAAATGCAACATGCAAACCCAGGTGTATTGCCAAATATATTGATGGAAACACTGGTTGAGTAAGTTACAAAAAATTGGAGAAATTTCAAAACCTACAGTCCAAGACATAGTTAAAAATCCTCTACCAAATCCAATTATAGAAATAAATTACTATCATCAATGAAATGAGAAAATGACTATAAATGGGACATCATACAGGAATACCTTATTATTATTGAGATTATTTCTATATAACTTTGATATATTTTGTGGAATATTTGATTTTTGAATACACTATGGTATTTTTTGACCTAAATATCATACTTATGTAAATATTATTTTGAGAAAACCACAGAAATACATATATCAAGCTTTAAACATACAAACTAGGAAAATGCTGTTTATGGTATTTATTAGATATAGACTTTGCATACTGAAAAAAATTTTTCAAGTCAAGATGTGTGTTATCACTGGGTACAATAATGGCATTGCCCATATGAAGTTAACAATTTTCTGTTCGCATCTGAGACCAACTCCATAGAGGCAAGTTCATTCCTTTTACTTTTTTTTTATTGGTAACTTTATTTACTTACATTTCAGATGTTCTATACCTTCCCAGTTTTCCTTCCACAAACCCACTACCACCCTCTTCCACCCTTACCCCCACTCCCATCTCACTGTCCTAGCATTACCCTGTCCTATAGTATAAAGGCTCCACAGGTGCAAGGGATTCCCCGCCCACTGATAACTGATAAAAGACACATGACTGGAGAGATAATAGGTACTATGTGTAAATATAGTATTTTTATTTTGCTAAGTAGACTTGTCACAGTAGTTCCTAAGTATTTACATTCATACCCTAATCCACGAAGCCCTGATTCTTGGTCAGAGAAGCTTCATTATGATGTGAAGTGTTAAGGAGATGTGGGGCTGAAAAAGAGTTATTGTAGAGTCTTCTGCCTTAATGGGGCTATAGAAAACATGTATACAAGGTTCAAGAAACATTATGAAAGAAGTGGTACAAAGAATATAAAACATGAAAAGAAAATGGCATTTGTGAACTCACACCATCTACTATTTCTTCTTCACTGCATACTCTAAGCATATTCATAGTTTGGGGTGGCCTCATGAGGACTGAAACTTCCCAGATAAGTTATAGACAGGTGAAGGTTGTAAGGAAAGTGAAAGCCATTGTCTTCTATTTTCTAGATGCTGATCCATGATCCAATGGATAGCTCTACATCCATATCCAAAAATGTCCCTTGTAAATATGGTCATAAAGCAGGAAGACATAAAATTGGGGTGGGGAATTTTTAAGCACAGGGCACTTCATTGGTGATGGGGAAACAATAAAGTATGCAGGAAGGGGTTAGTGAGAACAGATTATTACACACCTGTATGAAAATTTTAATGAATAAACTAATTTTAATAAGCAAAAAATTTTCTTTTTTTCTTGTATATTTTTATTTACATTTCAAATATTATTCTCTTTCCCAGTTTCCTGTCCATAAGCAACCTATTCTCTCCCCCCTCCCCTTCTTTTATAAGGGTATTCCCCTCCCCATTTACTTCTTCTTCCCAAAATAATTATCTTATAATTTTTATGTATTCCAGAAATATTTCATATTGGAACTCAAGAAAAAATTCAAGCATGAGCATGTGAATCAATCTCTTATTTTATTATAGTCTCTTAATTACCCCATATATTAGCTCTCAAGATTGACTCTGGGTAGCAGTCATCTGGTGATTCGTTGCACTACAGATTCTCACTCTGTGTCTATGGTGGGACTGTGGATTTTCTAAGTTCTTCCTAATGGCAGTCACTCTCACACATAGAAGCACTATAGAGACAGCCTCATAAACACTCACCAGTAAGGTATTAGTGATTTATTCTTCCTTGCCATCTCTTTTGTTCCTAAAATTCACTAAAATAAATAAAATAAAAAAAGATTCTTAGTTTCCATTATAAAGCAATGGAAAACTTGCAGTGCCTTATATTTTTCTTTATTCTTGAGAGAAGAACTTGCTATGTTGCATGGAATAATTATGTTTCTGGGTCAGTATCCTTAGAAGCTAAAACTGTAGTTTTTATCCATTTAATTTAAAGTCATAGCTATTTAAGCATGTTAGAAACCCAATTCTTATATTATCTCATTACAAGCTTTTTGAAATGTTTTAATCATGGTGCCCTTGCTAATGTCTAATTCCTATTCATTTCTTTACAATTTTACATAATCCAGAAAAAACGTGTTTGTTTAGAAAAGTTATGTAGTTACATCTATGTTAACAAATAATTGTAAAACTTTAAAAGTTTCATAGGAATATTTATTGCACAAGATTATTTTTGAGGTCTTTTGATTAGGTTTCCATTAGACTCTTACATAGACAAACACTGCTTCATTTATTACTAACTTTATGGACTAGACTTTCTTTAAAACTAGTCATTTGGAATAAAACAATTATGGGAGATCTTATTGGCAAAGAGTTTTCATTGTATACTCTATCACTATTTGTTATAGTAAATAATATTAATAGAAGAACTATAAAATAACCTCTCAGTAGCCTTCTAAGAAAACTATGAAGTAGGCAGAAGTGGTCATGTCAGAATCATTTTAAAAACCAAATTCAAATTTTTACCATGATTAAATGTGCCTGAGACCACCCTCCAGAGTGTAATTGTTGCTTTCTCAAACTCCATGTATGGTTTTGCCCGATAAAAACCTCTTTTGAGATAGAAATTTCTGGAAAGCTTTCACCACATCTTTGTTTCTCAAGGTATATATGAGAGGGTTGACTAAAGGAGTGATCACACAGTAGAACACTGAGACCACTTTGCCGATTGTAAAGTTGTACTTGGCTGGAGGTCGGACATAGGCAAAGATTATGGTGCCATAGTAGATGGTCACTACTGTGAGATGGGAGGCGCAGGTTGAGAATGTTTTCTTCCTGGCTTCCCGAGAGGACAGCCTGATTATTGTGACCACAATGTTGCCATAGGAGCTCATTGTGAGAAGGAATGAACTGAGAATCACCACAGAGCTGCACGTATAACCCAAGGCCTCCACCAAGAATGTGTCTGAGCAGGAGAGTTTAAAGATGGGGTCAGAGTCACAAAAGAAATGGTTGATTTTCTGTGGGCCACAAAAATTTAGCTGAGAGATGAGTATGGTAGGTAGCAGAGGGGCAATGAAGCCTCCAATCCATGATGCAGCTGCAAACCTCAGGCAAATGTGAACACTCATGAGAAGTGAGTAATGTAGAGGACGGCATACAGCCACATGCCGGTCATAAGCCATAACTGCCAGCAAGATGCACTCAGTTGCTCCCAGGGAGAAGAAAAAATAGTACTGAGTGATGCAGCCTGTAACAGGAATGGTGACAACCTCTGTGACACATGTAGCCAGCAACTTAGGAACAGTGGCTGTAGTGTACCAGATCTCCAGGAATGACAGGTTTCCTAAGAAGATGTACATGGGTGTCTGTAGTGTGGAATCCATAAGAATAAGGAAAATAATGAGGGTGTTCCCCATGAGAGACAGCAAGTACACAGTGAGAAAAGTAATAAACAATGGGAGCTGTAGTGAGGAGGAGCCTGGAAATCCTAGAAAAATAAAGTCGGTCACTGTTTGGTTTTTTACATCCATATTTCTTCTTCTCTGCCCTGAAGGGGATGAATAGCACCTGGGTGATCTTGGATGAGTGGTAATCAGAACTGGAACAAACATTCATTTCTACTGTGATAATAACTGATGCATAGCAACCAGAGACAATGATTACTGTTAGAAACATAACAGACATATTACATACAATATACATGAGTCATATCACTTCATATTGGAAATAAATATCTAATATAAATAATTTAATCATATAATTCTTCAAAATAAAAGGAAGCAAAGTAAATAGGTAACATACTTATCACACAGATTGTAGGGCAGTAATGAAATCCTATTAACTTTACTGAAAATTAAGGAAGAACAAAGTATTACCTTACCTCCAAGAGGTCATCCCGTAATGTGAAAATACAGAAGTCAATATGTGATGCAGTTACTAGTAAAGGCCTTCACAACTGTACAAGTACTACCCACACTTTTAAATTTATAGTCTTCATTTACATATGAGTTGGAAGTATATAGGATCTGAATTAAAACAGGAATTTTTTCATTTCTGATTAATGTTCCTGATTGCTGGAATATTTATCTTTAGCATCTTTGAATCTTCCTATGTCCTGACATTTGTCAGAACAAAATTGTTGAAAGTGAGAATTCTTACCATTAGAGTGAATAGAATTCCCCATGGACATATTCATGTATGCTGTATGGTATACTTCTAGATATATCTAATTACAGTACAAAGGTGAAATAACTGCACAACCATAATAAACTTTTTCTTATGTTATATTTTAAATTTATAAACTGACTATATACCTCTTTTAACAATCAAAGAAAAGTAAAACTGAAACAAGGTCCTTTGGGTATCTATCTGCAGGGTCTTATTTTAAATCTTTCTGGAAGTTTAAGTTATAAAACTCAATTAAAACATTATGTGCATGCTTCATGCTATAAGTATACTACTCCAATTTTGTTGCTTATGTAAAGGAGATTTTTATGGGAAGATATTTTTTCAGATCTAAATGCTAAGTAATATTCTTATGTTGGGAATATTTTATTTATTCCTAATTTAATCTATAAATACAGATTCCTAAATTAATGGCTCAATTCTATAAGAAAAAATCATTTTAAGGCTATAAATTCAATGATGATGATGTGAGAAATTAAGGAAAAATTTAATTCAAGGAAACGCTTTATAAAAAAAAGTCTTGAATTAATTTTAAGTGTTTATATGTATTTTCCAATCTTGTTCCTTAAAAATAATATAACTATGCATTGTTTTTATTAAGGGCCAGATTCCAAAGTGATTTTTATTGTTTTTTTGGAGAATGGTATTGCATGTCCTTAGTTTTCTATAAAGTCAAAATATACATAATTTAAAAAAAATATATTTAATTGAAGCATGCAAATGAAATTAGACAGATGTCATTCCCTTACAAAGATTTTATTAAAAGATCTTAGCACTGCACTTAACAGGATAGCACATTCTTTGGCTGAAGTAAACACAAAATGGAACTTGAACACAGAAAATGAATTCAATATTAATGAATTATTTCTTTAAAGTAATACTCAAATATAAAAGTGAATCACACAGTTTTTATTAATGTATAGAATAGAATCATTCACCCTACATTCAAAATGCATGTGAGAAAGAATATAACCTTGCTTTAATAACATTGGTGATCCATCAAATTCTACCGACAGTTATTTGGATGAACCCTCCATTACTGCAGAAAACTGAGGAATGAAATGTACAATTTCTCCCTTACTGTACTTACTGTATGTGTTCTGTTCTATTATTTTCCACAAACATAATATTGTCAGTTAAATACATTCTGATATTCCTCTTGACCAAAGCCACACAGGAAGAACAGTCCTTAGTAAACGTAAAGGGAATGAGGCATCTACTCCTTGTAGTACTGGCCATGATGCAGCCTCTGTGCACTTGGTAGCAACACAATCTTCTTCCTCAGCTATTTTTTCCTGAAGTGACCAGGTTACAGAAAAATCTGAGTTCAGAGATTGGCTCTGAGAAAAATAATGATTTCATCAGCACAGAGCCTTGAGGCATCCAAATAGATTCCTGTAGGAATTCCTTTATTGTGGGTCAAATATTTTGCCAAGAGGACTAAAAAAGAGAAGAGATTCATCTGAGAATAAGGAATGGTGTCCCAAATGATTTCATTAGCTGCCACCACCTATGGTCTGGTCTCTAAATTATGGTTACAGAAATGTATTTCAGCCTCATTGCTTTTTCCCTAAAACCATAAATTTTAACATATAAAAAATAAATTAGATCAGTATGAAAATTCTTATTCTGTAATCTAAGCACTACAAAACAAAAAATAGTAATAGTGTCTTTGTATAATTTATGAAAAATTGAAGGATTTGCTAGTATAAAAGAAAAGAAATAAGCTGCAATAAAAGGAAAGTCTGGGAAGTTTCATGAAAAGAATACGTACAGGAATATACAGAGATCATGCTCACCTAGTAAGATTGGTGTCAGAGTAATATTACAATCTTACTGGGTGAATAATGAGTTGATAATTACATTTCATGGGAAAGAAACTGAGAAAATAAATTTGACATTCCAATTATTCAAATTCTTCAACAAAATCTGTTTACCCTTTAAAAATTACTTTTTCTGAATAGCAACAAACAAATGCTTTATATATTTAAGTAGTAGAAAATGAAAATATGAGATTTCATTTTGTAAAAATGTTATTGCTGAATATCAACCATACACAGTAATGAGATTAAGACATTTTCACACAGGGTCATATTTACCCACTTCTTTTTCCCACACAACTAATCTGGTATTCCCTCCTTCTCCATCTAATTATTTCTTTGCTAGGTCCCATGCATTCAAATGAACACATTATATTTGTATTTCTGCATCTGGCTTACATTTTCAAACATCTCTTCATCAGCTAATGAACAGATGCAAGCAAGGATTCAACTCAAATGCAACATGGCAGAACAATGATCTTATTGATACAATTCTATAACAACTGGTAAGGGGTTACTTACCGAAGTGTGAATGAAATAATTCAGTTTTTCCACCAAAGAGCCCCAAACTATAATGAGTAAAAATCTTATTAAAGCTGTGTTATGGAGTTTCACATTTGGTTAACTTTCCACCTCCTATAGAGAAATCAATTTTACCCAAGACTATGAAAAGCAAGGTGTCAGAGGGTTTTGTGGATGAAATCTCAAGCCAGGAACTTTGATTGTTGCTCCTTACTTCTACTAGAAAGTCTTACATACCCGATTACCATTACCCTTATCTACAGGTCACTATAGTATCTCAGCTGATTTGATTTCCAAGACAATTTGCCAAGCACCTGATGATCTGAAAACCAAGAACATGTCTTTAACCCATAATCCTTCATCCTGGTCACTCAAAACTTATGCTACTTTGTAATATCTACCAGAGAATACTCTTTGAACACAATTTTAAGCCAATAGAAAGCCTTTTTTGGTCAGCCAAGGACTACACAGTTTTTCCAGGGTCCTCCTGTTCCCTGAAACTTTCTCAAGGTGAGCTTTTCAACACAAAAATCATATCCTGGATAAACACACTCTTTTAGTTCAAAGAACAAAATAGTCAGAAACAGAACTACAGAAGCAAAAAAGCAAGGTTATTCAATTTAGAGGCTTTCCCAGAAGTATGGACTTTGATGACTTAAGTGTTTGCTTTCTTTTAGCCATGGGGTACTGCTAACATGTCAAGTTTTGTGGCTGAATGGGACTTCCTTCACGGAGTTGTTCGGGAGTCTAAGCTCTATCGGATTGTTAGACACCCCATTCATCTTAGTGATTACGTCAAATCATGGATTCACAATCCTCTGACAACCATTAATTTTACTGAATTAATTAACAATTGGCCATTTAGTATGAGATGCAAGCTCCTGATATTAATCATAGCAGGATGAGAACTAAAACCTCAGGCAGTGATGATACCAGAGTAGTTAGCCAGGAAGACCAAGAAAACAGAAAAAGATATCAATTCTCTGATTTATGTCTTTGTCTCTTTCTTTTGTTTTTAGTTTTCTGACAAGCACTGCAAGACTTTTTAAATTTTTTTCATGACTGATTATCATACAAACGATAAGTTTCTTTCAAAGCCATATATCATCCACATTGTCTTAGTAAGAGTTTTAATGCTACGAACAGAAACCATGAGTGAGGAAACTCTTATAAGGACAAATCTAATTGGGGATGACTTACAAATTCAAAGGTTCAGTCCTTTATCATGAAGGCAGAAACATGGCAACCTCCAGTCAGATGTGACTCCAGAAGAGCTGATAATTCAACAGCTTCATCTGACGGCAGATAGGATGAGGGTCTTAAAGCCCTCATCCACACTTCTTCCATCAAGGCCACACTTCCAAACAGTAACACTACCTGGTCCAAACATAGTCAAACTACCATACATTGCATCTCATGCGAACAAAATCTAAATGTCTCCATATTTGTAAGACTATTTCTCTAAAGGAATAAAACTGTTGAACTGTTGTTTTAATTCAAAAATAAAAATGTTCAAATCATCTAAATCCTAATTAAACTATATAATGATGTTTGTAAAATGTTTCTCCATGATGTGTCTGTGTATCTTGAGGTGTCTAGGCCTGCTCCAACTAAGAGTGAAATGAGGATAGATATTATAGATACTCTTCCTCCTCTTCCTTCTTCTCCTCCTCCTCGTCTTCCTCCTTCCTCTAACTCTTTCTCTTTCTCTCTGACTCCCTCTCTTTCTCTCTCTCTCCCTCTCCCCTACCCCCTTCTCTGTAGTATAATACCGATATTAAACTACATTTTCATTTCTATTTATTGTATGTCTGTATCTGGACAGAATGTGTTCCAAGATGCACAAATGGTTTGGAAAATACCTGAAGATACACATTTAGTCAAACCGTTAGTCCAATAGTCTCAGGGCTCAGTCATAATTTCTTTTGTCCAGAACAGTTAAACTTCAAGGCAAAAGAGCAGTAGGCATCAGAACAAGAGGAAATGACTAGATGAAAGCATTTAGCCTCTTGTAATTCCACATGGAACATGCTTCTACGCATCTGAAAATAATATATAAAAAACCTAGCAGATATTAAATCCTTTCCTAATAAGCCAAATCTCCATGAACTCATTTTACAGAGTTCTCTGAGGTGTTGTCCTTTCATTCATACTCTTACCTGGGCCTCTGTTTTGAATTTACTTAAGCACAAAACTGGCATCTGGGCTAAAACCTTCCATGACAGATTTTCCAGTCTATGTATAGTATACCTAGTTCTAAGAAACCTGGAATGTTTGTAGACCACACCTAGGTCTAAAAAACCCAGAATATTTTGTAGATAGACCTCAAATGAATTACCTAGTGAAGTCAGTTACAAGAATCCTACCTATTGTCTTTTAGGTAATGATCTTTCCCTCTGTTGCCTCCCATCAACCTGTGGGCTTGAGCTGTCTGTTTTCTCCAGTATCAGATCAAGTTATGCCACCAGAGTATCAGTAGGCATCACGGATCTGAGGGCCAATTGTCCAAGGGCCATATCAGTGACTCAGCTACTACTTGCTTCTAGGAAGTCATATTTATAATGTCCTGAGCAGTGGAAAATAGCAATTTGTAGTAGAAGCAAAATAGCCTCTAGGAAGACCAAGATTTTTGGTTCTGTTTTATTGTCCTTCCTTGTAGTGGAGAAGCTGTTTCTCTGTAGAACCTATCTTGGAAAGAAATGGTAATAAAAGGTTATCCATTGCCCATGTCTACATTATGGACATTTTCCCAATCTAGGAATCTGGGTAAGATCAACCAAATATTTTCTCTTGGCTGAGGTACCTGGATTTTCCCCACATACCTAATTTCATCTTTCATCACATGACTAAAATGGATGAATAATTCTGAGTCATCATCAGGCAAGAGGTTAGCAGAACTGATGATAGAATATAGCATGGTCCACGCATAAGGTCTAGAACTGGGTCAGGCAGGCATTAGAAAGTTATCATAGCCATTCAGTTCACCAGGATCCAGTTGTTTGGAGAGGTGTGTTTTAGTTCATTACGACTCTAAATTTTGAGTTATAACCTCTTTTGTAATGCCTTTTGCTTCATGGTGAATAGATGAAAAGATTTTTAGAGATCTGAATGTGCTAGAACTGTAGCCCAAGTCAGAACTGTTTTAAAGGTTGAAATGTCTTTTCTTTATCTCTGTCCATATTAGGAGATTTGTGTCCAATTTTAAATTGGTGTAAAGAGAAAGGCCCAGATATTCCTGAAAAAGAAGGTATCCAGAGATAGAAATAGTTGACTTTCAAGTATATATCTTAGTCATTGGTAGATGGAGGATGGCAGAAATCATACTCCCTTTTCTTCCTTTCAAATAGTAGACAGTATTTGTAAACTCTGATGCATACATTCAGGCGTTCTTAGGCTGACATGTTGTTGCTAATGATCTGTAACTCTTGCAGCACTTGTTTAGTGGCCTCTTTTATAAAATTTCTTTTAGTTTCAGAAACTAGGAAGAGATCATTTGTTTAATAAGAGTATGGTCCTGGGAAAGCTATAATATAAGGTCAAGATGTCAGAATTTAGTATCTCATCAAAAACGGTTGGACCAAATTTAAATCCTTTGGCCAATATAGTCTAGGTAAGTTGCCTACTGTAACTTCCCTCTGTTTCTGTCTATTTAAAAGCAAAGATGTTTTACATACTTCAGCCAATGATGGCTGTGGAAGCATATTTCAGTGTGCATTTTCCATTCAGAAAAATCATACTCATGAGAATCATAAGCTCTAAGTTCTTCACAAGGAGAAGAGGTATATGTTAGTGTGACTTGTAGGGCACAAAGTTATCTATAAATATAAACTAGGTAATATGGCATGGATATCCTTTTTTGTTTCCAAAGTCTATGGATATTTTGCAATCTGGCTTTGTATAACTGAATTAGTTAGTTGAACAATTATAGAAATCCTTGTCATGTCACTCCTAAGTGTTTGATTTCTGCTCATACACCTGAGAATCTCTTTGGCCAATCTGAGTGATAGTGCAAATGTATCAATTGATTTGGAGCACAGTTTTCACCTTAGAGCTTTGTGGATAGTTGTGGTAAAGTTTGGTATCTTGTTATAATTCTCATCTCCATACTAAATACATTTAGTACATGTATAAGAATTCTTCAAATCTCAACAATTTATATATTTAAAAGCATTCTAAGTCTCTTCTAAAGCTGATAACATTAAATATGAAAACCTGAATATTGTATATTTCCTATACACAATATTTCAGAATAACTATTCACATTCCAAAACAAGAAAGGGGAAGAAAACATTGAAAGACTAGACCAATGAAAACTCAAGACCTAAAGAGGTGAATCCCAAACGTTTTGGCTCTGTCTATATCGGAAGCATTTTAGTGGCAACCTTTCAACTCTGTGAGGCTTGTATATTTTCACCGTTCTGTGTGTGCTGCTTGGAACAAATGTGATCTCCCTTGCATGACCATTGTAGATAGAGGTTTCCTAAGTATATATCTCATTGCCTTAGCATCTCCTATTTTTTAGAGTCTCCACTCTAAATTGGTCTTTATCTTCACATTCTAGAACCAAGGACTCCAAGGCCACCATGAATGAATGCAATTCTGAATTCCATTGCCTAAATTTGTTGACTTTATTGAACCTTGATGTAATCTTTTACTGCTCCAAACTGATATTTTTCATAGCCATAATGTTAACCTCATGTGGTTGATAGATTGGGATTATTCTATGAATCTGAGATATAACCTGGCCTCATCTTATAGACAAAGTGACTTCTACGGATATTAGTTATGGAACTCAAGGGAATACTTGCAATATGGTAATTTGGAGCAGGGAAACTTTTAGTGGCATTCTCACTGATTTTACCCTCATTTTGAATAAATCTGAATGTCTATAATCTGCAACATCTGAGAAGTAGGATTTTGCTTTCTGTCAACTTCCCTATTGAATCTGTGCACAGTTTGAGATTTCTTCTTCGTTATGCTAATGCTAAAAACAGTTACCTTTACATACATATGTTTTTCTAGCTGTGCTACCTTGTCTGTCCTCAGTGGGAGAGGAAGCACTTAGCCTAGCAGAAACTTGAAGTGCCAAGGTGTGTGCCAATTGCTCAAAGAAGAAAAGGGGAAATGGGAGAAGGACTGTGGCAGCAAGTGACTGGGACATGGTAGTAAGTAGAATGTAAAGTGAATATGTGATAAATGAAAAGAAATTTTATAGAAAACACAATCATATATCACGAAAGCCAAATACATTAACCTCATTATTTAAAACTTAACAAACAAGAAACAAAAAGAAAATTTAGTTTTTTTCCTCTCTACCATTCTCCACAATTTTAACATTTCTCATGTTTTTTACTTTCCAAGTTACACATTGTTAATTTAAAATCTCATTATAAACCCCAGTAGGTACAATAGAAAAATAACCATGTCCAGCCTGAATGATATATGGTATTAATACTTTCCCAATTAAGCAACTTAATCAGTTTCTTTTGATTCCTCTCTCACTGTAGTGTTTAGTAAGCATGGACACAACCAGGTAATCAAAAAAAATCCGTATAAATACCAGTTAAATGTGTCACATATATATTGTCTTTTCTTCTAAAATCTTTTGAAATGGACATCTAATGCCCATATTTCCTTTGGTACTCTGATCTTTTTTTTTAATCTTTATTAACTTGAGTATTTGAGTATTTCTTATGTACATTTCGACTGTTATTCCCCTTCCCAGTTTCTGGGCCAACATCCCCCTAGCCCCTCCCCCTCTCCTTCTATATGGGCTTCCCCTCCCAATCCTTCCCCCATTATCACCCTCCCCCCAACAATCACGTTCACTGGGGGCTCAGTCTTGGCAGGACCAAGGGCTTCCCCTACCACTGGTGCTCTTACTAGGCTATCCATTGCTACCTATGAAGCTGGAGCCCAGGACCAGTTCATGTATAGTCTTTGGGTAGTGGCTTAGTCCCTGGAAGCTCTGGTTGGTTGACATTGTTGTTCATATGGGGTCTCAAGCCTCTTCAAGCTCTTCCAGTCCTTTCTCTGATTCCTTCAACGGGGGTCCCGTTCTCCATTCCGTGGTTTGCTGCTGGCATTCACCTATGTATTTGCTGTATTCTGGCTGTGTGTCTCAGGAGAGATCTACACCTGGTTCCTGTTGGCCTGCACTTCTTTGCTTCATCCATGTTATCTAGTTTGGTGGCTTTATATGTATCGGTCACATGTGGGTCAGGCTTTGAATGGGTGTTCCATCTGCCCCCGTGCTAAACTTTGCCTCCCTATTCCCTGCCAAGGGTTTTCTAGTTCCCCTTTTAAAGAAGGAGTGAAGCATTCACATTTTGGTCATCCTTCTTGAGTTTCATGTGTTCTTTGCATCTAGGGTAATTCAAACATGTGGGCTAATAGTCACTTATCAGTGGGTACTCTGATCTTCTTAACTTTCACTGGAGTTTCCCATCAAGCTCTGATTACAGAATCCTATAGCTTTTTATGGCTCAAAATTCCAAACTCCCAAATTTCTCCCACAATCCACTTCTAAGTATCATAATGAACTAAATGTGCAGGGAAGAAAAGAAAATCAAGAGATAAGGTAAATAAAATGTAAAGTCAAAGTAAATTAATATAATGTTTTAACAATCTTACAAATGAAACAAAAATTTAAAAATTCTAGATTCTTCTCTGAATAAAGAACTGGTAATCTAACATGAATTCTTATTTCCTGCTTGTATGCAACTTCTGTACTAAAGACTCAAATAATAGTATTGGGTTTGCTGAAACTTCTATTATTCATATATAACTGAGAACATCAGATCTGAGGATGTTTCACATGCCAGTGTCCAACATTGTAAGAACTGACATAAAAACTGATATTCCTATCCCATAAGATTTTATGGATAGCAGGCTAAAACATTGTGTAATATTTAGCATTTTTAAAATTTATTTGAGTATGATCCATAATTTACCTTTTGACATAATTCTTTTAAATGTGAAAAACTAGAGGAGAAGACATAGAAAAAGAAATTGACTATCTGCTTGATGTGAGATGTTAAAACCATACAAGGTATTGTCCTCAGCTCCCTGCACATGCCAGACACATACTTTAGATGATGGGATTACTGTGTGTTTCCTGCAGTGATTCATTATATCCATCATCATTCCAACACTTTCATGTGACTCCGGTGACACTTTTCTGTTCCCCCACTCTGTTTACTCCTGAATTTTAATTAGGCCCATTTTTACCAGTTGTCTGGAAATAATCATCGACCTAAATTACCTCTGGGCATTTTGTCCAATTAATGGCTGAGTTCTCAGAGACTTTGTACTCAGGAGGATGTCCACATTTAAGATAAAAGCGAACAAGACCAGTAAATTTTGAAAAGCAAGACTGGTGTTTTTAACTCATCTGGAGGCTTCCTGTAATTCATTATAGATAAGGTGAACATCTGTAAGTCTTTGATTTGGAAAAGCTTCATTTTCATATTTTTAAATTCATGTTTATTTTTGAATGACGAACTGTATCTTGGTAAGTGGCTTATGATCATACACCTTCCAGACTTATTTATAGTGGAATGTCCCAGTAATTACTTGCTTAATTCAGTTTGAAAGATTTAGGAAGGAAAAGGAATTCCAAATAAAAGTACTAAATATGTGAGAAAAAATGCATGCTTTTCACCTGAGAAACAATCAGTAATTTCATTAAGGAAACATATAAGGAGAGCATCCATTACCTGAAAAGAAAAACAATCACTGAAAAATCTTGCTATTTTTACAAAAAGATTTATTTCCAATACGACAGCAATATACTTAAGTATGGTATACTAAACTGTCATACATAAAACAAAAATGCTGATCATGGTGTTTTCATGCCATTCAGTTAATATGTTGTACTTACAACATCCCTTTATTCAATATTTACAAAACGTGCACACCTGTATCTAAACAAATTTCAGAAAATACATATGATTATGTTATATAACATATATTTAAAATTTATAGTATATTTATAAAACAATAGTAATATGTTGATATATATATATATATTAGAAATATAGGAAGTGTATATGTACATAGTGAAAAATCTTGCAAACTCTTGAAAACATTTTAATGGAGTTCTTTGATCTGTTTTTTATTACTTGAAATTATAATTATATTATTTCTTTCTTTTTTTCCTTCATCGAGCCCCTCACAAATCCCTCTTAAATTTTTAGTCTATTTTTTATTAATTGATTATGTGTGTGTGTGTATATATATATATATATATATATATATATACATAAATACATATATATGTGTGTGTGTTTGTGTGTGTGTCTGTGTGTGTGTCTGTGTGTCTGTGTGTGCATTGTATATATGCATGCTTATTCATAAATGCATGTATATAGATACATTGCCTAAATGGATGTGTGAGTACTACCTGTATACAGTGTTCATAGAGGAGGCTCAAAGAGTGTTGGATATGCTAGAGCTGGAGTTCTGGACAGTTGTGAGCTATCATATGGGTACTGGAATGTGAATTCAGTTGTGCTTAACTTGCATATGCTCTTACTCATAAGCTAGCTTTCTAGTCTCTCTACCAATGTTTGTAAATATTAGACACAGTTTAATCTTGAAGACTTTCCTTAGTATATTTTCACATTTTTATTTCACTGGTAATATATTTTTAATATATAGACACCATAAACAATTATTTCTTAAAGGGATGAATGATGCTTAATGTGTCGATTATATGGAATAACTCTAAAAATATTTTCCTGGTGAAGAGAATATTCATTCTTTTAACCTTCACTCTTCAAATTCCATTTCAACTGTACATATTTCCAGCATTAAAGCAAGAATAAAAGTCTTTAATATTTTAAAATCAAAGTAATAATATTTAAGGTATATCCATAAAAGCATTTATAAATTTAAATATATTTATCATTTGTAATCATTAGTTTTTCATCTTAAGAATGAGCTAAATCCTATGTTCAGATTTCACAGAAGTTTAAAATTACATTTAAAGGTAGAAATTTTCTGGTTACAAAGGAGTGTCTATTTCATTATAGGAAATATCAGTATGTTATATTCCTCTGAGAGGATTCATTCTTTCTCTGGGCTTATACCGAACAAATCATGTTTAATCAAAAAATGGTATGTCCTTTGCTACTAATGTTTCTTTAATTCAATACTCTTGAATATTTTTCAATGTTTTTCTTAATTTGAATAAAGAAATGTTATTAAATGAATGTGTATTTGTATACCAATCCTAAAAATGTGCAAATATAAATATTCAGTTTTGAAAGACACATTCAATACCTTAGAAAGTAATAAATTTATTTCCATATTTTGACTGAAATGAAAATTGTACCAGCTTTTCTTTAAACATGGATATTTAACTTTGAAGCTCATAAACTATAATTTTAAATTTTACTAATGCTCATCAGTTTTTCAATATATATTAAAAGTTTTGAATAGGTTATCTAGTGCCAAATATTTCTCCCTAAAAACCAACATACAATAACATACAGAATGAGCAAGGTTTTTTAGGAATATTTTGTAATATACATTTAACTAGAAAAAAGAGATCATAGATTTGAATAAGAGGAGGAGGGATTTATGAGAGAATTTGGAAAGATAAAAAGTAAGGAAGAAATGTAATTATAAACTTAAAACAAAAATAAATATGAATAAATGATCAATAAGAAGAAATCAAACAGAAGCCCAATTAAGTAGTGCAGGTGCCTTAATTTCACATATTTTTTTTCCTGTTCTCATACATTGGAAAGAATTCCCAGTAACATGTACAGTAGAAGTGATAAGATAGGAGTGTCTGTTTTGCCTTGTATAAAACCTTATGCAAAGTGTTTTTTCACAATGCACATATTCCATTTTATAAATGATTTGAAATATGATACACAAATTGTATTGAATATTATGAAAAATTTCCCATGTATATGGAGAGTGATCTCTGACTTTTATCCTTGCATCTATAATTCTTTAAAAAGTATTACCCACTTATGTTAAAATTTTCCTCTAATGTGAAGATAAACTATGCTTGACCAAATGTTGACATATTTCGTGAACTAACATATAAGATCTACAAATACTTGGTCAGTACTTTAAATTTCATCAAGTTTTTACATCAGCATTCATTTTACTCTGGTTCCTTTTTCTTGCTTTTTTATGTAGGTCTTGATAACTTTATTAAAATTACTTTATGGGTTGGGGATTTAGCTCAGTGGTAGAGCGCTTGCCTAGCAAGCACAAGGCCCTGGGTTCGGTCCCCAGCTCCGGAAAAAAAAAAGAGTTTTAAAATTACTTTATAAGTGTTTATCACTTTAGAAATAAATTTTCCTTCAAATATATAGCAAATTATCCATGGAACTGTCTCTTCCTGAAATATTTTATTCTGGGTGGCCTTAAAATACTAACTCCAGTCCTTATTTGTCACTCATGTGCTCTGATTTCCTGCTGTTTGTAAAAGCTAATTATATATAAGTTGTATGTTTCTAGAAATTAATTCATATCTCATTATTTAAATTTTAGGTATATAGATATTAATCCAAGTTCCTTCATTTTTGTGGCATCAACTTTGTTTATTCTTTTAATAAATTTTAATTAAAATATTATTACACTATCATTCCATTCCCCTTTATCCCTCTAAGCACATATATGTCCCCTCCCTCCAAACCATAGCATTCTACCCTACTGTAAATCTGATATCTTTTTTCTTAATTATTATTATTCCTTACATGTGTATGCACAAATGTATAAAGAGTGTGAAGAGTCCATGTATTTTGTTGTTTATTTATTTCTATGTATATGGTCCTACACTTTGTATTGTGTAAATAGTGAGATGGCTTGTCTTTGAGACCAGCTAATATCCTGTTCTCAGAGGCTATCGATTACTGTAACAACAGTTTAATATACATTTTATATCTTACTTATATAACTTATAGGTGTTTAGTTATTTCCTATTAGGATATTAGTTTTAAATTAAAAAAATTTTCAAACTTCTGTGTTTTGTTTCTTCTCTAAACATATTTCATATTTTCTTAATTTGGGGTTTAATTTGTGGTTTTGTTTTCTCTTTCTGTTTTTTAGATAATTTTATTGGATATTTCATTTATTTACATTTCAAATGTTATCTCCTTTTCTGGTTTCCCCTCTGAAACCTCCCTATCCTATCTCCCTACGTCTCCTTCCATGAGGGTGCTCCCCACACACCCACCCACTTCTGGGACATCGAACCTTCACAAGACCAAGGGCCTTCCCTCTCATTGATGTCAGATAAGGCCATCCTCTACTACATATGCAGCTGGAGCCATGGGTACCTCCATGTGTACTCTTGGGTTGGTGGTTTAGTCACTGGGAGCTCTAGGGTGTGTCTGTTTTGTTGATATATTCTTCCTATGGGGTTGCAATTCCCTTCAGCTCATCCAGAGCTTCCCCTAACTCATGCATTGGGGTCCCTGTGCTCAGACAGATGGTTGGCTGTTAGCACCCACATCTGAATTGGTAAGTCTCTGGCAGAGTCTTTAAGGAGACAGCTATATCAGGCTCTTGAAATTAAGCACTTCTTGGCATCAGCAACAGCGTCTGGATTTATTGTCTCTGTATGGGATGGATCCTCAGGTGGGGCAGTCTCTAGATGGCCTTTCAATCAGTCTTTGCTTCACACTTAATCCCTTATTTCCTTTAGACAGGAACCGCTCAGGGTTAAAAATTTGGAGATGAATTCGTGGCCCTATCCCTCAATCATGGGGCCCTGCCTAACCTCTGGATATGGTCTCTAAAGGTTCTATCTCCCCTTTGTTGGGTCCTAGGAGTCTCTTGCTCTTAAGGCTTCTGGGACTTTCTGGTGGCTACACTCAGTTCCCCATCTGCCATTGTTACACACTTTTGTTCAATTTCCTGAACCTCTGTACTTCTCCCCATTCCCTCCTATATCTGATTCCCTTCCACCTCCTCTCTTTTTTCTTGGTAAAAACTTTATTCAAAATATTTACTATTCTTATTTGAATACTATTAAATTTTGAATATTTATTTTTATTGAATCACCTTTAATGATGAACTTGCTGAGTATAGTAATTGTCACAGTCTATCTCTTTGACTTGTTATATTTTTAAATTTTCTTTGATTTCTTCTTTAATACATATTAAAGATGGAATTGATAGAAATTTGTATTTTTCTCTATTTGTCACTGAATTCTAGTTCTTTTTGAAGTTGATAAAAGTACCTTAGGTTATTTAATTGTTCCTTTAACTTCCTAAGACTTAATTTGGCCGAACATGGGGTATACCACACTTCCTTCACTCTATTTAATATTCTTCAGGACTATCCATGTTTCTGCCCATGGATGCCAGACAGAATGCAGGTCTCTTCACAGTTGTTAAAGAATTGATGAATTTTATTGCTGCAGAATACTTTTTTCACACTTTTCCTGATACTTTGGAGGTAAATTTTACATATGTTTCTGTGAGATTCTTTTGGTACTACATGTTCACACCTGTGATTTTAAAATCGATTTTCAATATGAGCTATTGATTATATTGAAGGTTGTATATTAAAATGGTTTTAATGTTTTCATTGTAATATTTATTTAAAGTCTGTGAGTTTGCTTTTAGATTGAGATATTCTATTACTGCAGCATAGATATCTATAATTTTAATTTGTTTCTGTCAGGGCCTTTTTATTTGTTAATGATCTTTGACCTCAATGGTAATTTTTTTATCCTAAGTTCTGCACTGTCATGAACCTACTCAAGCTCCTAGTGGCCACTTCCCTCAGCTGCAGTTGCATTGTTGTTTTGTTAATGTAATATTATTCAATCTTGCCAAAGACCCCCAGCATTAACTTGTTATACATCCGTTCTGCTTAATATATTGTTATTTATCTTCTAACACTGTTTTCATCCTTAAAATATATAAATAGTGTTTTTAAAAATATCTCCATAGACATTAACAATTTACAATATGCATGTAGGAGAAACCTCATAAATTAACTGCTCAATTACCTGTGGAATTTAAACACAATACTAATTTTTTCTCCCCCCACCCCAAACCCTAAACAAAATGGTTTTTAAATTTCTGATTATCATTGATCTTTTTAGGTGTCCAACCTTCCCTTTTTGCAGCATACTGCAGCCGTAATCAAGAAATGCAATGGATGCTGTTTCCTTATTTGATTCCCAGTTATTTTTTCCAAACTGAAAATTCATCCAGAAATTTGTTGGGCATTGTATGCTTTAATTTACTAGACACTTTACTATGGTTCTGTGATCTTGATGAATATCTGTCAAATATAATATAGACACATTGATATATTTAATAGATGCCATACGAATACATTTCTAAGAATAGTTTTCTCTCTTTGCATCTTGACAAAACAGTTTACTCACACTTTAAATAGAATAAATTATGCAAATAAGTATTAAAAGTAGTTAAGTTCACTAGCCAATTTCACTACTTATTTTTTCTTTAATTTTTCTGCATTTCGTGTTCTTAGAATTTTGAGGTTTTCAAAGTAAAGCATTCAATACATCTAATTCTTCAAGGAAAAGAGTAACTAGCTATCACACTACTTGCCATTCCTTTCTTATTGGTTTTCTTTCTGTTTCTTTTTTTTTCACATTTGTGAACTTATTTTATTCATGTTATTTTTTTATTTATTTAATACTTAATAATAATTCTTTGGTTTCCGGGCAAACATCCACCCTCCCATTCCTTATGGGTGTTCCCCTCCCAAACCTCCCCCCATTGCCGCCCTCCCCCCAACAGTCTAGTTCACTGTTAGCAGGACCCAGGGCTTCCCCTTCCACTGGTGCTCTTACTAGGCTATTCATTGCTACCTATGAGGTCAGAGTCCAGGGTCAGTCCATGTATAGTCTTTAGGTAGTGGCTTAGTCCCTGGAAGCTCTGGTTGCTTGGCATTGTTGTACATATGGGGTCTCGAGCCCCTTCAAGCTCTTCCAGTTCTTTCTCTGATTCCTTCAACGGGGGTCCTTTTCTCAGTTCAGTGCTTTGCTGCTGGCATTTGCCTCTGTATTTGCTGTATTCTGGCTGTGTCTCTCAGGAGCGATCTACATCCGGCTCCTGTCCGTCTGCACTCTTTGCTTCATCCATATTGTCTAATTGGGTGGCTGTATATGTATGGGCCACATGTGGGGCAGGCTCTGAATGGGAGTTCCTTCAGTCTCTGTTTTAATCTTTGCCTCTCTCTTCCCTGCCAAGGGTATTCTTGTTCCCCTTTTAGAGAAGGAGTGAAGCATTCACATTTTGATCATCCGTCTTGAGTTTCATTTGTTCTAGGCATCTAGGGTAATTCAAGCATTTGGGCTAATAGCCAGTTATCAGTGAGTGCATACCATGTATGTCTTTCTGTGATTGGGTTAGCTCACTCAGGATGATATTTTCCAGTTCCAACCATTTGCCTACGAATTTCATAAAGCCGTTGTTTTTGATAGCTGAGTAATATTCCATTGTGTAGATGTACCATATTTTCTGTATCCATTCCTCTGTTGAAGGGCATCTGGGTTCTTTCCATTTTCTGGCTATTATAAATAAGGCTGTGATGAACATAGTGGAGCACGTGTCTCTTTTATATGTTGGGGCATCTTTTGGGTATATGCCCAAGAGAGGTATGGCTGGATCCTCAGGCAGTTCAATGTCCAATTATCTGAGGAACCTCCGGACTGATTTCCAGAATGGTTGTACCAGTCTGCAAGCCCACCAACAGTGGAGGAGTGTTCCTCTTTCTCTGCATCCTCGCCAGCATCTGCTGTCACCTGAGTTTTTGATCTTAGCCATTCTCACTGGTGTGAGGTGAAATCTCAGGGTTGTTTTGATTTGCATTTCCCTTATGACTAAAGATGTTGAACATTTCTTTAGGTGTTTCTCAGCCATTCGGCATTCCTCAGCTGTGAATTCTTTGTTTAGCTCTGAACCCCATTTTTTAATAGGGTTATTTGATTCCCTGCAGTCTAACTTCTTGAGTTCTTTGTATATTTTGGATATAAGGCCTCTATCTGTTGTAGGATTGGTAAAGATCTTTTCCCAATCTGTTGGTTGCCGATTTGTCCTAAACACAGTGTCCTTTGCCTTACAGAAGCTTTGCAGTTTTATGAGATCCCATTTGTCGATTCTTGATCTTAGAGCATAAGCCATTGGTGTTTTGTTCAGGAAATTTTTTCCAGTGCCCATGTGTTCCAGATGCTTCCCTAGTTTTTCTTCTATTAGTTTGAGTGTATCAGGTTTGATGTGGAGGTCCTTGATCCACTTGGACTTAAGCTTTGTACAGGGTGATAAGCATGGATCAATCTGCATTCTTCTACATGTTGACCTCCAGTTGAACCAGCACCATTTGCTGAAAATGCTATCTTTTTCCATTGGATGGTTTTGGCTCCTTTGTCAAAAATCAAGTGACCATAGGTGTGTGGGTTCATTTCTGGGTCTTCAATTCTATTCCATTGGTCTATCTGTCTGTCTCTGTAAGAATACCATGCAGTTTTTATCACTATTGCTCTGTAATACTGCTTGGGTTCAGGGATAGTGATTCCCCCTGAAGTCCTTTTATTGTTGAGGATAGTTTTAGCTATCCTGGGTTTTTTGTTATTCCAGATGAATTTGCAAATTGTTCTGTCTAACTCTTTGAAGAATTGGATTGGTATTTTGATGGGGATTGCATTGAATCTGTAGATCGCTTTTGGTAAAATGGCCATTTTAACTATATTAATCCTGCCAATCCATGAGCATGGGAGATCTTTCCATCTTCTGAGGTCTTCTTCAATTTCTTTCTTCAGTGTCTTGAAGTTCTTATTGTACAGATCATTTACTTGCTTGGTTAAAGTCACACCGAGGTACTTTATATTATTTGGGTCTATTATGAAGGGTGTCGTTTCCCTAATTTCTTTCTCGGCTTGTTTCTCTTTTGTGTAGAGGAAGGCTACTGATTTATTTGAGTTAATTTTATACCCAGCCACTTTGCTGAAGTTGTTTATCAGCTTTAGTAGTTCTCTGGTGGAACTTTTTGGATCACTTAAATAAACTATCATATCATCTGCAAATAGTGATATTTTGACTTCTTCTTTTCTGATCTGTATCCCCTTGACCTCCTTTTGTTGTCTGATTGCTCTGGCTAGAACTTCAAGAACTATATTGAATAAGTAGGGAGAGAGTGGGCAGCCTTGTCTAGTCCCTGATTGTAGTGCGATTGCTTCAAGTTTCTCTCCATTTAGTTGAATGTTAGCAACTGGTTTGCTGTATATGGCTTTTACTATGTTTAGGTATGGGCCTCGAATTCCTATTCTTTCCAGGACTTTTATCATGAAGGGGTGTTGAATTTTGTCAAATGCTTTCTCAGCATCTAATGAAATGATCATGTGGTTTTGTTCTTTCAGTTTGTTTATATAATGGATCACGTTGATGATTTTCCGTATATTAAACCATCCCTGCATGCCTGGGATGAAGCCTACTTGATCATGGTGGATGATTGTTTTGATGTGCTCTTGGATTCAGTTTGCCAGAATTTTATTGAGTATTTTTGCGCGATATTTATAAGGGAAATTGGTCTGAAGTTCTCTTTCTTTGTTGGGTCTTTGTGTGGTTTAGGTATAAGAGTAATTGTGGCTTCATAGAAGGAATTCAGGAGTGATCCATCTGTTTCAATTTTGTGAAATAGTTTGGATAATATTGGTATGAGGACTTCTATGAAGGTTTGATAGAATTCTGCACTAAACCCATCTGGACCTGGACTCTTTTTGGTTGGGAGACCTTTAATGACTGCTTCTATTTCCTTAGGAGTTATAGGGTTGTTTAACTGGTTTATCTTTTCCTGATTTAACTTCGGTACCTGATATTTGTCTAGGAAATTGTCCATTTCCTTTAGATTTTCAAGTTTTGTTGAATATAGGCTTTTAGAGTAAGATCTGATGATTTTTTGAATTTCCTCTGAATCTGTAGTTATGTCTCCCTTTTCATTTCTGATTTTGTTAATTTGGACACACTCTCTGGGTCCTCTCATTAGTCTGGCTAAGGGTTTATCTATCTTGTTGATTTTCTCACAGAACCAACTTTTGGTTCTGTTGTTTTTTTTTTCTATGGTCCTTTTTGTTTCTACTTGGTTGATTTCAGCTCTGAGTTTGATTATTTCCTGCCTTCTACTCCTCCTGGGTGTATTTGCTTCTTTTTGCTCTAGAGCTTTTAGGTGTGCTGTCAAGCTGCTGACATATGCTCTTTCCTGTTTCTTTCTGCAGGCACACAGTGCTATGAGTTTTCCTCTTAGCACAGCTTTCATTGTGTCCCATAAGTTTGGGTATGTTGTACCTTCATTTTCATTAAATTCTAAAAAGTTTTTAATTTCTTTCTTTATTTCTTCCTTGACTAGGTTATCACTGAGTAGAGCATTGTTCAATTTCCACGTATATGTGGGCATTCTTCCCTTATTTTTATTGAAGACCAGTTTTAGGCCGTGGTGGTCTGATAGCACGCATGGGATAGTTTCTATCTTTCTGTACCTGTTGAGGCCCGTTTTTTGACCAACTATATGGTCAATTTTGGAGAAAGTACCATGAGGAGCTGAGAAGAAGGTATATCCTTTTGCTTTAGGATAGAATGTTCTATAAATATCTGTTAAGTCCATTTGGCTCATGACTTCTCTTAGTCTGTCTACGTCTCTGTGTAATTTCTGTTTCCATGATCTGTCCATTGATGAGAGAGGGGTGTTGAAATCTCCCACTATTATTGTGTGAGGTGCAATGTGTGTTTTGAGCTTTAGTAAGGTTTCTTTTACGTATGTAGGTGCCCTTCTATTTGGGGCATAGATATTTAGGATTGAGAGTTCATCTTGGTGGATTTTTCCTTTGATGAATATGAAGTGTCCTTCCTTATCTTTTTTGATGACTTTTAATTGAAAATTGTTTTTATTTGATATTAGAATGGCTACTCCAGCTTGCTTCTTCTGACCATTTGCTTGGAAAGTTGTTTTCCAGCCTTTCACTCTGAGGTAGTGTCTGTCTTTGTCTCTGAGGTGTGTTTCCTGTAGGCAGCTGAATGCAGGGTCCTCGTTGCGTATCCAGTTTGTTAATCTATGTCTTTTTATTGGGGAGTTGAGGCCATTGATGTTGAGAGATATTAAGAATTAGTGATTATTGCTTCCTGTTATATTCATATTTGGATGTGAGGTTATGTTTGTGTGCTTGTCTTCTCTTTGTTTTGTTGCCAAGACGATTAGTTTCTTGCTTCTTCTAGGGTATATCTTGCCTCCTTATGTTGGGCTTTACCCTTTATTATCCTTTGTAGTGCTGGATTTGTAGAAAGATATTGTGTAAATTTGGTTTTGTCATGGAATATCTTGGTTTCTCCATTTATGTTAATTGAGAGTTTTGCAGGATACATTAACCTGGGCTGGCACTTGTGTTCTCTTAGGGTCTGTATGACATCTGTCCAGGATCTTCTGGCCTTCATAGGTTCTGGCGAAAAATCTGGTGTGATTCTGATAGGTCTGCCTTTGTATGTTACTTGACCTTTTTCCCTTACTGCTTTTAATATTCTTTCTTTATTTTGTGCGTTTGGTGTTTTGACTATTATGTGACAGGAGGTGTTTCTTTTCTGGTCCAATCTATTTGGAGTTCTGTAGGCTTCTTGTATGCCTATGGGTATCTCTTTTTTTAGGTTAGGGAAGTTTTCTTCTATGATTTTGTTGAAGATATTTACTGGTCCTTTGAGCTGGGAGTCTTCACTCTCTTCTATACCTATTATCCTTAGGTTTGATCTTCTCATTGAGTCCTGGATTTCCTGTATGTTTTGGACCAGTAGCCTTTTCTGCTTTACATTATCTTTGACAGTTGAGTCAGTGATTTCTATGGAATCTTCTGCTCCTGAGATTCTCTCTTCCATCTCTTGTATTCTGTTGGTGAAGCTTGTATCTACAGCTCCTTGTCTCTTCTTTTGGTTTTCTATATCCAGGGTTGTTTCCATGTGTTCTTTCTTGATTGCTTCTATTTCCATTTTTAATTCGTTCAACTGTTTGATTGTGTTTTCCTGGAATTCTTTCAGGGATTTTTGTGTCTCCTCTCTATGGGTTTCTACTTGTTTATTTATGTTTTCCTGGAATTCTTTCAGGCATTTTTGTGATTCCTCTCTGTAGGCTTCTACTTGTTCTCTAAGGGAGTTCTTCACGTCTTTCTTGAAGTCCTCCAGCATCATGATCAAATATGATTTTGAAACTAGATCTTGCTTTTCTGGTGTGTTTGGATATTTCATGTTTATTTTGGTGTGAGAATTGGGCTCCGATGATGCCATGTAGTCTTGGTTTCTGTTGCTTGGGTTCCTGCGCTTGCCTCTCGCCATCAGATTATCTCTAGTGTTACTTTGTCCTGCTTTTTCTGACAGTGGCTAGACTGTCCTATAAGCCTGTGTGTCAGGAGTGCTGTAAGACCTGTTTTACTGTTTTCTTTCAGCCAGTTATGATGACAGAGTGTTCTGCTTTCGGGCGTGTAGTTTTTCCTCTCTACAGGTCTTCAGCTGTTCCTGTGGGCCTGTGTCTTGAGTTCACCAGGCAGGTCACTTGCAGGGGAAAAGTTGGTCCTATCTGAGGTTCCGAGGCTCAAGTGTGCTCGTGGGGTACTGCCTAAGTCCTCTCCGCGGTGGCAGCAACCGAGAAGATCTGCACTGCTCTTTCCAGGAGCCTCCGTGCACCAGGGTTCCAGATGGCGTTTGGTGTTTTCCTCTGGCTTCTGGATGTGCGCAGAGTGCAGTCTCTTCTGGTTTCCCAGGCGTATCTGCCTCTCGGTAGGTTTAGCTCTCCCTCCCACGGGATTTGGGTACAGAGAACTGTTTATCCGGTCTGTTTCCTTCAGGTTCCGGCGGTGTCTCAGGCGCAGGGGTCCTGCTGCTCCTGGGCCCTCCCCTACGGGAACCCAGAGGCCTTATACAGTTTCCTCTTGGGCCAGGGATGTGGGCAGGGGTGGGCAGTGTTGGTGGTCTCCTCCGCTCTGCAGCCTCAGGAGTGCCCACCTGACCAGGCGGTGAGGTCTCTCTCCCACGGGGTTTGGGAGCAGAGAGCTCTTTCTTTCTGTTTCATATCTGCTGTGTTCTACTATTCTTAGGCTAATTTGCCTTTAAGTAATAAAGGTTTTCTCTCTCACTCCTTTTTTTTCACCCTAAAAGGAAAATAACAAACAAAACAACCAGTTTATTTGAGGCCTAGGAACACAGATTTGGATTAGTGCAAATTTCATGTGGCAATATAGAAAGAAGCACTTAGATGGTTTTACAAAACAAAGAAATTTAAACATCAAGACAAGTCTAGCATATACTGCTGGGACATCTGAGAAGTGACTACAGGAAGATAATGAAAGTTTTCCCTAGTCCTCAGATGCGCTTTAATGACACTTTGGTTTTTTTGTTGGTAAAATTGAAAGTCTGTTAATTTAGTAAATTCTAAAAGGTTTTATCTACCAGTCATGAGATGTTTGTTTCAGCACAAAGCTAAACAAGCAAAAGTGTTTGATATATTTAATCAAATATATCAAATATTTAAAGCTAGCCCAGGTAAGTCAAATAACATCAGGATCTGTCACCCTCTAGCCTATCTGCATCCCTTCAGTTCTAGTAAAGCAATCAGTCTTTGTAGACAAAGCTTCGTCATAGGAATTCTCACTAGTTAGAATCTGTTTCTCCCTTCAGGCTCTTGGTACACTTTCAGTTTAAATCTCTCCTAAGGGGCCATTCATACCAGCATCCTGTGAACTTGACATTTTCAATTCTGTTAATAATTCATTATTATCATTATCATTGTTATTATCATTATCATTATGGCTGTCCAACCAGTACCTCCATCTCTGCAACACCATGGTTCTTCAAACCATTCCTCTCCATCCTGTACTTAAGAGGATGCCCACATACAAGACCTCCCCTCTCCCAGGGGCCTACAGTCTCTCAAGAATTAGGTATGTTTTCTCCCATTGGGGCCAGATCAGATAGTCCACAGTAGGAGACCTCAAACCAAACATGTATGCTGCCTAGTTGGTGGCTTATTGTCTGGGAGCTCCAGGGGTGCAGGTTAGTTGTTGCTGCTAATCTTCCAATGGTGTCAACCTCCTCTTGAGCTTCTTCTATCCCTTCCCTAAGTCGACCTTAGAGGTCCATGACTTCAGTCCAATATTTGGGTGTAGGTATCTGCATCTGTCTCACACACCTGGTGATTGGGCCTCTCAGAAGACAGCCATTGTAAGCTCTTTTCTGTAAGCACACCGTAGTATCAGTAGTTGTGTCAGGACTCAGTAACAAACACCCATAACATGGATCCCAAGTTGGACTGGTCACTGAACATCCTTTCCCTCTCCATTTTTGTCCCTACAATTCTTTGAGATTGGAAACATTATGGGTCAGAAATTTTAACTGTGGGTTTCCAACCCTGTTCCTCCACTTAAAGTCCTATCTATCAACTGAAGGTGAACCTTTCCAGTTCCCTCCAGCCACTGTTGGGTATTTGATCTAAGGTCACCCCCATTGAGTCCTCAGAGTCACCTCCCAGATCTCTGGTACTTTCTAGAGAGTCCCCCACTCTCTCAGGCTGCATATTTCCATCCATTCTAATAGCCCTCTGGAATTCTCTCCCTCCTCCTCACTACTGATGCTGTTCTGCTTTTCCTCTTTTTCTCCACTCTGCCACTGAGGGCCTTTCCTCCCTCTGCCTCCCTTGATTATTTTCTCCTCCCTTCTGTGTTGGCTTGAAGCATCCTCATTTAGGCCTTTCTACTTGTTACACTTCTAAAGTTCTATGGGTTGTATCCTAGCCACTTAGTGAATACATATCATGCAAATGCTTTTGGATCTGGGTTACTTCATTTAGCATAATATTTTTTAGTTCCAACCATTTGCATGCCAAACTCATGATGTTGTCCTTCTTAAAGGCTGAATATTACTCTGATATGTAAATGAACCACATTTTCTGTATCTATTCTTTGCAGGGAATCTGAGTTTTCTCTAGCTTCTGGCTATTAAAATTAGGTCACTATAAACATAGTAATGCCTTGTGGTATGGTAGGTCTGGGTTTTCATGTAGATATATTTACAATTTTCTAAGAACAACCAGGTGGATTTTCAGAGTGATTGTCCCAGTTTGCAATTCCACCAGGTAAGAGGGAGTGTTACTCTTTTATCGACATCACTTCTATCATGTGCTATACCCTGAAATTTTGATCCTAGCCATTCAGCTTGGTGTAAGGTAGAATCTAAGAATCATTTTGATTTGCATTTCCCTCATTACTGAGGACTTTGAACGTTTCTTTAAGTACTTCTTGGCCATTCAAGATTCCTCTATTGTAAAATTAATTCTGTATCTCCGTTTTAATTGTGATACTGGGTACTTTGAAGGTTAGCTTCTTGAGTTCTTTAAATATTTGGATATTAGCCTCAGATGTGGGGCTCAGTAGAGAGTTTTCTCAATCAGTATATTGTTGACTTGTCCTACCATCTGTGTCTCTTGTCTTACAGAAGCTTTTAAGTTTCAGGGGGTTCCATTTATCAAATATTGATCTTAGACCCTGAGCCACTTAAGCTCTGTTTAGGAAATTTCCCCTTTGCCAATGAGTTTGAGGCTTCTTCCCACTTTCTCTTCAACTCAATTCAGTGTACATGGTTTCAAATTGAGATTCTTGATATACTTTGACTCGAGGTTTGTGCAAGAAAGTAATTTTGGATATATTTTCATTTTTCTACATACAGACTTCCAGTAAGATGTGCACCATTTATTCAAGATGCTTTCTCATTTACATTGTACATTTTTGGCTTCTTTGCTAAAGATCAATTTTCCATAAGTATGTAGGCTTATTTCTGTGTCTTCTATTCTATTCCATTGATCAACCTGCCTCTCTGAACCAATATCATGTGATTTTTTATCACTATTGCTCTGTAGAACAGCTTGATATCTGAAATGATGATTTCCCCAGAAGTTCTTTTATTGTTAAGAGTTGTTATCACAATTCTAGGATTTTGTTTTTCCATGTGAAATTGAAACCTGTTCTTTCTGTGTCTGTAACAAATTGTGTTGGAATTTTGATGGAGACTGCTTTGAATCTGTAGATTGCTTTTGTTAGGATGTCCATTTTCACTATGTTAATTCTAATCCATGAGCATGGGAGAGCTTTCCATCTTCTGAGTTCTTCTTTAATTATTTTCTGGAGATGGTGGAGTTCTTATATAGATCTTTCACTTTGGATTGAATTACACCACAGAACTTTATAGTATTCATGACTATTGTGAAGGGTATTTTTTCCTCTTTTCATTATCAACCCATTTATCATTTGTTGAAGGAAGGTTATTATTGATTTGTTTGAGTTCATTTCATGTCCATCCACTTTGCTGAAGTTATTTATCATCTGAAGAAGTTCTCTGGTAGAGATTTCATTTACACACACACATGCACACACACACACACACACACACACACACGCACGCATGCACGTGCACACACACACACACACACACGCACGCATGCACGTGCACACACACACACACACACACATATTAACATATTGTCCACAAATAGTGCTGCCCTAACTTTTTCTTTTCCAATTTTTATCCCTTGATCTCCATTGGTTGTCCTACTGCTCTTGCTACAACTTCGAGTACTATATTGAATAGATATAGAAAGAGTGAGCAACATTGTCTTGTCCTTGATTTTAGTGGGATTGCTTCAAGTATCTCTCCATTACATTTGACATTGGCTGTGGCTGTGCTGTATATTGCTTTTATTATTTTTAGGTATGGGCCTTGAATTTCTGATATGTACAATACTTTTAAATGAAGAGGTGTTGTATTGTGTGAAATGCTTTTTCAGTATCTAATGATTTCATGTAATTTTTTTTTCTTTGAGCTTGTTTACATAGTGGACTACGTTAGTGGATTTTCCTATATTGAACCATTCCTACAGCCTTGGGATGAAGCCTGTTTGATTATGGTAAATGACATTTTGATGTGCTCTTAAATATGGTTTGGTAGGATTTTATTGAGTAGTTCATAGGTATGTCAGCTTTCTATAGTTTTTGTTGTTATTTCAGTTTAGCCTTAGTCCTTAGTGATCTGATAGGATACATGGCGTATTTTTATAGCTGTTGAGCCTTGTTTTGTGACTGATTGTATGTTCAGTTGCTGAGAAGAAGGTACATTATTTTTGTTTTAAGGTAAAATGTTCTGTACATATTTGGTTCATAATTTCTATTAGTTTTATTGTGTCTCTCTTTAGTTTCTGTTTCTATGCTCTCCCACTGTGGAGACTGGGTTGTTGAAATCTTTCACTAGTATTGCATGAGGTTAAATATGTGTTTTGAGCTTTAGTAAAGCTTATTTTATGAATATGTGTGCCATTACATTTGTGACATAGATGTTCACAATTGAGACTTCTTCTTCTTTGTGCTTTTTTTTTCTTTTGATAAGTGTCCTTTCCCATCTCCTTTGATAATTTTTGGTTACTAGTCTATTTTATTGGATATTAGAATGGTTATTCCAGCTTGATTCTTGTGACCGTTTGCTTGAAAAAAATTTTTTCCAGGCTTTTATTCTCAAATAGCTCTGTATTTGTCATTGAGGTATGTTTCTGGTATACAGCAAATGCTGGATCCTGCTTGCTTATCCAGTCTGTTAACTAACATTCTTTTACTGGGGAATTGAGTCCATGGATGTTGAGAGATATTAAAGACAGAAGATTATCAGTGATATTATGTATGTGATTCTCTCCTTTTGTATTTGTTGTGAAATGATTGGTGTAGATAACCTCCTTCTGGTGCATTTTCCCTTCTAGAGTTCTCAGTAGAAATGGATTGGTAGATATTTATTATTTAAATGTGGTTTTGTCGTAGAATATTTTGGTTTCTCCATATATGATGATTGAGAGTTATATAGAGAGTATAATATCCTGGGCTAGAATTTACATTCTCTTAGTGTCTGGAAGACATCACTTCCGGATCTTCTTGGTTTCAGTGTCTCTGTTGAGAAGACTGGTATAACTGTGATAGCTTGGCCTCTATATGCTACTTAGCCTTTTTCCCTTGAACCTTTTCCTATTCTTTCTTTGTTCTGTGTATTTAGTGTTTTGATTTTTATGAGATAAGAGTATTTTCTTTTCTGTCCCTGTGTATTTGGTGTTCTGTAGGCTTCTTGCACTTTTATGGCTATCTTTTCCCTTTGGGTTGGAGAAGTTACGTTCTATGATTTTATTTAAAATTTTTCTGGTTCTTTGAGCTGGGAATCTTTGCTTTCTTCTATTCCTAATTTAATTTTCTTAGGTTAGTCTTTTCATTGTTTCTCAATTTTCTAACTGTTTTTGGTTAGAAACTTTTCTTATTCTTTGTATTTTCTTAACCTATGTATGGATATCTTTTGTTATATTCTATGCCTGAGATGTCCTTTTCTATCTCTTCAATTCTTTTCATGATGCTTGCATCTGCAGCTACTGTTCTCTTTCCTATGCTTCTATTTCTATTTGTGATTTCTTTATTTTTTTACTTCCATTTTTAAGACTTAGACTGCTTTATTCAATTCTTTAAACTGTTTGATTGTGTTTTCTTATATTTCTTCAAGGTATTTGTTTCTTTTTTAAGGGCTTTTACCGATTTCTTGTATTTCTTTTGAAAGCTTTGTAAAGCTTTCTATTACCTTGATGTGATGGGATTTTAGATCAGCATTGGATTTTTAAAGTGTTTTGAGGTATCCATGATGGGATAAATGGGTTCTGATGGTGCCAAAGCATATTGGCTTCGGTTGCTTATGTTATTAACATTGCCTCTTGCCATCTGGCTATCTCTGGTATTAGCTGGCTTTACCTGGAGTGTCTTTGTCTTTCTCTGGAGCTTGCCTCCTATGTCCCTCATTGCAACTCATCTCCTGGATGACCTGTGGCCCTGGCTGTAGCAGATTGCCTGGAAGACCTGCTGACTATGGGATGTTGAGTGTGAGAGTCATGTTGACCTACCGAAGCTGATTTCCAGACAAGAATAGACATGGAGTTTGTATGGAAAGGAGGTGTTGCATGTCTACTAGGCTCCTTGGGAGGGGGCCTCAAGCTGCTGCAGTTATTTAGTTGGGTGTCTTATTTTTGTTCTGGCTACAGCAAATCTCTCAGGAGACCAATAGATTATGGGTGTTGACAGGGGAAGACACACTGATCTGCTTGTAATTAATATTTTCAATGTAGGTATTATTTTTGGTAATGTCCACGACGATGTGACAAGGCAAATTACATAATCTTATTAAGCCGATAGCTGCTTACATTTAATATCACGCACTTAAGTTCTTCACATTAACACACCTAGGTTGATTATAAATTTTAGACCTTGATTTTTTTCCTTTCATTGAATATTTTCTTAATTTAGAGTTCAAATGTTATCTATCCCATTTCCCACTTTCCCCTCTGGCAACCCCTAGCCCATTCCCTCTTCCTCTGTTCTGCGAGGGTGCTAACCCACCCAACCACCTACCTACTCTCTCCAACCTTCCTACCCTTGTATTGATCTACACTGGGGCCTTGAGCCTTCACAGGACCAAGGGCCTTTCTTCCCATTGATGCCCAATAAAGCCACCTTCTTCTATATCTGCTGCTGGAACCGGCTGGGTCATTCCATGTGTACTTATTTGTTGGTGGTTTAGTCCCTGGGAGCTCTGGGGTGTCTTGTTCGTTCCTATTGTTATTCTTCCTATAGGGTTGAAAACCCCTTCAGCTCCTGCCATCCTTTCTATAACCTCTCCATTTGGGATACTAGTCTCAGTCTAATGGTTGGCTGCAAGTACCCACCTCTGTATTTATCTGTATTTATCAGAGATTCTCAGATGACAGCTATATCAGGCTCCTGTCAGCATTTGCTTCTTGGCATCCACAATAGTGTATGTGTTTGGTGACAATATATGGGATGGGACCCCAGGTGGGGTAGACTTTGGATGGACTTTCCTTAAGTTTCTGTTCCACATTTTGTCTCCATATTTTCTCCGATGAATATTTTGTTCCTCCTTCTAAGAAGGACTAAAGCATCTGTATTTTAGTCTTCCTTCTTCTTGAGCTTCATGTGGTCTGTAAATTGAATCTTGATTATTCCAAGCATTTGGGCTAATATCCACATGTCAGTGAATGCATACCATGTGTGTTCTTTTTATGATTGGGTTACCTACTCAGGATGATATTTTCTAGTTTCGTCTATTTGCCTAAGAACTTCATGTAGACATTGTTTTTAATAGCTGAGTGGTATTTCACTGGGAAAATGCACTGCACTATCTGTATCCATTCTTCTGTTGAAGGGCATCTTGGTTATTTCCAGCTTCTGGCTATTGGAAATAAGGCTACCATTTACATGGTGGAGCATATATCCTAGTTATAGGTTGGACAATATTTTGGGTATATGCCCAGGTGTAGTATAGCTGGGGCCACAGGTAGTACTATGTCTCATTTTCTGAAGAATCATGAGACTAACTTCCAGAGTGTTTGTACCAGCTTGCAATCCCACCATCATTGGAGCAGTGTTTCTCTTTCTCTACATTCTGGCCATCATCTGGTGTCACTTTTGTTTTTGATCTTAGTCATTGAAGTGGAATCTTAGGGTTGTTTTGATTTGCATTTCCCTCATGACTAAGGATGTTGATTATTTCATTAGGTGCTTCATGGGCATTTGATAATCCTCAGTTGAGAATTCTTTGTTTAGCTCCATACCCAATTCTTAATAGGGTTATTTGAAGAAACTGGAGAAAGCATATATTAGCACCTTGATGGCACACATGAAAGCTCTAGAACAAAAAGCAGCAAATACATCCAAGAGAAGTACACAGCAGGAAATAATCAAACTTATCACTGAAATAAACCAATTAGAAACATGAAGAACTATAGAAAGTATTAACAAAACCAGAAGCTGGTACTTTGAGAAAATTAGCAAGATATATAAACCCATAGCCTGACTAATTAGATGGCACAGAGACAGTATCCAAATTAACAAAATCAGAAATGAAAAGGGAGACATAACAAAGAAAATGATGAAGTTCAAAAAATTATCAGATCATAGTACAAAATCCAATACTCAATAAAACTAATATCTGGAAGAAATGGACAACGTTTTAGACAGATACCAGGTACCAAAGTTAAATCAGGATCTCCCTAAACAGTCCCACAACCCCTAAAGAAATAGAAGCACTCAGTACAAGTCTCCCAAATAAAAAAGCCAAGGAGCAGATGGGTTTAGTGCAGAATTCTATCGTACCTTCAAAGAAGACTTAATATCAATATTCTTCAAACTATTCCACAAAAACGAAGCAGAAGAAACACTGTCAAATTTGTTCTAAGAATCCACACTTAACTTAAACCTAAACCACACAAAGACCCAACAAAGAAAGACAACTTCAGACCAATTTTCCTTATGAAATTCAATGCTGAGAAACTCAGTAAAATCTCACAAACTGAATCCAAGAACGCATAAAAAACAATCATCCACCATGATCAAGTAGGCTTATTCCCAAGTATGCAGGGATAGTTTATATGGGAATCTGTCAATTTAATTCGCTATTATCAATCTCTAAGAAAAAAAAACAACATGATCATCTCATTAGATACTGAGAAATCATTTGACAAAATTCAGCACCCTTTCATAGTAAAAGTCTCAGAAAGATAAGTAATTCAAGACCCATATCTTAACATAATAAAAGCAGTGTACAGCAAACCAGTAGCCAACATCATTATAAATGGAGAGAAACTTGAAAACAACTAACTAAAAATCAGGGAGTAAATAAGGCTGCTCACTCTCTCCCTACCTATTTAATATAGTACTCAATGTCATAGTCAGAGCTATTAGACAACAAAAGTAGGTCAAAGTGATGAAAATTGGAAAGGAAGAAGTCAAAGTATTACATGCTGTAGATGATAAAATAATATACATAAGTGATCCGGAAAATTCCACTAGAGAACTCCTAAACCTGATAAATAACTTCAGCAAAGTAGTTGATATAAAATTAATTCAGACAAATCAGTAGCCTTTCTTTTCTCGAAGGATAAACAGGCTGAGAAAGAATTTAGGGAAATGAGCTTGCAACCCCATAAAAACACAATGACAACCAACCAGAGCCTCCAGGGACTAAACCACTACCAAAAAACTATACATGGACTGACCCAGGTCCTCAACTGCATATGTAGCAGAAAATAGCCTTGTTGGGGCACAGGTGGAAGGGGAAGACCTCAGTCCTGCCAAGGTTGGACCCTCCAGTGCAGGGAAATAGGGAAGGGGGCAGTAAAGGGGATGTATAGGGAGAATACTCATATGGGGGAGGGGGAGAGGAGGGAATGGGGGATTACGGACAGGAAACTGGGACAGGGAATAACATTTGAAATATAAGTAAAGAAATATATCTAATAAAAAATTTTTAAAAATGATTTAAGGAGAATACATAAGGAAAAGACTTTCTTGGCAGAAAGCCTAGAATGTAATGTTGTAATGATTATTATCAGGATAGGAAAACTACTTACTCATTGGAGAAAAGGTAAAAAAAATAAAGGAAATTAGGGAAATGACACCCTTCTTAGTAATCACAAATAATATAAAATATTTTGGGTTGACTTTAACCAAAAAAGTAAAAATACTGTATGACAAGAACTTCAAGTCTCTGATGAAACAAATTGAAGAAGACCACAAAAGACGGAAAGAACTCCCATGCTCATGGATTGGCAGGATTAATATAGCAAAATGGCCATCTTTCAGGAAGCAATCTACAGATTCAATGCAATCCCCAACAAAATTTCAAATCAAGCCTTCATAGTGTTGGATAGAGCAAACTGCAAGTTCATTTGGAATAACAAAAAAAAAAGGGTTAGTGAAAACTATCCTCAATAATAAAAGAACTTCTCTGGAATCACCATCACTGACCTCGAGTTGTATTACAAAGCAATCGTGATAAAAAACTGCATGGTATTGGTACAGAGACAGTCAAATAGATCAATGGAATAGAACTAAAGATTTAGAAATGAACCCACATACCTATATTGGCTTGATATTTGTCAAAGGAGCTAAAACCAGTGGAAAAGACACCATTTTCCACACATGGTGCTGGTTCAACTGGAAGTCTACTTGTAGAAGAATGTAAATCAATGCATTCTTTTTGCCCTGTGCAAAACTCAAGTCCAAGTGGATCAAGGAACTCCACATAAAACTACATACACTTAAACTAATAAAAGAGAAAGTGTGGAAGAGGCTTGAACACATGGGGAAAATTTCCTGAACAGAACACCAATGGCTTATGCTCTAAGATCAATAATTGACAAATGGGACCTCATAAAATTGAAAAGCTTCTGCAAGTCAATAAATAAAAAGGCAACCAAAAGATTGGGAAAAAAAGATCTTTACCAATGGTACAGCCAATGGAAGTTTAATATCCAATATATACAATGAACTCAAGAAGTTATACTTAAGTGTTAGTTTGGAGAGTAGATTAGGAATATTAGAGTATGTTGATTCCAATTGGGGAAACATAGTATAGAATGCCATAGTATACATTAATATCAGGCAAACCTAGGTCTCAACACCTAAGAACATAAATGTTATCATACAGTGCATTATATTTCATTTTAGAAATAATATTGTTTTTGCTCCAGGCCCCAGCTAGCCAAATATATATTTGAAGTGTTACTGCGGGTATGCATGTAAATGCTGTTTACAATGCAGACTTGATTTTAAGGACATGAGGTTAATATCTATAGTATTTGTAACTTTCAAGAAAATCTTTTATTTTCCTCAAGCATTTAAGGTTTTTTCTTTTTTCTTTTTTCTTTTTTCTTTTTTCTTTTTTTTTAGCAGAGGACCAAACCCAGGGACTTTCGCTTGCTAGGCAAGCACTCTACCACAGAGCTAAATCCCCAACCCCAAACTATATTTTCTAAAGCTGTCAAACATTCCAAAAACTGAGTGAGATTATTTCTGAAACTGCTGCTTCTTCCATGCTCATCTTTTTCACTTTCCCAATCTGTTCCCCTCTCTATGTCAATGTCTCTCTCCTTCATTCCCACTTTCCGAAAACCCACCTTGTATATACATATGCATGTGCCTGTGCATAGGTATAGACATAAACATATGCATATGTTAATATTTGATGGACATTCCTCATTAATGTATGTAGTTCATTTGGAAGAGAAAAATACCACCTTTTAATCAACTCCACATTCATTAAGATAAAGGGTTTATGAGTTATTAGTATAGAAACTTATTATATCTGCCTCTCACCATATATATAATTAGAGAGACAGTCACAGCTACATACGTTACCAAATAAGCATGTTTAAGAAAATGGATGCAGGCCAAAAAAAAACAAATATTTGCTTTTTCACACATTAAGGCAAGTTTTAGAAAACAGCATTTGAAGGAAAATGCTACTGATCTATGAGTTAATTTAAGTTATTCTCTGTCACTGATTTTCTTTTGCAGATAAACTTTGAGATGATTGCAAATTCCACCTTGGTGACTGAGTTCTTCCTGGAAATTTTTGCTGAGACTTGGGAGCTCAAGATCCTACTCAGTGTACTCTTCCTGCTGGTGTACCTTGGCAGTCTGTTAGGGAACCTTATCATCATCATTGCTACTACAGTTGACCAGACCCTAAATACACCCATGTACTTCTTCCTCAGAAATCTGTCCATTTTAGACATGTGTTACGTTTCTGACACTGTGCCCAATGCCTGTATCAACACTCTCAGTAACCATAGGAAAATTGCTGTAGGTGGGTGTGCAGCACAGATCTTTTTTGTCTATTTTTGTGCATGTGTAGAGATTCTGTTTCTCACCATCATGGCCCAGGACCACTATGTGGCCATCTGCAAGCCCCTCCTCTATCCAGTGATCATGAGCCACCAGTTCTGTGTTCAGATGACACTGACTTCCCTCCTTAGTTCTTTTGTCCTTGCAAGTGTGCATACTTTCAAAAACATTCCAGCTGTCCTTCTGTCATTCTAATGTAGTCCCTCAGTTCTTCTGTGATATTCCCTCTTTATTGAGGCTTTCTTGCTCTGACACCTTTAATAACAAACTTTTAATTCTTCTGTCTGCTATTGTCGTCAGTGGTAGCTGCTTTGTCTTTATTGTCATATCATATGCACGCATATTATCAACTGTGTTGAAGGTTCCTGTCAAAGGAGAGAGAGCGAAGGCCTTTTCCACCTGTGTCCCTCACATTATTGTGGTGTCTGTGTTTCTTAGTTCTGCTGCCTATGTGTATCTACAACCTCCAGTAGTGACACTGGAAATAGTTAAGGAAATGACTCTGTCTGTTTTTTATACTATTGTTCCTCCATTCTTAAATCCTATCATCTATAGTCTTAGAAACAGACAGATAAAGGAGGCTGTAAGGAAAATTATATCAAGAACTGCTTTTCCATATTTGAATGTAAAGGAAAATGTACTTACCAGGGTTCTGTAGAGGAGGAGAATTGATTATATAATAAAAAAGTCTGTAGACAAATACACAAGCACACACAAGTGTACACAAAAGTGAATGTACACTCACCCACACCACATGATTTTCATGTATTTTATTTAAAAGATATTTTTAGATATTTTCTGTTTATAGTTATTCCTTCTTCTTCCCTTTCTAGCTCACTTTACCTGTACTCCCATCTAGAACCGTCTGCTTTCTGTCTCTCACTAAATAACAAACAGGATTCTAATGGTTACTATTAAAATGAAATCAAATAATGTATAAGAAGATGAAACGAAACTTAATATATCATATTAGTGCAAATCAAACATTAAAAGGAGCCCAAGAACCAGCACCGGCAAAGGCAAACACACACAAACACACACACACACACACACACACACACACACACACACACACATACACACAGACACACACACACAAATCAGTTAAAGGAGCTGTCCGTGGTGGTTTGAAGAAAAATGAACTCAAATTGTTCAATAAGGAGTTGTATTATTATGGTGTGTCTTTGTTGAAGTCGTTGTGACTTTGATGGAGAAGGTATATAACTATAGGTTTCAGAAGCTCAAGCATGGACAGTGTATCATTGTCACTTCCTGCTGCTTATGGGTTCATATGTACATCTCTCAGTTACTCTCCAGTACCATGTCTGCTTTAGTGCTACCAAGTTTCTCATTGTGAGGATAATGGACTTAAACCCTGAACTGAACTGTACTCCAACTTCACTAAATGCTTTTCTTTATAACAGTTGCCATGGTAATGATGTCTCCTCACACAAATATAACCCTAATTATGACACTGATTTTTGTATTATTGTACTTGTTTATTTTAACCACAATTTTGGTTGTTTCTTGCTCTCTAATACTTTTCTGTATTCTTCTTTGAATCTATAATGTACTGCTGTACTGTTGATTTCTAATACTAATATGTTGTCTTATCAGTTTTGATGATTTGGTTTCATTTTTCTTTTACTTTTTTAGGCACTGAGTAGTATGGCCTTCCCTCTTAGAAAGAGGACTTTAATGACGATAATTAAAATCAAAACAATCAAACAAAAACAAAACAAGCAGTCTGTTTGTTTTATCCAACTATTGCAGGGTCTGAGGCCTGACCTGGAACATGGTACTCCCACTTTTCCAATTTGGGTTTTGTTTTCTTAGAAATTGGGCATGTCTTCTGTATCATGACATAATTTGAATTTTTGTCTGAATCGTCTTAGATATTGATCAATGAATTACTGGAAAATGAAGAGGTATATATACACAATGGGATTTTATTGAGTGCCAAGAAGAATGAGATTAAGTTGTTTTCTAGATAAATAAATGCAACTACAATTTATCATACTTAATAATATAAGGCATATATATATTATATATATATAGACACTTTCACACACACACAAATCAGATACAGATGCTGTCTGTGGTGGTTTGAATAAAAATAAACTCAAATTGGTCAATAAGTAATAGTATTATTATGGTGTGTCCTTATTGAAGTCGTTGTGACTTTGATGGAGAAGGTGTATAACTATAGGTCTCAGAAGCTCAAGCATGGACAGTGTATCATTGTCACTTCCTGCTGCTCATGGATTCATATGTACTCCTCTCAGTTACTCTCCAGTACTATGTCTGCTTTAGTGCTACCATGCTTCTCACCGTGAGGATAATGGACTTAACCGCTGAATTGAACTGTAATCCAAGTTCACTAAATGCTTTATTTTATAACAGTTGCCATGGTACTGATGTCTCCTCACAGAAATAAAACCCTAATTATGACACACTGATATTTGTATTACAGTACTTGTTTATATTTCTTTTATTTTAACCACAATTTTGGTTGCTTCTTGCTTTCTAATACTTTTCTGTATGATTTCTTCTTTGCATCTAGAACTTACTGGTGTACTGTTAATTTTTAATACTAATATATCTTATCAGCTTTTTGATTATTTGGTTTGATTTTTGTTTTCATCTATTATTTTAGGCAATGAGTACTATGACCTTGCCTCTTAGAATGTGGACTTTAATGAAGATAATTAAAATAAAACAGACAAACAATAACAAAACAAGGAGTCTGTTTGTTTTAGCCAACTATTCCTGGGCCTGGGGCCTATCCTGGAACATGTTTGATATCGTCAGTGACTCTCCATTAGAGCAAACTGTTCTTCTCTTTCTGAAAAGATTTCATTTACAAGTACATCCTTGCTTATAAGTGGGACATTTTATCTACTCCCCCTTTTCCAATTTGAATTTTGTTTTCTTAGAAACTGTGCTAGTCTTCTGCATCATATATATATACATATATGTGTGCGTGTGTGTGTGTGTGTGTGTGTGTGTGTGTGTGTGTGTTGTCTCTAATTTGTGTGCCTGAGAATCGTTCGAAGCACATAAAAATCAGAAGCGACATTGATGGAATGAAGTAGGCCCTTGGGAGAAGTCCAAGGTGGGAGGATCCTGGGGACAGTGAATTAGTCTGGGATGAATGGCAAAGGACATAATATGTATGAAAGAAACTATTTCTCTATTTATAGTGAGTTTATATATCAATGAAATTGTTTGAATATTAAAATAAATATATTACAGTATTTTCATACACACCAAAATAATTTTTATTGGATACTTCAATTTAAATTTCAAATGTTATTCCCTTTCCTGGTTTCCTGTCCATAAGCCATCTATCCCCTCCCCTTCTTCTATAAGAGTGTTCGCCTCCCCATCCAACTCCCATATCATCCCCCCTGACAATCCCCTAAACTGGAGGTCCAACTTTGGTAGGACCAAGGGTTTCTCCTTCCATTAGTGCCCAGCAAGGTCATCCTCTGCTACATATACAGCTGGAGACATGGGTCAGTACATGTATAGTCTTTGGGCAGTGGATTAATCCCTAGAAGCTCTGATTGGTTGGCATTGTTGTTCTTATGGGGTTTCAAGCCCCTTCAACTCTTTCAGTCCTTTCTTTAATTCCTCAAACGGGGGTCCTTTTCTCAGTACACTTGTTTTCTTCTAACATTTGCCTCTGTATTTGGCATGTTCTGGCTGTATCTCTCAGGAGAGATCCGGTTCCTGTCAGCATGCACATCTTAGCTTCATCAATCTTATGTAGTTTTGGTGGATAGTATATATCTAGTGGCACAGGCTCTGAATGACCATTCCTTCAGTCTCTGGTCTAAATTTTGCCTTGATATCCCCTCCTAGGGATTTTTTCTCTCCCTTTTAAGAAGGAGTGAAGCATCCACATTTCGGTCATCCTACTTCTTGAACTTTATGTGGTCCCTGGATTGCATCTTGGGTAATTTGAGCTATTGTACTAATATCCACTTATAAATGAGTGCATAACATGAGTGCTTTACTGTGTTCGGTTACTTCACTCAGGATGATATTTTCTAGTTCATTCCATTTGCCTGTGAATTTTATGACATCATTGTTTTTGATAACTGAGTAGTACTTCATTGTGTAGATGCACCACATTTTCTCTATCCATTCCTCTCTTGAAGGACATCTGGGTTCTTTCCAGCTTCTGGCTATTATGAATAAGGTTACTATGAACATAGTGGAACATGTGTCTTTATTGTATGTTGAAGCATCTTTTGGGTATATGCCCAAGAGAGGTATAGCTGGGTTCTCAGGTTGTGCAATGTCTAACTTTCTGAGGAACCTCCAGACTGATCTCCACAGTGGTTCCATCAGTTTGAAATCCCACCAACAATGCAGAAATGTTCCTTTTTCTTTACACCCTTGCCAGCACCTGCTGTGGCCTGAGTTTATTATCTTAGCTATTCTGACTGCTCTGAGGTGGAATGTCAGAGTTGTTTTGATTTGCATTTCCTTGATGACTGAGAACATTAAACATTTCTTTAGGTTCTTCTCAACCATTTGATATTCCTCGCCTGAGAATTCTTTGTTTAGCTCTGTAGCCCATTTGTAATATGGCTATTCCCCTCTCTGGAATCTAACTTCATGAGTTCTTTGTATATTTTGGATATTAGCCATCTACTGAAGGTAGGTTTGGTGAAGACCTTTCCCCAGTCTGTTGCTTGCTGTTTTGTCTTAATGACACTGTCCTGTGCCTTACAGAAGCTTTGCAGTTTTATGAGGTACCATTTTTTGATTCTTGATCTTAGAGCATAAATCATTGGTGATTTGTTCAGGAAATTTTTTTCCAGGGCCCATGTGCTCGAGACTCTTCCCCACTTTTTCTTCTATTACTTTGAGTGAACATCCTTGATCCACTTGGACTTAAGTTTTGTACAGGGTGATAAGAATGGATATTTTTAAAGTGATATTAGACTATGGAATATTTTTTCCTCACAAAGATCTGCTTAAGAGATCAATGAATGTATGCCCAAGATACATCAGTTGACCATTTATAATTCTAAGTAATATGAGGCTAAAAACAAAATTAATTAATTATACCCTTTGAAGATATAAATATTACTCACAAACTAGAATATCACAGAAAAATAAACATCACTGACACATTTAAAATTATTATACCACAGAAATTAAGAATATCAGTTGGAATACTATTCACATATTAAAAACAAGGACATAGGTGCTGGAGCTCCGGTTACCAAGCCCAGGCCAAGCAGTTGTTGCTCACCTTTGCCCCCTCATCCCCACATCGTGGACTAGCAGTCTCAAAAGAATCAAAACCAAAGATGGCAATCCTCAAGTACCAGCTGTATGTTAATCTTCTTAAGGAAGAACAATTCTACCAGAATAAGATTATAGTTATTCAAGTTGATGATGTTAGCATGGTTATGCCTTCAGTATCTTAGTAAAGGACTTGACAGATGAGCTTGCCATTGTTGGTGTTCTGGAAGACAAGCTAATGGGAGTGATGATGGATCTTCAGCATGGCAGCATTTTCCTTAAAAACACAAAAAAAACTGTCTTCAGCAAAGACAAGATTGCAACCTCTGCAAAGACTGCAAACTCCAAACTAGTCATTACCACAGCACAGGCCTGTCAGTAAGAGGGAGATAGCCGACTCAGTTTTGTCCAGTAAAACATGAAGATCTTAAAGTTCATCATTACCAACATTGTGAACTAGAGTTCATACTGCAAGCTGTTTAATGCCTCAAATCTAGTGGATATCTGGACCTACATAGCTTAGAATATCAGTGCTTTTCCAAAAGCTGAGTTATTGGAAGTGGTTGCAATCTGGATTCAGCTAAATTCTGTTACCTGAAAAAGGCTGGGTGTTCACCCACTGAGGTAACATGAGTGAATCCTGAGAGAGTGTGGTGACTGCAATGTGCTAGAGTATTGTGGTGTGAACTTTGCTGGCATCTCCCTGAAGTCTCTGTACCCAGAAATGAGCACTGATAGAGGAACAGAGCAGTGGAAGTATGTTTACAAGGTGGTTGACAGTGAATATGAGGTCATTGAGCTGAAAGGTTACACATCATGGGCCATTGACCACTCTGTGGCAGACTTGGCCAAGAGCATAATGAAGAACCTTAAGTGGGTGCATCTCATTTCCACCATGATTAAGGGTCTATATATAATCAATGAAGATGTCTTCCTCAGTGTTCCACATATCCTGGGACAAAATGAAATCTCAGATGTTGTGAAAGTGATACTGACTTCTAAGGAGGAAGCCCACCTGAAAAAGAGTAGAGATCCCTTTTGTAGTTCTAAAGACTTCCCAGTTTCCTACACTTCACAGCCCAGGCTGTAGCATTATAGTGAAAGTCTTCTACGGAGACCCCACACTTCTCATCTGAACTGTGGTTAGTACAACTGTTTTAAGGTAGTCTGGCGAAAAATTCAGTTCCTTCAGCTAAATGGTACTTGTATAATGGTAACCTAGTTAGTGTGACAGTCCCACTGTCTCTGAGACACACTGCCAACTGTGTGCAGACTTTGATTACCCTGTGATCCTGCTTCATTACTGTGCTCTGCACCCTCACCAAACATGCCTAGGCTAATGAGTTCTCTGGTAGTCATAACCTGACTCCAGTGTGTAATTGCATTATCCATATCTTGTCCATAAATGTTCTATAGGATATTTTATGTATTATATGTGTCTGTAGTATACATTGAAATATTATGTGAAGTATAAGGTCTGCATATAGATGATGGAACTAACTACTCAAATGTCATGCCAATGGAAACATCAAATGAACTTTGAACAATGAGAAAAAAAGAAAGAAAACAAGGATGTCATGAATTTTACAGCTAAATAGATGGAACTAGAAAATATCATCTTGAGTAAGGTTACCCAGACACCAAAGGAGTAGTATGTACTCACTAATAAGTGGATATTAGCTAAAAGGTTCAGAATACCCATGGTACAGTTCACAGACTTAGTGAGGCTTAACAGGAAGGAAGACCCTTTAATCCCACCTAGAAAGGGAAACAAAATGATCATGGAAGCAAAGGAAGAAAGGGACCTGGGTAGGAGAGTAGAGGGAGAAAGTAAATAGGGGACAGGATCAGGCATGAGGAGAGAAAAGAGATAGCCTAGAGAGCCAGGAGAATGGATGGAAATATGCAGTACTACTATGGAGTAGACGATGGGAGGAACCAGTAGAGAAACCCAGAGATCTGACACTTGAGAGGCTCTAAGGACTCAAGGGGGATGACCTAAGCTGAAATGTGTTGAGAGTTCCTGCTCCTGCATCAAGAATATCTGCAAGAATTTGTCAATCAACTAGGACAGGGTAGTAGGCTCAAACAAGAATTTGACATTGGAATAAGACAAGGAAGAAAGTTCAAGATGAATACAGCTGAAGAATGTGGTCTTTGTATCTCAAAGGGTCTTGCTAAGACTGAATTTAGTAATCATGAGACCTTTCTTAATGCCTTGTTTATTCCTTGACTACTTTGTCTTTGACCTAAAACTCACCCAATTCTTCACATGTACCTTATTTTTTTATAAAATCTTATGGGAAAAAATGACTTCAGCTTCATCACTGGCTGGGATCATGCTACGACATGTCTATCTACTGGAGTTGGTCTCTTCAGGTTCCTTTACCCTAATGTTGGGCATTTCTGACCAAGCCAGCTCAGTCAGTCAACAGGGTTTCAAGAGAGGGACTATGGATTAAATAAAGAAAAGACAATCATGCAAAGCAAGAAAGTAACCTCCTTGCAACAAAACCAAGAAAAGAAAGACAAACAAACATAATTCCACCCCTAACAATGAAAATAACTAATCCTTAATATCTCTTAACATCAATGGATTCAATTCCCCAATGAAAAGACAGACTAACAGACTGGCTATGTAAAGAGGATTCAGCCTTTTGCTGCATAAAGGAAACTCATCTCAGCATCAAAAATAGATATTACCTCAGAGCAAATTGCTGGAAAACAACTTTTCTAGCAATGGGCCCAAAGAAGCAAGCTGGAGTAGTCATACAAATATCAAATAAAATTAACTTTAAACCAAAAGGGATCAAATAGTAGAAGAAAGAACACTTCATATTCATTAGTGGAAAAATCCACAAAGATGAACGAACCCTCAATCCTAAATATCTATGCTCCAAATGCAAGGGCACCTACATTCAAAAAAAAAAAAAACTTACTAAATCTCAAATTCACACATTGTACCTCCACACATTAATAGTAGGAGATTTGAACACCCCACTCTCATCAATGGACAGAAGATCATGGAAACAGAAATTAAAAAGAGACATAGAGAAACTAACAGAAGTCATGAAGCAAATGGACTTAATAGGTATTTAAAGAACATTCCATCCTAAAACAAAAGGATACACCTTCTTCTCTGCACCTCATGGTAACTACTCCAAAATTGATCATATATTTGGTCACAAAACAGGTCTCAACAGATACAGGAAGATAGAAAAAGTCCCATGCATACTATCAGATCACCATGGACTAAGGCTGATCCTCAATTACGACAACAAAACACAATCCACAAACCTTAAGGAAACCAAGGCTTATTTGGTTTCATGTTTTGAGTATATGGATTCCTGATAGCAGGAAAGGCATGAGGTCACGTTTTACCTGTAATTATGAAGCAGAAAAGACACAATTAAGACTGTTGTTGCTCAGCTCACCTTAGAATATTTCTATCCCTGTCTACCCTCTACTCTCCAGTCTGGGATGATAGCATATATGTCCAGGTCCAGAATTTTACATGAGTGCCAGGCATCTAGACACAGATCCTCATGCTTGTAAGAAAATATTCTTTCCAATTGAGCCCCCCCTTTGGCCTCTTATTGGAATTTTAATTCTTTTAGACGAGCAATGGATTTTTGAAAATCATCCCCCCCTCTCATGTATATTATGTCTTACAGAAACACACACACACACACATACACACACACACACACACACACACACACACACACACACGTAAGTTATGAATTCTCAGGATTTATATTTAAACACAAAACGAAAGAAGGTTTTATTTTTCTTAAGGTTGATGGGAATAATTGGTTTAAGATTTTTATATTTTGTAGTTTACAATTCACACTTCACTAATATAATGGCGATATTGGAATATGTTTAAATGGAAATTCAATACATAAATGCCGCACAAAAATATAAACATAAAAACATTTGTATTAATGATTTTTCAAAGGAACACAATAGTATATTTTGTTAATCAAATGAAATATTTAAAAGGATTTTAATTATGGAGTTAAATATGTACAAATTGCAAATGACCACATTTCACCTGTTTTGCTTGTATAAGTGTGTCAAAACAAAATGCAGTCATTTGATCAAAGGGCTTCCTAAGAAATTTTAGCATTTCCATTAAGTTATGTAATCACTGAAGAAAATAAACTTGCAAACCAATGTATACTACCAAATATATTGATGGAAATACTAGTTAATTAAGTTACAAAAAATTGGAGAAATTTCAAAACCTACAGTCCAAGACATAGTTAAAACTCCTCCACTGAATCTGATTATAGAAATAAATTATTATAATCAATGAAATGAAAAAAAAAATGACTATAAATGGATAGTCATACTGGAATATCTTTTTATCAGTTCAGAATGTATTATTGAAATTATTTCTATATAACTTCGATAGATTTTGGGGAAATTTTAATTTTTTAATATACTGTGGTACTTTTTGACCTAAATATCATACTTATATAAACATTATTTTGAAAAAACCTTAGAAATATTATATCAAGCTTTAAATATACAAACTAGGGAAGTGCTATTTATGTTATTTACAAGATATAAATTTTGCATACTTAAATAAAAATTTTCAAGTCAAGATGTATGTTATCACTGGGTACAATATTGACATTGCCCATATGAAGTTAACCATTTTTTTGTTTGCATCTGAGACCAACTCCTTCGAGGCAAGTTCTTTCGCTGTACTTTCTTTTTTTGGTAATTTTATTTATTTACATTTCAGATGTTATTCACCTTCCCAGTTTTCCTTCCACAAACCCACTTCCCCCTGCTTCTATGAGGGACCTCCTCCACCCATCCACCCACTCCCATCTCACTGTCCTAGCATTACCCTGGGTTAGGGCATAAAGGCTCCACAGGTGTGAGGGGTTCCCACCAACTGATAACTGATCAAAGACACATGACTGGAGAGAAAATAGATACTATGTGTGAATATAGTATTTTTATTTTGCTAAGTAGACTTGTCAAAGCAGCTACTAAATATTTACATTAAAGAAAGATCTGTGAAGCCCTGAGTCTTGGTCAGAGAAGCTTGGTTAGAGTATGCTTCTTCAAGGCATACTCTAAGCATATTCAAGTATGATGTGAGCTCCTAAGGACTGAAACTTCCCAGAGAAGTTATAAACAGGTGAAGGTTGTAAGGAAAGTGAAAGTCATTGTCTTCAATTTTGTAGCCATTGATCCATGATCCAGTGGATAGCTCTACAACCATATCCAAAAATGTCCCTTGATAAACATGGTCATAAAACAGGAAGACATAAAAGTGGGGTGGGGAATTTTTCAGCACAGAGCACTTTTGTGGTGATAAGGCATATAGGAAGGGTTTAGTGAGACCAGACTATTATACAACTCTATGAAAATTTTAGTGAATAAACTAATTTCATGAAGCAAAAGTAACTATTAATTTTTATTGGATATTTTTATTTACATTTCAAATATTATTCCCTTTCCCAGTTTCCTGTCCATAAACCACCTATCCCCTCCACCTCCTCTTCTTTCTTAAGGGTATTCCCTTCCCCACCCATTCCCTAATCCCAAAAATAATTATTCTTACATTTTTTATATATTCCAGAAATATTTCTTAGTGGAGTTCAAGAAACATTTCAATTGAAATGTAAATAAGAAATACCCAATTTAATAAAGATGAAAAAAATTCAAGCATGAGCATGTGCATCAATCTCTTATATTATTATAGTCTCTTAATTACGCCATACAGTGGCTCTCAAGATTCACTTTGAGTAGCAGTCATCTGGTGATTTGTTGTACTACAGATTCTCATTCTGTGTCCATGATTGTACTGTGGATTCTCTAAGTTCTTTCTAATGGCAGTCACTCTCACACATAGAAGCACTATAGAGACAACCCCATAAACACTCACCAGAAAGATATTTGTGATTTACCCTTCCTTGCTATCTCTTTGTTCTTAAAAAGCACTAAAATAAATAAAATAATAAAGATTCTTAATTTCCATTAAAGAGCAATGGAAAACTTTCAGTGCCTTGTGATTTTTCTTTATTCGTAAGAGAAGAGCTTACTATGTTGCATAGAATAATTATGTTTCTGGGTCAGTATCCTTAGAAGTTAAAACTGTAGGTGTGTATCATTTAATTTAAAGTCATAGTTATTTAAGCATGTTAGAAACCCAATTCTTTCCCTAGAACAAACGAAACTCAAGACGGATGATCAAAATGTGAATGCTTCACTCCTTCTTTAAATGAGGAAAAAGAATACCCTTGGCAGGGAAGGGAGAGGCAAAGATTAAAACAGAGACTGAAGGAACACCCATTCAGAGCCTGCCCCACATGTGGCCCATACATATACAGCCACCCAATTAGACAAGATGGATGAAGCAAAGAAGTGCAGACCGACAGGAGCCGGATGTAGATCGCTCCTGAGAGACACAGCCAGAATATAGCAAATACAGAGGCGAATGCCAGCAGCAAACCACTGAACTGAGAATAGGTCCCCTATTGAAGGAATCAGAGAAAGAACTGGAAGAGCTTGAAGGGGCTCGAGACCCCAAAAGTACAACAATGCCAAGCAACCAGAGCTTCCAGGGACTAAGCCACTACCTAAAGACTATACATGGACTGACCCTGGACTCTGACCCCATAGGTAGCAATGAATATCCTAGTAAGAGCACCAGTGGAAGGGGAAGCCCTGGGTCCTGCTAAGACTGAACCCCCAGTGAACTAGTCTATGGGGGGAGGGCGGCAATGGGGGGAGGGTTGGGAGGGGAACACCCATAAGGAAGGGGAGGGGGGAGGGGGATGTTTGCCCGGAAAGCGGGAAAGGGAATAACACTCGAAATGTATATAAGAAATACTCAAGTTAATAAAAAAAAAAAAGAGAGAATATATTCAGGAATAAAAAAAAAAAAAAAAAAGAAACCCAATTCTTATATTATCTCATTTCAAGCCTTTTAAAATGTTTTAATCATGATGCCATTTCTAATATGTTAATTCTTATTAATTTCTTTACAATTTTACATATCCAGAAAAAAGTGTTTGTTTAAAAAAGTTAAGTAGCTACATCTTTGTTAACAAATAATTATAAAACTTTAAAAGTTGCATAGGAATATTTATTGCACAAATTTATTTTTGAGGTCTTTCGATTAGGTTTCCATTATACTCTTACACGGACATACACTGCTTCCTTTATTACATTTTGGACTAGGCTTTCTTTAAAACTATTAATTTGGAACACAACATTTGTGGGAAATCTTATTGGCAAATAGTTTTCATTGTTTAATCTATCATTTTGTTGTTATACTAAATATTATACACTAGAATAGCTATAAAATGATTTTTCAGTAGCATTCAAAGCAAACTATGAAGTATACATAAGTGACCATGTCAGAATCATTTTTAAAACTAAATTCAAATTTTAACCATGATGAAATGTGCCTGAGACCACCCTCCAGAGTGTAGTTGTTGCTTTCTCAAACTGCATGCGTGGTTTTGCCCGATAAAAACCTCTTTTGAGATAGAAATTTCTGGAAAGCTTTCATCACATCTTTGTTTCTCAAGGTATATATGAGAGGGTTGACTAAAGGGGTGATCACACAGTAGAACACTGAGACCACTTTGCCGATTGTAAAGTTGTACTTGGCTGGAGGTCGGACATAGGCAAATATTATGGTGCCATAGTACATGGTCACGACTGTGAGATGGGAGGCACAAGTTGAGAATGTTTTCTTCCTTGCTTCCCGGGAGGACAGCCTGATTATTGTGACCACAATGTTACCATAGGAGCTCATTGTGAGAAGGAATGAACTGAGAATCACCACAGAGGTGCACGTGTAACCCAAGGCCTCCACCAAGAATGTGTCTGAGCAAGAGAGTTTAAAGATGGGGTCAGAGTCACAAAAGAAATGGTTGATTTTCTGTGGGCCACAAAAATTTAGCTGAGAGACGAGTATGGTAGGTAGCAGAGGGGCAATGAAGCCTCCAATCCATGATGCAGCTGCAAACCTCAGGCAAATGTGAACACTCATGAGAAGTGAATAATGTAGAGGACGGCATACAGCCACGTGCCGGTCATAAGCCATAACGGCCAGCAAGATGCACTCAGTTGCTCCCAGAGAGAAGAAAAAGTAGTACTGAGTGATGCAGCCTGCAACAGGAATGGTGACAACCTTTGTGACACATGTAGCCAGCAACTTAGGAACAGTGGCTGTAGTGTACCAGATCTCCAGGAATGACAGGTTTCCTAAGAAGATGTACATGGGTGTCTGTAGTGTGGAATCCATAAGAATAAGGAAAATAATGAGGGTGTTCCCCATGAGAGACAGCAAATACACAATGAGAAAAATCATAAACAATGGGAGCTGTAGTGAGGAGGAGCCTGGAAATCCTAGAAAAATAAACTCGGTCACTGTTGTTCGGTTTTTTACATCCATATATCTTTTTCTCTGCCCTGAAGGGGATGAACAGCACCCGGGTGATCTTGGGTGAGAGGTAATCAGAACTGGAACAAACATTCATTTCTACTGTGATAATAACTGATGCATAGCAACCAGAGACAATGAATACTGTTAGAAACATAACAGACATATTACATACAATATACATGGGTCATATCACTTCATATTGAAAATAAATATATAAATAATTTAATTATATAATTCTTCAAAATAAAAAGAAACAAAGTAAATAGGTAACATACTAATCATTGTATCACACAGATTGTAAGGCAGGGATGAAATCCTAACATCTTTACTGAAAATCAAAGAAGAACAAAGTACTGCCTTTCTGTCAGGAGTTCATCTGGTAATGTGAAAATACAGAAATCAATACAAGATGCAGTTACTAATAAAGGCCTTCACAACTGTACAAGAACTACCCACACTTTAAAATTTATAGTCTTCATTTACATATGAGTTGGAAGAATATAGGATCTGAATTAAAACAGGAATTTGTTCATAAATATCTATTTAATATTCCCGATTGCTGGAATATTTATCTTTAGCATCTTTGAATCTTCCTATGTCCTGACATTTGTCAGAACAAAATTGTTGAAAGTGAGAATTCTTACCATTAGAGTGGATAGAATTCCCCATGGACATATTCATGTATGCTGTATATTATACATCTAGATATATTTAATTATAGTACAAATGTGAAATAACTGCACAGCCATAATAAACTTTTTCTTATGTTATATTTTAAATTTATGAACTGAGTATATACCTCTTCTAACAATCAAAGAAAACTAAAACTGAAACAAGGTCCTTTGGGTATCTATCTGCAGGCTCTTATTTTAAATCTTTCTGGAAGTTTAAGTTATAAAACTCAATTAAAACATTATGTGCGGGGTTGGGGATTTATCTCAGTGGTAGAGCGCTTGCCTAGCAAGCGCAAGGCCCTGGGTTCGGTCCCCAGCTCCGAAAAAAAGAAAAAAGAAAGAAAAAAAAAAAACATTACGTGCATGCTTCATGCTATAAGTATATTACTCCAATTTTGTTACTTATGTAAAGGACAATTTTTATCAGAACTTAATTTTTCAGACCTAAATGCTAAGTAATTTTCTTATGTTGATATTATTTTATTTGGTCCTATTTTAATCTATAAATAGATTCTAAAATGATGCCTCAATTCTATAAGAAAAAAATGACTTTTAAGGTTATAAACACAACGATGATGAGGTGAGAAGCTAAGCAAAATTGTAATTCAAGAAAACGTTTTATAAAAGATAACTTGAACTAATTTTAAGTGTTTATATGTTTTTTTCAATCTTGTTCCTTAAAAATAACGTTACTATTCATTGTTTTAATAAAAGGCCAGATTCCAAAGTGATTTTTACTTTTTATAAGAACGGTATTGCATATCTTTAGTTTTCATAAAGTGAAAATATACATAGCTTTGAAAAATATATTTTACTATAGCATGCAAATGAAATTAGGCAGATGTCATTCCCTTCCAAAGATAATGTTATTTTATTAAAAGATCTTATCACTGCACTTGACGGAATAGCACATACTTCAGCTGAAGTAAACACAAAATGGAACTTGAACACAGAGAAAATGAATTCAAAATTAGTAAATTATTTCATTAAAGTAATACTCAAATATGAAAAGTGAATCACATACAGTTTTTATTAATGTATAGAAGAGAATTATTCACACTACATTAAAAATGTGTGTGAGAAAGAATATAGCCTTGCTTTAATAACACTGGTGTGCCATCAAATTTCTACCAACAGTAATTTAGATGAACCCACCATTACTGCAGAAAACTGAGGAATGAAATGTACAATTTCTCCCTTACTGTACTTACTGTATGTGTTCTGTTCTATTATCTTCGACAAACATAATATTTTCAGTTACATACTCTCTGATAATCCTCTTGACCAAATAAATACACACAGCAAGCAAACTGCTTAGTAAACTTAAAGGGAATGAGGCAACTACTCCTTGCAATACTGGACATGAAGCAGCCTCTGTGTACTTGGTAGCAATACAATCTTTCTTCTTCCTCAGTTGTCTTTTTTCCTGAAGTGGCCAGGTTACAGGAAAATGTGAGTTCAGAGATCTGCTCTGAGAAAAATAATGATTTCATCAGCACATAGCCTTGAGGCATGCAAATAGATTCCTCTAGGAATTCCTTTATTGTGGACCAAATATTTTGCCAAGAGGACTAAAAAAGAGAAGAGATTCTTCTGAGCATCGGGAATGTCACCAAAGGAACTAAGAATGGTGTCCCAAATGATTTCATTAGCTGCCACCACCTATGGTGTGGTCCCTAAATTATGGTTACAGAAATGTATTTCAGCCTCATTGCTTTTTCCCTAAAACCATAAATTTTAACATATAAAAAATAAATTAGATCAGTATGAAAATTCTTATTCTGTAATCTAAGCACTACAAAACAAAAATAGTAATACTGTGTTGGTATAATTTATGAAAAATTAAAGGATTTGGTAGTATAAAAGAAAAGAAATAAGCTGCAATAAAAGGAAAGTCTGGGAAGTTTCATGAAAAGAATACGTACCAGAATAAACAGAGACCATGCTCACCTAGTAAGATTGGTATCAGACTAATATTACAATCTTACTGTGTGAATAATGAGTTGATAATTACATTTCATGGGAAAGAAACTGAGAAAATAAATTTGATATTCCAATTATTCAAATTGTTCAACAAAATCTGTTTACCCTTTAAAAATTACTTTAGCTGTATAGCAACAAACAAATGCTTTATATATTTAAGTGGTAGAAAATGAAAATATGAGATTTCATTTTGTAAAAATGTTATTGCTGAATATCAACCATACACAGTAACGAGATTAAGACATTTTCACGCAGGGTCATATTTACCCACTTCTTTTTCCCACACAACTAATCTGGTATTCCCTCCTTCTCCATCTAATTATTTCTTTGCTAGGTCCCACACATTCAAATGAACACATTATATTTGTATTTCTGCATCTGGCTTACTTTTTCAAACATCTCTTCATCAGCTAATGAACCAGTAACAGATGCAAGCAAGGATTCAACTCAAATGCAACATGGCAGAACAATGATCTTATTGATACAATTCTATAACAACTGGTAAGGGGTTACTTACCGGAGTGTGAATGAAATAAATCAGTTTTTCCACCAAAGAGTACCAAACTATAATGAGTAAAAATCTTATTAAAGCTGTGTTATGGAGTTTCACATTTGGTTAACCTTCCACCTCCTATAGAGAAATCCATTTTACCCAAGACTATGAAAAGCAAGGTGTCAGAGGGTTTTGTGGATGAAATCTCAAACCAGGAACTTTGATTGTTGCTCCTTACTTCTACTAGAAAGTCTTACATACCCGATTACCATTACCCTTATCTACAGGTCACTATAGTATTTCAGCTGAATTGGATTCCAAGACAATTTGCCAAGCACCTGTTGATCTGAAAATCAAGGACATGTCCTTAAACCATAATCCTTCATCCTGTTCACTCAAGACTTATGGTATTTTGCAATATCCACCAGAGAATACTCCTTGAACACAATTTTAAAACAATTGAAAGATGTTTTTTAGCCAGTCAGAGACTACACTGTTTTTCCAGGTTCCTACTGTTCCATGCATCTGTCTCAAGGTGAGCTTTTCAGCATAAAAATCATATCTTAGATAAACATACATTTTTAGTTCAAAGAACAAAATAGCCAGGAACAGAACTACAGAAGCAAAAAAGCAAGGTTATTCAATTTAGAGGCTTTCCCAGAACTATGGACTTTGATGACTTAAGTGTTTGCTTTCTTTTAGCCATGGGGTACTGCTAACATGTCAAGTTTTGTGGCTGAATGGGACTTCCTTCACGGAGTTGTTCAGGAGTCTAAGCTCTATCGGATTGTTAGACACCCCACTCATCTTAGTGATTACGTCAAATCATGGATTCACAATTCTCTGACAACCATTAATTTTACTGAATTAATTAACAATTGGCCATATAGTATAAGATGCAATCTCCTCATATTAATCATATCAGGGTGAGAATTAAAACCTCAGGCAGTGATGATACCAGAGTAGTTAGCCAGGAAGACCAAGGAAAAAAAGAAAGGTATCAATTCTCTGATTTATGTCTTTGTCTCTTTCTTTTGTTTTTAGTTTTTTGACAAGCACTGCAAGATATTTTAAATTTTTTCATGACTTATTATCATACAAACAATAGGTATTTTCAAAGCCATATATAATCCCCATTGTCTTAGTAAGAGTTTTAATGCTATGAACAGAAACCATGACTGAGGAAACTCTTATAAGGGCAAAATTTAATTGGGGCTGACTTACAAATTATATCAAGAACTTCTTTTCCATATTTGAATGTAAAGGAAAATGTACTTATCAGGGTTCTGTAGAGGAGGAGAATTGATTATATAATAAAAGAAGTTTGTAGACAAATACACAAGCACACACAAGTGTACACAAAAGTGAATGTACACTCACCCACACCACATGATTTTCATATATTTGATTTAAAAGATATTTTTACATATTTTCTGTTTATAATTATTCCTTCTTCTTCCCTTTCTAGCTTCACTTCACCTGTTCTCCCATGTAAAACTGTCTGCTTTCTGTCTCTCACTAAAAAACAAACAGGATTCTAATGGTTACTATTAAAATGAAATCAAGGTGGGAGAGAGACCTCACCGCCTGGTCAGGTGGGCACTCCTGAGGCTGCAGAGCAGAAGAGACCACCAAAACTGCCCACCCCTACCCACATCCCTGGCTCAAGAGGAAACTGTATAAGGCCTCTGGGTTCCTGTGGGGGAGGGCCCAGGAGCCGCAGGACCCCTGCGCCTGAGACACCGCCGGAACCTGAAGGAAACAGACCAGATAAACAGTTCTCTGCACCCAAATCCTGTGGGAGGGAGAGCTAAACCTTCAGAGAGGCAGACACACCTGGGAAACCAGAAAAGACTGCACTCTGCGACATCTCGGACGCCAGGGGAAAACACTAAGCACCATCGGGAACCCTGGTGCACTGAAGCTCCCGGAAGGGCGGCGCAAATCTTCCTGGTTGCTGCTGCAGCAGAGAGCTCGTGGGCAACACCCCTCGAGCGAACTTGAGCCTCAGGACCACAGGTAAGACCAACTTTTCTGCTGCAAGTGACCTGCCTGGTGAACTCAAGACACAGGCCCACAGGAACAGTTGAAGACCTGTAGAGAGGAAAAACTACACGCCTGAAAGCAGAACACTCTGTCCCTATAACTGGCTGAAAGAAAACAGGAAAACAGGTCTACAGCACTCCTGACACACAGGCTTATAGGACAGTCTAGCCAATGTCAGAAATAGCAGAACAAAGTAACACTAGAGATAATCTGATGGCGAGAGACAAGCGCAGGAACCCAAGCAACAAAAACCAAGACTACATGGCATCATTGGAGCCCAATTCTCCCACCAAAACAAACATGGAATACCCAAACACACCAGAAAAGCAAGATCTAGTTTCAAAATCATATTTGGTCATGATGCTGGAGGACTTCAAGAAAGACGTGAAGAACACCCTTAGAGAAACACAGGAAAACATTAATAAACAAGTAGAAGCCTACAGAGAGGAATCGCAAAAATCCCTAAAAGAATTCCAGGAAAACACAATCAAACAGTTGAAGGAATTAAAAATGGAAATAGAAGCAATCAAGAAAGAACACATGGAAACAACCCTGGATATAGAAAAACAAAAGAAGAGACAAGGAGCTGTAGATACAAGCTTCACCAACAGAATACAAGAGATGGAAGAGAGAATCTCAGGAGCAGAAGATTCCATAGAAATCATTGACTCAACTGTCAAAGATAATGTAAAGCAGAAAAAGCTACTGGTCGAAAACATACAGGAAATCCAGGACTCAATGAGAAGATCAAACCTAAGGATAATAGGTATAGAAGAGAGTGAAGACTCCCAGCTCAAAGGACCAGCAAATATCTTCAACAAAATCATAGAAGAAAACTTCCCTAACCTAAAAAAAGAGATACCCATAGACATACAAGAAGCCTACAGAACTCCAAATAGATTGGACCAAAAAAGAAACACCTCCCGTCACATAATAGTCAAAACACCAAATGCACAAAATAAAGAAAGAATATTAAAAGCAGTAAGGGAAAAAGGTAAAGTAACATATAAAGGCAGACCTATCAGAATCACACCAGACTTTTCGCCAGAAACAATGAAGGCCAGAAGATCCTGGACTGATGTCATACAGACCATAAGAGAACACAAATGCCAGCCCAGGTTACTGTATCCTGCAAAAATCTCAATTAACATAGATGGAGAAACCAAGATATTCCATGACAAAACCAAATTTACACAATATCTTTCTACAAATCCAGCACTACAAAGGATAATAAATGGTAAAGCCCAACATAAGGAAGCGAGCTATACTCCAGAAGAAGCAAGAAACTAATCATCTTGGCAACAAAACAATGAGAAGAAAAGCACACAAACATAACCTCACATCCAAATATGAATATAACGGGAAGCCATAATCACTATTCCTTAATATCTATCAATATCAATGGCCTCAACTCCCCAATAAAAAGACATAGATTAACAAACTGGATACGCAACGAGGACCCTGCATTCTGCTGCCTACAGGAAACACACCTCAGAGACAAAGACAGACACTACCTCAGAGTGAAAGGCTGGAAAACAACTTTCCAAGCAAATGGTCAGAAGAAGCAAGCTGGAGTAGCCATTCTAATATCAAATAAAATCAATTTCCAACTAAAAGTCATCAAAAAAGATAAGGAAGGACACTTCATATTCATCAAAGGAAAAATCCACCAAGATGAACTCTCAATCCTAAATATATATGCCCCAAATACAAAGGCACCTTCATACGTAAAAGAAACCTTACTAAAGCTCAAAACACACATTGCACCTCACACAATAATAGTGGGAGATTTCAACACCCCACTCTCATCAATGGACAGTTCATGGAAACAGAAATTACACAGAGACGTAGACAGACTAAGAGAAGTCATGAGCCAAATGGACTTAACGGATATTTATAGAACATTCTATCCTAAAGCAAAAGGATATACCTTCTTCTCAGCTCCTCATGGTACTTTCTCCAAAATTGACCATATATTTGGTCAAAAAACGGGCCTCAACAGGTACAGAAAGATAGAAATAATCCCATGCGTGCTATCAGACCACCAGGGCGTAAAACTGGTCTTCAATAACAATAAGGGAAGAATGCCCACATATATGTGGAAATTGAACAACGCTCTACTCAATGATAACATGGTCAAGGAAGAAATAAAGAAAGAAATTAAAAACTTTTTAGAATGTAATGAAAATGAAGGTACAACATACCCAAACTTATGGGACACAATGAAAGCTGTGCTAAGTGGAAAACACATAGTGCTGCGTGCCTGCAGAAAGAAACAGGAAAGAGCATATGTCAGCAGCTTGACAGCACACCTAAAATCTCTAGAACAAAAAGAAGCAAATACACCCAGGAGGAGTAGAAGGCAGGAAATAATCAAACTCAGAGCTGACATCAACCAAGTAGTAACAAAAAGGACCATAGAAAGAATCAACAGAACCAAAAGTTGTTTCTTTGAGAAAATCAACAAGATAGGTAAACACTTAGCCAGACTAACGAGAGGACACAGAGAGTGTGTCCAAATTAACAAATTCAGAAATGAAAAGGGAGACATAACTACAGATTCAGAGGAAATTCAAAAAATCATCAGACCTTACTATAAAAGCCTATATTCAACAAATCTTGAAAATCTACAGGAAATGGACAATTTCCTAGACAGATAACAGGTACCGAAGTAAAATCAGGAACAGATAAACCACTTAAACAACCCCATAACTCCTAAGGAAATAGAAGCAGTCATTAAAGGTCTCCCAACCAAAAAGAGCCCAGGTCCGGATGGGTTTAGTGCAGAATTCTATCAAACCTTCATAGAATACCTCATACCAATTTTATCCAAACTATTCCACAACATTGAAACAGATGGATCATTCTTGAATTCCTTCTATGAAGCCACAATTACTCTTATACCTAAACCACACAAAGACCCATCAAAGAAAGAGAACTTCAGACCAATTTCCCTTATGAATATCGACGCAAAAATACTCAATAAAATTCTGGCAAACCGAATCCAAGAGCACATCAAAACAATCATCCACCATGATCAAGTAGGCTTCATCCCAGGCATGCAGGGATGGTTTAATATACGGAAAACCATCAACGTGATCTATTATATAAACAAACTGAAAGAACAAAACCACATGATCATTTCATTAGATGCTGAGAAAGCATTAGACAAAATTCAACACCCCTTCATGATAAAAGTCCTGGAAAGAATAGGAATTCAAGGCCCATTCCTAAACATAGTAAAAGCCATATACAGCAAACCAGTTGCTAACATTAAACTAAACGTAGAGAAACATGAAGCAATCCCACTAAAATCAGGGACTAGACAAGGCTGCCCACTCTCTCCCTACTTATTCAATATAGTTCTTGAAGTTCTAGCCAGAGCAATCAGACAACAAAAGGAGGTCAAGGGGATACAGATCGGAAAAGAAGAAGTCAAAATATCACTATTTGCAGATGATATGATAGTTTATTTAAGTGATCCCAAAAGTTCCACCAGAGAACTACTAAAGCTGATAAACAACTTCAGCAAAGTGGCTGGGTATAAAATTAACTCAAATAAATCAGTAGCCTTCCTCTACACAAAAGAGAAACAAGCCGAGAAAGAAATTAGGGAAACAACACCCTTCATAATAGACCCAAATAATATAAAGTACCTCAGTGTGACTTTAACCAAGCAAGTAAAAGATCTGTACAATAAGAACTTCAAGACACTGAAGAAAGAAATTGAAGAAGACCTCAGTAGATGGAAAGATCTCCCATGCTCATGGATTGGCAGGAATAATATAGTAAAAATGGCCATTTTACCAAAAGCAATCTACAGATTCAATACAATCCCCATCAAAATACCAATCCAATTCTTCAAAGAGTTAGACAGAACAATTTGCAAATTCATGTGCAATAACAAAAAACCCAGGATAGCTAAAGCTATCCTCAACAATAAAAGGACTTCAGGGGGAATCACTATCCCTGAACTCAAGCAGTATTACAGAACAATAGTCATAAAAATTGCATGGTGTTGGTACAGAGACAGACAGATAGACCAATGGAATAGAATTGAAGACCCAGAAATGAACCCACACACTTATGGTCACTTGATTTTTGACAAAGGAGCTAAAACCATCCAATGGAAAAAAGATAGCATTTTCAGCAAATGGTGCTGGTTCAACTGGAGGGCAACATGTAGAAGAATGCAGATCGATCCATGATTATCACCCTGTACAAAGCTTAAGTCCAAGTGGATCAAGGACCTCACATCAAACCAGACACACTCAAACTGATAGAAGAAAAACTAGGGAAGCATCTGGAACACATGGGCACTGGAAAAAATTTCCTGAACAAAACACCAATGGCTTATGCTCTAAGATCAAGAATCGACAAATGGGATCTCATAAAACTGCAAAGCTTCTGTAAGGCAAAGGACACTGTGGTTAGGACAAATCGTCAACCAACAGATTGGGAAAAGATCTTTACCAATCCTACAACAGATAGAGGCCTTATATCCAAATTATACAAAGAACTCAAGAAGCTAGACCGCAAGGAGACAAATAACCCTATTAAAAATGGGGTTCAGAGCTAAACAAAGAATTCACAGCTGAGGAATGCCGAATGGCTGAGAAACACCTAAAGAAATGTTCAACATCTTTAGTCATAAGGGAAATGCAAATCAAAACAACCCTGAGATTTCACCTCACTCCAGTGAGAATGGCTACGATCAAAAACTCAGGTGACAGCAAATGCCTGCGAGGATGCGGAGAAAGAGGAACACTTCTCCATTGTTGGTGGGGTTGCAGACTGGTACAACCATTCTGGAAATCAGTCTGGAGGTTCCTCAGAAAATTGGACATTGAACTGCCTGAGGATCCAGCTATACCTCTCTTGGGCATATACCCAAAAGATGCTCCAACATATAAAAAAGACACGTGCTCCACTATGTTCATCGCAGCCTTATTCATAATAGCCAGAAGCTGGATAGAACCCAGATGCCCTTCAACAGATTAATGGATACACAAAAGGTGGTACATCTACACAATGGAATATTACTCAGCTATCAAAAACAACGGCTTTATGAAATTCGTAGGCAAATGGTTGGAACTGGAAAATATCATCCTGAGTGAGTTAACCCAATCACAGAAAGACATACATGGTATGCACTCAGTGATAAGTGGCTATTAGCCCAAATGCTTGAATTACCCTAGATACCTAGAACAAATGAATCTCAAGACGGATGATCAAAATGTGAATGCTTCACTCCTTCTTTAAAAGGGGAACAAGAATACCCTTGGCAGGGATTAGAGAGGCAAAGATTAAAACAGACACAGAAGGAACACCCATTCAGAGCCGTCCCCACATGTGGCCCATACATATACAGCCACCCAATTAGACAAGATGGATGAAGCAAAGAAGTGGAGACCAACAGGAGGTGGATGTAGATCGCTCCTGAGAGACACAGCCAGAATACAGCAAATACAGAGGCGAATGCCAGCAGCAAACCACTGAACTGAGAATAGGACCCCCGTTGAAGGAATCAGAGAAAGAACTGGAATAGCTTGCAGGGGCTCGAGACCCCATATGTACAACAATGCCAAGCAACCAGAGCTTCCAGGGACTAAGCCACTACCTAAAGACTATACATGGACTGACCCTGGACTCTGACCTCATAGGTAGCAATGAATATCCTAGTAAGAGCACCAGTGGAAGGGGAAGCCCTGGGTCCTGCTAAGACTGAACCCCCAGTGAACTAGACTGTTGGGGGGAGGGCGGCAATGGGGGGAGGGTTAGGAGGGGAACACCCATATGGAAGGGGAGGGGGGAGGGGGATGTTTGCCCGGAAACCGGGAAAGGGAATAACACTCAAAATGTATATAAGAAATACTCAAGTTAATAAAAAAAAAAGAAAGAAAGAAAGAAATAATCCCATGCATCCTATCAGACCACAGTGGGCTAAAGCTGGTCTTCAATAACAATAAGAAAAGTACGCCAACATATACAAGGAAGTTGAACAATGCTCTACTCAATGATAACCTCATCAAGGAAGAAATAAAGAAAGAAATTAAAGACTTCTTAGAAAAAGAAAATAAAAATCAAGGTACAACATACTCAAAATTATGGGACAGAATGAAAGCTGTATTAAGAGGAAAACCCGTATCTCTGAGTGCCTGCAGAAAGAAACAGAAGAGAGCATATATCAGCAGCTTGAAAGCACACCAAAAAGTTCTAGAATAAAAAGAAACAAATACTCCCAGGAGGAGTAGAAGGCAGAAAATAATAAACTCAGAGCTGAAATCAACCAGGTAGAAACAAAAAGGACTCTACAAAGAATCAACAGAACCAAAAACTGGTTCTTTGAGAAAATCAACAAGATAGATAAACCCTTAGCCTGACTAACCAGAGGACATAGAGATTATGTCCAAATTAACAAAATCAGAAAAGAAAAGGAAGACATAACTACAGAATGACAGGAAATTAAAAAATCATAAGATACCACTACAAAAGCCTATATTCAACAAAACTTGAAAATCTGCAGGAAATGGACAATTTCCTAGACAGATACCAGGTACCAAAGTTAAATCAGGAAAAGATAAACCATTTATACAACCCTGTAATTCCTAAAGGAATAGAAGCAGCCATTAAAAGTCTCCCAATCAAAAAGAGCCCAGGTCCAGATCAGTTCAGTGCAGAATTCTATCAGCCATTCATAGAAGACCTCATACCAATATTATCCAAACTATTCCACAAAATTTAAACAGATGGAGCACTACCAAATTCCTTCTATGAATCCACAATTATACCTATACCTAAACCACACAAAGAATCAACAAAGAGAACTTCAGACCAATTTCCCTTATGAATATCGACACAAAAATACTCAATAAAATTCTTGCAAACTGAATCAAAGAGCACATCAACACATCCATCATGATCAAGTAGGCTTCATCCCAGGGATGCAGGGATGGTTTAATATAAGGAAAACCATCAATGTAATCCACTATATAAACAAACTGAAATATAAAAACCACATGATCACTTCATTAGATGCTGAGAAAGCATTTGACGAAAATCAACACCCCTTCATGATAAAAGTACTGGAAAGAATAGAAATTCAAGGCACACACCTAAACATAGTAAAAGCCATATATAGCAAACCAGTAGCTAATATTAAACTAAATGGAGAGAAACCTGAAGCAATCCCACTAAAATCAGGGTCTAGACAAAGCTGCCCAGTCTATCCCTACTTATTCAATACAGTTATTGAAATTCTAGCCAGAGCAGTCAGACAGCAAAAGGAGATCAAAGGGATACAGGTTGGAAAGGAAGAAGTCAACATATCACTATTTGCAGGTGATATGATTGTATATTTAAGTGATCCCAAAAGTTCCACCAGAGAACTACTAAACCTGATAAACACATTGAGCAAAGTGGCTGGGTATAAAATTAACTCAAATCAAAAAATAGCATTCATCTCCACAAAAGAGAAACAAGTCGAGAAAGAAATTAGGGAAAGGACACCCTTCATAATAGTCCCAAATTATATAAAATACCTCAGTTTGACTTTAAAATCAAGTGAAAGATCTGTATGATAAGAAATTCAAGCCTCTGAAGAAAGAAATTGAAGAAGATCTCAGAAGATGGAAAGATCTCCCATGCTCATGGAATGGCAGGATTAATATAGTAAAAATGGCCATTTTACCAAAAGTGATCTACAGATTCAATGCAATCCCCACCAAATTTCCAACCCAATTCTTCATAGAGTTAGACAGAACAATTTGCAAATTCATCTGGAATAACAAAAAACCCAGGATAGCTAAAACTATACTCAACAATATAAGGACTTCTGGGGGAATCACTATCCATGAACTCAAGCAGTATTACTGAGAAATAGTGGTAAAAATTGCATGGTATTGGTACAGAGACAGACAGATAGACCAGTAGAATAGAATTGAAGACCCAGAAATGAACCCACACACCTATGGTTACTTGATTTTTGACAAAGGAGCCAAACCCATACAATGGAAAAAAGATAGCATTTTCAGCAAATGGTGCTGGTTCAACTGGTGATCAGCATGTAGAAGATTGCAGATCGATCCATGCTTATCACCCTGTACAGACCTTAAGTCCAAGTGGATCAAGGACCTCCACATCAAACCAGATACACTCAAACTAATAGAAGAAAAAGAAGGGAAACATCTTGAACACATGGGCAATGGAGTATATTTCCTGAACAAAACACCAATGGCTTGTGCTCTAAGATCAAGAATCGACAAATGGGATCTCATAAAACTATAAAACTTCTGTAAGGCAAAGGACACTGTTGTTAGGACAAAATAGCAACCAACAGATTGGGAAAAGATCTTTATGAATCCTACAACTGATAGACGACTTATATCCAAATATACAAAGAACTAAAGGAGTGAGACTGCAGGGAGACAAATAACCCTATTAAAAATGGAGTTCAGAGCTACACAAAGAATTCACAGCTGAGGAATGCCAAATGGATGAGAAACACCTAAAGAAATGGTCAACATCTTTAGTAATAAGGGAAATGCAAATCAAAACAACTCTGAGATTTCACCTCACACCAGTGGGAATGTCTAAGATCAAAAACTCAGGTGACACCAAATGCTGACCAGGATGTGGAGAAAGAGGAACACTCCTCCATTGATGCTGGGATTGAAACCTGGTACAACCATTCTGGAAATCAATCTAGAGGTTCTTCAGAAAATTGGACATTGAACTACCTAAGGACCCAGCAATACCTCACTTGGGCATATACCCAAAAGATGCCCCAACATATAATAAAGACACGTGCTCCACTACTATGTTCATAGCAGTCTTATTTATAATATGCAGAAGCTGGAAAGAACCCAGATGCCCTTCAACAGAGAAATGGATACAGAAAGTGTGGTTCATCTACACAATTGAATATTATTCGGCTGTCAAAAATAATGCCTTTATGAAATTCATATGCAAATGGATAGAAGTGGAAAATATCATCCTCAGTGAGGTGACCCAATCACAGAAAAACACAAGTGGTATGCACTCATTGATAAGTGGATTTTAGCCCAAGTCCTCGAACTACCCTAGATGCACAGAGCAAGTGAAACTCATGAAGGATGACCAAAATGCAAATGCTTCACTCCTTCTGTAAAAGGGAACAATAATTCTATTTGGAGGGAATAGGGAGGCAAAGTTTATAACAGAGGCTGAAGGAACGCCCATTCAGAGCCTCCCTTACATGTGGCCCATACATATACAGCCACCAAACCAGATAAAATGGATGAAGCAAAGAAGTGCAGGATGACAGGAACCGGATGTGATCTCTCCTGAGAGAAACAGCCAGAATATGGCAAATATATAGGCGAATGCCAGCAGCAAATCCCTGAACTGCGAATGGGACCCCCGTTAAAGGAATTCTAGAAAGGACTGAAAGAGCTTGAAGTGGCTTGAGACCCCATATGAACAACAATGCCAACCAACCAGAGCTTCCAGCTACCAAGCCACTACCTAAAGACTATACACAGACTGACCCTGGGCTCCAACTGCATAGGTAGCAATGAATATCCTAGTAAGGGCACCAGTGGAAGTGGAAGCCCTTGGTCATGGCAAGACTGAACCCCCAGTGAACAGAATTTTTGAGAGAGGGCAGTAATGGTAGCAGCATGGGGAGTGCAACACCCATATAGAAGGGCAGGAGGAGGAATTAGGGGGATGTTTGCCTGGAAACCAGGAAAGGTAATAATATTTGAAATGTAAATAAGAAATACCCAATTTAATAAAAATGGAGGAAAAAAAAGAAAATATCATCATAACTAAAGTAACCCAGGCCCCAAAGGATATGTGAGGTATGTACTCACTAGTAAGTGGTTATTAGCTATAAAGTTCAGAATACCCATGGTACAATTCACAGACTTTATGAAGTTTAACAGAAAGGAAGACCCTTTAATCCCACCTAGAAAGGGAAACAAAATGATCATGGAAGCAAAGGAAGAAAGGGACCTGGGTAGGAGAGTAGATGGAGAAGGTAAATAGGGGGCAGGATCAGGCATGAGGAGAGAAAAGAGATAAGCCTAGAGAGCCAGTAGAATGGATGGAAATATGCAGTACTACTATGGAGTAGAGGATGGGAGGAACCACTAGAGCAACCCAGAGATCTGGCACTTGAGAGGCTCTAAGGACTCAAGGGGGATGACCTTAACTGAAATGTGTTGAAAGTTCTTGCTCCTGCATCAAGGTCCCCTATTGAAGGAATCAGAGAAAGAACTGGAAGAGCTTGAAGGGGCTCGAGACCCCATATGTACAACAATGCCAAGCAACCAGAGCTTCCAGGGACTAAGCCACTACCTAAAGACTATACATGGACTGACCCTGGACTCTGACCCCATAGGTAGCAATGAATATCCTAGTAAGAGCACCAGTGGAAGGGGAAGCCCTGGGTCCTGCTAAGACTGAACCCCCAGTGAACTAGTCTATGGGGGGAGGGCGGCAATGGGGGGAGGGTTGGGAGGGGGACACCCATAAGGAAGGGGAGGGGGGAGGGGGATTTTTGCCCGGAAACCGGGAAAGGGAATAACACTCGAAATGTATATAAGAAATACTCAAGTTAATAAAAAAAAAAAACCAAAAAAAAAAACCAAAAAACAAAAACCACCATTAAGAGTGTAATAAATACTATTAATTTCCTCTAAAAAAAAGAATATCTGCAAGAATTTGTCAATCAACTAGGACAGGGTAGTAGACTCAAACAAGAATTTGACATTGGGATAAGACAAGGAAGAAAGTTCAAGATGAATACAGCTGAAGAATGTGGTCTTTGTATCTCGATGGGTCTTGTTAAGACTGAATATAGTAATCACGAGACTTTTCTTAATGCCTGTTTATTCCTTGACTACATTTTCTTTGACCTAAATCTGACCCAGTTCTTCACATGTACCTTATTCATTTATAAAATCATACTGGAAAAAACATGGCTTCACCTTCAGCACTGCTACAACGTTGGATAATTGTCTTTCCTTTATTTAATCCATAGTCCTTCCCTTGAGACCCTGTTGACTGACTGAGCTGGCTTGGTCAGAAATGCCCAACAGTAGGGTAAAGGAACCTGAAGAGACCAACTCCAGTAGATAGACATGTCCCCCTGTTGAGATAAGGGTTGCCACTCACTCATCTTCAAAATTTTTCTGTCTAAAAAAAGTACAGAGACAAAATGGAGCTGACAGTGAAGGAAAGGCCATCCAGTGGTAGCCCAATTCATGTTACATCACATACCCAGACATTAAACCCTGACAATACTACTGATGCCATGTTGTGCTTGTAGACAAGAGCCTAGCATGGCTATCCTCTGATAAACTCTACAAGCAGCTTACCGAGACAGATGCACATACTTATCGTCAACTGTCTTAGTTAGGGTCTTATTGCTATGAACAGACACAATAACCAATGCAAGTTTTACCAAGGAAAACATGTAATTGGAGCTGGCTTACAGGTTCAGAGGTTTGGTCCATTATTATCAAAGTGGGAGCATGGCAGTATCCAGGTAGGCATGGTGCAGGAGAAGATGAGTTCTACATCTTCACCTGAAGGAAGCAAGGAACAGATCAATTATCCTAAGGCAACTAGGAGGAGGGTTTCCAAGCCCATCCCCACAGTTACACACTTCCTCTAATAAGGCCACACCTTCTAATAGTGCCACTTCCTTTGCCAATCATATGCAAACCATCACACCAACCATTGGACTGAGGTTGAAACACTTATGAAAGAGTAGGGGAAGGACTGAAGGAGCTAAAAGGGATTTTGACCACAGAGGAAGAACAACAGTATCAACTAACGCAGACACCTCAGAGCTCTCATAGTCTGTCTAAGCCACCAATCAAATAGTGTACATTGGCTGGGCTATGTCCCCAGGCACATAAGTAGCAGAGGGCTGTCTTGTCAGGCCTCAGTGGGAAAGAATGCACTTAATCTTGAAGAAACTTGATGGCCCAGGGTAGGGGAATGCTGGTGGGGGTTGATATGGGGGTATATGTGGCAGGGAGCACCCTCATAGTAGCAAAGGCAAGAGGGATTATTTGAAGAACTCACGGAAAGGGGACCAAGAGGGGTGGCAAAATTTGGAATATATAGAAATAAAATAAAAATAAAATAAAATTTAATAATAATAAAGGAATATCAAAAACATATAAATTGAACAGATTATACTTACAGATTTAGGTATATTGTAAAAACAATTAATGAAAACGAGGCCACAAGTTTTAAAAAGAGAAAAGATGTGTATAAACACGAGCTATGAAACACATACTGTTTTGAAAATGTGACACTAACTTTAATGCATATATAAATGAAATTTTAGTAAGTCTGGAATTTTATTGCTTTTAAGATTGTTTCCACCTTTGATATCCTAAGAATCTTTCCTAAAATTAACATTGAGATGTGAATATCTATAAATATTTACTAAGGTTATGTTAATTACAAATATATAATAAATGACTTAGTTTAATAATTTCTGCTAAAGATGAATTTATCAAATATATTATATTGAATTTGTATTTTGTCAGCATTCAAGTACATGCAGCAAACACTCATTTAGATTTCAAATCCCACAGACAATCTAGCGTGAAGCAGGAGGTTGAAACTTAAATCAACTGAATTAATGTAATTAAAATAAGCCAACATTCCCTGTGTACATTAAAAATGAATTACTTAACTAATACTCTAATTATGTCATGATATGCTTAGTGGAAATTATCATTTCAATGAAGAGTATTGTTTTATACATTAAGTTTATATTGCTTTTAATGATAATAATGTGGTATATCCTGTTACTCATGTGAGTACTAATAAAATAAGTATTAACTTCAGAGCAACCCTGAACATTATATAAGATTATAGCTCCATTTCATAAACTTTGGATCAGTTTGCCAAAATTTTAGTTTCAAAATGAAACAGGTTCACTATTGTAACACATGTCACATTCTTCTTCCAGTCTTGTTTTAAACACAGAGTTAATCCTATTTGTTCAGCAATTCTAAAAATGATGACTTCATGTTCCTCTTGCTTAACTAATTTTTTTACTGGAGGTGGAAATACTGCTCTGTGTGTATATATAATGACTTTAAACAGAAATGGAGAAGTACACTCTGAGAACAAAGAATCTGACTGGAGTTTGATACACGGAGCATGAAAAATCAACAGGAAACCAAAAAATATTTGATTCAAAACATAGGCAGGTATAAGTTATATCCCATAGGCAGGCAGGAAGGAGGGATGGCCATTTAGGCATGATTCATGCCAGTTACAAAATCGCTTGGGTACTTCCTCAAAGTGGGAACAAAAATATCCATATGAGGGAATATTGAGACAAAGTTTGGAGTAGAGATAGAAGGAATGGACATTCAGAGCCTGTACCACCTGGGGATCTGGCCACCATATATATATATATATATATATATATATATATATATATATATATATATATATGTGTGTGTGTGTGTGTGTGTGTGTGTGTGTGTGTGTGTACAGAGCCACCAAATCTAGACAATGTTGATGAAGCCAAGAAGTGCATGATGATGACAGAAACCTGATACAGTCATCTCCTGAGAGGCTCAGCCAGAGCGTGACAGATACAGAGGCAAATGCTAGCAGCAAATCATTGAATTGAGAACAGGGTCCCCATTAGAAGAATTAGAGAAAGGATTCAAGGAGCTTAAGAGACTTGCAACCCCATAAGAATAACAATACCAACCAGCCAGAGCTCCTACGGACTAAACTACTACCTAAAAAGTACACTTGGACAGACCCATGGCTCCAGATGCATATATAGCAGAGGAAGGCCTTGTTGGGCACTAATGGGAGGAGAAGCCCTTGGTCCTGCCAAGGTGGGACTCCACACAGTGTAGTGGAATGTCACCATAGGGAGCCAGCAAAAGGGGATATTTGGGGAGGGGGAACAGCCTTATAGAAGAAGGGGAGAGGAATGGGATAAGAGACTTATGGATGAGAAACTGGGAAAGGGAATAATATTTAAATGTAATTAAAGCTATCCAATAAAAAATGTTACAGAAAAAAGAAACATAAGTCTAGAAGAAAAAAAGATCTCTTTTGTGACAGTCAACACTGAACATAGGATGCATAAGGAAGAACTCAGAAAAAATACATTACTTTTCAAACTATTTCCACAGTAAAAATATAATTTTGTATTAATTTAGTTTTACATATATATTACATACAGAACATAATTTTCTGAATATTAAAGTCTTTAGTGGAACTTGGAATAGTCTGTAAAATTATTTATTACAGAAAACAGTCAATTTGGAATGTAAAATCAAATTACCAAATGCATTAAGAGCATGAGGTCTAAAGAATGAAGGTTGGCAATGTTTGTAGTCTCAGCACTCTCCAGGCCAGAAGTTTACTACCAACCACTGGGAGATATAAAAGCCCATTTCAATAAAAGAAATGAACTCTTATCCTAATGGCTTCTGTACAACTAAAGTTGTGGCAAAAATATAGAAAATGATAATTATCTTTATCAATATTGATTTGTGAGCTATTTATATATTTGTGTATACCTGTGTAATTAAGACACATCTTTAAAGAAAAAAAAAAAACAATCCACATAGCATAGTAGAAATAACAATGTGGAATCCCTAAAAACATGGGAATGAAAGGTAAATTGCCACATAAATGAATGATACCTTGTAAGTCATTAACTCTTCTGAATGTTTCATTGAAGTGTTTTAGATCGATTCACATGCAAAAATGTATTTTTCCTTTTTGTTATTTTATAGTTTCAGTTTAGAATATGAACTTGGACTCATAAAAGTGACATTTCCATTGATAAATCTTCACTAGAGCCACATTTTGTCAAACCATTTGTACATATAATCTCAGGGAGCCTATAACAATGCATCATCAAAATGAGTTAAACCACAAAACAAAAAAAAAAGAATCAGTCATTTGAATAAGATGATGTGCCTAGGTTAAAGCTTTAGGATAGTGACAATTTTAGTACCTTTTAAGTCTTCTATAACGTTAATTTGGTAAGTTCTTAGTCATAATGAATTTTTGTTAGTCAATAGGTTGACAGACTAGCTCGTTCTTATCTCAATGTATAATGGGTACCAGGGATCTAAGCATAACTAACAATTTTAGATAGTTTGCAACTGATGATGATTAAAATTCAAAATGGAATTTGCTTTCTAGTCTGTTGTCATGTTATCTACTGTCTCCTCTGTCTGTGTTTCATTACTGAGGTTGTAAGTGTGGATCATAACTTGATCTATACTCATATCCATAAGTCAAAACCACAGGAAGCTCAAGAAGAATGACCAAAATGCACATGCTCTCACTCCTTAAAAGGAGAGGGGGACAAAATATGCGTAAGAGGGGATTTGGAGGCAAAGTTTAGAGGAGAGCCTGAAGGACTGGCCATTCAGAGCCTGCCCAACAAGTGGTTCATATACATACACCCACCAAAACTAGATAAGATTGACAAAGCTAAAAAGTGCATGCTGAAAGGTACCAAAGATAGATTTCTCCTGAGAGACACATCCAGAGAACATCAAATACAGAGGTGAATTCTAGCAGCAAACCACTGACCTGAAAGTGGGAACCCCTTTGGAGGAATTAGAAGAAGGATTGAAAGAGCTGAAGGGGCTTGAAACCGCATAAGAACAACAATGCCAACCAACCACAGCTTCCAGGGAGTAAACCACTACAGAAAGACTATATATGGACTGACCCAGAGCTTCAACTGCATATGTAGCAGAGAATAGTCTTGTTGGTACACCAGTGGAAGGGGAAGCTCTTGGTCCTGCCAAGGTTTGAACCCCAGTGCAGTGGAATATCGGAGGGGCTGTAAGGCGGTTGGATGTGGTGGGGAACACACATGTGGATGAGAGGCAGGGGATGGGGGCTTATGGACAGGAACACAGAAAGGGAATTACATTTGAAATGTAAATAAATATATCAAAAATAAATTTGAAAACACACACACACACAAGAAGGAGAAGAAGGTAGATACACAGGAAGTAGATCAGTTCAGGCCTAATGAAACTTTAATTTTTATGGCACCATAGTCTGAAGGACAGTCAATTTGGCACTGCCATCTATTCCTTTTGTTCTTTTGATCTAGGTGTCATAAATCCATGGTGTATTGACAGGTATGATCACGGCCACAGAATGGTCCTTTGTGTCCTAGTGTCACTTTTATAAACCACTTGATCCAGAAATTATCAGTGGATTGGGACAAGAGGAATATGCTGGTGGAAAAAGAGGTTGATTGTGTGTCTTGCATAGTTCAAGGAATAGCCTTTATGCAGCAATGTAGGACCTGCATTGACTTGAGAAAAGAATGGTTAGGGAATTTTGTAAGCTGCACGTCTCTGAGCTGAGGAAGCAATGGGGAAGGCTTTCCAAACAAATATGGATCAAGACTAAATCCCTCCCTATATGTGGTGGCAGCAGGTAAAAAGCAAAACAAATGAAGGAGGTTTATTCACCATCTCCTGGGCTCTAATAAGAGTTTTGCTTTGTCAAGAAATCTGAGAATATTATTCACAATGAAGTTTATAATCTATGCCTAAGCAATTAGCTATTAACTGGGAGGTTTGGGCTATGAAACCCAACTCCTATAGAGAGCTCAAATAAGGAGACCAGTAATTGAGGATATTTTCAGCTACTATTTGAGCAGTTTCTGTCCATGTGGAAAATATTCTGCACATTTGGAAAATGTATCTATAAAAATTAGCAAATGCTTTAATCCTTCCCTGGAAATCTGAATTTCAGTGAAGTCATTTTCATGGAGTTCTCTGCGATGTTTGCCTTTCACTTAAATCTTTAATAGGGAAATAGCTCTCTGTTTTAGACTCACTTGTTCACAAGCCTGGCATCTGTCTGAGACTTCTCATGTTGGGATGTCCAGTCTAGGTATGGCATAACTTTGTCTGAGCAACTCATAATATTTCAAAGATCCCAGCTGAGAAGGCCAAATTGCAAATTTTTACAAATTGTTTTTTGGATAATGACCTTTCTCTCTAGTATGGTCCTTCAACCTGTGTGCTAATGCTGTCCATTTTCTACTGCAAAATCAGGTCAATATATACCATAATAGTATCAATAGACCCCCCTGATCTTAGGTCCATTTGACTAGCAGGCAGGTTAACGGCACAGTTACATCCTGCAAGGGAGTCATCTTTTTGATATTCTAGGCAGTAGAGTGTAGCAATTTATAGAAATCCAAACTTTAGGAATATGAAAATTATGGGTTTGTTTGTAATTTTATTTTTCCTAGTGGTTATAAGTTCTCTTTCTTAGTAGACTGTAATTTGGACAAAGTATGTTGTAAAACCCTCTCCTAGAGTCTGAGAGTCTCCACTATAACTTGGGCTTTATCTTCACAGCTTCCTTCTAAGTCCTTCCATGACCACCAGGAAATAATATAATCCTGAAACCCATTGCCCGAATTTGTTTACTTTCTTTAACCTTGGTGTAATCTTCCAGTCTCCGAAACTGACATTTTGCTTGCTAGCAATATCAGCCTCACGTGGTTGATACAGTGAGGCTGTTCTACTAATTTGAGGAGTAATCTGCTCTCATCTACCACAGAAAAGAGTAGTCTTAATGTGTCTTAGAACCTGAGACACTACTTGCTAGATGTTTGTTTGGAGCAGGGAATCTTATATTAGCACTTTCAGTGCCATTATTCACAATTTGATTAAATTGTAAAATGTATAATGTACAACCTTTGTTAAGGAGGGTATACTTTCTGGCAACTTCCCTATTAAAACTCTGTAAAAATGTGTGGATTTACTTAGTTGCTCATATTCTGTACTTCAGACTCAAATAGTGGTACGAGATCTACTTCAACTCCTAATATTCATACATAAATGAGAATATCAAGTCCAATATTCCTATCTTTTCACACATTAGAGATAGGGATCTAAAGCATTGAAAAATGTCATTTTAAAAAAAATATTTGAGTATGACCCATAATTTACCTTTTAACCTAATTATTTTCTTAAGTCTGCAAATACTAAGAAAAAAATTTAGAGTTAAACATTCTTTTTACAAGTACATAAAACTCAAAAGTGTCATTTGAATTTGAATGCAAATTTAAACACCATGTTTTGCCACTGGTCTGCCTGTTATAATAGTTAATAGTCCTTTTTTCAATGCTATGAATCATTGCTCTTTTATAGAAGATTCATTTCAAGAGTGACAGCAGCTTCCTGAAGTATGTAGACTAAACTCTCATACATTAAAAAAAAAGTTGAATGGGTTTCTTGCTGTGCCCGGAACTGATATGAACTGATCCAACAGCTCACTGCACTCAAGTCCCTTGGGAAAGAGAGCTGAACACCCAGAAGTTCAGACAATCCTGAGACTGCAAGGAATTCCATCATGTCTGTCCACCTTTGCCACATCCCTGGCACAAGAGGAAACTGCATAATGCCTCTGGATAAAGGAATATAGGAGCCATCAGCAGCAGGAAACTGCTGGGTCAGTCTTGTGCCGGGAACTGAACTGAGCTTGTCATGCAGCTCCCTATACCAGATCCCCTGGGGAGGAGAGCTAGACCTCAGAAGTGCAGACACTCCTGAGAACTCATTCGAGACTACTCTCTTCCCTCATTCCTAATACAAAGTAAATCTCCTAGCTCCATCTGTGGCACCTGGGCACAGGGACCAAGGAACAGTCAAAGGCAAGAGCATTCAGATATCTGCCGGCACCTAGACCTGAAAGTGAGTTGCCAGGAGCTCCTACATTACTAAGAGAGTAGAGGTAAGACCAATGTTTCTGATCTAAGTGACCTGCCTGGTGGACTCATAATACACAAAGGAAGAAGTCCTCTGGGACAGGGCACTTCTGGTTTCTAGCTATGCCCTGAACATATCTGAAAGTTTCCAACCGCTTCCTGAACCAAAATCCCATGGGAAAAAAGAGTTGAACACAGAAGTTCAAACATTCCTGAAACCTCAGAACAGTCTACCACTTCTGTTCACCTCTGCCATATCCCTGGCACAAGAGAAAACTGCATAGTTCTTCTGAATACAGGAATATAGGAGCAGTCGGCAGCAGGAACCTGATGGGTCTGGCCTGTGCCAGGAACTGAACTGAACTGGTCACATAACTCTCTGCACCCAAATCCCATGGGAATGAAAGCTGGCCCCTCAGAAGTGCAGACAATCCTGAGAACTCAGAGGGGCATACTCTTGGGCCACATTACTGACGCAAGAGAAAATTGACAAGTGCCATCTGTGACCCCTGGATACAGGGAACTAGGAGCCATCAGGGGCAGAACACTTCAGGTTTCTGACTGCTCTTAGAGCACAAAACCAGTTGCCAGAAGTGCCTACACACCTGAGAGCAGTACTCTCTGTTTCCAGAATCGGCAGAAAGAAAACAGGTCTATAAGATTGCTGATATACAGGCGTACAGGAGGGTAAAGCCACTGTCAGAGACAGCAAGACAAGATAATATTAGAGCCAACCAAATGGTGAGAGGGAGGGAATTGCAGGAAACTAAGCAACAGAAACCAAGACTATTGGCATTATTAGATCTCAGTTCTCCCACCAAAGAAAATACTGGATATCCAAACACACCGGAAAAGCAAGATTTGCATGTAAAATTACATTTTATGTTGATGGTGGAGGACTTTAAGAAGAATGTAAATAACTCACTTAAAGAAATATAGGACAATACAAGTAAACATGTAGAAGGCATTAAAGAGGAAATACAAAAATCTCTTAAAGAACTATAGAAAAATACAACCAAACAGAAGAAAGAATTGAACAAACTGTCCAATATTAAAAATGGAAATAGAAATAATAAAGATAGCACAAAGGGAGCAACTCTGGAGATAGAAAACCTAAGGAAGAGAAGAGAAGTGATAGATGCCATCATCACCAACAGAATATAAGAGACAGGAGAGAGAATCTCAGGGGCAGAAGATACCATATAAATCATTGACACAACCATCAAAGATAATGTAAAAACGCAAAAAGCTCCTAGCCCAAAATATCTAAGAAATCCAGTACACAATGAGAAGATAACATCTAAGTGTTATAGGTATACAAGAGAGTGAAGGTTCCCAACTAAAAGGACCAGTAAATATCATTAACAAAATTATAGAAGAAACTTCCGTAACCGAGGGAAAGAGATGCCCATAAACTTACAAGAAGCCTACAGAACTCCCAATAGATTGGATCAAAGAAGAAATTTCTCCTGTAACATAATAGTCAAAATACCAAATGCACAAAACAAAGAAAGAATATTAAAAGCAGTAAGGAAAAATGTCAAATAACATATAAAGGCAGACCTATCAGAATTATACCAGACTTAGTACCAGAGAATCTAAAAGCCAGAAAATACTAGTCAGAATGTCATACAGACCCTAGGAGAACATAAATGCTAACCCAGGCTACTATATCCAGCCAAATTCTCAATTATCATAGATGGAAAAAAATAAGATATTCCCTGACAAAACCTAATTTACACAATACTTTTCTTTTCTTTTTTTTTTTTTCTTTTTTTTTCGGAGCTGGGGACCGAACCCAGGGCCTTGCGCTTGGTAGGCAAGCGCTCTACCACTGAGCTAAATCCCCAACCCCTATACTTTTCTATAAATACAGCTGTACAAAGTATAATATATGGAAAACTACAATACAAGGAGGGAAAATACACCTTAGAGAAAGCAAGAAAGTAACCTCTTTGCAAAAAAAAAAAAAAAAAAAAAAAAAAAAAACAAGAAAAGAAAGACAAACAAACATAATTCCACCTCTGACAATGAAAATAACTAATCATTAATATCTCTTAACATCAATGGAATCAATCCCCCAATGAAAAGACATAGACTAACAGACTGGCTATGTAAAGAGGATCCAGCATTTTGCTGCATACAGGAATCACACCTCAGCAACAAAGACAGGTACTACCTCAGAGTAAATGGCTGGAAAACAACTTTCCTAGCAAAGGGCCCAAAGAAAGAAGTTGGAATAGTCATACAAATATCAAATGAAATTGACTTTTAACCAAAAGTGATCAAATAGGAGAAAGAAGGACACTTCATATTCATTAGTGGAAAAATCAACAAAGATGAACGAACTCTCAATACTAAATATCTATGCTCCAATGCTCCAAATGCAAGGGCACCTACATTCATAAAAAAAAAAAAAAAAAAAACTTACTAAAGCTCAAATCACACATTGTACCTCACACAATAATAGTAGGAGATTTGAACACACTACTCTCATCAATGGCCAGAAGATCATGGAAACAGAATTTAAACAGAGACATAGAGAAACTAAGAGAAGTCATGAAGCAAATGGACTTGACAGATATTTATAGAACATTCCATCCTAAAACAAAGGATATACCTTCTTCTCTGCACCTCATGGTACCTACCCCAAAATTGACCATATAATTAGTCACAAAACAGGCCTCAACAGATACCGGAAGATAGAAATAATCCCATTCATCCTATCACATCACCATGGACTAAGGCTGATCTTCAGTAACAACAAAAATAGACAGAAATACCACATATACATGGAAGTTGAACATTTCCCTTCTTTTTTTTTTTTTTTTTTTTTTTTTTTTTCGGAGCTGGGTCTGAACCCAGCGGTAAATGAAAACATTCTTTCTTGTTCAAGGAAGAAATAAAGAAAGAAATTAAAGGCTATTAGAATTTATTGAAAATGAAGGCACAACACAACCAAACTTAGAGAACACAATGAAAGCAGTGCTAAGAAGAAAAAAATCATAGGTCTGTGTGCCTCCAAAAAGAAAGAAGACTGAACATACATTAGCAGCTTGACAGCATGCCTAATAGATCTAGATAAAAAAGAAGCAAATACATAAAAAAGTAGAAGGCAGGAAATAATCAAACTCAGATCTGAAATCAACGAAGTAGAAATAAAAAGGTCTATACAAAGAATCAATAAAACCAGGGGTTGGGGATTTAGCTCAGTGGTAGAGCACTTGCCTAACAAGCTCAAGGCCCTGTGTTCAGTCCTCAGCTCCGAATAAAAAAAAAAAAGAATCAACCAAACCAGGAGCTGGTTTTGAGAAAATCAACCAGATAGATAAACCCTTAGCCAGACTAACCAGAAGGTACAGAGAGTGTATCTAAATTAACAAAATCAGAAATGAAAAGGAAGACATAACAACAGAATCTGAGGAAATTCAAAAACATTATCAGATCCTAATCCAAAAGACTATATTCAACAAAACTGCAAAATTTGGAGGAAATGGAAAATTTTCTAGACAAATACCTAGTAACAAAGTTAAATCAAGATCAGATAAAGCATCTAAAGAACTCCATAACTCCTAAAGAAATAGAATCACTTATTAAATATCTCCCCACCAAAAAGTGCCCAGGAACAGATGGGTTTTGTGCAGAATACTAGCAGATCTTCATAGAAGACCTCATACTAGTATTGTCCAAACTATTCTGTAAAATAGCAACAGACAGAGCACTATCAAATTCCTTCTATGAAGCCAAAATTCCACTTGTACCTAAACCACACAAAGATCCAACCAAGAAAGAGAACTTCAGAACAATTTTCCTTATGAATATCGACTCAAAAATAATCAATAAAATTCTCGCAAACCAAATGCAAGAACACATCAAAACAATCATCCATCAGGATAAAGTAGGCTTTATCCCAGGGATGCAGGGATGGTTCAATATATGGAAATCCATCATCAACATATTCCAGTATAAAAACAAACTCAAATGAAAAAAAAAACCCACATGATTATTTCATTAGATGTTGAGAAAGCATTTGACAAATTTCAACCCCCCTTCATGATGAAAGTCCTGGAACGATCAGGAATACAAGGCCCATACCTAAACATAGTAGAAGCAATATACAACAAACCAGTAGCTAACATTAAACTAAATGGAGAGAAACTTGAAGCAATCCCACTAAAATCAAGGACTATACAAGGCTACCCACATTCTCCCTACTTATTCAATAAAGTAATCTGAGTCCTATTCAGAGCAATGAGACAAGGAAAGGAGGTCAAAGGGATAAAATTAGGAAAGGAACAAGTCAAAATATCATTATTTGCAGATGATATGATAGTATATTTAAGTTACCCCGAAAGTTCCACCAATGAACTACTATGCCTGATGAACAACCTCAGCAAATTGGCTGGGTATAAAATCAACTTAAACAAATCAGCAGCCTTCCTCTACGCAAAGGATCAACAGGCTGAGAGAGAGATTAGGGAAAGGACACCCTTCACAATAGTCCTAATTGATATAAAATAACTTGGAATGACTTTGTCCAAGAAAGTGAAAGATAAAAAGTACTTCAAGTCTCTGAAAAAAGATAGTGAAGAATATCTCAGATGATGAACAGAACTTCCATGCTCATGTATTGACAGGGTGAATATATTAAAAATGGCCATTTTCCCAAAAGCAATCAACCAATTCATTGCAATCCCACCAATTTATCAACTCAATTCTTCATAGAGTTAGAAAGAACAATTTACAAATTCATTTGGAATAACAAAAAACCTTGAATAGTGAAAACTCTACTCCATAATAAAAGAACTTCTGGGATAATATCATCCCTGCCCTTCATTAATATTGTAGAGCAACAGTGATGAAACTTGTATAGTATTGGCACAGAGACAGTCAAGTAGATCAGTGAAAAAGAATTGAAGACCCAGAAATGAACCCACATACCTATTGTCACTTGATTTTTGACAAAGGAGCTAAAACCATTCAGTGGAAAAAAACAGCATTTTCAACAAATGTTGATGGTTCAACTGGAGATCATCATGTAGAAGAATGCAAATCAATAAAATTTAATTGCCTGTTACAAAGCTTCATTCCAAGTTGATCAAGGACCTCCACATCAAACCATATACACTCAAACTAATAGAAAAAGTGGGGAAGAGCCTGGAACACATGGGCACTGGGGGAAATTTCCTGAATAGAATACAAATGTCTTATGCTATGAGATCAAGAATGGACAAATGGAACCTCATAAACTGCAAAGCTTCTCTAGGGCAAAGGACACTCTCATTTGGACAAAACAGCAAACAACAGATTGGGAAAATATCCTTAACAATCCTACATCTCATAGAGGGCTAATATTCAACATATACAAAGAACTCAAGAAATTCAGACTCCCAAGAGTCAAATAACCCGAATAAAAATTGGGGTATAGAGCTAAAGAAGGAATCTCAGCTGAGGACTGCAGAATGGGTAATTGTACCTAAAGAAATGCTCAACATTCTTGGTCATCAGGGAAATGCAAATCAAAATAACACTGAGATTCCACCTCATATTAGTCAGAATGGCTAAAATAAAATTAAAAAATCAGATGACAACAGATGCTGGCAAGGATGTGGAGAAAAAGGAATAGTCCTCCATTTTTGTTGGTATTGCAAACCTGTATATCTACTCTGGAAATCAGTCTGGAGGTTCCTCTGAAAATTACACATTGCAGTACATGAGAACCCAGCTATACCTCTCCTGGGCACATAGTCAAAAGTTGCTCCAACATACAACAAAGACACATGTTCTACTATGTTCATAGCAGCCTTATTTATGTTAGCCAGGAGCTAGAAAGAACACAGATGCCCTTCAACAAAGGAATGGATTTAGAAAGTGGTATACATCTGCAAAATGGAGTACAACTCACCTGTCAAAAACAATGACTTCATGAAATTCATAGGCAAATAGATTGAACTAGAAAATATCATCCTGAGTGAGGTAACCCAATCACAGTAAAACAAACATGGTGTGTACTCACTGATAAGTGGATATTAGCCCAAAAGCTTGAATTAATCAATATGCAATCTATAGACCTCATGAAGCTCAAGAAGAAGGATGACCCAAATGTGGTTGTTTCACTCTTTCTTAAAAGAGGGAACAAAAACATCCATAGAAGTTGATCTGGAGGCAAAGTTCAGAATAGAGTCTAAAGTAACAGCCATTCAGAGCCTGCCCCACATGTGGCCCATGTATATACAGCCACCAAGACTAAATAATATTGATGAAGCTAAAGAAGTGCATGTTGACAAGGACTGGATATAGATCTTTCCTGAGAGATGGACTCAGAGCATGTCAAATACAGAGACGAATGCTAGCAGCAAACCATTGAACCGAGAACAGATTAGAAGAATCAGAGAAAGGATTTAAAGACCTGAAGGGGCTTTCAGCCACATAATAACAACAAAGCCAACCAACCAGAGGTTCCAGAGACTAAACCACTGCCTAAAGACTATACATGGACTGACTCATGGCTCCAACTGCATATTTAACAGAGGAAGGCATTGTTGGGTAACAATGGAAGGAGAATCCCTTAGTGTTGCCCAGTTTGGACCCCAAGTACAGGGGAATATCGGGGGAGGGGCTGATGGGGAAGGTGGAAGGGGAGGGAAACACCCTCAAAGAAGAAGAGGAAGGGGGTACGATTCGGATCTTATATCCGAGAATCAGGAAAAGTGAATAACTTTTGAAATGTAAATAAAAAAATTTTAAAAAAAATGCTAAGGAAAGGTGAAAAACATGTACGCTCTTCCAAAGGTGGGCACTGAATAGATAGCTTTGTTAATCATGTAGTGAAGTATCAAAGAACTTATAATTCATTGACAAATGACACACACATGTACCGTTTTCGAGATGCAAAATGTGACAAAATAAGTTCATGTTGAACATTTTTGAAATTCACAAGACAAGCTTTACAACATATAAAACTAATAGTATAAAAATTGAGATCGGTGTATTATGTTGATCTCAATACAGTTCTTCACATGGTAAGTTTAGAAATCTGATAGCAGCCTGACCTAGGCATCAGATATCTTAGTGAACAGTTAAATGGAATGATTTTGTTACGTGTTTAGAAATTCTGTGGTATTAAAGGAAATTGGAACTTCCTTTAATGAATCCAAATAATTTGTGTGTCTGTGTGCTTAAGAAAATTAATTCAATAAATGGTCTGAACCTAGGCCATTTTGTACATATGTAGCAGAAATAAAAAGAAAAAGGTGGATATTGTGTTCCAATGCCACCTATACCCCTATTATAACACTTAATTGTCTTTTCTGCAATGCTTAGGAATTTAATTTTGTATACATGGCTTGTTAAAAATTATGATTGTCATTCTGCTTTTAGAGTCTCTTATAGCTTAACATAGCATTCTGAAGAGGACAGTGGAATAGAAAGTGGAGACATAGAGATTGATTGGAGGGAGGAGGAAAGATAGGAGAGGAGGATAACATCTGTAATGTAAATACATAAAATATCCATTTAAAAATTTAAAAAAATGTTTAAGATGTTAAAGCCATATAGGATATTGTCCTGAGCTTACTGCAGGTGCCAGACACATACTTGAGTTGAGGGAGATTATCGCTTTGCTCTCTGCAGTGTTTCATTATCTCCATCATGATGCCAACACTTTCAGGTGACTGAGATGACATTTTTTTCTGGTCCTCTAGCCTGTGTTTATTCCTGAATTTTAATTAGGCCCATTTTTTACAAGTTCTTTGGAAATAATCACCTATGTAAATTCCCTACAGGAATTTTGTATAATTAGGAGCTGTGTTCTCAGAGCCTTTTTACTCAGGAGGATATCCACATTTAAGACAAAAGAGAACAAGATAGTAAATTTTGAAAGACATGACTTTTGGTCTTAGTCAATATAGAGTGAACATATGTAAGTCTTTGATTTGGAAGGCTTCATTCTCATATTTTCAAATCAATTTTCATTTTGAATGATGAACAATGCCTTGGTAAGTGTTCTGTGATCATGAATGTTACCCTGACCTTCCAGTCTTATTTATAGTAGAATATCCCAATAATTCCTTGCTTTAGTCAGCTTGAAAGATTTAGGAAGGAAAAGAAATTCCAATTACATGTACTGAATGTTTTACAATAATGCTCACCTTTCAGCTGAGAAAAGTTCAGTAATTTCATTAAGAAAATGTGTAACTAAGCATCCATTACTTTAAGAGAAAAACAATCACAAAAATATCTTGCTCTTTTATAGAAAATTCATTTCAAGTGTGACATCAACTTTCCAAAGTCCACCAATTAAACTCTAATACACTAAACAAAAAAGTTGATTATTGTGTTTCAATGCTACATAATACATTCTACTTCGAACATCTTATTAAGTGTTTAATATTTAAAATATGTGCACAGCTCTAAGTAAACAAATTTGAGATAAATACATAAGGATTAAAACGTATATAATATAATATATTGCTATTATATTTTATATTTATACTATTTTTATCTAATTTTAAAGCAATGGTAATATTTTGTGTATATATTACACAACAGTTTTGATCTACTTTTTAATTGATGTTACATAGCAATCAGTATATAGGCAAATGTATTCATAAATATATGTGTATGGATAATTTCCCTGAATAAATGTGTACACACCACCTGCGTAAAGTATTCTTAGAGAAGGGTAGAAGAGAGTGTTGGATCTACTAGAGCTGGAGTTATTGACAGTTTTAAACTACTGTGATGGTGTTAGAATCTGAATTCAGTTCTATATAACTCATGAACTACCTATTTCTTCTACCAGTATTTGTAAAGAATTTTCTCTGAATTTTGAAGACTTTTCTTGGTGTGTTTGATATTTTTATTATAAATATATTAATATACTGACATATGCAGTTCATTGTTTAAAGAGATAAATTATGATTAATGTATCAAGGATATGGAATAATTCTAAAAAAAACGCTTACCTGATAAAGAGAATATTCATTCTTGTTAAACTTGACTTCGTAAATTCCATTTCAACTACACATGCTTTCCACAAAAAACCAAGACTAAAATCCTTTAGTGGTTTAAAATCAAACAACGAAACTTAAGGCAGATTCATAAAACTATTTATAAACATTACACATATTTACTAACCATCACCATTAATTGGTCAAAATTAAAAATGAGTTAAATCCTGTGTTCATATCTCACAGAATTTTTAAATTTATAATTAGAAATTGAAATTTTTTCTGGTTATTAAATTGTGTGTTTTTCGTTATACGAAATGTCAGTATATTATATGCCTCCCAGAGGATGCATTCTTTCCCCTGGGTTTATAAAGAGTTTGACATGTTTACTCAAAAAGAGATATGTGTCCCATGTAATCAGTGTTTCTTTATCATTTTGACTCAATACTCTCAAATATTTTTTAAGTATTTTAATTGTTTGAATAAAGAAACGTTACTAAATGAATGTGTATTTGTACACCAGTCTTAAAAATGTGCAAATATGAATAATCAGCTTTGGGATATACATTCAATACCTCAGAATGCAATACATTTATTTTCATATTTGGCAGGAAGTAAAATAATACTAGCTTAATTTTAAACTGAATACTTAATTTTGAAAACCATAGGCCTATGGTATTTAAATTATATTAATCCTTACTAGTTTTTAAAGGACTTAGTAGAAGTTTTAAATTCATTGTCTTGTACCAAATATTCATTCCTGAAAACAAATACCTAGAGTCATACAGAATGAATAAGATTATTTAGGAAAATTTTATATACATAAATATTTAAGCATACAATAACAACTAGAAAAAAGAGGTCATTGATATAAATAAGAGCAAGGAGGCACTTATGAGAGGATTTGGACGGAGAAAAGGTAAGAGAGAATGTAATTATAATCTTAAAACAAAAATGAAAATAAGCAAACAATAACGACAAACTGCACAGCAGCCCAATAAAGTAATGCAAATGCCTGAATTTTACATATTTTTCCTTGAAATTGTTTAAAAGAATCCCTAATAATGTGTTCAGACAAATGATGAAATAGAAGTTTCAATTCTACTCTGTATAAAAACTAGATTTGGTAGGTAAACTGTGGGTCAGTGGTGATGGGAACAGGAGCAATCAGGTAGGGGTGCAGAGAGACGACTAGAGACAGAACTAGGAGAGACGATTGGAAAGAGGACGCTTGGAGGAAAGACGTAGATACCTAGTGCAATGGAAACTCCTATGAATTTACAAGGTTGATTCAAGCTTAAGACACCTAGTAATGTGGAATACAGAACCTGAACCAGCCATCTGCAAGGTTTCCAGTGGAGGGGTTGGGACACCAATTCAGATATAAAACCTTGAGCTACAATTTGTCCTACTTGCTGAACTTGTAGGATTGACAAAGTTTAGGGAAAATTTATTTAACAATACAAATATTTCATTTTATATATGACTGAAAATTTAGCATATGAATTGTATTTAATATCACAAAATGTTTTCTGCACATACTGAGGTTGAAAATTGATTTTCATCTTTCCATCGATAATTTTATGAATATTTTTACCTACTTATGTTAAAACTTTCTCCAATGCAAAAATAAATTATATATGACCAAGAAGTTTAACACATTTAATGCACTAACATAGAAGATCTACAAATATTTGTTCAGTAATGTAAATTTCTTCAACCTGCATTTATTTCATCGTGGTCACTTTTACTTACTGTGATAACTAGGTCTTGATAACTTTAATAAAAATACCCTATCAATGTTTATCATTTTGAAAATAAAATTTCCTTCAATTTTATGGAATTTGTCCATGAAACCATCTGATCCTGAAATACTTCATTCTGGATGACAATAAAATTATTAACTAAAGTTCTTATTTTTCCCTCATGTGCACTGATTTATTACTATTTGAAAGCTTAAAGTCTACATAATTGCATATCCCTCAAAATTAATTAATATGACTACTGAACTTGTTGGCATTCAGGTATTAATTGAAATTAGTTCCTTCCATTTCCGTGGCCTCACTTTTGTTCATTCTTCTAATTAATTTTTAAATTATACCATTACTCCTTTTCTTTTTGTCACTTTTGCTATTTCTATGTTCTCTTCCTCCACCTCATTGCAAATTATTGTACTACCAAAATGATTGCCTCTTTGTCTTTGACAATTCTTTTACATGTATACATATGCACATCATTATATAAATACAACTTGAAGAGGCCGTGTATTTTCTTTATTTCTTTGTTTCTGTGCATCTGGTCTCAGGACTTACCTCTTTATCCAGGAAAATAAATGACGGGGTTCATCTTTCAGAATAACTAACTGTCCAGCTCTCAATAGTCATTATTTGCTGTGTCATCATTTTAATATCACTTGTTATAATTTTATTCCTATACCATATATTTTCAATTATTTTATATTAGTTTATGGTTTTACAATATTTTTCTAAACTCCATCTTGTGTTTCTTCCTTAATAGTCTTTCAAATCTTACTAATTTGGGGTTTAAAATGTGAGTTTGAGTTTTGTTTCTTGATATAAAAAGTTTTAGCCAAAGTATTTATTATTTTCATTCGAATATTATTTAATCAGGAATATTAATCTTCATGAAGTTATTTTGGAATTTAATAATTGTCATACTGTACCCCTTTGACTTGACATATATTTTATAGAGATTATCCTTTTATTGGTTATTTAATTCATTTATATTCCAAATGATTTCCCCCTTCCCAGTTTCCCCTCCAGATACCCCTATCTCCTTTCCCTCATGTTTTTGAGGAAAGGCACACCCCACCCACCTACGCACTCATTCAAGCTGCACTGCCCTAGCAAACTCCTATGCAGGGGCACTAAGCCTCTACAGGACCAAGGGCCTCCCATCGTATTGATTCCAGATAAGGCAATTCTCTGCTACATATGCAGCTGGAGGCATGGATCCCTCTGTTTATTCTCTTTGGTTGGTGGTTTAGTCCCTGGGAGTTCTGAGGGGTCAGTTTAGTTGATATAGTTCTTCTTTCTATGGAGTTGCAATCCCCTTCATCTCTTCAGTCCTTTATTTAACTCTTCCATTGGGGTCCCTTTGTTCAATCCAATGGTTAGCTGCAAGCATCCTCATCTGTATCAGCAGGGGTCTGGCAGAGCCTATCAGCGGACATCCACATCTGGCTCCTGTCAGCAAGCACTTCTTGACATCAGCACTAGTGACTGGGTTTGGTGTGTGCAATGAGATGGATCACTAAGTGGGGCAGTCTCTCCATGGCCTTGTGCTCAGTTTCTGCTCCACTCTTTGTCCCTGCATTACTTTTTGACAGGAAACATTCTGAATTAATATTTTTGAGAGGGTGGGTTGATATATCCTTTTAAGTTTTCTTTGATTTCTTCAATATATTTTATAGATATAATTTGTAGGTTAATCTTGATCTTTTTCCTTCTTTATCATTTATTTATAGTTTTGAGGTTGAAAAAAAGGAATTTGGGGTTTTTGTCCTTATTAAGGAGAAGACTTCTTTATTAATTTTTCTTATTAAGACTTATATGTAATGTACATGTTGCTTGATTCTATACATTACTCTTCAGGACCATCAGTGCTTCTGTGAATTTTGGACTTTGCCTCCTATTGATGCTGGACAATGCCATCCTCTGCTACAAATGTGGTTGGAGTCATGGGTCCCTCCATGTGTACTCATTGGTTGTTGTTTTAGTCTCTGTGAGCCCTGGTGGACTTTGGTTGATTGATATTGCTGTTCCTCCTATGGGGTTGCAAACCCCTTCAGCTCCTTCAGTCTTTTCTCTACGTCCTTCACTGGGGTCCCCTTGTTCTGTCCCCTTGACTGGCTCCAGTCCGCAAGCACTTCTTGGCATCAGCAATAGTGACAGGGTTTGGTGGCTGCATATGGGATGGATCCCCAGGTGTGGCATCTGTGGATGAACTTTTCTTCCATCCCTGCTCCACTCTTTGTTTTTGTATTTCCTCCCATAGTATTTGGTTCTCACATTTAAGAAGGAATGGACCATTCAAATTTGGGTGTTCCTTCTTCTAGGGCTTCTTTCATATGTTCTGTGAATTTTTTCTTAGGTATTCCAAGCTTTTAGGCTAATATCCCCTTATAAATTTTTATTAAAATTGATTTTCAATCTGAGCGATTGTTCATATTGAAGGCTGATATTAATGCATTTCTTATTTTTTTCAAATCTGTCAGTTTACTTTTATATTGAGATATTCTGATGATGACAGCATAGATAATTGTAATTATAATTGGTTTCTTGCACTGCTTTTTTTATTTGATTAGCAGTCTTTGACTTGAGTTATAACATTTTAATATAAGTTCTGCTGTCTTGGAGAAACTGTGAGAGATGTGCAAAAGAGAAAAATCTGTGAAACTACTAGAGCTTCTATTGAACATATACTTCAGCTGCAGTTGAACTGTTTCTTTGTAGATGTGAGGTCATAAAATCTTGAAAAGACCTCATGCAATACTACTTTGTGCATTCTTTCTGCTTACAATATTGACTAACTTCAACATTTATGTTTATCTTTGAATAATATAAATAACAATAATGTTTTAAATATCTACATAGATATTGACAATGTACAATATGCACATAGGAAATAACTTGTAAAATTCTAGGGGCTCAATCACTGGTGGCATTTATCCTTTATTTCCCCAAACACACAGAGACCCACACAAAAATGGTGTATATTTTTTTTCTGATATGGCTATTATTGAGCTTTATATGTGACCAACCTTACTTTTCTGGATGTTGTTTCTTTATTTGATTACCAACTACTTTTTTATCTTGAAAATTCAGCCAGAAATTTGTTAGGTTTCACACATTAATTTTGGTTTAGATTTAATTTGTAGCTCACTTTACTCTGATTCTGTGCCCATAAAGAATATCTTTAAACTATAGTACAGATATAATGAACTATTCAGTTTATTCCATATCAATATGTTGGAAAAATATTGTTTTTCCTCTGTATTTTGATATAACAGTTTAATGCCATCTTTGTAATTAAATAAATTTTGCAAATAAGAATTATAAGTAGGTAATGTTCACTAGCTAATGTCATTAGGTAATGTTTTCTTTAACTATTCTGCTGTTAATGAAGCTGCCAAAATAAGACATTTGAAACATCTGACTCAAGAAAGAATAAAAACTAACTGTGGCTACCTTCACTTACCATCACGCTGTTACTGGCTTTATGTCTAATAGTTCATTTGTTCAACTCCTCTTAGGCTGTTTTGTTTCAAATTAATTATTGTTTTCTATTTAGGTAGTATCTTCAGTAGTTTTCATGAGGATTTGAGAAAATTTGTTATATTATCTGATTAAATCCTGATAGTGCTTACCTTTAATTTCCCACTCAATTCTGCATACTAACACCCATTTATTGACTATACATTTTAGAACTGAAATTTGAATGTATAAATTTTTGCATTATTCAGGGAATTTGAAAGTATATTGATCACTATTGGGAGAATATGGTCTGAGATTCCATAGTGTACATTAACATCAGTCAAGCTTAGACACCAACTCCAAAGGACAGAAAAGGTGTCACGCACTGCAGTATACTGAGTGTTAGGTATAAATTACCTTTGCTCAAGGCCCCAACTAGCCAAAATATATTCCAGTGTAGCTGTGGACATATATGTATAAATATTGTTTATAAATCAGAGTGAGTTTTAAGGATTTGAGATTATGATATCTAAGGTATTGGTGACTTTCAGAAAAAAGTGTTGATTCTCCAAGAAGAGAAAAGGGTGCCTCAAGAATGTTAGGTAAAACTGGGTCTGAGTTTCTAGGCAAATGATCTGTTTTGAAGGTTTCAGGTATTCCAAAAAGTGAGTGAGATATTTTTTCAACTCCACCTTCTTCTATGTTCATCTCTCTCTCTTTCTCAACCATTACCATTATGTCCATGTCTCTCATTGTCACTCCCCTTCTTACTCATCACTTATTACATATAAACATATAAGTGTATATATAAAAATAAGCATAGATCAGGACTGCATATCATATGCAAATACATATTGATGATAAATATTTACGCAAAATTTTAAAAATACTTTCCACATGCTAAGTTTCTTTGGGTGTTTGTAGTTGATGCAAATACTTTATCTGGAAGAGGAAAATGTCACATATTAATCAACTAAAATTTATTAAATTAATGGATTTAAGAGAGTTATTATGGAAACTAATTATAAATGCTTATCATCATAACATACAATTACACAGACAGGTACAACTATGTGTATTATCAAATAAGCATGTTTAAAATGTGTATGTAAGACAAGGAAACATGATTTATATTTCACATATAAAGGGCAATTTTAGAAAACAGTTTTGAAATGTAAAAGCCAGATTCAACCATCAGTTATAAAGGAACAGAGGGGGAGGGGGAGGGGGAGGGGGAGGGAGAAGGGGGCAAGGGAGGAAAGAAAGCACACTTTTGCCAGTTTTGTTTCTGGTACTTCCCCAAGCTTGTACATGCCCTAGATGCTTGTTTGATGAGCATATTAGGCAATATAAGGTCCCATTAATTATTATTTAAAACATATTGTTTTAAGTAACATTGTGAAATAATAAAAAAACTTCTGCTAATTAAAAAAAAAAGAAAACAGTTTTGAGGTATATGCTAGTGATCTATTGATTAAATTATTCTCTGTCCTTTTTTCCAGAAAACTTGCACTTTGAAATGATGGCTAATTCCACCTTAGTGACCGAGTTCCTCCTGGAGGTTTTTTCTGAGACTTGGGAGCTCAGAATCCTACTCAGTGTCCTGTTCCTGCTGGTGTACCTGGGCAGCCTGTTAGGGAACCTTACTATTATCATTGCTATTACACTTGACCAGACCCTGAATACTCCCATGTACTTCTTCCTCAGGAATCTGTCTATTTTAGACATGTGTTATATTTCCATCACTGTCCCCAGTACCTGTGTTAACTCTCTCATTGACCACAGAAATATTTCTCTGGGAGGGTGTGCAGCACAGATCTTTTTCTTCTTATTTTGTGCATGTGTGGAGACTCTGTTTCTTGCCATCATGGCCCAGGACCGCTATGTGGCCATCTGCAAGCCTCTCCTCTATCCTGTGATCATGAACCACCAGTTCTGTATTCAAATGACACTGGCTTCCCTACTTAGCTCTCTTGTCCTTGCAAGTGTGCATACTTTCAAAACATTCCAGTTGTCCTTCTGTCACTCTAATGTAGTCCCTCAGTTCTTTTGTGATATGCCTGCTTTGCTGAGGCTTTCTTGCTCTGACACCTTCAACAACAAACTCTTAATACTTCTGACTGACATTGGACTCAGTGGTAGCTGCTTTGTGTTTATTGCCATATCATATATCCGCATATTATCTACTGTGTTGAAGATTCCCATCAAAGGAGAAAGAGGGAAAGCCTTTTCAACCTGTGTTCCTCACATTGTTGTGGTGTCTGTCTTTCTTATTTCTGCTGCCTATATGTATCTAAGACCTCCAGTAGTAACCTTTGAAGTAGTTCAGGAGATGACTATTTCTGTATTTTATGCCATGATTCCACCATTCTTAAACCCTATAATCTATAGTCTTAGAAACAAACAGATAAAGGAAGCTGTAAGGAAAGTTACATCACAGGTTTTTTTCATATTTGAATATAAAAGGAACACATATTTGTCATGGTACTCTAGAGGAAAAGAACTGATAAAATAACTGAAAATTATATACAAATACACAAGCACACAGAAGTGTACACAGATAAATACATATACCACAACATTTTCTTCCCTTTATTGAATATATTTTTCACATATTTCCTGATTATAGTTACCCCTCTCTACTTCTTGTTTCACCTTCATTTTCCCTTTCATCCAGATCCATCTCCTTCTTGTCTCTCATTCTAACAAACAGTCTTCTAATGGTTAATAAAATGAAATCAAATAAAGTGTAAGACAAAACAAATACTAGTACATCAGTATAATACAAAAAAACAAAAGAAAAAGACACAAAGAGAAGGCACACACATTAAAAACAAAACAAAACAAAACAAAAACCCTAAACCTAAACAAAAATAACAAAAACCAGATATAGATGCTGTGGTAGTTTGAGTGAAAATGGAGCCTCTAGCCTACTTTAGGGCATAATGCTTTGTTGGAGTAGCTGTTACTTTAATGGAGGAGTCATAAACTTTGGGATGAGATTTGAGATCTGAGAAGCTGAAGCCTGGACATTGTGTCATTGCCACTTCCTGCTGCCCATGGGTCCAGATGTAGAACCCTCAGCTACATTTCCAGGATTATGTCTGCCGGCATAACACCTTGCTTTTCACCATAAGGATAATGCACTAACCCTCTGAATTGTAATTCAACATAATTAAGTTGTCATAGTGTTTCTTCACAGCAATAAAACCATAACTAAGACATTGATTCTTTTTGTTGCTTCATTTGTTTCTACTTTATGTTAATCCCAAGGTGATTTTTTTTGCCACTTACTCATTTTAGGTGTGATTTTTTTTGTATTGCTTTTTAAACTTTCTGATATGCCTTTAATACCTATTACTAGTATGAGATCTCTCCAGTTTTGTTTTGATTTGTTTTATATGCATTTAGTAGTATGTCATTGCCTCCTTAAATGAGGAGGATAATAAAAATCAAAACAAATAAATGAAAAACTTGGAGTTTCTTTATTTTGGTCCTTATTCATGGATGAAACATAGATATTTTACCGTGTTCAAGAAGAACAAGACGGAACTGTTGAAAATTTCAAAAATGAGGGAATTCTGTAAACACAAAATTCATATTTTAAAAAACTTTATTAATGCAGACTGGTACAACCATTCTGGAAATCACTCTGGAGGTTCCTCAGAAAACTGGACATTGAACTGCCTGAGGATCCAGCTATACCTCTCTTGGGCATATACCCACAAGATGCCCCAACATATAAAAGAGACACGTGCTCCACTATGTTCATAGCAGCCTTATTTATAATAGCCAGAAGCTGGAAAGAACCCAGATGCCCTTCAACAGAGGAATGGATGCAGAAAATGTGGTACATCTACACAATGGATACTACTCATTTATCAAAAACAATGACTTTATGAAATTTATAGGCAAAAGGATGGAACTGCAAAATATGATGCTGAGTGAGGTAACCTAATCACAGAAAAACACACATGGTATGGACTCATTGATAAGTGGATATTAGCCCCAATGCTCGAATTACCCTAGATGCACAGAACACATGAAACTCAAGGAGGACCAAAACACGAATGCTTTACTCCTTCTTTAAAAGGGGAACAAGAATACCCTTGGGAGGGAATAGGGAGGCAGTTTGGTTCAGAGACAGAAGGAACACCCATTCAGAGCCTGCCCCACATGTGGCCCATACATATACAGCCACCAAACTAGATAAGATGGATGAAGCAAAGACGTGCAGGCTGACAGGAACCGGATAGAGATCTCTCCTGAGAGACACAGCCAGAATACAGCAAATACATAGGCGAATGCCATCATTAAACCGCTGAACTGAGAACGGCACCCCCATTGAAGGAATTAGAAAAAGGACTGAAAGAGCTTGAAGGGGCTTGAGACCCCATATGAACAACAATTCCAAGCAACCAGAGCTTCCAGGGACTAAGTCACTGCCCAAAGACTATACATGGACTGACCCTGGGCTCCAACTGCATAGGTAACAATTAATAGCCTAGTAAGAGCACCAGTGGAAGGGGAAGCCCTTGGTCCTGCCAAGACTGAACCCCCAGTGAACGTGATTGTTGGGGGGAAGGTGGTAATTGGGGGAGGATGGGGAGGGGAACACCCATATAGAAGGGGAGGTGGAGGGGTTAGGGGGATGTTGGCCTGGAAACCATGTAAATGTAAATAAGAAATACCCAAGTTAATAAAGATGAAAAAAACAAAAGATGAAAAAAAATGTAAAAATACAACCATATGTATTTTGTTTTAAAGAAAAAAGAAGTGATAGACAAAAAATTAAAGACAGTGATTATCCTTAACAGAGAAGACACAATTGTTCAGAAGTGTATGCATTCCTTTCCTGATACCATTACTAAGATAACAAATGTTAGCTTTTAGTTGAATATGTTTTGCACAGGTTTCATATATCTAATGTTTAAGTATAAATACTTACACTTGGTAGTGCAGAATGATTAGGCTTATTAACAGGGTTAATAGATCATAACTGATCAATTAGTGTGCCTGAAATGATGCAAGCCTTAGTGGCCAGGGCAGCTTCTAGGCTTCTGGGTAGAGGAGCCTTGTGGATTTTCACAGTTGTGTTCCGTAATATAGTCATACTTGTTTATATGGAAATGACAGAGTTTTAGACTGAAAGTGCTATATTAAATTTCTGATAATTATCTAATAATATCAGTAAATTGTTCACTATATGGGACTATTTACCATTGTTTCTCATTCTAATTTTATTATTTAATCAAACTTAATTTTAGAATTACTTAATTTTAGGATTATATTACACAGTTATAAAATTAAAATTATCCACCTTTCTATCCAAAATGGTACATACAAATATATATATATATATATATATATATATATAATCATAAAAACACACATATATCCTCCCAATAATGTCGTACCAGCTAAATATGGATAAAGTACCCTTAGGCTACTTTTATCAGAATCCTTGCTGCAGCTTGCACTGTGATGGCTACAGTAGTAATCTATCTCTTCACTTTGCTCTAAGACTTAGAAGGTTCTACTTTGCTATTGATTACAAAAAGAAAATGATAGATTCATGGAAATAGCTCTTCCATATAATAGTTGTGGCTGCTTGCAGCATAGATATTGCACCTGTTGACAAAAAAAGATTTCTGTCCATAATTTGCAAAAATAATATACAAGACAATGAAGGCACTGAATTCAAACTGCATATTCCTGTGTGTATGGCTAGAATAAGGCATGTGTTACGTGAATTTAAAATTCAATAATCTCTAGATATATTAAAACAAAATTTTTACTTTTAATGAATGATTAAAAGTGATTCAGAGCTATGACAAGTAACAGTAAGGATAGCTAATATGAAATGCACTTAGGATTTAAAAAGGTAACTTACAGGTTTTAGAGTTACTGAAAATAAACTCTATAATTTTGATATTAGTTTCCTCAGAGAAGGAAATTGGTTTGAGAGGAAAAGTGGAACATTAATCACTTTTAATGACATTTGTAGTAAGTGATGTTATTTACATCATACTCCCTGATGAGACATAATTCTCTGTGATAATGGAATCATGTTTGTGGACTGTGTACTATATACTACTGTCATTTTTTTTTAAACTTTTGTTATTTTTTTAATTTTACTTACTTTATGTCCTGCTCACTCGCCCCTCCCCAGTCACCCTTCCTACAATCATGCTCCCATTCCTCCTCCCCTTTTCATCTGATTGGGTACTCCCACACACATACACACATGTCCACTCACCCTGGCATAACAAGTCTCTGCAGAAGTAGGCTCTTCTCCCACTGAGACCAGGCATGGTAGCACAGTTAGAACATATCCCACTGACAGGCAACAGCATTTGGGATAGCTCCTATTCCAATAGTTCTGGACCCATAAGAACACCAAACTGCACTTGTGTTAAATATGTGCAGGGAAGCGAGGTCCAGCCTGTGTATATTCTTTGGTTGGTAGTTTGGACTCTGAAAGTCCCAAGGTTGCAGGACATTTGGCCTCGTTGGTGTTCCTGTTAAGTTCCTTAGGTCCCACAATCATTCCTCTTGTTCTTCCATGAGGGTTCCCAAGTTTCATTCACTATTTGACTATGTCAGCTGCTAAGTTGATCCTCTCAGAGGACAGTCATGCTAGACACCTGTCTATAAGCATAACAGAGTATCATTAGTAATGTCATAGATTGGTGTTACCCATGGAATAGATCTCAAGTTGGGCCAGTTATTAGTTGGCCATTCCCACAGTGTCAGCTCAATCCCTCTCTATCTATATTTCTTGTAGAAAGGATAAATTTGGGTGGAAAGATTTATGGGTAGGTTTGTGGCCCTATCACTCCGCTGGTGTTCCTGCTCAGAATAGCAGGTAGCCTGTTCTATATCTCTAATGCTATCAGAAGCAGCCAAGAACACCCCCATTGATTCTTGGGCTCTTGCTTGATCCTAGGTCTCTGTATCTTCCTGGAAAGGTTGCTTATCTCCCAAGCCCCATAAGTTCCAGATTTTTTCTCATTCTCATGACCATCTGGCAATTTCTCCTGTCATGCCCAACACTTGATCCTGAACCAGCCTGTCTCCATTTCCATCCCCTTTCTCTATCCCATCTAGTCTATTCCCTCCTTCTGCCGCTTATAACTATTTTATTCCTCCTTTTAAAGTGACATTCGAGCATTCTCCCCCGTGCCTTCTTTCTTATTTAGCTTATTTGGGACTGTCGAGTAGAATGTGTTAATCCTGTATTTTATAGCTAATATTCAACAAGTGAATATGTTGCATGAACATCCTTTTAGTACTGGTTCACCTAATTCAGGATGAAATTCTGAAGTTTACTCCATTTGCTAGCAAAGTTCATGATGTCTTCGTTTCTAATAGATGAATAGCATTCCATTGTGTAGATGTACTATATCTTTTTTTCCATTATTCAACTGAGGGTCATCTAGGTTGTTTCCCAATTCTGTTTATTATAAATAGCTCTTCTATGAACATAGTTGAGCAAAGAACTTTGTGAGGTGAAGGAATACCTTTTAGTTATATGACCAGGATATTGGTAGCGGTTTAGGTAGGAACTATTCCCAGGTTTCTGAGAAATGGTCAACTTGACTTCCATAGCAGTTTGCACTCCTACCATTAATGGAGGAGTATTCACCTTGCCCCATATCCTAGCATATAATATCACTTGAGCTTTTGAACTTACAAATTCTGACAGGTGTAAGTTGGAATCTCAGAGTTGTTTTGATATGCATTTCACTGGTAAGTAAGGACTTTCAGTATTCCTTTAAGTGTTTCTCATCCATTTGAAATTTCTATGTTGAAAATTCTCTTTTTTGCTCTGTGCCACACATTTTTTAATTGGGTTATTTGGGCTGTTGGTATCTACCTTATTAAATTCTTTGTAGATTTTAGAAATTAGCTCTCTGTCAGATGGATGATCAGTGAAGAACATTTTCAAATCTATAGGCTATTGTTTTTTCCTATCGATAGTGTCCATTGACTTATATAAGATTTGTACTTTCAATTGGTCCCTTGTATCAATTGTTGATCTGATCATTGGTGTTCTGTTCAAGATATTATCTCCTGGAGGAATATGTTCAAGGATATTTCCCACTTTCTATTCTATATGGTATAGTGTATCTAGTTTTATGTTGAGGTCTTAGATCCATTAGGATTTAAGTTTTGTGCAGGGTGATGAACATAGGTCTACTTGCATTCTTGTATATGCTGACATCCAGTTAGCCCAGCATCATTTGTTAAGATGCTTTCTTTTTTTAATTGTGTGGTTTTCATTTGTTTATCAAAAATCAAGTGCCCATACATGTGTGGGTTTACTTCTGGGGCTCCAGTTTGAATCCATTGATCAGCTTGTCTGTTACCAATACTATGCATTTTTATCAATATTGCTTGGTAGTATGGCTTGAGATCAGGAATGATGATTCCCTCTGAAAATCTTTATTGATTAGGATTGTTTTGGCTATGCTGAGATTTTTATTTTCCTGTATGAACTTGAGAATTGCTCTATAAAGTTGTATAACAATTTTATTGGAGTCTTGATGGGAATTGCATTGAATCTGTAGATTGCTTTGGTAAAATGACCATTTTTCCTATGTTAACCCTGTCTATATGTGAGCATGGAAAAGCTTTCCACCTTCTGATACCATATTCAATTTCTTTCTTCAGGGACTTGATCTTCTTGTCATATAAATTTTTCACTTGCTTGCTTAGAGTTACACTAAAATATTTTATATTATTTATGGCTATTGTAAACAAGGTTGTTTATCTAATATATATAAATGAGGCTACTGATTTCTTTGAGTTCATTTTGTATCCAGTTTCTTTGCTGAATCTTTTTATCAGCTGTAAATGTTCTCTGGTAGAAAATTTTTTGTTTGGTTATGTAGAGTATTATGTCATCTGCAAATAGTGATAGACTTTTTTGATTTATAGCCTATTGTTCTACATTAGTTGCCTCATTTTTCTGGCTAGAATATCAAGCAATGTATTAAATAAATAGAGAGATAGTTGGGAGCTTTGTCATGTCCCAATTTAGTGCAGTTGCTTTAAGATTCTCTCCACTTAACTTGAAATTGACTATTTGATTGTTATAGTACTTTGATTATGTTTAGAAATATGCATTGTGTCTCAGATATTTCTAACACTTTTTCATGATGGGGTACTGGATTCTGTCAAAGGTTTTTCAGCATACACTGAATTAATTGTGTGATTTGGGAGGGTGGATGTTTTGTTTATTTGGTGGATTAAGTTGATGAATTTCATATATTGAAATATCCCTCCATCGCTGTGATGAAGCTTACTTGAACAGGAGAGATGATATTTTGGTTTGTGAGTATTTTATGGAGTATTTTGACATGAATGTTCATAAAAGACATCAGATTGACATTCTCATTTTTTGTTAACTCGTCTGGTTTTAGTATCATGATGAATATAAAATCATAGAATGAGTTTGGCTGTATTCCTTCTGTTTCTATTATGAGGAATAGTTTATAAAGTATAAGTATTAGTGCCTTTTTGAAAGTATGGTAGAATTATGCACTAAAAAATGTGACCCTGAGAATTTTTTTGGTTGGGAGGTTTTAATGACTGCTTCTCTTTAAATAGTTTACTTCATCCTAATTTAACCTTGGTAAGTAATATGTGTACAGAAAATTCTCCATTACATTAAGATTTCCCAATTTTGTGGAGTGCAATCTTTTGAAGTAAGAGCTAATAATTCTCTTAATTTCCTCACTATTTGTGGTTATGTTTCCTCTTCAGTTCTGATATGGTTTATTTGAACACTTTCTTTTTATCTTTTGATTAGTTTGCTTAAGTGTTTGTCTATTTTTTTATTTCACCCCTGACTTGAATTATTTCCTGCCTTATACTCTCTTTAGTGTAGTTGCTTCTGTTTTTTTCTAGAGGTTTCAGGTGTACTTTTAAACTACTTGTATGAGAACTTCCTAACTGTTTTATGGAGGTACTTAGTGATATGTTATTTCCATCTTAGCACTGCTTTCATTGCGATCAAATGAGAGAGTTAATATTTTGGGTTTAGATACATCTTAGAGAACCTGTCCTAAGTTTAAAATCAAGAAAACAAGCTTTTTGTATATTGAGCCATTTCTGCATCCCTTGGATGGAGCCAACTTAATCATGATGGATGATCATTTGGATGCATACTTTGATTGTATTTGTAAGAATTTTATTGAGTATTTTTGCATCAATATTCATAAGGAAAATTGGTCCAAAGTTCTCTTTGTGGTTGGGTCTTTGTGAGGTTTAGGCATAAGAGTAACTGTGGCTTCATGAAAGGAATTGGGTAGTGTTCCTTCTGTGTATTTTGTGTAATACTTTGAAAAGTATTGCTACTAGGTCATCTTGGAAGGTCTGATAGAATTCTGCAATAAAGCCATTTTTGGTTAGGACATTTTAATGACTACTTCTATTTCTTTAGGGGTTATGGGACAGTCTAGAAGGTTTATATGATCCTGATTTGACTTGGGTATCTGGTATCTGTCTAGAATATTATCCATTTCCTCCAGATTTCCAGTTTTGCTGAATATCAGGATCCGATTTTTTTTTTTAATTTCCTTAGTTTCTGTTGTTATGTCTCCCTTTTCATTCCCGACTTTGTTAGTCTGGATACTGGCTCTGTGCCCTCTGGTTAGTCTGGCTAAGGGTTTATCTATCTTGTTGATTGTCTCAAAGAACCAGTTCCTGATTTAGTTGATTGAGTGTAGTTCTTCTTGTTTCTACTTGGTTGATTTCAGTCATGATTTTTGATTATTTCTTGCTGTCTACTCCTCTTGGGAGGATTTGCTTCTCTGGGTTCTAGAGCTTTTATGTGTGCTGTCAAGCCTCTAATGTATGTTCTTGCCATGTTTTGTTTTTATTTTTGTTTTTGTTTTTTGTTTTTTGTTTGTTTGTTTTTGCACTCAGAGCTATGAGTTTTTCTCTTAGCATTGCTTTCTTTGTGCCCCATAAGTTTTGGTATGTTGGGCCTTTGTTTTCTTAAATTCCTAAAACTCTCTATTTTTTTCTTTATTTCTTTCATGACGGTTATCATTGAGTAGACGGTTGTTCCCCTTCCATGTGTATGTGGGTTTTCTAGACCTTTCAAGGGAATCATCATCCCTAACCTCAAGCTGTATTACAGAGAAATAGTGATGAAAAACTGTATAGTATTGGTACAGAGGCAGGCAGTTAGATCAACGGCATCAAACTGAAGATGCAGAAATGAATGAATACCTATGGCCACTTGATCTTTGACAAAGGAGCTAAAACCATTCAGTGGAAAAAAGATAGCATTTTCAAACAAATGGTGCTGGTTCAACTGGAGGTCAGCATAGAGAAGAATGCAAATTGATCCATTCTTATCACCTTGTACAAAGCTCAAGTCAAAGAGGATCAAGGACCTCCATATAAACCCAGATACAGTGAAAGTAATAGAAAAATTAAGTGAGGAAGAACCTTGAACACATGGGCATAGATGAAAATTTCTTGCACAAAACAACAATGACTATGCTCTAATATCAACAATAGACAAGTGGGACCTCATAAAATTACAAAACTTCTATAAGTCACATATCACTGTCAATAGGAGAAAATGGCAACCAACAGATTGGGAATAGGTCCAATACAGGGCTAATATCCAATATATACAAAGTGCTCAAGAAGTTAGACCCTAGAGAACCAAATAACTATATTAGAAATGGAGTAGAGATCTAAACAAAGAATTCTCAACTAAGGAATATCAAATGGCTGAGAAGTACCTAAGGAAAATTTCTACATCAGGGAGATGCAAATGAAACCCTGAGATTCTACCTCACAACAGTCAGAATGGCTAAGACCAAAAAATCAGGGGAAAACAGATGCTGGCATGGACATGGAGGAATAGGAACACTCTACCATTGTTGGTGGAATTGCAAGATGGTACAATCACTTGATATCAGTCTGCTGGTTGCTCAGAAAATTGGACATAGTACTATCTGAGGTCCCAGCTATACCTCTTCTAGAAATATACCTAATATGCTCTAAGATATAACAAGTACACATGTTCTACTATGTTCATAGCATCCTTATTTATAATAGTCAGAAGCTCAAAAAAACCCAGATTTCCTTGAACAGAGGAATGGACACAAAAATGTGGAACATTTACACAATGGAGTATTACTCAGCTATTAAAACCAATAACTTCATGAAATTCATAGGCAAATCATGGAACTAGAAAAAATTATCCTAAGTGAGGTAACCAAGTCACAAAAGAACACACATGGTATGCAGTCACTAATTAGTTAATGTAAGTCCAAAAGCTCAGAATACACAAGATACAATTCATATACTACATGAAGCTCAAGAAGAAAGAAGACCAAATATGCATGCTTCAGTCCTTCTCAGAAGGAAGAACAAAATGCTCAGAGGAGAAAATAAAAAGACAAAGAGTGGAGCAGAGACTGAATTAAAGGCCATCCAGAGACTGCTACACCTGGGGATTCACCCCATAAACAACCGTCAAACCCAGACCCTATTGCGGATGCCAAGAAGTGCATGCTAACAGGAGCCTAATATAGCTGTCTTCTGAGTAACTCTGCCAGAGCCTGACAAATACAAAGGTGGATGCTCCCAACCAACCATTGGACCTGAGAATAGCATTCCCAATTGATGAGTTAGAGAAAGGGCTCATGGAGCTGGAAGGTTTTGCAACCCCATAGGAAGAACAAAATTTCAACCAACCAGATACCTCAGAGCTCCCCGGGACTAAATCACCAACCAAAGAGTACACATGGAGGGACCCATGGCTCCAGCCAAATATGTAGCAGAGGATGGTCTTGTCGAGCATCAAAGGAAGGTGAGGCCCTTGGTCCAGTGAAAGCTTGATTCTCCCGTGTAGGAGAACGCCAGGCTGGTGAAGCGGGAAGGAGTGGGTGGGTGACTGAAGGAGCAACCTTATAGAATCAGGGGTCAGTGGACAGAATAGGGGATTTCCAGAAGAAAATCAGGAAAGGGGATAATAGTTATAATGTAAATCAAGAAAATATCCAATAGTAGAAAAGAAAAGAAAACCAGAAATCTAACAGGCTGGTTCCTAGCACCAGTTTCCGGGCTACCCACAAACAAGGTCCGTGTCTAGCACTGCTCCCTATATTATTTCCCAAAAAATCTGCACCGTCTGGTTATAAGCCTGAGACTGCCTTCTGATGGGTCTTTGGTGAGTTAAGTCCAAGCTGGAACTTGTGGATAAATTTCTAATGTCTAATTTTATCCATGTCTAATTTTTTTCCATGTCTAATTTTATCGGATTGACTCCTGATTGCTCTTTTAGGGTTCACAAATACTTTTCTGATACTACACCATAAATTTAAGTTATGTTATGCCTTTATTTTTACTGAATTCTGGAACGTTTTTAATTTCTTTCTTTCTTTCTTCTCTGATCCAGAAATCATTGAATAGACAGTTGTTCAATTTTCCTGAGTGTGTAGGGTTTCTTGTGTTTCTGTTTTAGTGGAAGTCTATCTTTAACCCATGGGGCTCTGCTAAGATACAAAGTGTTATTGCAATGTCATGTTTATGTTGAAGCTTGCTTTGTCAATGTTGATATTGCCAATTTTGTAGACAGATCCAGGAGGTGCTGAGAAGAAAGTATATTCTTTTATGTTTGGGTGAAATATTCTCTAGGTGTTTGATCCATTTAATTCATAACATCTGTTTCTTTTTGATTTATCTCTATTTATTTTTTTTTTGGTCTGGGTGACTTGTCAATTGGTGATAGTGGGGTGTTGAAGTCTCCCACTATTAATGTATAGATTTAGATGTGTAATTTAAGGTTTAGCAGTGATTCTTTTACAAATGTTGTGCTCTTGTGTTTGGTGCATAGACGTTCAAATTGACATGTCATCTTGGTAGTTTCGTTTGATGCTTAGGAAGTGTCCTCCTTCCCAGTCTCTTTTAATTAATTTTGGTTGAAAGTCTATTTTCCTACATATTATAATGGATACTCCAGCTTCCTTGTTGTATCTGTTCGCTTAGAAACCTTTTTTAGTCCTTTACTTTAACATAATGTCTACCTTATTGCTGAGGTTTGTGTCTTGTATGTAGCAGAATGATGGATCCTGTTTTCTCATCCATTATTTCAGTCTATTTTGTTTTATTGGAGAATTGAGTCTATTGAGTTGATAGATATGAATGACTAGTGATTTTTATTTGGTGTTATTTTGATTGTGTGTGTGTGTGTGTGTGTGTGTGTGTGTGTGTGTGTGTGCGTGTGTGTATGGGTTTCCATTGTTTTTCCTAGTATGGAATTTCTTATTTCTTGTCTTTTTTTTGGATGTACTTATTTTTGTATGGTTGAAATTTTGCTGCAAGTATGCTTTTGATCAGTGAGATTTATGGATAGATATTGTTTTTATTTGATTTGTCTGGAGATATCTTGTATTTTCCATCTATGGTGATTGAGAAGTTTTCTGGATATAATATTCTATGTTGGCATCTGTGGTTTAATAGAGATAGCAAGATACCTGTCCAAGCCTTTCTAGAGTTCTTTTTGAGAAGTCATGTGTAATTCTGAAAGGTCTGATTTTTATGTTACCTGCCCTTTTATACATCCTGCTTTTAATATTCATCCTTTATTCTGTAGATGCTGTGTTTTGATTATTGTGTGTGGAAGGTTGATTATCTTTACTTCTCCAGTCTAATTGGTTTTGTGTAAGCTTCAAGTATGTTTATAGGTATCTCTTATTTCAGGGTGGAAATGTTTTCTTCTATGATTTTGCTGAAGATACACTCTGGACTGTGGAAATTGGTCTTTTCACCTTCTTCTATTCTTACTATTCTTAAGTTATGTTTTCCTTTATATCAAATATTTCCTGGATATTTTAGGCCATATTTTTTGATTCAACCTTTTCTTTGACTGATATATAAACTTTTTCTCATATCTTCAGTGCCTGAAATTCTCTCTTCCAACTCTTGTTATCTATTGATGTGAGTGTCTTTTGTTTCCATTCTCTTCCCTAGGTTTTCTATCTCCAGGACTCCCTGAGTTGTATTGTATTTGTCACTTCTGTTTCCACTTTCAAGTCTTTCATGGTTTTATTGATTTTCCTCACTTGTTTAATTGTATTTTCCTACATATTATTAAGAGATTTATTTGTTTTTCTTTAAAGACCTCTACCTGTTTGTACTTTCCTGTTTTTCATTAAGGTATGTCTGCACTTCCTCTTTTCTTGTGTCATTTTCTTGTGTTTAGATTGTGTTAGGGTATTTAAGGCATGCTGTTATAAAATAGTGGTACTTTGAAAGTATTTTATTTCCCTTGGTTTTGTGGATTTTGCTCTTTAAAGGATCTGGATGGGTTTGGTCCCTGGATATTCCTGCTGTAGTAGCTATTGGGATAGGGGTTAAGCTCAATAGTCCTGTTGTGGTAGGTTTCTGATGTGAATCCTTGGTCTGTATTGTTCAGGATCTACAAGATTGTTTATTTCAATAGGTGCAATTCCAATGATTGTGGGCAGAGAAGTCACAAAAAAATTTGTAGTGCCCAGATGAGTCAGCATATGTGGGGGATAGATATGAAGGGGAAGTTATGTTTACCTACATGTTTCTAAAGCCATTTCTCTTTCCTCCTGCATAGCCATCAGCCAGGTCTCAGGTATGGTGAAGACTGAAAGAGAGAGCTTTTAGAGAAAACTAGAATCAATGGAACAGATTCTCTGACATGAGCTAGAAACATTGAGTAATGGAAGCTCCTGAGAATCTGGGAGGATGACCCTAGCTTAGACTCCAAGGATTATGACATAAGGAACCTGAAACAGCCAACTTCTGTACAGGCAAGACAGCCAGTGAGAGATTGGGACATCAATCCAGCTACAAATCTTCATACTGACAACTTTTACAGTCAATAAGATGTGCAATGATAAAGTTGGTGCATAAATTGAAGGAATGACCAATCAATGATTGGCACAACTTGAGATACATACCATGAGAGAGAAAACAGCCTAGACACTATTAGTAATATTCTACTATTATTGCACACAGGAGCCCAGTAAAACTGTTATTTGAGAGGATTCACACTGCAGTTGATGGAAACAGATACAGAGACTCAAAAACATTAAGCAGAGCTTGAGGAATATGGTGGAAAAGAAGGAGGAATAGTTGAAGGAGAAGAAAGGGTCTGGGATGCCACCAGAAAACCTACATAATCAACTATCCAGGGTCCATATGGACTCACAGGGGGTGAGCCACAAACTAGAGAGCATACATGGAAGAGACATAGGATATATATATATATATATATATATATATATATATATATATATATATATATATATATATGAGTTGTACAGCTTGGCTTTCACTAAGAGCAGGAGCAGGGGCCTTCTCTGATTTTCTTGCCTACCTTTCTTTCCCCTAATTTGGCTGCGTTGTCTAGCCTGAATAGTAGGTGGAACTAGTTCTACTGCAACTTGATATGCCAAGGCAAGTTGATATTTATTCATCTACCCATTCATTAGAGGCTTTTCCTTTTCTAAGGAGAAAGGTTGAGGAGATAGAGGAAGGAGATGTGAAAAAGAGCAAATGGTGGAGAGAAGGGAGGGGAAGCCGTGATCTAGATACAAATAAACACATTTATTACTGAGGGAAAAAAGTAACTCAGGCATAGTTCTATCTTTTAAATATAGAGTAGAGTATTATTTACCATTCATACAAAATACATACATTACAAAGAATATTGCCTCACTATAAAAACATTGTCATAATCACAAAAGTTTTACTGGTAGTTATTGGGATGGTCCCTATATTATCTGAAGTTACTGAGGGACAGTGACATGTACAATTCATCCTCTAGTGTGTACTTACCTCGGTTGTTTTATATTGTTAATTTCACCAATATAAAGTTGTCAGATAGGTATTCTTTGTATTTTATTGTTCAGCAAAGATATGCAAGGAATGCACTGCTCAGTAAACTTAAAGGGAATGAGGCATCTCTTCTCTTCATCTTCTACTTACATCTTAATGTAAGTCTCTGTGTTCTTCATAGCATCAATCTTTCTTCTTTCTTGGTTGCTCTTTCCTACTGTGGCCAGTTAAGAGAAAAGGTGAATACAGAGATCATATTTTAGAACAATAATAATGTCATAAATCCCAGAGACTTGGGGATTCCAAATAGATTCTCCAAGGAATTGCTTTTGTTGAGGGTCAAAATATTTGCCCCAGAGACTGAAGAATAACAGAGATTCTTCAAAGCATTAGACATGTCACCACAGGAATTAAGAATAGTGTCCCAAATGACTTCATTAGCTGCTACTGCCTAGGGTCTTGGCTCTACAAACCATTATTACAGAAATGTATCCTTAGTTATTTTAGCTTCCACTAAATTTTTCTCCAAACCCATAACATGAATATGTAAAATATAAATTTATTATGCATAAAAACCTTAATGTGTAATTTGAGAACTACAAACAAATACATAGATAGGTAGATAGATAGATAGATAGATAGATAGATAGATAGATAGATAGATAGACAGATACATAAATGATAGATAAAATACTCCCCTGTATTCTTTTAAAACTTAAAGTGTTTGGTAGTGTAAATGTAATGGGACATCCTGCAGTAGAAGGAAATATGGACAGTTTTGTTAAAAGGGGACATACAAACATGCGCAGGGGCTATAAACAGATAGTAAAATTGGTATTGGAAGCATATTATAATCTTATTGTGTAAATACAGTGAGTTGATATTTATGTTTCATGAGAAAGCAAGTTTGACATTCAACTTATTCAAAGTCCTCAACAAGACATGCTAACATTATTACTATTAGTATTATTTGTTTAACAACAAACAATTGGTGTATTATTTTTGAGTAGAGATTGACACCATGAGTTTTTCCATTTGTGAATTTTCTGTATATCAATCAAACACAGTAATGTGATTATTACCTTTTCCACAGGATTGTATTTACATGCTACTTTTTATCACACAGCTATTCTTAATTATTCCCTCTCCTCTTTTTCTCTTTCAAAAACCCACACATTTAGGTGAAAAATAATATTTGTATTTATACATCTGGTTTATTTTTCAAATATATCTTAATCAGATAGGGAACAAATACCAGATATAAGAGATAATCCATATAAAGTCACATATGATAAGCCAATGATTTTCCTAAAACAATTGTAGGATAATGATCTTGGGGTTACTTACAGGAGTTTGGGCCAATTAAAACAGTTTCATCACACAATAGTCCAAACTAGAATGCATAACAACTACATTAAAGATGTGTTGTGCTATATTTAGTCAACCTTTTACTTCCATTATAGTTAGGCAGAGAAGAGGTTTAGAACAGAGAATGTTTACACATGTATTCATTAAGACTAGACAATCATTACCTATCACTAGCTCTTCAGGTTCATGGAGAGTTAAACACTATAACTAAGTTATCATTGAACTTTTACACAGATAAACCCAGTCAATATTTTATCTTATGTCCTTATACCTACAATAAATCATTAGTTTGCTTTTCATGAGTTTTAGTTAATTGTTTTGTATCCTCTTGAGATGTGTTCTAAGTTGTAAGTGCCTCCTTTTTATCTCAAAGGTAATTAACTGGTGACTCTTGAAGACTTGCAGAGGTCTCATTGCAGTTTTGACTTAAAATCATGCCTTATTATGAAAAGCTTAATAATTACTAGTACAATTTTATGAATTAATATAGAATAAGAAATAAGACTTAAATTGTTCTGCAAAAATCCGCTATATATATATTGTTTTGTCAGGAAAAGTGTATTGCTAGCAGACATATTGTTTGCCTTTGCCTAGAAGACTGAGTCTACTATTCTTTACAATCCACGGTGGAGTCGTCTCAGGGAGATCACTGGCTAGTTTTTTAGCTTTTCTTAGATGGCTCCTGACAGGTAGGTTTTCCATGCCTCTGACATCTCTAACACCTTGTGTATCCAAGGCAACTTCAATTTCACATCTTCTTGTGCCTAATTATGGTCTAGGTTCCTTCAAAGGCCTTGGCTCACTTCTCTAGCTCAGCGTCTGACTTTATAGACTACAATTGACTACACTCTACTCTTGCTGCTGTTTTGGGTAGTCAGTCCATGATACTGGCATCACCAATATGTAGGGGTCTTCCAGTACAACTAAGCTTCAGCAGTAGTCTCTCTTTATTAGGCCAAGTCTCAATTTCTTTGCACAGTTCTTCAATTCTGGACAGCAAACTGCAACTGTGGCTTCACCCTTCACCAATGAACTTTTCTGGCCTCTCACACTTCAATTGCTCAGTTACTTTTCATGACATTTTCATGCCTGCAAAACCAGTACCACGGTGATTCTTACATATTGCCAAGTCCAACTGCAGTACTAGACACAACCCTAGTTATCTCCAGAACACAACCTCTTTGCGCATTAAGGAAACACTTCACAGAAGATTTTACCTCAGTGATACTGGTCTCTTCTTAATAAATATTAATTTCTTAGCTCCAATTACCCAGCATTAATTGTCCCAGTAGTCCCTCTTTACTATAAAGCCAGAATAACATGGCTAATGCTCTCAAGTACTGCTGTGTGCTGGAGCTGGATCATGGCTCCCTTGTTCAATTATATTATCAAAAACTTTCTATTTCCAACTCCTTCACTCCTTAAGCTTGATTGTCTTGGAACATGCTCTGTAGATTGATATCTGAACGCTGGGATTAAAAACATGTAATAAAATGCTTGACACAAGCTTTTTATTATAGGTTTCAATCAAGTTGAAAACTGAGAATAGCCTTTAAATTCCATCCCATGGCAATTTGACACATAATAATCATAATATATTTTTTTTCATTTCTAACCTTGCTATGCTTGATTAAACTGCTATTCCTGAGAGAAAAATAGAGGACAAAGTCTATGCTGGAATGTTTCTGAGACATCATTTGTAGTTAATATAATTTCCTTTAACTTAGCCTCAGGCAAACTGGAAAATGGCAAAAGGAAAAAATATTCTTTACCAAAATCTCACAAAAACTATCTTTAGTTCAAATTACCGTGAGTACCAATGACTTTCATATTCCTAGAATGGCCCATTAAGACCCACTTAAAGCATTCCATGGCTTTCCAGAACCAGATTAAAACACATATTCCTCCAAAAAAACATGATTATTACTACCACATCAATACCCAGATCCCTGGTAGCAACTTGTATCTTATTTAGGGTTTCCATTGCTATGAAGAGGCATCAAGATCAAGGCAACTCTTCTAAAAACAAACATTTAATTGGGGCTTGCTTACAATTTCAGAGCTTTAGTCTGTTTTCATTATAGCAAGAATCATGCAGGCAGGAGTGGTGCTTGAAGACAATATGAGAATTTTGCATCTTTATCTGAAGGTAGCCTGGAGAGAATGACATTCAGGAAGATCTCTTTCACAATTGGTAGAACCTGAGCATAGGAGAAAACCTTCAAAGGCCACTCCCACAATGACACACTTTCTCCAACAGGGTCACACCTTCTAATAATACCATTCCCTATGGGTAAAACATTTTCAAACCAAAACAAACAGCATGCTGACAGTCCCCCATTTCTTTTTCTCACAGAGATGAAAAACAGAAGCTACATTATATTTTATACATATTTTGCCAACTCTTGTTGATATGAAATCAAAGAACATAACTTTAATCCATAATACTTTACTCTGGTCCCTCAAGCTTCATGTGTGTTATGTAATAACCACCAAAGAAGGCTAATAGAAAGCCTTTATTTGTCAGCAAACAACTATACTGTGTGATTGGGATTCCAGTATAGTCATGAACCTTTTGCAGGGCAAACTTTTAAGAAGGTTGCCATATGCTCAAAAGACGTACAGTAGTTTACAATGACAATAAATCAAAAAGCATAACTGTATGTGGCAATAAGTAATATTAGTACACTTAAGGATTTTTTAGAAGTATCAAATTTTGATTGATTAGGTGTTTGCTTTTTTTTTTAGGCAGAGGGTGCTGTCAACTTGCTGAGTATTGTGGACTTAATGGTTTTCCACCATAAACTCAGTTATGATAATGACTGTGAACCTACTACTTTCTAAGAGTCTCCCATCTTGATCTGGGAGGGGATCCAGAGCAGAGGTTCTGCTCTAGGTACAGCAGCAAACTTGAAGATGTGCAGATGTCTGGCTGGGTGAGCTATCTTTGTCCCGGGGTCCCAGGGGTCTCCATTACACCACATATTGGGGTGAGGTTTGCGGTCTCACCTGTGACCGTGAATGTGCCAAAATACCTTGGGAGTTGAGCAATTGGGCTGTGGGCTGTGTGGGTTTGGATCCATATATGAGCATCTGCTCTCTGCTCAGCTAGAAACAAGAAGGCCAACATATTTCATCTAATGAGTGTCATAGATGAGCAGCTGTATTCTGTCATCAGGAAAGAGATTAAAAGGATTGATGGTAGTGTGGTTCTAAAACCAGACTGTAAAGTTGTCCAGGAGTGTGACCTGATTCTGTGCCAAAGAGATATTAGACAGTCATCAGACAGGCATCATGGTTATCCTATCTTTCATGATACAATTTTTGTACTGATATGTCCTAGTACATTACTATGGCCCCAAAGTTTGAGTTATAAACACTTTTGAAATGCCCTTTGTTTTAAACAAAACAGGTGAAAATGTTTTTAGACATCTGGAAGTACTAGAACTGTAGACAAAGTGAGAAATGCTTCTAAAACCTCAAATTTCTTTTGTGTAGTCTTAGTCCTGATTAATAGGTCAGTGTTCAACTTTGAACTGGTACATCAGGGAAGGTCTTGCTGTTTCTGAAAACTCTGGTATGCAGAAACAGGAATAATTGCCTCTCAAAACTATTAGTCTTTGGCATTGGTATCTGAATGTTGGCAAAAATCCTTCACTGAGAGAGCATCCTTCCTTTTTCCTCCCCTCAAATGATAGTCAAGATTTGCAAGTGCTGATGTATAAATTTAAACTTTCTTAGCTCACCTGTTATTGCCCAATATCTATAAGTCTTGCAATAATCCTTTTAAGATATTTATGGACTAGGAGACAATTATTTATATATTATAAGTGTATGGTCCTGGGAAACCTGTGATGTAAGGTCATGCGGTCCAGATTTAGTGTCTCATTAAACAGATTTGGAGCATTTTTAAATCCTTTGGACAACCTGGTCTAAGTAAGCTGCTTATAGCAACCTCTTTTTAGGTCTTTCTATTTAAAAGCAGAGATGGGTTGACACAACTCTGCCAGTAAGGGGCTATAGAGTACATCTTTTGGGATCAAGCTTGTATACAATTGCTTTTCATGAAGAATCAGACTCATGAGAATCATAAGTTTTATGTTTCTTCATAGGTATTTATTTCTTTGGTTTATAAGTGAGTGCTTGGGAACCTGGCTCAAAACCAGGCAAAATAGACCACAATTTTTACTAGATTTCAGGGTCTTTGGGTATTGTTTAATCTGGATAGCTAAACTGGTTATTTGAGAAATTATGGAAACTTTGTGTAGCATCTGTCCTAACAGTTCGATTTCTTCCCAGAGTTCCAGGAAAATTTCTGGTCAATATGAGAGATATATAGTCACTGGGAGAAGACTTTCAGTTTAAATTTTGTGGCATGAATGTTATTTATATTATGAAGTAAGTCATGCTAGGGACTGGGGTCCCTTTAAAATTTGCAACTCAATACAAAGTACATTTAGTACCTCTGTAACAATCCCCTAAATCTCATCAATTTTATCATACTCCAAAGCCTGAAGGATGATGTCACAGGTGAGGCAGGTCATTGGAGGAAAAGGAAGGATGGGCGGGAGAGACGTTTGAAGGAAAATGAGGAGACTAAGGGAGAGAGGAGAAGGAGAGACGGAGAGAGGGGAGAAGCCATGGCAGGTGATGTTAAGATTCTGTTCTGTGTATTTACAGGTTGTTATTAATGTTCTCAAGGGATGGATGGTACTGGGCTTTGTATGTTTAAGTGGGCAATTTTATCTTACCAGTTGGATCTAAGATTATTGTGTTGTGTATTCTTTTATGTGCGGGTTTGAGTGTAGGAAAGTGTGCGGCTGGGTTATGTTTCTGCCAAGATATCTAGCAGATATCTTGGGGCACTGCGGTACAGAGTTAGCGGGGTAAAAGACACCAATACTCATTTTTATTTCTATATTTTTACAACAGCAAAAGCCCAAATACCAAGAGCCAAATACCTCTTCTGAAATTCAATGCACTACTAAAAATGAAAACCTGTAAAATAAAAAATTAATTCACATACTTCCAATACACAATAGTTAAGAATAACCATTCTCACTCCAAAGAAGAAATAGAGGATAAACAATAAAAGACCATACAAAAGAAAATTGAAAGCCCAAACAGCACAAATACTCCACCAGTTAACTTCAAGTCTAGATCTGGAGCACTTCAGTGGTATCATTTAAACACCACCAGACTTAGATAGATCTAGTGTTCCATTACTTTTACCTATAAAAAGCATGGGCTCTTTTGCCATGGCTTCATACTGTAGTTATAATTTTCTTTAGCATAAATCTCATGGTTTAGCATTTTGCATATTTTAGAGTATCCAGTGTAATTTGGGCTTTATTTTCAGAGCTTCCTGCAAACACTTCCCAGGGCCATGACAAAGTCATGTAGTCTTGACACTCACTGCCTAAATTTATTGTATCTTCATGCCTTATTCTATTTCACAAAATTATGACATTTTGCATTCAGGAAAAAAAAACAGCAGCAAGTGGGTGATAAAACTGAGTTACTATATCAACTTGAAATATAATCTGGGTTTATCTACAGATAATGTGGCTTCTGAATGACTTAGTAATGGAACCTGAGGAAACATGTTCTGGGTTCCTGTTTTTAACAGGAAATCTCTTTTGGCATGCTCATCTTCATCACTTCATTTTGAATAAATGTGCATTTTTCTAAACTGCAACTGTTCATAAGTAGAAATTGGTTTTTGAGGCACCTTTTCAATTGTACAAGTACAAAATATGTGGTTTCCTCTTAGTCGTTCTAATTCGTAAACAACTACAGATGTTTTCTTTTTTTTTTTTATTAACTTGAGTATTTCTTATTTACATTTCGAGTGTTATTCCCTTTCCCGGTTTCCGGGCAAACATCCCCCTAATCCCTCCCACCTCCCCTTCTTTATGGGTGTTCCCCTCCCCATCCTCCCCCATTGCCGCCCTCTCCCCAACAGTCTAGTTCACTCAGGGTTCAGTCTTAGCACGACCCAGGGCTTCCCCTTCCACTGGTGCTCTTACTAGGATATTCATTGCTACCTATGAGGTCAGAGTCCAGGGTTAGTCCATGTATAGTCTTTAGGTAGTGGCTTAGTCCCTGGAAGCTCTGGTTGCTTGGCATTGTTGCTCATAAGGGGTCTCGAGCCCCTTTGAGTTCTCCCAGTTCTTTCTCTAATTCCTTCAACGGGGGTTCTATTCTCAGTTCAGTGGTTTGCTGCTGGCATTCGCCTCTGTGTTTGCTGTATTCTGGCTGTGTCTCTCAGTAGCGATCTACATCCGGCTCCTGTCAGCCTGCACTTCTTTGCTTCATCCATCTTGTCTAATTGAATGGCTGTATATGTATGGGCCACATGTGGGGCAGGCTCTGAATGGGTGTTCCTTCTGTGTCTGTTTTAATCTTTGCCTCTCTATTCCCTGCCAAGCGTATTCTTGTTCCCCTTTTAAAGAAGGAGTGAAGCATTCACATTTAGATCATCCGTCTTGAGTTTCATTTGTTCTAGGTATCTAGGGTAATTCAAGCATTTGGGCTAATAGCCACTTATCAATGAGTGCTAACCATGTGTGTTTTTCTGTGATTGGGTTACCTCACTCAGATGTTTTCTTTATACCCTCCTTTTCTATCACTTTAGAATTGCTCATGTTATTTTCTTCATAAACTATACAATGTTTATCTCACAATAGACTCCAGTATGTACAGCAATAAATAACCATATCTCAACCTTAATGTTTTACTGTCCTGAAATTATCTTCATCCAACAGCTTGAACTCAGTTCCAATTGAAGTCATTCCCACTCAAATACAACAAACACAGAATGCAGCATAGCTACTAAATATAGCTACTAAAAATACTTACTAAAGTGGTTCATAAAAGTGCCTGGGTTTCCCTGTATATGGACATGCACTGTTCACATTTTCATGGTACTCTTTCTTATCTTCTCAAATCCAATGAGGATGGTCCATTAAGCACTCACTGATAAGTGGATATTTGCCCAAAAGCTTGAATTACCCCAGATAAAATCCACAAACATGAAGCTCAAGAAGAAGGATGCCCAAAGTACAGATTCTTCAGTCCTTCTTAAAAGGGGGAATAAACATATTCATAGGAGGAGATTTGGAAAGAAAGTTTGGAGCAGAGACTATAGGAATGACCATTCAGAGCTTGCCCCACCTGGGGAACCAGCCCAAATATATACAGCCACCAACCTGAACAATATTGATCAAGCCAAGAAGTGCGTTCTGACACAGCCTGATATAGCTGTCTCCTGAGTAGCTCAGGAGAGCCTCACAAATACAGAGGCAAATGCTAGTAGCATACAATTGAACTGAGAACTGGGTCCCCCATTGGAGGAGTTAGATAAAGATTTGAAGGAGCTGAAGGTGCTTGCAATCCAATAAGATCAACAATACCAACAAACCAGAGCTCCCAGGGATTAATCCACTACCCAGAGAGTACTCATGGACATCCCCATAGCTATAGCTGCATATGTAGCACAGGATGGACTTATTGGGCATCAGTGGGAGAAAAAGCCCTTGATCCTGCAAAGGCTGGATCTCCTGTAGGGGAATGTCAGGGCAGAAAGGGGATGTGATTGGGGAGCAGGAACACCCTCATAGAAAGGGAATGGGGAGATGGGATATAGGGCATAAAGACAGGATACCAGGAAAGGGAATATCATTGAAATGTAAATGAAAACTATCCAATAAAAAAGGAGAATACTGGTCTCTCAGGAGACCTGAGAGCACAGGTGAGACCACCACTGCTGACCAAATATGTGAAGTGTTTCCTCCTTAAGGCCTTCTACCTGTTTATCTTGTTTGTCCTGTATTTCTTTAAGGGAGTTGCTATGATGGGAGAACTGGGTAGGATGTCAGGAAGAACTTGCCCCAGAGTCCTCAAGGCATCAGAACCAAGGAACAGTCTGGGACAGGATCCTTCTAGTTTCCATCTGAACCTGGAGCTGGCCCTGTGCCAGAGTTCTTTGTACTCAAATCACGCTAGGAGAAGCGACTCTCCCAATAGTGCTGACATGCTGGCTGATATGAGTGTCAAGCCACTGTCAGAGACAACAAGACAAACTAACATCAGAGATAACCACATGGGAAGAGGCAAGTTCAAGAACCTAAGCAACAAGATGAAGTACACATGTCATCCTACCCAGTTCTCCCATCACAGCAACTCCCTTAAAGAAATACAGGACAAACAAGATAAACAGGAAGAAGGCCTTAAGGAGGAAATACAAAAATCCCTAAAGAATTGCAAAAAACATAATCAACCAGGTGAAGGAATTGAACAAAACAGTCCAGGATCTAAAAATGAAAATAGAAAAAAAAATAAAGAAACCACAAAAAGAAACAACCCTGGAGATAGAAAACCAAGGAAAGATATTAGGAGTGATAGATGCAAGCATCACCAAGAGACTACAAGAGACAGAAGAGAGAGAATCTCAGGGACAGATACCATAGAAACATTCACATAATTGTCAAAGAAAATGCAAAAAGCAAAAAGCTCCTAATCCAAAACATTCAGGAAACTCAGAATACAATGAAAAGATCAAACCTAAGGGTGATGATGATACCCAGCTTAAAAGGCTAGTAATTATCTTCAACAACATTGTAGAAAAAAAAAACTTTTCTAACTTAAAGATAGGTCCAGAAATATACATGAAGCCTACAGAAATCCAAATAGATCAGATGAGAAAAGAAATTCTTCCCATCACATAATAGTCAAAACACCAAATAAAAAAAAATATTAAAAGCACTAAAAAAAAAAAAAGGTCAGATGCCATATAAAAGCAGACCTACCAGAATTACACTGGACTTCTCACCAGAGACTATGAAAGCTAGAATGTCCTGGACAGATGTCATACACACCCTAAGAGAACACAGATGCCAGCGCAGGATACTATACACAGCAAAACTTTCAATTAACCTAGATGGAGAAATCAAGTTATTCTATGACAAAAGAATATTTACAAAATCTATTTCCACAAATCCAGACCTACAAAGGATAATAGAAAACTCCAAAACAAGGAAGGAAAATATATCCTAGAAAAAGCAGAAAAGTCTTCTTTTCTCTACTAACTCAAATGATGGTAGCCACACAAACATAATTCAACCTCTAGCAAAAAGTAAAGAAATAATAGCAAGCAACAATCATTGGTTCTTTGTATCTCATTGGGACTTAATTCCCCAATAAAAAAGAAATAAACTAACAGACTCTATAAATGAATAGGATCCAGCAATTTGCTGCTAAGGGAAACATATCTCAGTGACAAAGATAGATACTACCTCACAGTAAAAGGCTGGAAAACAATTTTCCAAGCAAACAGTCACAAGAAACAAGCTGGAGTAGCCATTCTAATATTGAGCAAAATTGATTTTCAACCAAATGCTATCAAAGAAGATAAGGAGGGACATGTCATATTCATGAAAGCAAAAATCAACCAAGATGAACTCTCAATCCTGATGTCTACGCTGCAAATACAAGACCACCTACATTCATAAAAGAAACCTTACTAAAGCTCAAAGCACACATTGCACCTCACACAATAATAATGGGAAACTTCAATACCCCACTCTCATCAATGGACAGAATACGGAAACAGAATCTAAACAGAGACATGGTGAAAATAACGGAAGCTATGACTCAAACGGATTTAACTGATATCTATGTAAAATGTCATCCTAAAATGAAAGAATATACCCTCTCAGCACGACTTGTTACCTTCTCCAAATTTACAATATAATTTGTCCCAAAACTGATCTCAACAGATACATGTAGATAAAAATTATTCCATGAGTCCTAGCAGATAACCACATACTAAGGCTAGTCTTCAATAATAACAACAACAACAACAGCAACAACAACAACAAAATGACTGAAAGCTCATAGACATGGAACCTAGCAGTGCTCTATTCATTGATAACTTGGTCAAGGAAGAATTAATATTGTGTCACAACATACCAAAATTTATGAGACACAATGAAAACAGTGCTAACAGGAGAACCTATAGCTCTGAGTGCTTCTAAAAATCAACTGGAGAGAGCATACACTAGAAGCTTTACAGCACACCTAAAAGCTCTAGAAAAAAAAGAAAAAGAATAAATACACCCAAGAGAATTAGACAGCAGGAAATGATCAAACTCAAGGCTGAAATCAACCAAGTAGAAACAAAAAGAACTATAAAAAGATTCAAAACCAAAAACAAAACAAACAAACAAAAAGAAAAAAAGGAAGCTGGTTCTTTGAAAAAATTTACAAAATAGATAAATACTTGCCCAGACTAACCAGAAGGCACAGAAACAATATCCTAATAAGCAAAACCAGATATGAAAATACAGACATAAAAGGAAAACAAGAAAATTAAAAAATATCACCAGATCCTTCTAGAAAAGCCCACACTCAACAAAACTGGAAAATCTGAAGCAAATGGACAATTTTCTATACAGATATCAGGTAGCCATGTTAAATCAGGATCAGATAAGCCATCTAAACAGTCCAGTAACCCCTAAAGCAATAGAAGCAGTTGTTAAAAGTCTCCCAAACAACAATAGCCCAGAATCATATGGGTTTTATGCAGAATTCTATCAGACCTTCAGAAGACTGAAGAGCAATACTCTCCAAACTATTTCACAAGATAGAAACAGAAGGAACTCTGCTGAATCCTTTCTATGAAGCCACAATTACACTTTTAACTAAGCAGAGAAAGAGAACTTTAGAATAATTTCCATTATGAATATCTATGAAAAGAAATCAAAAAAGTGGTGCTGGTTCAACTGGAGGTCAGCATGTAGAAGAATGCAAATTGATCCATTCTCATCACCCTGTACAAAGTTTAAGTCCAAGTGATCAAGGACCTCCACATCAAACCAGATACATTCATGCTATTAAAAAAAAAAAGTGGTGAAGAGCCTCGAACACATGGGCACTAGGAAAATTTTCCTGAACAAAACACCAATGACTTATGCTCTTAAGATCAAGAATTGACAAACAGGACCTTGTAAACTGCAAAACTTCTGTAAGGCAAAGCACACTGTCATTAGGACAAAATAGCAACCAACAGATTGGGAAAGGATCTTTAACAATCCTACATCTGATAGAGGGTTAATATCCAAAATATATAAAGAACTCAAGATGTTAGACTCCAGAGAGCAAAATAACCCTATTAAAAATGGGGTACAGATCTAAAAATTGTCAGTTGAAGAATATCAAATGGCCAAGAAGTAACTAAAGGGATGTGCAAAATCCTTAGTCATCAGGGAAATGCAAATCAAAACAACCCTGGGATTCCACCTCACTCCAGTCAGAATGTATAAGATAAAAAAAAAAACTCAGGCAATAGCAGATGCTGGAAAAGATGTGGAGAAAGAGGAACACTCCTACATTGTTGGTAGGACTGCAAACTAGTACAACCTCTCTGGAAGTCAGTCTACAGTTTCTTCAGGAAATTGGACATTCCACTAACTGAGGACCTAGCTATAGCTCTCCTGGGCATATACCCAAAAAATGCTCCAACATGCAACAAAGACACATGTTCACTATGTTCATTGCATCCTTATTTATAATAGCGAGAATCTGGAAAGAACCCAGATGCCCTTCAACAGAGAAATAGATTCAAAAAATGTGGTACATCTTCAAAATATAGTACCACTGAGCAATCAAAAACAATGACTTCATGAAATTCATAGGCAAATGGAGTGAACTAGACAATATCACCCTGAGTAAGTTAACTCAATCACAGAAAAACACACACGGTATGCACTCATTGATAAGTGGATATTAGCCCAAAAGTTCGAATTACCCAAGATGTAATTCACAGACCACAGGAAGCTCAAGAAGAATGAACAAAATACACAGTCTTCCACTCCTTCTTAAAAAGGAGAACAAAAATATCCATAGGAGGGGTTATGGAGGCAAAGTTCAGAGCAGAGACTGAAGTAACGACCATTCAGAACCTGCCTCACATGTTGCATATATATATATATATATATATATATATATATATATATATATATATATATATATATATCCTGGATATTCCAGAATGGCTGACGTCAAATCTCAGGTGATAGAAGATGCTGATGAGGATGTGCAGAAAGAGGAATACTTCTCTATTGTTAATGGGATTGCTGGCTGGTACAACTACTATGGAAAGCAAACTAGCAGGTCCTCATTAAACTGGACATAGTACTTTCTGAGGACACAGCTATACCACCCCTGGGCATATACCCAAAAAATGCTCCAACATATAACAAGGACACATACTCCACTATGTTCATAGCAGCCTTATTCTTAACAGTCAGAAGCTGGAAAGAACCTGGATGCCCTTCAACAGAGGAATGAACACAGAAATGGTGGAACATTTACACAGGTGGTACATTTACAAAATGGAGTACTATTCAGCTTTTAAAAACAATGACTTCATTATATTCTTTGGCAATTGGATGAAACTAGAAAATATCGTCCTGTGCAGTAAACCAATCACAAAAGAACGCATCTGGTGTGCATCTACTGATAAGTGAACATTAGCCCAAAAGCATGGAATACCCAAAATATAATTCTCAGACTAAATGTGGATGCTTCAGTCCTTCTTTAAGGGGAGAACAAAAATATTCACAGTATGAAATACAGAGAAAAATTGCAGAGCAGAAACTGAAGGAAATGCCATCCAGAGATTGCCCTACCTGGGTATCCATCCAATATACACCCAACAAACTTAGACAATATTTGGGATGCAAAGAAGTACATGCTGACAAGAGCATGATGTACCTGTCTCCTGAGAGGTTCTGCCACAACCTGATAAATACTGAGGCAGATGCTCTGAGCCAGCCATTGAGCTCAGAATGGGGTCTCCAATGGAGGAGTTTGAGAAAGGACTGAAGTAGCTGAAGAGGTTTGCTATCCTATTAGAAGAACAAAAATTCAACCAAGGAGACCCCCCCTCTAGAACTCCCAGGGACTAAACCACCATCCAGTGAATACAAAGGGATGGACCCTTGGCTTCAGTTGCATATATACCAGAGGATGGCCTCCTGGGAATGATGGGAGAAGAGGCCGTTGGTCCTGTGAATTCTGTATGCCCAGGTGTAGGGGAATAACAGAGCAGGGAGGTATTATGGAATGGGTGTGTGGTTGGGGGAGTACCCTCATTGAAGCATGAGGGAAAAGTTAGAATAGCAGGTTTCTGAAAGGGAGACTGGGAAAAGAAATAACATTTGAAATGTAAATAAAAATATTCAGTAAAAGAAAAAAGTAAAGTAAAAATGAAAGAAAATAATGTTTTAAATATCTTAAAATTGAAACAAAACAAAGCAATTTCTGACCCCTCCTAGTGAAGAAAGAACTAGGATTATAAAAAGTATTTTCACTTCATGGTTGTATGGAGCCTTTATCTTTCAGACTCAAACTGTTGTACTAGATTTACTAAAAAGTCTATTTGTGTGTTTAAATAGGATTGATATATCTGAAGATGTTTTTTTGGCAGTATTCAATATAGTACAAACTGAAAAACTAATATTTTTTCCTCAACATTTTATGAGTAGTGAGCTGCAGAGTGGTGAAATATTTTGTACTTTTAGAAATACTTGAGTGTGATTAAAAATTTGTATTTGACATAATTCTTATGAATCTGAAACAACTAAGTATAAGTAAACAAACAGATTATCTAACTATCTACTTATTTATCTGTCTATCTATCTACATGTTTTAGGGGGATGATTACCATTTTGTTCTTTCAGTATCTCTAATGCATTAACAAATAACACATCAGAATGAACAGAACAGTTGGTGAGGCAGGGAGGAAGAGAGACAGAGAGACAGAGAGAAAGAATATCTGATTGGTTGGACATATTAAAACCATACAGGATATTGTCCTGAGCTCTGTGCAGATGGCAGACATATACTTTAGTTGACAGAAGTTACCCATATTCTCCTAAACTATTTCACTATCCTCATCATCACTTATACAATTTCAGGTGATTCTGATGACATCTTATTTGGTCCTTGAGCCTATGTCTAAACTTGAATTTTAATTGGGTCTATTTTCACCAGTTCTATGGCAATCATCACCTACCTAAATTACCTCTAGGCATTTGTGTAATTAAGTCTGTGTTCTCAGAACATTTGCACTAAGGAATATGGACACATTTTAAATAAAAGTTAAGATTAGTCAATCTATAAAAGCAAGACTGGGGTTTTACTCATTGTACAATCACCTTTTAATTTTTGCTACAGAGAAGTGTTTGACTGAACTGTCTGTAAGACTTTGATTTGCAAAAGTTAACAACACAGAGTTTCAATGTCATTTTTGAATGATAAAAAATACACAGGTAAATATATTCTGACCATAGTAATTATCTTAACATTCTTCTATTTACTACATGATGACTTCCCAGCAATTTCTTTCTGTACTTTTAAGTGTTATAAGACACACAATGAAATACAAATACAAATACAGAGTGTTTAAGAAAATCCAACTTACATTTCTATTTGACATTTACTAATATCATTAAAAAATGTGTGAAGTCACTGTCTATTACTATAAAAGTAAAATAATCACAGAAAAACCTTGTTGCTTTATAGAAGTTTCATTTTATAAGTGACAGCAATATCACTAAAGTGTTATCCATAAAACAAAAAGGTGATCATTATGTTTCTATGCCACCTAAAAAATGTGTTATACTTATACCTTTCTTCAATTTATTCAACATTTGCAAAATATGCTAAAGTGTATGTAAACATAATCAGGCAATGATATAAAGATTACAATTCCTTATAAAACATAAAATATATTATATCATAAGTTTCATAATATTTTTATATAAGGATTAACACATATACACATGTATATTATATTTCATATACAGGAAATACACATAATAGATATATAGCAGGTAGATGAATATAGATATAAATATAGATATAAGGATATAGAGTGTGTAAAGTAAAAAACCATGGAAACACTTTTTCCTAATCATGTTAAAATATTTGCTTACATTTTTAATTTTAAAATTATAATATAAAAATATTTTCTCCCTTTTCTTTACTCAGTCCACAGCTTCCCTTATACCTCCCATCTTTTTCAATTTTTGATGTATTTTTTATATTAATTGATGTTACATCTACATAATTTATGCTGTTATGCACATATATCCATATATTCATAAATATGTGTATGGAAGTATTTCCTGCATGAATATGTGCCTACCACCTTCATGACCAGCAATTAGATACAAGAACAAATCCCTTATAGCCTAAGTTACAGATGACTGTGAGTCACTATGTGGGACCTAGAATGTGAACACCAGTCATCCCCATAACCAGGAAATATCCTTCACTACTAAATGACCCTTTATTTCACTAGAAATATATTTTAATATATTGACATCATGTACAGTTCATTTTTATAGGAAATAATCAATTATCAATTATATGAAACAACTCATACAAATCCTTAACTTATAAAAATAATGTTCTATCTTGTTAAAATTCTTTGAATTCCAGTTTATCTACCCATGCCTTTCAGCAGAAAACCAAGATAAATTTCTTTTCTATTTATATATCAAAATAATAAAATTTAAATTAAATTCATAAAACCATTATAAGCATTAAAATGTCTCATTGGTCAAGGACATTAAATGGTCACCTTTTAGAATGACATAAAACATGTGTACAGATTTATCAGAAGTTTACAATTCTACTTGTAGATTGTTTTTAGATATTTTCCATTTGTGGAGTTTTAAAAATATGCTTTAAATATGTTTCACTACAGAAAAAGTTATTAATTATATTCCTCCCAGAAGATTCACTCTTTTATCTAGGTTAATGAAGAACTTACAGTAGTCAATCAAAAAGTAACACATGTCTTTTTAATAGTGTTTTTTTTTTTGTAATTTGTTGCTACATATGATGTTGATACGATACTCTTCAATATCTTCCAGATATTTTTACAGTTTGAATAAAAAACATTTTTAAATGTATGTATGTTTGAATGCATTTTCAAAAATATAAAAATATGAATATTCAGCTTTGAGAGGTGCATTTTGAAAGACTTCAGGATGTATTAAATTTACTTCAATGTTTCTACAAGAACTAAAATAGCACTTGAATCTGTTTTAGTCATAGATATTTAATTTTTAAAGTCACAAACTGTAATGTTTAAATACTGTTGATTCTCTTAGTATTACAAAGGGACCTAGTAAATGCTTTAAACTGGATATCCAGTGCTAAATGGCCATACCTTAAAATCTATATAAAAGAAACTTACAGAATAATCAAGCATATTTAGGAATATATGTGTGCATAAATATGTTTATAATGCAGTAAGAATGTGGAAAAAATAAGGCCATGGATTTGAAGAAAAACATTGTGGGTTTATTGGAGATTTTGGAGGGATGAAAAGTAAGGGAGAGGTATAATTATGTTAAAATCTAAAAATTAAAAATAAACAGCCACAACAACAGCAACAAACCACAGAGAAATCCATTGAGATAGCACGGTTTCCTCAAATTTAAAATTTTTCTGTTTTCATGCTATGGAAAGGATTCTCTCTAATATGCTCAGTGGAATACATGAGTTATGATTATCAATTTTACCTTATAAAAACTTATGGAAAGATGTTTTAACAATACAAACATCCTCTTCTATATATGATTGAAAAATGTATACATAATTGTTATTGAATATTGAAAAATATTTTCTTGCATACATTGAGACTAGCATGTGATTTTTATCCTTGCATCCATTAAACTGTAAAAGTCATTAATGGATAATGTTGAAATTTTCTCCAATGAGGAGATAAATTATGGTTCAAAAAGAAGTTTGATATATTTAATGCACTAAAATAAAGTCATATATATATATATTATCTACAAATACTTTGATGAATTTTAAAATTTATCAAAGTTATTCACATGCATCTATTTTATTGTGATGTCTTCTTGCTTTGCTATGTAGAACAGAATTTTATTTCTAGAAAATAAACACATACATTTCTTTTAATGAAAAAATAAAATTTTCTTTAATGAATTTGTCCATGAAACTCTCTGATACTGGAATACTTAATTGTGGGAGGCATTTAAGTCCTAACCAGTGTTATTACTTGTAACTCATGATCTGGTTTCCTGGTGTGAAAAATAGTTTTCTATGTAAGCGGTTTAAATTTACAAATCAACTCGCACATTCTTATTGGATTTATGACAATTCAGCTATTCCTCTTAGATCGTTTCCTTTCTGTGGCATCATATTCGTTAACACTTCCAACAAATTTTAATTAAAATCTTGTTACATTATCTGTATTTTGTTGTCTTTCCAGCTGTGTCTTTGTAACCTTTTTCAGCTCCTACCATATTTTCTGGTTATCAAGCTGAAGTCTTTTTCCTTTATTTTTTTGTTTTATATATATATATACATTTGTGTATATATATATATATATATATATATATATATATATATATATGTAAAAGGTATAAATACAACCTAAGAAGTCTCTATATTTTGTTTGTTGGATTGTTTTTGTGTACATGGTCTCAGGACTGACCACTATTTTGATTAGTAGGGTCTCATCTTTAGAAGCAGATCTCCTGCTCTCTGAAGTCTTTTGTTGCTGCGATATCAGTTTAATATTTTTACAATTTTATATATGTAACTGATAATTTTTAATGCTTCATGTTAATTTATTGATTTTATATTTTTAAACACTCCATCTTTCTGTTTCTGGTTTAAGATTTATATCAGATCTTACTAATTTGAAGCTTAATTTGTGTTTTTGGTTTTTGTTACAGAATACAAAATTCTTTGGTCAAATATAGATATTATTTTCACTTGAAGATTGTTAGTGTGGATGTTCATTATGTTTACCTATCCTTTAGGGTTAAACATGCTGAATCAAATAATAGTCATATGGTACCTTTTTGACTTGATTTATTTTCTAAGTTGTCCTTCTTTTCTTCTTTAATCTATTTTAAAATATTATTTTATAAGTCTTTTGTGATTTTTCCCATTTTATAACTAATTATTTGTTCACTTTGAAGATAGAAAATTTTGGGGTGATTTTGTGTTTCATTTACTTGCTAAGACCTCTTATGTTTCAGCAATTGGTGTTCCAGGATTGTTTCACCCAGTATATGTGCTCCAAGATGATACATGCCACTGCAGATGGAGGAAAGAAATAGTCCAGGTACTTCACAAGCTAAAGAACTGATGAGTCTTATTGGTGGAGAATAATTGGTACACACTTAAACTGATGCTTTTAGGTAAAATTTCCATATATTTCTGTTAGATACTATTGATACATGATGCAAATACTTCCAACTTTTAAAATAGTTTTTCATTATGATTTATAGCTAAATATTAAATCAATTTTAGTGTTTCTGTTGTAGTATTTATTTTAAATCTTGGAACACATGCTCTTATATTGAGATACTCTGATTATGAAGATATATATATATATATATAGTTTCCTTTTAGTGCCTTTTAATTTGGTAATAATTTTTGACTCCACTGATTTTTAAACTATGTACTGTCTTAGAGCAATTGTAAGAGCTTACCCAAGCAATTCAGTATCATGAATTTACCCAAGCTCCTAGTTCTCACACACTTCAGCTGTATTAGGACTTTACCTTGGTAGATGTGATATTATACAAGCTTGATAAATCCACATGCTTTCGAGTGAAATGTTCTATAAATTTCTGCTAAATCTATTTGTTTTACAACTTCTGTTAGTTTCTTCATGTCTCTGTTTAATTTCTGTTTCCATGATCCGACTATTGATGAGAGTGGGGTGTTGAAATGTCCCATTATTATTGTGTATTATTGTGTATTATTGTGTGAGGTACAATGTGTGCTTTGAGATTTAGGGAGGTTTCTTTTATGAATGTAGGTGCCCTTACGTTGGGAGTATAGATATTTAGGATTGCGGGTTCATCTTGATGGATTTTTCCTTTGATTTACATGAAGTGTCCTTCCTTGTCTTTTTTGACTTTCTGGTTGAAAGTTAATTTTATTCGATATTAGAATGGCTACTCTAGCTTGTTTCTTCAGACCATTTGCTTGGAAAGTTGTTCTCTAGCCTTTTATTCTGAGGTAGTGTCTTTCTTTGACATCGAGGTGTGTTTCCTGTATGCCGCAAAATGCTGGAGTTGTCCTTAAGAATCCAGTCTGTTAGTCTATGTCTTTTTATTGGTGAATTGAGTCCATTAAGTCCAATAGGAGATATTAAGGAATAGTAATTGTTGCTTCCTGCTATTTTTGTTTTTAGAGTTGGAATTCAGTTTGTGCGTTTCTCTTCTTTTGGTGTTGTTGCAAGGAAATTTTTTTCTTGATTTTTCTAGGGTGTAGTTTCCCTCCTTCTGTTGGAGTTTTCCATGTTTTATCCTTTGTAGGTCTGAATTTGTAGAAATAAATTGTGTAAATTTAGTTTTGTCATGGAATTTCATGGTTTTTCCATCTACATTAATTTAAAATTTTGCTGTATATAGTAGCCTGGGCTGGCATTTGTGTTTCTCACAGAACCTCATAATACTGCCTACAAAACTAACCATATAATCATTCACAAAACAAGCCTCAACTGATACAAGAATACTGAAATAACCCCATACATCCCATCATTTCACCACAGACTATGGCTGGTGTTCAATAACAACAAAAACAACAGAAAGACACGTATATATGGAAGTTAAACAATGTTCTTCTCAATGATAACTTGGTCAAGAAAGAAATAAAAAAATTAAGACTTTTTAGAATTTAATGAAAATGAGGATGCTGCATACCCAAACTTATGGGACACAATGAAAGCAATGCTAAGAGAAAAGACCATAGCTCTGAGTGTCTCCAAAAAGAAACAGGAGAAAGCATACATTAGCAGCTTGACAGCATAGCTAGAAGCTCTAGCACAAAAAGAAACAAACACACCCAAGAGGACTAGAAAGCAGTAAATAATCAAACTCAGGGCTGATATTAACCAATTAGAAACAAAAAGGTATGTACAAAGGATCAACAAACCAGGAGCTGGTTCTTTGAGAAAAATCAATAAAATAGATAAACCCTTAGCCTGACTAACCAGAAGGCAAGGAGACAGTATACAAATTAAGAAAACCAGAAATGAAAAGGGAGACATAGCAACAGATTCTGAGAAAATTAAAAAAAAATCATCAGATCCTACTACAAAAGTCTATATTCAATAATCCTAGAAAATCTGGAGCAAAAAGACAGTTTTCTAGACAAGTACCCAGTATCAAAGATATATCAGGATCAGAAAAACAATCTAAATAACCCTATAACTCTTAAAGAAATTGAGTTATTAAAAGTCTTCAAACCAAAAAGAGCCCAGGACCAGATGTGTTTAGTGCAAAATTCTTTCAGACCTTCATAAAAGACCTCATATAAATACTGTCCAAAATATTCCAGAAAAAGGAAACAGTCAAAGCACTACCAAATTCCTTCTATGAAACAATAATTACTCTTGTACCTAAACTATAAAAAGACCCCAAAAGAAAGAGAACTTCCCTTTTTAATATTGACACAAAAATACTCAATACATTTCTTGCAAACAGAATCCAAGTACACATCAAAATGATCATCCATCATAATCAAGGAACCTTCATCCCAGGGATGCATGGATGGCTTAATATATGGAAATCTAACAACTTAATCCCCTGTATAAACAAACTCAAATTAATAGAAAGACACATGATCATCTCATTAGATGCTGAGAAAGCATTTCACAAAATTCAACAACCCTTTATAAGAAAAGTCCTGGAAAGATCAGGAATTCAAGGTGCATACATAACATACTAAAAGTAATGCATAGCAAACTAGTGGCTAGCATTAAACTAATCTGAGAGAAACTAGAAACAATCCCACAAAAATCAGGGACCTGACAAAGCTGCTCACTCTCTTCCTACTTATTCAATATAGTACTCAAAATTCTACCCAAAGCAATCAGACAACAAAAGGAGTTCAAAGGGATACAAATTGGAAATGAAGAAGTCAAAGTATCACTACTTGCAGATGATAAGATAGTATACTCAGGTGACCCCAAAGGTTCCACCAGAGAACTACTAAGCCCAAAAAACTTCAGCAAAATGGCTGGGGTAAAATTAACTAAAAAAATTCATAGCCTTCCTCTATTCAAAGGAAAAAGGCTGAGAAATAATTTAGGGAAAGAACACCCTTCGCAATAGCCACTAATAATATAAATTACCTCAGCATGACTCTAACCAAACAAGTGAAAAGTCTGTTATGTCAAGAACTTCAAATCTCTGAAGAAAGAAATTGAAAGTTTTACAAGATGGAAAGACTTCCCATGCTCATGGATTGGCAGGATTGATATAGTAAAAATGGTCATTTTGCTACACACAATCTATAAATTCAATACAATCCCCATCAAAATTGCAACTCAATTCTTTATAGAGTTAATAAAAGTAATTTGCCAATTCATTTGGAATGACAAAAACTCAGGATAGTGAAAACTATACTCAACAACAAAAACACTCCTGGGGAAATCACTATCCCTGACCTCACGTTGTATTACAGAGCAATAGTGATAAAAACTGTATGGTATTGGCACAGATACAGGCAAGTACATCAGTGAAATAGAATTGAAGACCCAGAAATGAACCCACACTTGATCTTTGACAAAATTGTTAAAGCCATCCATTGGAAAAAATATAGCATTTTCATCGAATGGTGCTGATTCAACTGGAGGTCAGCATGTAGAAGAATGCAAATTGACTCATTCTTATTGCCCTGTACAAATCTTCAATCCAAGTGGATCAAGGATCTTGATATCAAACCAAATACACTCAAACTAAGAGAAGAAGAAGTGGGGAAGATGCTCAATCACATGGGTATGGGGAAGATTTCCTGAACAAAACACCAATGGCTTTTGCTCTAAGATGAAGAATTGACAAATGGGTCCTCATAAACTGCAAATCTTCTGTAAGGCAAAGGGAACTGTCAGGGGGATGAAATGACAACCAACAGATTGGGAAAAGATCTTTACCAATACTACATCTAATAGAGGGCTAAAATCCAAAATATACAAAGTACTCAAGAAGTTAGACTCTTGAGAGCCAAGCAACCCTATTAAAAATGGGGTACAGAGCTAAACAAAGAATTATCAGCTGAGGAATATCGAATGTATTTGAGAAGTACATAAAGAAATGCTCAGTATCCTTAGTTATCAGGGAAATGCAAATCAAAACAACCCTGAGATTCTACCTCACACCAATAAGAATGGCTAAGATCAAAATATCAGATGACTACAGGTGCTGGCAAGGATATTGAGAAAGAGGAACACTCCTCCATTGTTGCTGGGATTGCAAAATGGTACAACTATTCTGGTAATCAGTCTGGAGGTTCCTCAAAAACTGGACATTTTACTACCTGAAAACACATCTATACATCTCCTGGGCATATACTCAATATATGCTCCAACATACAACAATAACACATGATTCACTATGTTCATACCAGCCTTATTTATAATAACCAGAAGTTGGAAAGGACCCAGATGCCCTTCAACAGAATAATGGATACAGAAAATGTGGTACATCTGCACAATGGATACTACCCAACTATCAAAACAATGACTTCATGAAATTCATAGGCAAATGGAATGAACAAGAAAATATCATCTTTATTGAGGTAACCCAATCACAGAAAAACACACTTGGTATACACTCACTGATAAGTGGATATTATCCCAAAAGCTTGAATTACCCTACTTACAATCCACAGACCACCTGAAGCTCAAGAACAAGGATGACCAAAGTGTTGATGCTTCACTCCTTAAAAGGAGGAATAAAAATATTCATAGGAGGAGATATGAAGACAAAGTTTGGAGCAGAGACTAAAGGAACAGTCATTAAAAGCCTGCTCCATATGTGACCCATATATGTACAGACACCAAAACTAGATGAGATTGATGAAGCTAAGAAGTGCATGCTGACAGGATCTTGATATAGATGTCTCCTAAGAGACACAGCCAGAGCATGTCAAACACAGAGGTGAATGATAGCAGCAAGCCATTGAACTGAGAACGAGATCCCTGTTGGAAGAATTAGAGAAAGAATTGAAAGAGGTAAAGGGGCCTACAACCCCATAAGAACAACAATGTCAGACATCCAGAACTCCTAGGGACTAAACCTTTACTCAAAGACTACACATAGACTGATCCATGTCTCCAGCTGTATATGTAGCAGAGGATGGCCTTGTTGGACACCAATGTAAGGAGAAGCCCTTGGTCCTGCCAAGGTTGGACCCCCTGTGTAAGGGAATGTCATGGGGGCTGGGAGGGGGTGGATCGGGAGGGGAACACTCTTATAGAAGAATGGGAGTGGGAGGGGAAGGGACTTATGGATAGGAAACCTAAAAAGGGAATAACATTTGAAATGTAAATACAGAAATATCCAATAAAAGAAAAAAAAAGAAAATATTACTTTGTGCATTCTTCCTGCTTTCTATATTACCATTTTAATTCTAACATCTTTAAATTGAACATATATAAATATTAATGGTTTTTAAATCTTTGCATAGATACTGAAAATTTGCAACACACTGGAGGAGACACCTTTTAAAAGTAGCTAGGTCTAGTTTTTCAATAACCCATGGAGTTTCAAAACAACACCTTCCTGTTGTTCTTGTCCAAACCCCGTGTTGTATAATTACCCTGATATGGTCATCAAGGACATTGTGAAAGGATGCTCTTTGCAAGTGAGCAATATTTCTTTTCTGTAGTACATGGCAGTCATAATTAAAGTGTGCTTTAATTAATGTTGCGTCTTTATCTTATCCCTAGTTACTCTTTCCATAAACCACCTTATATTTCAGTAGAAGGTGACACTGATGATATCACAGACACCAGGTTTCTTGATCCCTTGCAAGGACATTCATCTACTGATAAAAAATGATACTGTATTCAGTATATATTTTAATACAGCCAGAAATATGTTAGGTGATCTATTGTGAAAATAATTTTTATATTTTAATTTTATGGCTCATTTTACTGTGATTCTAAATAATTTGTCTACATTTTAGACTGTTATTTTGATGGAAATCTCAAATATAATACAGCTAATATTATTTATTAAATAGATTCCATGGTAGTTTATTTGAAAGAATTTTTTTTCTTTCTTAACATCTTGACAAAACAGTTAGCTGCCATGTTGGGGTGCAATAAATTATGCAAGTAATGATTAAATGTATTTAATAATCACTAGTTCATGTCACTAAGGAATATTTTCTTTAACCACTGTGCATTCATTAAAGTGTGCTAATAAACCCTTTGCCTTAATAAATACTAAGTTGATTAAAAGGTATATTCTTCAGTATAAACTACTTATATCAATTGAGAATGTCCAGATAAATTTAACATGTATGATTCATACTGTTAGAATTTTTAGGTTTTCAAAATAAAACATTTAGTACATTTTACTTTTTCAATAAAAAAAGTAAATATGGCTATGTATCTCACTATTTGAAATTTCTTTGTCACCTCTTTTCTGTCTGTGTCATAGCTGCTTTGTTCATCTCTTCCTAGGGTATTTTTCTTTCTAATTAATTAATTAGTGTTTAATATCTTTGTTTGCTGACATGATAATAAAGTAAAAGATGTTACTTTAATTTATTAAACTAATGACATCTTACCTTTAATTTTATGCACTTAGACCTTTGTACTTGAGCACCTCTCTATTGATTATAAGTTTTAGAAATTACCATTTTTATATTGTGCATTGCCCATGGAATTTACTAGGAGGTTGATAACTATTGAAGAAACATGGTATGCATAAACATCAGAAAAGATTTGACTTGAACTCAAAAACTTAAAAGGTATCATGCATTATATTATGTTTAGGTTTATTTTGTATAAGCTCTTTGAAGCTCCCGCAGTCTGCTGGCCAAAATAAACATTTCAGGATTACTGTGGATATGTATTTAAATGCTCTTCACATATCCAGACACTTGGATTAAGAAACTGAAACTATCATATGTAACATGAATGATTTTCAGGAAAACCTGAGGTTTCTGCAAAAAAAGAGAAAATTCTGCCACATGAATGCAAGGAGAATTATGTATAAGTTTTTAGGCAAATAGATTGTTCCAAAGGTCTCAAATATTCCAAAGCCTGAATGAGGTTCATTCTTTTATTTTTTTTTTGTTTACACACCTACTCCAACAAGGTTACACTTCCTAATAGAGCCACTATCTGGGTCAAGCATATACAACCATTCCATGGGGTATCTTGGGTCATCCTCACCCTGACTAGTAACTGAAGGGAGTTATATCTTACCTGGAATTGCATTTATTATGTGATAGTTTATGGTTTCTGAGTGTGGGGAATGCTCATTATTACCCTATGTGGGGTAATCTCAATTGTACATACATACATACTATATTGCCCCCCCTCTCTCTTAAATTCCACCTTCTTCCATGCTCATCTTTCTTTATCCCAAACATTGTTCATGTCTGTCAAATTCACTTTCACTTCCCAGCATTCCCCAACATGTAAATATGTGTGAACATATGAAAATAATCATGTAACATAAATGATTTTCATAGGTAAATATATATTTGAAAGTAGATCAGAAAAAGAATTTTAATAATAAACCCACATGTTAAATTTATCTGTACATTCCTAATTGATATAAGTATTTTATACAGAAGAACATACCGCATTTTAATTAACTTAGTATTTGTTAAGGAAAGGGTTTATTAGACATTATTATCAAAGCCAAACCTAACTACTTAACAACAAACAATACAGTTAGACAGCCCCGTCTAAATGAATTAACAATATAGTATGTTAAAATATGTATACAGGTCAGAGAAATTAATGCTTGACTTTTTTCACAAAAAGCCTGTTTTTTAGAAAATAAACATAAAGCAATTTAAGTGAAATGCTAGTGATCTATCAATTAATTTAAGTTATTCTCTGTCCTCTTTTTTTTTTCTTTTCAGAAAACCTTTCCTTTGAGATGATGGCCAATTCTACCCTGGTGACAGAGTTCCTACTGGAGGTTTTTGCTGAGTCTTGGGAGCTCAGAATCCTACTTAGCGGTGTGCTGTTCCTACTGCTGTACCTGGGCAGCCTGTTAGGGAACCTTACCATTATCATTGCTACTACAGTTGACCAGACACTGAACACACCCATGTACTTCTTCCTCAGGAATCTTTCCATTGTAGACATGTGTTACGTTTCTGTCACTGTCCCAAATGCTTGTTTCAACTCTCTCACTGACAACAGGAACATTTCTGTGGCTGGGTGTGCAGCACAAGTCTTTTTGATCTTCTCATGTGCATGTATAGAGATGCTTTTTCTCACCATTATGGCCCAGGACCGCTATGTGGCCATCTGCAAACCTCTCCTCTACCCTGTGATCATGAACCACCAGTTCTGTGTTCAGACGACACTGGGTTCCCTCCTTATTTCTCTCATCCTTGCAAGTGTACATACTTTCCAAACATTCCAGCTTTCTTTCTGTCATGCCAATGTGGTTCCTGAGTTCTTTTGTAATATCCCCTCTTTGTTGAAGCTTTCATGTTCAGATACCTTTAACAACAAACTCTTAGTGCTTCTCTCTGCTATTGTCATTGGTTTTAGCTGCTTTACGTTCATTGCTATATCATATGTTCGGATATTATCAACTGTGTTGAAGGTTCCTGTCAAAGGAGAGCGAGGGAAAGCCTTCTCAACCTGTGTCCCTCACATTGTTGTGGTGTCTGTGTTTCTTAGTTCTGCAGCCTATGTGTATCTAAGACCTCCAGTAGTAACATTAGAAATAGTTAAGGAAATTACAATTTCTGTGTGTTATACAATTGTCCCACCATTCTTAAATCCTATCATCTATAGTCTTAGAAACAGACAGATAAAGGAGGCTGTGAAGAAAGTAATATGAAGAATTTCTTTCATATTTGAATATAAGAGGAATGAGTATTTTTCAGATTTTTCTAGAGGAAGGAAACTAACAAATTAAAAAGAATATTTACACACCACAGTCACCCATACTTGCATGCACAGACACACACAAACACAAAAACATATACCACCACTACTACCACCAACCCATAAAGCATTTTCCCCTAATACTGAAGACATACTTTTTCAGACAATATATTCTGATTATATTCCCCTCCCTCTATTCCTTCTAGTTCCTCTAGGAGAAAACAAGATAGCAAGAACCAAGCAACAAAATTGAAAAATACGCAACAAATTGTGCACATACACACACACACACACACACACACACACACACACAGACAGAGACAGAGACAGAGACACAGAGAGAGACAGAGAGAGAGCATATATAGAATCCAACTTACTTGCTCAAATATTGAAGAAGCTCACAAAAGCACTAAAATGAAAGCAGTAATATAGGCACAAATGCCTTATAGAGAGATAAGATATAGAAATACAGACACACACACATATATGTATATATACATGTGTATATATACACACACACAAATTTATACATGCATACAAACATATGTATATTTATTTATTTATACTTGGAAGTGATTATCAATAAGAGATTGTTTCTAAGTTAGACGTAGGTGCTTATGTTCACTTCTCCCTTCAGCTCTAGTATGTTTTATGGTAAGAACTATAGACTCAAGCAAGCTATATCACTCTCTGTGAATTTATGTGTGCATGGATCATGTTGCTATAGAGGAGGCTATATCATTTGTATCTTCCATCATCTCTTTTCTTCTTCCTCTTGTACAGGACTTCTGGATCCCAGAGGAAAGAATTGGAAAAAGATATGTTATTTAAGCTGATAGTTCCATGGTCTGTTATTTTTTACATAACACCTGGCTGTGTGTTTCTGTATTTGCTCACATTTACTCCAGGAAGAAGTTACTGATGATGATGAGCAACACATACATCCATAAATACAGCTGAATGTCATAAGGAGTCATTTTATTATTAAGGTGTCTAAACTTAATTTAATAAAAAAATTAGTACTGTAATATCTGGTTTTTAATTCTAGGTCCTGGAGCTATCTAGTTTCAGGTTCTTAGTTAGCTAGGCATTGCAGAATATGAGATCCATCTTATGGAGATGTCCTTAAATCAAATCAGACATTAGTTGGTTATTTGTATAAATTTTGTGTTGCCATAATCTTAGCAAATATGCAGCTGGGACACCATTCTATATCAAAGTAGTTATGGCTGTATTGGTATATACATTTCTGCTTTGCTAAAATTGTGTGACAAATACACTACAATGTAGGAGTTATGGCACTTTGTAGGCACCTGCTTAACATCCATGTCTAATGATATGTACTGTATGTTTATCTTCATCCATGAGACTTTGCTATCAGTTTTGAACAGTAACCTAATATCTTGGCAATAGCCTTGATGGTTTTAGTCATTTTCATGAGATTCTTTGGCAAAAGATTCATTTGCCATAACCCAATCCTGGCACTGGCAGGATAATTTGATGGTAACAGGTAACCAAGTAGGACTCTGTCTCCCCCCATTATTTTGTGATATTTTAGATTGCCTTTTTGTGTATATATATGTGAAGAATATTTTATTGAATTAGATTTCTGTAATACGCTTTCTTAGGCCCTCGTGTTTAGCTGTGTTTCCCAATAATCCCTCCCTGTACCCCTCTTCTCTCCAAAACCCAAGTTATTCCTCCCATTCCAGTCCCTCAATTCACCCATAACTATTTGTTCTATTTCATTTTTTAAGGGTTCTATGTCTGTTCCCACCTATTCCCTTATCCTATACCTAACTTGTGTGGTTTTCTGGATTGTACCTTTGTTATTGCTGACTCATTCACTATCATTAACATAAAAGTGAATATATACCAGATTACACTTTTTGAATCTGGGTTTCTCCACTCAGAATTATTTTTTTCCTAGTTCCATGCATTTACTGATATAATTTCATTATTCCATTTTTAAATTTTATTGCTTTATTCTTCTTTCATATAGTATATTTCAATTGCATCTACCCCTTATCCCTAATTCTCACAAAATACCCTCTCCCTCAGATCAACTGTGACTTCATTTCTCTTCTGAAAAGAACAAGTCTCTCAGTGATATTAATTTAAGTTGCCATAATGTGATGAAATAAGACTATCTATAACTTCATATCAAGGTTAGACGAGGCAACATAAAAGGAGATAAAAGTACATACCACAAGCAGCAAAAGTGTCAGGGCTACCCCCATTCCCATTGTTAAGAAGCATTTTTTAACACTTGACTAATATCCTATGGTGTAATTGCACCATATTTTCTTTTCTCTTATGTTAACATTCTATAGTTTTATGATCATTAATGAAAGCTTTGAAATCATAAAACAATAATAAAGGAAACAATTTCCTAATACATCTTCACAATTCAGTCACCATTGGCTTTGACATAATTAGTTAAAAGAAGGGCTAAGAATATTAGTGGGTTAATTTACACCATTTTTGTAATGCTTTAGACATGCTATAAAATAAAAGATTATGGGTATAAAATCAGTAAAAATTATATCAAAACCACAAGAGTTAAATGCTGTACTATATATAATATTTATGAATGGAATATGTGGGGCAAAATACATGATGAAAATTTTTTTGAATTTTTCATCGATTGATTTGTTTACCAGTCTGCTCAGCTATTAACTGACAAATAACTATGTCCTTAAATTTAATGGTCTCATATTTAGAAATAGCAGTTAATCTTTGCTGAAGGGCTTAGAAGTTTATGTTACTATATTCTCAGAATGCCTCATATATGCTCATATATATAGCATGAATAATATTCACAAAATAATAAGACAATTATATCAGAAACCACAGATTTTATTAAATTACTTTCATTATAATTCCAGAAGAGAAAATACTAAATATTCAGTTACTGGGTTCAGTTAAAAATAACATATATGGAATAGTTTTATTTGACCATTCCAACTTGTGAAATTTTTTAAATATTTGTTTTACATTTATTTTATGTGTATTGATGTTTTGTATGTAGGTGTAGTTATATACAATATACATTCAGTGTCTTCGAAGGCTAGAAGGTATTGTTTCTTCTGCTACATGTAGACCACTGTTCAGTTCTATGTGGACTGAAATCTGAACCAGGTCTCCTACAACAGCAGTAAGTGCTCTTAAATGATGAAGCATCCCTCAGGGACCATCATTTAATCTTTTTAACATTACATTTTCCTTTCATTTGTAAAATAAAGTTTCAAAGTAGTCCATTAAATTCTCAGAAATACTCCTAATTTTTTTATGTTTTTATATTCTCTCTCTCTCTCTCTCTCTCTCTCTCTCTCTCTCTCTCTCTCTCTCTCTCTCTGTCTTTATATGTAGGTGTTGGGGCATAGTGGTTCTTTAGGCTTTAATTTTTCAAACTGTACGTTAATAAAGGTTCTGAAATGCTTTAACCTCCCTTCTAGCGTACCTCTGACCAGAGATAGTGGAAACAAAACGTTAATAGAGAAAAGGTGGATGTGGACTTGTTTAGAGTAATTCTGTTGAGCAATTCCAATCTTCATTATCAAGATATCAGAAGTTTACTTCTGAATCAGCAGAAGCAGTTCAATCTACTCTCAAATACCATTGAAAAATCAGCAACAGCAATTGGATTCAGAAGAAACCATGAAACTCTGCCAATCAGTGTGAGGGCAGAAAAATGATAGAAAGACTACCCGAAGTACTTTCAGGGCATTTCTTTCTATGACATCATGACAAACAATGATCAGCAAAGAGTGGCCTGGCATTCCAATACCATAAAGCATCATTCAAATTGGTTATACTTATACCTCTCCAAATATTATATGTCCTCACAAGCATTTGCTACTACAAAATATCACATGCCCATGTTCGAGCCTGCTTCCAGAAGAACATCATGTATCTATTTCCAGCAAAACACTCACCTACATGTCTGCTACAACAAACCATCATCTCATAAGACAGTTTACTGAAAAAAAATCAAACGACAAAAATCAGTCTCCAAAGAAACTCTATAATTTCCAATTCATATCCTAAGTTCTGTTTTTTTAAAAAAAAGTTTTTCTTTAACATTATCAATCAATATACAAGCTTAAGTCCAAGTGGATCAAAGACCTCCACATCAAACCAGATACACTCAAACTAATAGAAGAAAAAGTGGAGAAGAATCTCAAACACATGGACACTGGAGAAAATTTCCTGAACAAAACACCAATGGCTTATGATCTAAGATCAAGAATCAGCAAATGGGATCTCATAAAACTGCAAAGCTTCTGTAAGGCAAAGGACACTGTTGTTAGGACAAAACGACAACCAACAGATTGGGAAAAAGATCTTTACCAATCCTACAACAGATAGAGGGCTTACATCCAAAATATACAAAGAACTCAAGAAGTTAGACTGCAGGGAGACAAATAACCCTATTAAAAATGGGGTTCAGAGCTAAACAAAGAATTCACAGCTGAGGAATGCTGAATGACTGAGAAACACCTAAAGAGATGTTCAACATCTTTAGTCATAAGGGAAATGCACATCAAAACAACCCTGAGATTTCACCTCACACCAGTGAAAATGGCTAAGATCACAAACTCAGGTGACAGCAGATGCTGGCGAGGATGTGGAGAAAGAGGAACACTCCTCCATTTTTGGTGGGATTGCAGACTGGTACAAACATTCTGGAAATCAGTCTGGAGGTTCCTCAGAAAATTGGACATTGAACTGCCTGAGGATCCAGCTATACCTCTCTTGGGCATATACCCAAAAGATGCCTCAACATATAAAAGAGACACGTGCTCCACTATGTTCATCGCAGCCTTATTTATAATAGCCAGAAAATGGAAAGAACCCAGATGCCCTTCAACAGAGGAATGGATAGAGAAAATGTGCTTCACTCCTTCTTTAAATGAGGAAAAAGAATACCCTTGGCAGGGAAGCGAGAGGCAAAGATTAAAACAGAGACTGAAGGAACACCCATTCAGAGCCTGCCCCACATGTGGCCCATACATATACAGCCACCCAATTAGACAAGATGGATGAAGCAAAGAAGTGCAGGCCGACAGGAGCCGGATGTAGATCGCTCCTGAGAGACACAGCCAGAATACAGCAAATACAGAGGCGAAAGCCAGCAGCAAACCACTGAACTGAGAATAGGTCCCCTATTGAAGGAATCAGAGAAAGAACTGGAAGAGCTTGAAGGGGCTCGAGACCCCAAAAGTACAACAATGTCCAGCAACCAGAGCTTCCAGGGACTAAGCCACTTCCTAAAGACTATACATGGACTGACCCTGGACTCTGACCCCATAGGTAGCAATGAATATCCTAGTAAGAACACCAGTGGAAGGGGAAGCCCTGGGTCCTGCTAAGACTGAACCCCCAGTGAACTAGACTATGGGGGGAGGGCGGCAATGGGGGGAGGGTTGGGAGGGGAACACCCATAAGGAAGGGGAGGGGGGAGGGGATGTTTGCCCGGAAACCGGGAAAGTGAATAACACTTGAAATGTATATAAGAAATACTCAAGTTAATAATAAAAAAAAAGTGTCCCTCTGCTTAAAGTAGCAAGGCAGAGGGAAAGTACCCTTAAAAATTCAATGTGTGGCTTCCAGTTTGGGGGACTCAAGCTGTCCACTGTCCCTGGCCTAGGAGCAGTGAGCAAAGAATGAATTATCTTTTTTATTGGATATTTCTTTATTTATGTTTCAAATGTTATTCCCTTTTCTGGTATACTGTCCATAAGTCCAAATGCCCTTTCCCTCCATTCCTTCTATAAAGGTGTTCTCCTCTCCATCCACCCCACCTGCCATTACCACCCACCATCATGAAGGGGTTTTGAAGTTTTTCAAATGCTTTCTCAGCATCTAATGAAATGATCATGGGTATTTTTCTTTGATATGTTTAAATAGTGGATTATGTTGATGGCTTTCCCTGTATTAAACCATACCTGCATTCCTGGGATGAATCCTACTTGTTCATCATGGATGATCATTTTGATGCATTTGTGGATTCAGTTTGCAAAAATTTTCTTGTGTATTTTTGCATAGAGATTCATAAAGGAAATTGGTCTTAAGTTCTCATTCTTTGTTGGGACTTTGCATGGTTTAGTGATAAGCGTAATTGTGGCTTCATATAAGGAATTCGGCAGTGCTTTGTCTGTTTCTATTTTGTGGAATAGTTTGGAGAGTATTGGTATGAGGTCTTCTGTGAAGCTCTGATAGAATTCTGCACTAAATCCATCTGGTCCTGGGCTCGTGTTTTGGAAAACTTCTTATTCTTGGAATAACTGCTTCTATTTCTTTAGGAGTTATGGGGCTCTGTAGATGGTTTATCTGTTCCTGGTTTAACTTTGGTACCTGGTGTTTGTCTAGAAAATTGTCCATTTCAAGATTGTCCTGGAAAGATCAGGAATTCAAGGCCCATATGTAAACATAATAAAGGTAATATACAGCAAACCAGTAGCTAACATCAAACTAAATGGAGAGAAACTTGAAGCAATTCCACTAAAATCATGGACTAGAGAAGATTGCCCACTCTCTTCCTACTTATTTAATATAGTTCAGATTTCAAGTTTTGTTGAATATAGGCTTTTGTAGTATAATCTAAGGATTTTTTTTATTTCCTTAGATTCTATTGTTATGTCTCCCTTTTCATTTCTGATTTGTTAAATTGGGTACACTCTCTGTGCCCTGTGGTTAGTCTGGCTATGTATTTATCTATCTTATTTTCTCAAAGAACCAGCTCTTGGTTTTGTTGATTCTTTGTATAGTCCTTTTTGTTTCTACTTGGTTGATTTCAGCTCTGAGTTTGATTATTCCTTCTACTCCTCTTTGGTGTATTTGCTTTTTTGGTTCTAGAAATTTTATGTATGCTGTCAAGCTGCTCATGTATGCTCTCTTCTGTTTCTTTTTGCAGGCACTCAAACCTATGAGTTTTCCTCCTAGGGCAGCTTTCATTGTGTTTCATAAGTTTGGGTATGTTGTACCTTCATTTTCATTAAATTCTAAGAAGTCTTTACCTTCTTTCTTTATTTCTTCCTTGACCACGTTATCGTTGAATAGAACATTGTTCAATTTCCATGTATATGTGGTTCTTCTGTAGTTAATGCTGTTATTGAAGACCATCCTTAGTCCATGATGATCTGATAGGATGAATAGGATTATTTCAATCTTCCTGTATCTGTTGAGGCCTGTTTTGTGACCAATTATATGGTCAGTTTTGAAGAAGGTACAATGCGGTGCTGACAAGATGGTATATCCTTTTGTTTTAGGATGGAATGTTCTATAAATATCTGTTAAGTCCATTTGGTTCATAACTTTTGTTAGTTTCTCCATGTCTCTGTTTAATTTCGGTTTCCATGATCTGTCTATTGATAAGAGTGGGGGGTGTTGAAATCTCTTCCTATTATTGTGTGAGGTGCAATATGTGCTTTGAACTTTAGTAAGGTTCCTTTTATGAATGGAGATGCCCTTTAATTTGGAACATAGATATTTAGGATTGAGAGTTCACCTTGGTGAATTTTTAATTTGATGAATATGAAGTGTCTTTCCTTATCTTTTTTGATGATTTTTGGTTGAAAGTCAATTTCATTTGATATTAGAATGGCTACTCCAGCTTGTTTCTTCCGACCATTTGCTTGGATAGTTGTTTTTTAGTCTTTTACTCTGAGGTAGTGTCTATCTGTCTCTGAGGTGTGTTTCCTGTATGCAGCAAAATGCTGGGTCCTCTTTGCCTATCCAGTCTGTTAGTCTATGTCTTTTTATTGGGAAATTGAGTCCATTGATGTTAAGAGATATTAAGGAACAGTGATTGTTGCCTCCTGTTATTTTTGTATTTAGAATTATGATTTTGTGTGATTTGTGTCTCTCTTCTTTTGGTTTCATTGCAAGGAGATTACTTTCTTGCTTTTATTATGGTTTAATTTCCCTCTTTGTGTTAGGCTTTTCCATCTATTACCCTTTCTGGGGCTGGACTCCTACAAAGATATAGTGTAAATTTGCTTTTGTCATGAAATATATTGGTTTCTCCTTTGATATTAATTGAGAGTTTGCTGGATATAGTAACCTGGGCTGGCATTTGTTTTCTCTTAGCATCTGTAAAACATCCTGCCTAGGATCTTCTGGCTTTCATAGTCTCTGGTGATAAGTATGGTGTAATTTTGATAGATCTTTCTTCATATGTTACTTGACCTTTTTCCTTTACTGCTTTTAATATTCTCTCTTTGTTTGTGCATTTGTGGTTTATAGTACTATGTGACAGGAGGGATTTCATTTCTGTTCCAATCTATTTGAAGTTCTGTAGGCTTCTCGTATGTTTGTGGGCATCTCTTTCTTTAGGTCAGAGAAGTTTTCTTCTGCAATTTTGTTGAAAGTATTTACTGGCCCTTTAACTTGAGAGACTTCACTCCCTTCTTTACCTATTGTCCTTAAGTTTGATCTTCTCACTGTGCCCTGGATTTCCTGTATGTTTTGGGCTAGGAGCCTTTGCATTTTACATTATTGTTGAAAGTTGTGTTGATGTTTTCTATGGTATCATCTGCCTCTGAGATTCTGTCTTTTATGTCTTGTTTTCTGTTGGCGATACTTACATCTATGACTACTGGCCTTCCTTAGGATTTCTATCTCCACGGTTGCCTCCCTATGTGCTTTCTTTATTGTTTCTATTTCTGTTTTTAAATCTTGGACAGTTTTGTTCAATTCTTTCATCTTTTTGTTTATGTTTTCCTGTAATTATTTATGGGAATTTTGTCAGTCCTTTTTAAGGGCTTCTACTTGTTTGCTTGTATCATTGTATATTTCTTTAAGGTTAGGAAATTTTTCTTCAATAATTTTGTTTAAGATGTTTGCTTGTACTTTGATTTTGGAATGGTCACTCTCTTCTTTTATTCTTAGGTTCATTCTTTTCCTTGTGTCCTTGCTTTCTTGAATATTTTGTGATAGGATCTTTTAGCTTTTTGTATTTTTCTTGACTGCTGAGTCATTGTGTTCTATGGTATCTTCTATGGCTAAGATTCTCTCCTCCCTCGCTTATATTTTATTAGTGATCCTTATATCTACGACTCTTATTGTCTTCCCTAGGTTTTCCATCTCTAGGGCTGTCTCCTGTCATATTTTCTTTATTGTTCCTATTTCCGTTTTTAAATCTCTCATCATTTTGTTCAATTCCTTCAACTGTTAGATTGTGTTCCCCAGTATTTTTTAAGACATTTATGTGCTTCCTTTTTAAGGACTTCTATTTGTTTAATTTTCTTCTCCTGTGTTTCTTTAAGGGAGTTATTAATGTCCTCCTTAAAGTTCTTTATCATCTTCAGGAAATAATAATTTTTACCTAAATCTTGCTTTATAGCTGTTTTGCGATATCCAGGACATGCTGTGTTGGGAGAACTGGGTACTGATGTTTCCAAGTCGAATTGTTTTCTGTTGCTTATGTTCATATACCTTAGTCTTGTGTTCTGCTTATCTCTGGCATTATGTGGCCTCCCTATCTCTGACAGGAGCTTGTCCTTCTTTTGAGACTGTGAGGCTCTGATTCTTTGTTCTTGGATGTGTCTAAACCCCAGAGGAATTGAGCTACAATTGGGGTGTTTCCTGAGTGTGTAGAGAACAAGAAAAGAGGCTCTGATCAATGCACAGATGTGAACTGGAAGGTATGTAGATCTTTTGCTGGGTGGGTGATATGTGTCCCAGGCTTTCTGAGGTTCCCTGTTATTCCAGTTATTGGGGTACAGTTTATGATCTCACCTGTAATCCTGGATGTGTCAGAATACCTGGGAAGTTGAGGTTGCAAATGGGGTGTGGTTTACGGACTGTGTGGTATTGAATCAGAGCCAAATGTCTTCTCCCTGCATAGGTAGAAGCCAGAAGGCCTACAACTTTCATCTAATGACTTTCATAGATGAATGCCTATGTGTTATAATCAGAAAAGAGCTTAACAGGATTGATGGCAGTAGTATTTCCAAACCAGACTGTAGATTTTTCCAAGTTTGTGGCCTGCTACTGGATCAAACAAAAGTTGGGCAGGCATCAGAAAGGCTTGATGGCAGTCCCAGTTTTCAGGACCCAGGTTTTGGAAAGGTATGACAGAGTACATTATTATGGCCCCAAAATTTAGTTATAACCTCTTTAGAAATGCCTTTTCTTACACACAAACCACTTGAAAATGTTTTTAGACATCATGAAGTACTAGAACTAGAAACAAAGTCAGAAATGTTTTTAAAGCCTCAAAGTTCATTTGTTTAGTCTCAGGCCTCATTAGGAGGTCAGTGCTGCACTTTGGGTGGAGACATCAGGAGTGGCATTGCTGTTTCTAAAAAACATGGTATAAACATATAGGAATAATTATTTCACAAAACTACATATTAGCCTTTGTCATTGGCATATTAAGGGTGACAGAAATCCTTCACTGAGAGAACATTCTTCCTTTTTCCTCCCCTTAGATGGTAGCCAAGATTTAATGCTGATATATAAATTTCAACTTTCTTAGCTGACCTGCTATTTCCCAATATCTATAACTCTTATAATAATGCTTCCATGGCACTTTTATAAAATTTATTTTATATTTTTGAGACTAGGAGGAGATCATTATTTTTATAAGAGGATGGTCCTGGGAAGCACATGATATAAGGTCATGGGGTCAAAATTTTGTCTCATCAAACAGATTTGGAGAATTTTAAAATTCTTTGGGCAACCTGGTTTAAGTAATTTGTGTATAGTAATCTCCTTTTGTGTCTTTCTATTTAAAAGCAAAGATGGGTTGACTCAACTCTGCCAGTAAGAGCTGTAGAGTGCATCCTTTAGGATCAAGCCAGTATACACTTGCTTTTCATAAATATTCAGATACATGAGAACCATAAGTTAGAGGTTTCTTCCTTGGTATATGTTTCTTTTTTTTTTGTTTTTTGTTTTTTGTTTTTTTTTTTTTTGGCTCCAAATAATCTTACTCTTTATTAACTTGAGTATTTCTTATATACATTTCGAGTGTTATTTCCTTTCCCGGTTTCCGGGCAAACATCCCCCTCCCCCCTCCCCTTCCTTATGGGTGTTCCCCTCCCAACCCTCCCCCCATTGCCGCCCTCCCCCCATAGACTAGTTCACTGGGGGTTCAGTCTTAGCAGGACCCAGGGCTTCCCCTTCCACTGGTGCTCTTACTAGGATATTCATTGCTACCTATGGGGTCAGAGTCCAGGGTCAGTCCATGTATAGTCTTTAGGTAGTGGCTTAGTCCCTGGAAGCTCTGGTTGCTTGGCATTGTTGTACTTTTGGGGTCTCGAGCCCCTTCAAGCTCTTCCAGTTCTTTCTCTGATTCCTTCAATAGGGGACCTATTCTCAGTTCAGTGGTTTGCTGCTGGCATACGCCTCTATATTTGCTGTATTCTGGCTGTGTCTCTCAGGAGCGATCTACATCCGGCTCCTGTCGGTCTGCACTCCTTTGCTTCATCCATCTTGTCTAATTGGGTGGCTGTATATGTATGGGCCACATGTGGGGCAGGCTCTGAATGGGTGTTCCTTCAGTCTCTGTTTTAATCTTTGCCTCTCCCTTCCCTGCCAAGGGTATTCTTTTTCCTCATTTAAAGAAGGAGTGAAGCATTCACATTTTGATCATCCGTCTTGAGTTTCGTTTGTTCTAGGGATCTAGGGTAATTCAAGCATTTGGGCTAATAGCCACTTATCAATGAGTGCATACCATGTATGTCTTTCTGTGATTGGGTTAGCTCACTCAGGATGATATTTTCCAGTTCCAACCATTTGCCTACGAATTTCATAGACTCGTGGTTTTTGATAGCTGAGTAATATTCCATTGTGTAGATGTACCACATTTTCTGTATCCATTCCTCTGTTGAAGGGCATCTGGGTTCTTTCCATTTTCTGGCTATTATAAATAAGGCTGCGATGAACATAGTGGAGCACGTGTCTCTTTTATATGTTGAGGCATCTTTTGGGTATATGCCCAAGAGAGGTATAGCTGGATCCTCAGGCAGTTCAATGTCCAATTTTCTGAGGAACCTCCAGACTGATTTCCAGAATGGTTTTACCAGTCTGCAATCCCACCAACAATGGAGGAGTGTTCCTCTTTCTCCACATCCTCGCCAGCATCTGCTGTCACCTGAGTTTTTGATCTTAGCCAATCGCACTGGTGTGAGGTGAAATCTCAGGGTTGTTTTGATTTGCATTTCCCTTATGACTAAAGATGTTGAACATTTCTTTAGGTGTTTCTCAGCCATTCGGCATTCCTCAGCTGTGAATTCTTTGTTTAGCTCTGAACCCCATTTTTTAATAGGGTTATTTGTTTCCCTGCGGTCTAACTTCTTGAGTTCTTTGTATATTTTGGATATAAGGCCTCTATCTGTTGTAGGATTGGTAAAGATCTTTTCCCAATCTGTTGGTTGCCGTTTTGTCCTAACCACATTGTCCTTTGCCTTACAGAAGCTTTGCAGTTTTATGAGATCCCATTTGTCGATTCTTGATCTTAGAGCATAAGCCATTGGTGTTTTGTTCAGGAAATTTTTTCCAGTGCCCATGTGTTCCAGATGCTTCCCTAGTTTTTCTTCTATTAGTTTGAGTGTGTCTGGTTTGATGTGGAGGTCCTTGATCCACTTGGACTTAAGCTTTGTACAGGGTGATAAGCATGGATCGATCTGCATTCTTCTACATGTTGCCCTCCAGTTGAACCAGCACCATTTGCTGAAAATGCTATCTTTTTTTCCATTGGATGGTTTTGGCTCCTTTGTCAAAAATCAAGTGAACATAGGTGTGTGGGTTCATTTCTGGGTCTTCAATTCTATTCCATTGGTCTATCTGTCTGTCTCTGTACCAATACCATGCAGTTTTTATCACTATTGCTCTGTAATACTGCTTGAGTTCAGGGATAGTGATTCCCCCTGAAGTTCTTTTATTGTTGAGGATAGCTTTAGCTATCCTGGGTTTTTTGTTATTCCAGATGAATTTGCAAATTGTTCTGTCTAACTCTTTGAAGAATTGGATTGGTATTTTGATGGGGATTGCATTGAATCTGTAGATTGCTTTTGGTAAAATGGCCATTTTTACTATATTAATCCTGCCAATCCATGAGCATGGGAGATCTTTCCATCTTCTGAGGTCTTCTTCAATTTCTTTCCTCAGTGTCTTGAAGTTCTTATTGTACAGATCTTTTACTTGCTTGGTTAAAGTCACACCGAGGTACTTTATATTATTTGGGTCTATTATGAAGGGTGTCGTTTCCCTAATTTCTTTCTCGGCCTGTTTCTCTTTTGTATAGAGGAAGGCAACTGATTTATTTGAGTTAATTTTATACCCAGCCACTTTGCTGAAGTTGTTTATCAGCTTTAGTAGTTCTCTGGTGGAACTTTTGGGATCACTTAAATATACTATCATGTCATCTGCAAATAGTGATATTTTGACCTCTTCTTTTCCGATCTGTATCCCTTTGATCTCCTTTTGTTGTCTGATTGCTCTGGCTAGAACTTCAAGAACTATATTGAATAAGTAGGGAGAGAGTGGGCAGCCTTGTCTAGTACCTGATTTTAGTGGGATTGCTTCAAGTTTCTCTCCATTTAGTTTAATGTTAGCAACTGGTTTGCTGTATATGGCTTTTACTATGTTTAGGTATGGGCCTTGAATTCCTATTCTTTCCGGGACTTTTATCATGAAGGGGTGTTGAATTTTGTCAAATGCTTTCTCAGCATCTAATGAAATGATCATGTGGTTCTGTTCTTTCAGTTTGTTTATATAATGGATCACGTTGATGGTTTTCCGTGTATTAAACCATCCCTGCATGCCTGGGATGAAGCCTACTTGATCATGGTGGATGATTGTTTTGATGTGCTCTTGAATTCGGTTTGCCAGAATTTTATTGAGTAATTTTGCGTCGATATTCATAAGGGAAATTGGTCTGAAGTTCTCTTTCTTTGTTGTGTCTTTGTGTGGTTTATGTATAAGAGTAATTGTGGCTTCGTAGAAGGAATTCGGTAGGGCTCCATCTGTTTCAATTTTGTGGAATAGTTTGGATAATATTGGTATGAGGTCTTCTATGAAGGTTTGATAGAATTATGCACTAAACCCGTCTGGACCTGGGCTCTTTTTGGTTGGGAGACCTTTAATGACTGCTTCTATTTCCTTAGGAGTTATGGGGTTGTTTAACTGGTTTATCTGTTCCTGATTTAACCTCGATACCTGGTATCTGTCTAGGAAATTGTCCATTTCCTGAAGATTTTCAAATTTTGTTGAATATAGGTTTTTATAGTAAGATCTGATGATTTTTTGAATTTCCTCCGAATCTGTAGTTATGTCTCCCTTTTCATTTCTGATTTTGTTAATTTGGACACACTCTCTGTGTCCTCTCGTTACTCTGGCTAAGGGTTTATCTATCTTGTTGATTTTCTCAAAGAACCAACTTTTGGTTCTGTTGATTCTTTCTATGGTCCTTTTTGTTTCTACTTGGTTGATTTCAGCTCTGAGTTTGATTATTTCCTGCCTTCTACTCCTCCTGGGTGTATTTGCTTCTTTTTGTTCTAGAGCTTTTAGGTGTGCTGTCAAGCTGCTGACATATGCTCTTTCCTGTTTCTTTCTGCAGGCACTCAGCGCTATGAGTTTTCCTCTTAGCACAGCTTTCATTGTGTCCCATAAGTTTGAGTATGTTGTATCTTCATTTTCATTAAATTCTAAAAAGTTTTTAATTTCTTTCTTTATTTCTTCCTTGACCAGGTTATCATTGAGTAGAGCATTGTTCAATTTCCACGTATATGTGGGCATTCTTCCCTTATTGTTATTGAAGACCAGTTTTAGGCCGTGGTGGTCCGATAGCACGCATGGGATTATTTCTATCTTTCTGTACCTGTTGAGGCCCGTTTTTTGACCAATTATATGGTCAATTTTGGAGAAAGTACCATGAGGAGCTGAGAAGAAGGTATATCCTTTTGCTTTAGGATAGAATGTTCTATAAATATCCGTTAAGTCCATTTGGCTCATGACTTCTCTTAGTCTGTCTACATCACTGTTTAATTTCTGTTTCCATGATCTGTCCATTGATGAGAGTGGGGTGTTGAAATCTCCCACTATTATTGTGTGAGGTGCAATGTGTGTTTTGAGCTTTAGTAAGGTTTCTTTTACGTATGTAGGTGCCCTTGTATTTGGGGCATAGATATTTAGGATTGAGAGTTCATCTTGGTTGATTTTTCCTTTGATGAATATGAAGTGTCCTTCCTTATCTTTTTTGATGACTTTTAGTTGGAAATTGATTTTATTTGATATTAGAATGGCTACTCCAGCTTGCTTCTTCTGACCATTTGCTTGGAAAGTTGTTTTCCAGCCTTTCACTCTGAGGTAGTGTCTGTCTTTGTCTCTGAGGTGTGTTTCCTGTAGGCAGCAGAATGCAGGGTCCTCGTTGCGTATCCAGTTTGTTAATCTATGTCTTTTTATTGGGAAGTTGAGGCCATTGATATTGAGAGATATTAAGGAATAGTGATTATTGCTTCCCGTTATATTCATATTTGGATGTGAGGTTATGTTTGTGTGCTTTCATTCTCTTTGTTTTGTTGCCAAGACGATTAGTTTCTTGCTTCTTCTAGGGTATAGCTTGCCTCCTTATGTTGGGCTTTACCATTTATTATCCTTTGTAATGCTGGATTTGTAGAAAGATATTGTGTAAATTTGGTTTTGTCATGGAATATCTTGGTTTCTCCATCAATGTTAATTGAGAGTTTTGCTGGATACAGTAACCTGGGCTGGCATTTGTGTTCTCTTAGGGTCTGTATAACATCAGTCCAGGATCTTCTGGCCTTCATAGTTTCTGGCGAGAAGTCTGGTGTGATTCTGATAGGTCTCCCTTTATATGTTACTTGACCTTTTTCCCTTACTGCTTTTAATATTCTTTCTTTATTTTGTGCGTTTGGTGTTTTGACAATTATGTGACGGGAGGTGTTTCTTTTCTGGTCCAATCTCTTTGGAGTTCTGTAGGCTTCTTGTATGTCTATGGGTATCTCTTTTTTTAGGTTAGGGAAGTTTTCTTCTATGATTTTGTTGAAGATATTTACTGGTCCTTTGAGCTGGTAGTCTTCACTCTCTTCTATACCTATTATCCTTAGGTTTGATCTTCTCATTGAGTCCTGGATTTCCTGTTTGTTTTGGACCAGTAGCTTTTTCAGCTTTACATTATCTTTGACAGTTGAGTCAATGATTTCTATGGAATCTTCTGCTCCTGAGATTCTCTCTTCCATCTCTTGTATTCTGTTGGTGAAGCTTGTATCTACAGCTCCTTGTCTCTTCTTTTGGTTTTCTATATCCAGGGTTGTTTCCATGTGTTCTTTCTTGATTGCTTCTATTTCCATTTTTAATTCCTTCAACTGTTTGATTGTGTTTTCCTGGAATTCTTTCAGGGATTTTTGCGATTCCTCTCTGTAGGCTTTTACTTGTTTATTAATGTTTTCCTGTGCTTCCCTAAGTGTGTTCATGTCTTTCTTGAAGTCCTCCAGCATCATGATCAAATATGATTTTGAAACTAGATCTTGCTTTTCTGGTGTGTTTGGATATTCCATGTTTGTTTTGGTGGGAGAATTGGGCTCCGATGATGGCATGTAGTCTTGGTTTCTGTTGCTTGGGTTCCTGCGCTTGCCTCTCGCCATCAGATTATCTCTAGTGTTACTTTGTTCTGCTATTTCTGACAGTGGCTAGACTGTCCTATAAGCCTGTGTGTCAGGAGTGCTGTAGACCTGTTTTCCTCTCTTTCAGTCAGTTATGGGGACAGAGTGTTCTGCTTCGGGCGTGTAGTTTTTCCTCTCTACAGGTCTTCAGCTGTTCCTGTGGGCCTGTGTCTTGAGTTCACCAGGCAGCTCTCTTGCAGCAGACAAGTTGGTCTTACCTGTGGTCCCGAGGCTCAGGTTCGCTCGTGGGGTGCTGCCCAGGGGCTCTCTGCAGCGGCAGCAACCAGGAAGACCTGTGCCGCCCCTTCTGGGAACTTCAGTGCACCAGGGTTCCAGATGGTCTTTGGCTTTTTCCTCTGGCGTCCGAGATGTGTGTGCAGGGAGCAGTCACTTCTGGTTTCCCAGGCTTGTCTGCCTCTCTGAAGGTTTAGCTCTCCCTCCCACGGGATTTGGGTGCAAAGAACTGTTTATCCAGTCTGTTTCCTTCAGGTTCTGGAGTTGTCTCAGGCAGGGGTCCTGCTGCTCCTGGGCCCTCCCCCACGGGAGCCCAGAGGCCTTATACAGTTTCCTCTTGGGCCAGGGATGTGGGCAGGGGTGGGCAGTGTTGGTGGTCTCTTCTGCTCTGCAGCCTCAGGAGTGCCCACCTGAACAGGCGGTGAGGTCTCTTTCCCACAGGGTCTGTGAGCAGAGAGCTGCTGCGGGCCGGGATCCGAGGGTGTGGGACTTCTGGTAAACACAGGAAGTGCCGGTCCTAGAGGAATTCTGCCTCTGTGTGTCCCGATTTCACCAGGCAGCTTTCTTGCAGCAGAAAATTTGGTCCTACCTGTGGTCCCGAGGCTCAAGTTTGCTCGCAGGGTGCTGCCCACAGGTTCTCTGCGGTGGCAGCAACCAGGAAGACCTGTGCCGCCCCTTCCGGGAGCTTCAGTGCACCAGGGTTCCAGATGGCCTTTGGTGTTTTCCTCTGGCGTCCGAGATGTATGTAGAGAGAGCAGTCTCTTCTGGTTTCCCAGGCTTGTCTAAGAACTAGGAATATTAAAAAAGTATTCTCCCTTCATGGTTGTATGCAGCCTCTATATTTCAGACACATGCTAATGTACTAAATCTACTGGAAATTTTAAATTGTGTGTAAATGAGGTTGACAGATCTGAAGTTGTTTTACTGCATGTACTCAATATAGTACAAAATGGAATATTAATATTTTTACCTAATAATTTATGAGTAGTAAGCTGGAGAGTTGTGAAATTTTTGAGTGTGATTCATAATTTACATTTGACATCATCCTTATGAACCTGAAACAAGTAAAAAAACAAACTGAAAATTTATATATATACATATATATGTATATATATATATATATATATATATTCTAATGGATTAACAATTAACGTATTAGAATTAAGAGAAGGGTGGTGGAGGCAGAGAGGAGAAGATAAAGCAAGACAGAGACAGACAAAAGAAAGAATATCTGATTGGTTAGAGATATTAAAACCATGGAGGATAATGTCCTGAGCACTGTGCAGATGGCAGACATATTCTTTAGATAACAGTAGTTATTGATGTGCTTCTGAACTATTTCACTATCCCACATCATCATCTACACACTTTCAGGTGACTCTGATGACACCTTATTCGTTACTTGAGCCTATGCCTATTCTTGAATTTTAATTGGATCTATTTCTACCAGTTCTATGGAAATCATCACCTACCTAAATTAACCTCTGGGCATTTTGTCTAATTAAGACTGTGTTCTTAAAAAAAAGTATAAATAAAAATACTGAGCATTTAAGAAAACCCATCTTACATTGCTACCTCACAATCAGTAATTTCATTAAAAGATTGTGTGAATTCATCGACTATTACTATAAATTCAAAAGAATCACAAGAATACCTTGCTGTTTTATAGGTGTTTCACTTCAAAAGTGACAACAATTTCAAGGAGTATAGTTAAGTAAAGTGTTATCCACAAAGCAAAATGTGACCATTCTGTTTCTATGCAACCTAAATACTGCACTATACCTGCAACGTTCTTTAATTTATTCAATGTTTTCAAAATATGCAAAAGTGTATATAAATATGTGTATGGATATTTCCCTGCATAGATGTGTTCCTACTCTCTGCATGTAGTGCATTTAGATGCAAGAAAAATGTGTTATATCCATTATAGATGACTGTGATCCATTATGTGAGAGCCAGAATGTGAACACAGTTTATCTATATGACAAGCAAATGTCCTACTAAATGACCTTTCATTTCACTAGAAATATATTTTAATATATTTATATAATATACAGTTCATTTTTATAAAAAATATTTGGTTATCAACTATATGGAACAACTCAAAAAGTACTTAACTTATAAAAAGTATATTCTTTCTTGCTAAACTTTCTCTTTGAACTCCAGTTTAATTAGCCATGACTTTCAGCAGAAAATCAGGATAAATTTCTTTCTTATTTACATATCAAAGTAATAATATTTAAAGTAAATTCAGAAAAATTATAAACATTAGAATTTCTTATTGGTCATAGACATTAAATGGTCACCTTTTAGAATGACATAAAGCATGTGTTCAAACTCTTCAGAGGTTTACAAATCCATTTGTGGTTTTTGATTATTTTCCATGTGTAGATTTTTAAGAATTTGGTTTTAAATGGTTCATTACAGAAAAGTTATTAAATTATATTCCTCCCAAAGGATTTCTTCCTTTCTCTAGGCTTATGATGGACTTGAAGTATTCAATCAAAAGGTAATATGTGTCCTTTTTCTAAGTATTTCTTCATCATTTGTTGCTACATATGATGTTGACACAATACTCTTGAAGATTTTTTCACATACTTTTATAGTTTGAATACAGAAAAGTTTTAAAATGCATGTATATTAGTATACATGTTCAAAAATATGAGACCATAAATATTCATCTCTGAGAGGCACATTCTGAAGACTTCTGGATGTCATAAATTTAGTTCCATATTTCTACAGGAATTAAAATAGTATCTGAATCTGTTTAAGATATATATGTTTAATTTTAAAAGTTACAAACTGTACTATTTAAATACTGTTAATGAATTTTGTATTTTAAAGGGACCTAGCAAATGCTATAAATTTGATGTCCAGTGCTAAATCATCATATGTGAAAACCTACATACTAGAAACTTACAGAATGATCAAGCATATTTGGGAATATATGTGTGTACACAAATATATTTATAATGCAATAAAATGTGAAAAAGGGGGATCATGGATTAGAAAAAGACCATTAGGGGGTTTATCAGAAGTTTTTAAGGGATAAAAGTTAAGGGAGAATTATAATTATATCATAATATAAAATTTAAAAATAAACAACCACCACAACAACAGCAACAAACCACACAGAAATCCATTGTGGTAGGACAGGTTTCTCAAATTTAATTTTTTTCTGTCTTCATGCCCTGGAAAGAATTCTCTCTATTATCCTTGGTGGAATTTGTGAGTTATGATTATCAATTTTGCCTTGTAAAAACTTTGGGAAAGATTTATTTTTATATTAGAAACATTCCCTTTTATACATGATTAAAACTTGTATATGTAAATGTTATTGAATATTGTAAAATATTTTCTTGCCTACATTGAGACTGGCATGTGATTTTTATCCTTGAATCCATTAATCTGTGAAAAGTGTTAATGGATTATGTATAAAATTTACAAATACTTTGATAAATTTTAAAATTTATCAAGCTTATTCACATGCATTCATTTTATTGTGATATCTTCTTGTTTTGCTGTGTAAAACAAAAATTTATTTTTAGAAAATAAACACAAAAAGTTCTTTTAATAAAGAAACAAATTCATTTTCTTTAATGAATTTATCCATGAAACTCTCTACTACTGGAATAATTAATTCTGGGAGGCATTTAAATCCTAACTAGTGTCATTACTTGTCACTCATGTGATCTGATTTCGTGCTGTGAAAAATAGTTTTCTCAATATCTTGTTGAATTTTTGAATTCAACTCATACCTTATTATTGGACTTGTTGTTATAAAGCTATTAGTCTTAAATCCTTTTATTTCCTTGGCATCAAATATGTTAACACTTCTAATAAATTTCAATTAAAATCTTGTTATATCATCATCCCTTTCTTTTTGTCTTTCCAGCCACTTCTTTGTAACCTCCTTTCAGCTCCTACCATATTTTCCTACTTTCAAAGTGATGTCTTTTTCCCTTTCTTATTGTTACATTTATGTATTATATTTAAATGTGTATATGCACAAAAATATAAATACAACCTAAGATGACTGTATTTTTGTTGAATGTTTTTGTGTAAGTGATTTCAGGACTGACCACTTTGTAACTATTTAGGGGGCTCTTCTTTGGGTTAAGCTCTCCTGCTCTCTGAAGTCTTTTGCTATTGTGACAATAGTTTGATATTTTTTACCATTTTATTTGTATAACTGATAATTTTCCCAATGCTTCGTGTTAATTTATTGATTTTACGTTTTTAAACACTCCATCTTTGTGATTCTGCTCTAATATTTTCTTTGTATCCCCCATTTTGAAGCTTAATTTGTGGGTTTTTTGTTACTTTATACAAAAGCATTTGGTCCAATATAATTTTTATTTGAAGATTATTAGTGTGGATGTTTATTATGATTAAATATTCTTTAGGGATGAAGATGTTGAATCAAATAATCGTTGTACAGTACCTTTTTTGGCTTGATCTATTTTCTAAGTTGTCTTTATTTTCTTCTTTAATCTACTTTCAAAATTTAATTTATAAGTGTTTCGACAATTTTCTAATTTTATCTCTGGTTCTTTTCTCTTTAAAGTTGGAAAATTTCAGGTGATTTTATTTTTCATTTACTCTTTAATACCACTTACGTTTCACCAAATGATGTTCCAGGAACGTTTCAATAAGTATAACGTTCTCCAAGATGATCTATGCCACTGCAAATGGAAGACAGAAAGAGTACAGGTACTTCACAGGCAAAACAAGTGACAAGTCTTATTGGTGGAGAACAATTGGTACACACTTCTTCTGATACATTTGAGGTAAATTTTCCGTATGTTTCTGGTATGTATATTGATATATGATGCAAACACCTCCAACTTTTGAAACTGGTTTTCAGAATTATTGATGGCTAAGTATTAAATCATTTTTCATGTTTCCATTGTGGTATTTATTTTAAATCTCATAGTATATGCTTTTATATTGAGATGCTCTGATGATGAAAGCACAGAAATGTATAATTGAAATGGAATCTTTTTAGTGCCTTTTTATTTGGTAATGGTCTTTGACTCCAGTGATTTTTTGAATCTATGTACTGTCTTAGAGCAATTGTAAGAACTAACCAAGCAGTACAGTATCATGAATTCACTCAAGATCCCAGTTGCCACTCTCTTCAGCTGCACTAGGACGTTTTCATTGCAGATGTGATATTATTTAACCTTGAAAAGTCCAAATGCAAATCACTTTATGCGTGCATCCTGCTTACTATATTACATTTTATTCTAACATTGCTTTTACATTGAATATATAAAAATAGTAAAATTTTTAAATCATTGCATCAATATTGAATATTTATGACATACAGGATGAGACAGCTTATAAAAGTAGCTAGGTCTAGTTGTTCAATAATCCATGGAGTTTCAACACAATACCGTCCTATAGTTGTTGTTTAAAACTGGTGTACAACTACCCTAACATGGTCAACACTGACCTTGTGAAAGAATGCTCTTCATAAGTGAGTAATATTTCTTTTCTGTAGCACATTGAAGCCATAACACAGTGTGCTTTAATTAATGCTGCATCCTGATCTGTTTGCCAGTTACTCTTTTCATAAAGCACCTTATCCAGGTGACTCAAATGATATCACATACAGCAGGTTTCCTGAACCCTTGGAAGAACATTCATTTACTGATAACAAAAAACAAAAAACAAAAAACAAAAGCAAAAAACTTGTATTCAGTATCTTTTGTAATACAACCAGAAATAGGTTAGCTGATATATTCTGAAATATGGATTTGCATTTTAATATTACTACTTACCTTACTGGGATTCTAAATACTTTGTGGGCCATTTACAGTGAGATCTTGATGGAAATCTCAAATATAGTATTGATATGCTTACATATTTAATAAAGGCAATAGTAGTATATTTGAGGGAAAGCTGTTTCTGTGTTAACATCTTGACAAAATAGTTTACTATCATTTTCATGATGAAATAAATTAAGCAAATAAGAATTAAATGTAGTCAATATTCACTAGTTAATATCATTAAGGAATATTTTTCTTTAACTTCTCTGTATTCGTGTTATTAGAATTTTTAGGTCCACAATAAAACATTCAATATTTAAAAAAAAAGTAAATGTGATTATCTTACTACTTGAAATTCCTTTGTTACCTTTTGTCTGTCTGTGTCATAGCTGCTTTATTCCTCTCTTCTTAGGGTGCTTTCCTTTCTAATTATAATTATAATGTAATATATCATAATGCTTAATAACTTTGGTTGCTGACATGAGAATATATCAAAATTTTGTACTTTAACTTATTAAGCTGATAGCAGCTTACTATTAATTTTATATGCTAAGGCCTGTGTACTTTAGTACCACCATACTGATTATAAATTTAGATCTTATGGTTTTCACATTGTACACTACCATGGAATTTAATGTCAATAACTATTGCAGAAACATGATATACATAAACATCAGCCAAGATTTGACTTGAACCCCAAAAACTTAGAAGATATTGTGCATTACATCATGTTTAGTTTTTTGTGTGAACTGTTTTATGCTCTAGAAGTCATTGACCGAGATAAATATTTCATGGTTACTGTTTGTATGAATTTATATATACTTCCAATATCATACACTTGTCTTTAAGAAACTGAAACCTTGGGGCTGAAGAGATGGTTCAGTGATTAAGAGCACTGACTGCTCTTCCAGAGGTCCTGAGTTCAAATCCCAGCAACCACATGGTGGCCCACAACCATCTGTAATGGTATCGAATGCCCTCTTCTGGTGTGTCTGAGGACAGCTGAATTATACTCATATAACTGAAATTAGTAAGTGAATAAAAATTTTAAGAAAAAGAAAGAAACTGAAACCTTCATTGTAACATGAGTAACTTTTAGAAAAACCTGAGGTCTACAAAAACAGAAAGTTCTGCTTCAGGTTTTTAGGTTAAGTACCTAAGTTTTCAGGCAAATCGACTCTTCTAAAGGTCTCAGATACCCAAGGACTGAATAAGATTTCCTAAACTCTTCATTTTTCCATGCTCATCTCTCTTTCACAATCTTATGTTCATTTATCTCATCTTCACTTTCACTTCTCACAATTCTGCATCATGTACATATGGGTACTCATATGAAAATAATCATATAACATAAACACATTTCAAAGGTAAATAAATATATATGAAATTAGTTACATACAACAATTTGCATACTAAATTCCACATGTTAAAAATTTCTGGATATTCCTAATTGGCACAACTAGTTTATCTGGAAGAAGATCTTGCCATATTTTAATCAACTTAGCATTTATCAAGGCAAAGGATTTGTTAGTTTTTGTTAAAATAAATTCTAAGTATGTAACAACATACAATACAGTTAGAGAGACAGCCTCACCTTTGTGAATTAATAACTAAGCATGTTATTCAAAAGTACACAAGCCAAAGAAACAAATGTTTGATTTTTTATACAAAAAGGCTGTTTTTAGAAAACAGACATAAAATATTTTTTTTATTAACTTGAGTATTTCTTATATACATTTCGAGTGTTATTCCCTTTCCCGGTTTCCAGGCAAACATCCCCCTCCCACCTCCCCTTCCTTATGGGTGTTCCCCTCCCAACCCTCCCCCCATTGCCGCCCTCCCCCCATAGACTAGTTCACTGGGGGTTCAGTCTTAGCAGGACCCAGGGCTTCCCCTTCCACTGGTGCTCTTACTAGGATATTCATTGCTACCTATGGGGTCAGAGTCCAGGGTCAGTCCATGTATAGTCTTTAGGTAGTGGCTTAGTCCCTGGAAGCTCTGGTTGCTTGGCATTGTTGTACTTTTGGGGTCTCGAGCCCCTTCAAGCTCTTCCAGTTCTTTCTCTGATTCCTTCAATAGGGGACCTATTCTCAGTTCAGTGGTTTGCTGCTGGCATTCACCTCTGTATTTGCTGTATTCTGGCTGTGTCTCTCAGGAGCGATCTACATCCGGCTCCTGTCGGTCTGCACTTCTTTGCTTCATCCATCTTGTCTAATTGGGTGGCTGTATATGTATGGGCCACATGTGGGGCAGGCTCTGAATGGGTGTTCCTTCAGTCTCTGTTTTAATCTTTGCCTCTCCCTTCCCTGCCAAGGGTATTCTTTTTCCTCATTTAAAGAAGGAGTGAAGCATTCACATTTTGATCATCCGTCTTGAGTTTCGTTTGTTCTAGGGATCTAGGGTAATTCAAGCATTTGGGCTAATAGCCACTTATCAATGAGTGCATACCATGTATGTCTTTCTGTGATTGGGTTAGCTCACTCAGGATGATATTTTCCAGTTCCAACCATTTGCCTACGAATTTCATAAACTTGTTGTTTTTGATAGCTGAGTAATATTCCATTGTGTAGATGTACCACATTTTCTGTATCCATTCCTCTGTTGAAGGGCATCTGGGTTCTTTCCATTTTCTGGCTATTATAAATAAGGCTGCGATGAACATAGTGGAGCACGTGTCTCTTTTATATGTTGAGGCATCTTTTGGGTATATGCCCAAGAGTGGTATAGCTGGATCCTCAGGCAGTTCAATGTCCAATTTTCTGAGGAACCTCCAGACTGATTTCCAGAATGGTTTTACCAGTCTTCAATCCCACCAACAATGGAGGAGTGTTCCTCTTTCTCCACATCCTCGCCAGCATCTGCTGTCACCTGAGTTTTTGACCTTAGCCAATCGCACTGGTGTGAGGTGAAATCTCAGGGTTGTTTTGATGTGCATTTCCCTTATGACTAAAGATGTTGAACATTTCTTTAGGTGTTTCTCAGCCATTCGGCATTCCTCAGCTGTGAATTCTTTGTTTAGCTCTGAACCCCATTTTTTAATAGGGTTATTTGTTTCCCTGCGGTCTAACTTCTTGAGTTCTTTGTATATTTTGGATATAAGGCCTCTATCTGTTGTAGGATTGGTAAAGATCTTTTCCCAATCTGTTGGTTGCCGTTTCGTCCTAACCACAGTGTCCTTTGCCTTACAGAAGCTTTGCAGTTTTATGAGATCCCATTTGTTGATTCTTGATCTTAGAGCATAAGCCATTGGTGTTTTGTTCAGGAAATTTTTTCCAGTGCCCATGTGTTCCAGATGCTTCCCTAGTTTTTCTTCTATTAGTTTGAGTGTGTCTGGTTTGATGTGGAGGTCCTTGATCCACTTGGACTTAAGCTTTGTACAGGGTGATAAGCATGGATCGATCTGTATTCTTCTACATGTTGCCCTCCAGTTGAACCAGCACCATTTGCTGAAAATGCTATCTTTTTTCCATTGGATGGTTTTGGCTCCTTTGTCAAAAATCAAGTGACCATAGGTGTGTGGGTTCATTTCTGGGTCTTCAATTCTATTCCATTGGTCTATCTGTCTGTCTCTGACCAATACCATGCAGTTTTTATCACTATTGCTCTGTAATACTGCTTGAGTTCAGGGATAGTGATTCCCCCTGAAGTCCTTTTATTGTTGAGGATAGCTTTAGCTATCCTGGGTTTTTTGTTATTCCAGATGAATTTGCAAATTGCTCTGTCTAACTCTTTGAAGAATTGGATTGGTATTTTGATGGGGATTGCATTGAATCTGTAGATTGCCTTTGGTAAAATGGCCATTTTTACTATATTAATCCTGCCAATCCATGAGCATGGGAGATCTTTCCATCTTCTGAGGTCTTCTTCAATTTCTTTCCTCAGTGTCTTGAAGTTCTTATTGTACAGATCTTTTACTTGCTTGGTTAAAGTCACACCGAGGTACTTTATATTATTTGGGTCTATTATGAAGGGTGTCGTTTCCCTAATTTCTTTCTCGGCTTGTTTCTCTTTTGTATAGAGGAAGGCAACTGATTTATTTGAGTTAATGTTATACCCAGCCACTTTGCTGAAGTTGTTTATCAGCTTTAGTAGTTCTCTGGTGGAACTTTTGGGATCACTTAAATATACTATCATGTCATCTGCAAATAGTGATATTTTGACCTCTTCTTTTCCGATCTGTATCCCTTTGATCTCCTTTTGTTGTCTGATTGCTCTGGCTAGAACTTCAAGAACTATATTGAATAAGTAGGGAGAGAGTGGGCAGCCTTGTCTAGTCCCTGATTTTAGTGGGATTGCTTCAAGTTTCTCTCCATTTAGTTTAATGTTAGCAACTGGTTTGCTGTATATGGCTTTTACTATGTTTAGGTATGGGCCTTGAATTCCTATTCTTTACAGGACTTTTATCATGAAGGGGTGTTGAATTTTGTCAAATGCTTTCCCAGCATCTAATGAAACGATCATGTGGTTCTGTTCTTTCAGTTTGTTTATATAATGGATCACGTTGATGGTTTTCCGTGTATTAAACCATCCCTGCATGCCTGGGATGAAGCCTACTTGATCATGGTGGATGATTGTTTTGATGTGCTCTTGAATTCGGTTTGCCAGAATTTTATTGAGTATTTTTGCGTCGATATTCATAAGGGAAATTGGTCTGAAGTTCTCTTTCTTTGTTGTGTCTTTGTGTGGTTTAGGTATAAGAGTAATTGTGGCTTCGTAAAAGGAATTCGGTAGGGCTCCATCTGTTTCAATTTTGTGGAATAGTTTGGATAATATTGGTATGAGGTCTTCTATGAAGGTTTGATAGAATTCTGCACTAAACCCGTCTGGACCTGGCCTCTTTTTGGTTGGGAGACCTTTAATGACTGCTTCTATTTCCTTAGGAGTTATGGGGTTGTTTAACTGGTTTATCTGTTCCTGATTTAACTTCGATACCTGGTATTTGTCTAGGAAATTGTCCATTTCCTGAAGATTTTCAAATTTTGTTGAATATAGGTTTTTATAGTAAGATCTGATGATTTTTTGAATTTCCTCTGAATCTGTAGTTATGTCTCCTTTTTCATTTCTGATTTTGTTAATTTGGACGCACTCTCTGTGTCCTCTCGTTAGTCTGGCTAAGGGTTTATCTATCTTGTTGATTTTCTCAAAGAACCAACTTTTGGTTTTGTTGATTCTTTCTATGGTCCTTTTTGTTTCTACTTGGTTGATTTCAGCTCTGAGTTTGATTATTTCCTGCCTTCTACTCCTCCTGGGTGTATTTGCTTCTTTTTGTTCTAGAGCTTTTAGGTGTGCTGTCAAGCTGCTGACATATGCTCTTTCCTGTTTCTTTCTGCAGGCACTCAGCGCTATGAGTTTTCCTCTTAGCACAGCTTTCATTGTGTCCCATAAGTTTGAGTATGTTGTATCTTCATTTTCATTAAATTCTAAAAAGTTTTTATTTCTTTCTTTATTTCTTCCTTGACCAGGTTATCATTGAATAGAGCATTGTTCAATTTCCACGTATATGTGGGCATTCTTCCCTTATTGTTATTGAAGACCAGTTTTAGGCCGTGGTGGTCCGATAGCACTCATGGGATTATTTCTATCTTTCTGTACCTGTTGAGGCCCGTTTTTTGACCAATTATATGGTCAATTTTGGAGAAAGTACCATGAGGAGCTGAGAAGAAGGTATATCCTTTTGCTTTAGGATAGAATGTTCTATAAATATCCGTTAAGTCCATTTGGCTCATGACTTCTCTTAGTCTGTCGACATCACTGTTTAATTTCTGTTTCCATGATCTGTCCATTGATGAGAGTGGGGTGTTGAAATCTCCCACTATTATTGTGTGAGGTGCAATGTGTGTTTTGAGCTTTAGTAAGGTTTCTTTTACGTATGTAGGTGCCCTTGTATTTGGGGCATAGATATTTAGGATTGAGAGTTTTTCTTGGTGGATTTTTCCTTTGATGAATATGAAGTGTCCTTCCTTATCTTTTTTAATGACTTTTAGTTGGAAATTGATTTTATTTGATATTACAATGGCTACTCCAGCTTGCTTCTTCTGACCATTTGCTTGGAAAGTTGTTTTCCAGCCTTTCACTCTGAGGTAGTATCTGTCTTTGTCTCTGAGGTGTGTTTCCTGTAGGCAGCAGAATGCAGGGTCCTCGTGGCGTATCCAGTTTGTTAATCTATGTCTTTTTATTGGGGTGTTGAGGCCATTGATATTGAGAGATATTAAGGAATAGTGATTATTGCTTCCCGTTATATTCATATTTGGATGTGAGGTTATGTTTGTGTGCTTTCATTCTCTTTGTTTTGTTGCCAAGACAATTAGTTTCTTGCTTCTTCTAGGGTATAGCTTGCCTCCTTATGTTGGGCTTTACCATTTATTATCCTTTGTAGTGCTGGATTTGTAGAAAGATTGTGTAAATTTGGTTTTGTCATGGATTATCTTGGTGTCTCCATCAATGTTAATTGAGAGTTTTGCTGGATACAGTAACCTGGGCTGGCATTTGTGTTCTCTTAGGGTCTGTATGACATCAGTCCAGGATCTTCTTGCCTTCATAATTTCTGGCGAGAAGTCTGGTGTGATTCTGATAGGTCTCCCTTTATATGTTACTTGACCTTTTTCCCTTACTGCTTTTAATATTCTTTCTTTATTTTGTGTGTTTGGGGTTTTGACAATTATGTGACAGGAGGTGTTTCTTTTCTGGTCCAATCTATTTGGAGTTCTGTAGGCTTCTTGTATGTCTATGGGTATCTCTTTTTTTAGGTTAGGGAAGTTTTCTTCTATGATTTTGTTGAAGATATTTTCTGGTCCTTTGAGCTGGAAGTCTTCACTCTCTTCTATACCTATTATCCTTAGGTTTGATCTTCTCATTGAGTCCTGGATTTCCTGTATGTTTTGGACCAGTAGCTTTTTCTGCTTTACATTATCTTTGACAGTTGAGTCAATGATTTCTATGGAATCTTCTGCTCCTGAGATTCTCTCTTCCATCTCTTGTATTCTGTTGGTGAAGCTTGTATCTACAGCTCCTTGTCTCTTCTTTTGTTTTTCTATATCCAGGGTTGTTTCCATGTGTTCTTTCTTGATTGCTTCTATTTCCATTTTTAATTCCTTCAACTGTTTGATTGTGTTTTCCTGGAATTCTTTCAGGGATTTTTGCGATTCCTCTCTGTAGGCTTTTACTTGTTTATTAATGTTTTCCTGTGCTTCCCTAAGTGTGTTCATGTCTTTCTTGAAGTCCTCCAGCATCATGATCAAATATGATTTTGAAACTAGATCTTGCTTTTCTGGTGTGTTTGGATATTCCATGTTTGTTTTGGTGGGAGAATTGGGCTCCGATGATGGCATGTAGTCTTGGTTTCTGTTGCTTGGGTTCCTGCGCTTCTCTCTCGCCATCAGATTATCTTTAGTGTTACTTTGTTCTGCTATTTCTGACAGTGGCTAGACTGTCCTATAAGCCTGTGTGTCAGGAGTGCTGTAGACCTGTTTTCCTCTCTTTCAGTCAGTTATGGGGACAGAGTGTTCTGCTTTCGGGCGTGTAGTTTTTCCTCTCTACAGGTCTTCAGCTGTTCCTGTGGGCCTGTGTCTTGAGTTCACCAGGCAGCTCTCTTGCAGCAGACAAGTTGGTCTTACCTGTGGTCCCGAGGCTCAGGTTCGCTCGTGGGGTGCTGCCCAGGGGCTCTCTGCAGCGGCAGCAACCAGGAAGACCTGTGCCGCCCCTTCTGGGAACTTCAGTGCACCAGGGTTCCAGATGGTCTTTGGCTTTTTCCTCTGGCGTCCGAGATGTGTGTGCAGGGAGCAGTCACTTCTGGTTTCCCAGGCTTGTCTGCCTCTCTGAAGGTTTAGCTCTCCCTCCCACGGGATTTGGGTGCAGAGAGCTGTTTATCTCGGTCTGTTCTTTCAGGTTCTGGAGGTGTCTCAGGCAGGTGTCCTGCTGCTCCTGGGCCCTCCCCCACGGGAGCCCAGAGGCCTTATACAGTTTCCTCTTGGGCCAGGGATGTGGGCAGGGGTGAGCAGTGTTGGTGGTCTCTTCCACTCTGCAGCCTCAGGAGTGCCCACCTGAACAGGCGGTTGGTCTCTCTCTCACCGGGTCTGGGAGCAGAGAGCTGCTGCTGGCCGGGATCCGCGGGTGTGGGACTTCCGGTAAACACAGAACGTGCCCGGTCCTAGAGAAATTCTGCTTCCGTGTGTCCCAAGCTCACCAGGCAGCTTTCTTGCAGCAGAAAATTTGGTCTTACCTGTGGTCCGGAGGCTCAGGGTCGCTCGTGGGGTGCTGCCCAGGGGCTCTCTGCAGCGGCAGCCGACATAAAATATTTTAAGGGAAATTTTATTCTTTGTCCAACTTTTTTATTTTTTTCAGAAAACCTGCTTTTTGAGATGATGGCCAATTCTACCCTAGTGACTGAGTTCCTCCTGGAGGTTTTTGCTGAGTCTTGGGAGCTGAGGATCCTACTCAGTGTGCTGTTCCTGCTGGTGTACCTGGGCAGTATGTTAGGGAACCTTATCATCATCATTGCTACTACAGTTGACCAAACCCTGAACACACCCATGTATTACTTCCTCAGAAATCTGTCCATTTTAGATATGGGCTATGTTTCCGTCACTGTCCCAAATGCTTGTTTCAACTCTATCACTGACCACAGGAACATTTCTGTGACAGTATGTGCAGCACAAATCTTTTTGGTCTTTTTTTGTGCATGTATAGAGATGTTTTTTTCTCACCATCATGGCCCAGGATCGCTATGTGGCCATCTGTAAGCCTCTTGTTTACCCTGTGATCATGAACCACCAATTTTGTGTTCAGATGACAATGGTTTCCCTACATAGCTCTCTTGTCATTGCAAGTGTTCACACTTTCAAAACATTCCAGCTTTCCTTCTGTCACTCTAATGTAGTCCCTCAGTTCTTCTGTGATATCCCCTCTTTGTTGAAGCTTTCATGTTCAGATACCTTTAACAACAAACTCTTAATGCTTCTCTCCGCTATTGTCATTGGTTGTAGCTGCTTTATCCTCATTGCTGTATCATATGTTCGGATATTATCAACTGTGTTGAAGGTTCCTGTCAAAGGAGAGCGAGGGAAAGCCTTTTCCACCTGTGTCCCTCACATTATTGTGGTGTCTGTGTTTTTCAGTTCTGCTGCCTATGTGTATCTAAGACCTCCAGTAGTAACATTAGAAGTAGTTAAGGATATGACTCTTTCTGTGTTTTATACTATTGTCCCACCATTCTTAAATCCTATAATCTATAGTCTTAGAAACAGACAGATAAAGGTGGCAGTGAAGAAAGTAATATTAAGACTTTCTTTCATATTTGAATATAAAAGAAATAAGAAACTGTCAGAGTTTTCTAGAGGAAGAAAACTGACAATATAAAAAGAAATATTTGTGCACAGACAGATGCATGCACACACACACACACACACACACACACACACACACACACACAGCATGTATAAAATCAATCCTACTTGCTCAAACACTCAAGAAGCTCATAATAGTCAAGGCCATCTTCTGCTTTGCTAACATGGAATGTATTTCATATAACAAATGCACTATAATATAATGGCACTTTGTAGGCACCAACTTAACATTTCCATGTTCAGTGAGATATACTGAATATTTTTCTTCACAAATGAGATGCTGCTATCAGTTTTTGCCCAGCAACCTGGCAATGGCCTTAATGATTTTAAGGGTTTTTATTGGAACACTTTGGCCAAGTATTTATATTCCCTAGCATAATTTGATCACAACAGGTGTCCAGGTGTCACTCTGTCTCCCTCATTATTGGGTGATTTTTTTTAGATTGTCTTTTTGCTTACATATAACTTAAGAATACTCTACTGAATTAGGTGTCCATAATACTCTTCCAAAGGTCCTCATTTTTAGCTGTGTCTCAATAATCCCTCCCTGTTCCCATGTTTTCTTCATTACCATACTTAATCCTCCCATTCCATTTCCCCAATCTACCCGTAGCTACCTTTTCTATTTCATCTTTCTAATGTTCTCTCTATCTGTCCCCATCTATTCCCTTATGCAACACTTAACTTGTGTGGGTCTATGGATTGTACCTTGGTCTGAATTATTTAGGCTAACATTCACATAAAAGTGAATATGTACTAGATTAGATTCATCTTTCTGATTCTGGGTTACTCAACTGAGCATGTTTTTCTTTTGCTTTTGTTTATTTGTTTGTTTTGTTTTGTTTCCTAATTTCATGCATTTACTGATAGCATTTCATTAGTTCATTTTAAAACTTTCTCTGTTCTTCTTTCATACAATACATTCTAACTGCCAGCTCCCATTATTTCTATTCCTATTATGCACATTCTTGTACTGGAGATAGGAATGCATCAATTTGCATTCATCTACATGCTGACTGCCTGTTGAACCTGCACTACTTGAAAATGCTTTCTTTCCACCAATGATTTTAGCTTTTTTCTTAAAAATCGAGTGACTCTAGGTGTGTGGGTTCATTTCTGGGTTTTCAATTCTATTCCATTGATATACTTGCCTATATCTGTACCAATACTCTACACTTTTTTCACTATTCCTCTATAGTATAGCTTGAGGTCAGGGATAGTGATTTCCCCAGAAGATTTTTATTGTTGAGAGTAGTTTTTGTTCTCCTGGTTTGTTTGTTTGTTTGTTTGTTTGTTTTTTGTTATTCCAAATGGATTTGAGAATTTCTCTTTCTAACTCTATGAAGAATTGAGTTAGAATTTGTTGTAAAAATAAAAAAGACCCTAGTCCAGTTCCTGCACTCATCATTCTACACTATCTCTTCAAGTCTGCCCCAACCCATGCTGTCTGGTATCCACACCAGTGCAGTACCCTTGTGCTCACTCATGGCCAGGATAGTTTCACAATCCAATTCCTTGGTGGGCTTGGTTTGTTCCACCACTATACACTCTCCTGAACTCAATTATGTCACCACATGAAAAAAATATACCACACATTAACCATTGACCCAAATGATAAGATATGATTTGCCAATCTAGACAGCACATAATCCTGTACACACCCATTTCTTAAAAATAGTCATAACAACCTGTATCTATGCACAGAGAAGACTCCTATCATCTGCTGCCATGTTCTTCCAGCTCCTCTTTCCTCACTCTGCCTTCTCCCTTTCTAAAATATTTCTTCTGCCCATTCTTCCTTCTCCTCCAATGACGGGCCTCGTTCTATCCTGTATATGCTTTCACCTGCATAGTGATATCAAGATACACTTCACACTTTCTAATTAAAAAAAATAAAACTTTTCTCTTAAATGTACGCTGAACTCAACTATTATAATTTTGTAATTTAAAAAGTATAAAATATACATAACATCCAATTCAAAATTTTATCAGTTAAACACAATATTTAGTTATCTATTCAAGCTTATGAAAGGCTTAAAATCCATGTTATATCCTGGCTAACTTGTATACTAGCTAATAACTATCTAATGAAATATGTATTCTTAATGTTAAACAACCTGGGTAGAATATGAGACTGTAATCAGTCTTCAAACTCATCAGAAATCTGAGAATAACCAAAATATCTCTAAGTATAGGAAGCGTAACATGAGTTCTAGAACTGAGACAGGTTATAGAGACAATTTCCTACATGCACAGTCCCTTCTTAACAACACATGAGAACAAGTCTTCAACCTTCTGGCCTAGGATCATCTGACAGACTTTTAAAAAACAGAATTTCAAAGGGGTGATCATTCTGAATTGGCAGAAATTATTAGTTGACTGTTTTAAAACGTGTGCTTTTGTGGACAGTATTTAGTCTGTAGATGAAGTGAGACAATTCTTGCCTAGTGGCTGTCTCACCACAGTACATCACATCACCTGGATGTGGAAATGTTCAATTTCTTCTTTGAATCCACTAAAGGGGAGCTGTTAGGAGCAGACATTTCTCAATAAAATATAAATAACTTTAAATGTCATATTTTGTGTATTTCTGACATATTTGAAAACCTTCTAACTATGTAAGTAATCTGAACGTTTGTCCCTTAATTATCTTAACAAATTATCGTGAAATCACTCTAACAATAAACTTATAGCCATGAATTTTCTATCTTGTTCTTAACTCACATGTTTGATCATCTCAGATTGATATTTTAATGGCAGTAAAGAACTGGATATAAGCCTTTAATATTTAAATGTGTTACATAGGACAAGGCTTATATATGAGTGTATTGATATTAATCTTAAGTCAATAAAATTTTTATCAAAGAAAATCTAAACTTTTATCAAATAAATTCTGTACCAATGTAAAAGATTATAACTTTAGCTTAGTAGCAAATATAAGAAGTTCTACCAAATGAGATTATGACTGTATAACCAATTCTAGCTAATCCTCCCTGTTAAATTAGGACCATTACTAAATTTTCTAGGATGACAACCTTAGAATTACCACTTTTAGCCTTCCAAAGTTTAGGGAATCGAGGTAAAGACTCTTCAATAACTTCTTCAAATTGTATGTGAGCATTAAGATATCCTTGGGGGTGGATGGCAGGGAAAATGAGGGAGTTGTAGTCTGATGTCTGTCTTGACTGGACTAGGTCGAAAGTCCTTGAGATCAGGAATCAATGCAGGCCAGTTTGGCATTCTGATGGTGAGCTTCACCAAGCTGTACATTCTGCAATATATACTTCTCAAAACAAGAGTTAATATCAAGTTAACATTTTCTTTGATTCTCTTAAACTTAGCTTTTCAGTTGGTCTACTTTTATCAAATCTAATCAGTATAACTCTGGAAGATGTCCAAAGCCTAATCACCCCTTTTAAAAGCACAAAGACAAAATCTTTCTCACAAAATACAGTGTTCTTTTGTCTGTAACCAGAAAAACTTGTATCTTGTACTCTCTCTCAAAGAAATAATATAACCATAAGATTCAAAATCATATCCATTATGAAAAATAAAACAATTTTTACAAAAGAATTAAGGTCAACCATACTGTATGAATCTGTTTAGGCTTTTCTAACCTGCTATGCCAGGAAATAAATCCAAAATTTCCATGGAGTCCACATTAAGAGAAGAGCCCCATGCTGTGAAAAATAACAAAAATAACTACAAACCCTGCCTAACTGGAATCGTTAAGCCATATGGCATTAATGGGTAATTCATAAAACAATTTAATCACCTTTGCATTAATACCAAAACCAATAAGAAGTAAGCAACTTGTCAAACTAAGATTTTACCCCAGAATATATCTGTTAAGCTCTCTACTTGGAGTGTTTGACTTTCATTTAATAACTTCCACAATATATGTCTAAATTCACTCTACCATGTGTACTGACGTCTATTTTATAATAACTTTTATACCTGGCAAATATCATCACTTTCTCCTTGGAGTCAGTGACTAATTTCCCCTAAGTTCCAAACCATGGGTGAAATTCCTATGTGATTCACATCAAATCTATATTCTTTCTTCTAACTATAAAAACAAATTTAATCACATTTCCATTAATGCATGTCATTAAGAAGCAGACAAATTGTCAAACCAGGATTTCAACACAATATTCCTATGGAGCCCATGTTAGAAAGAATCTGAGTATCCTGTAAACCAAAATATTACCATCTATCTGTTTATTACTAACTTCTATAATATATGTCTGTATCCACTCTGCCTGGTGTTATAGACTTTTATTTATTTCTACCTAGTTCTGAATCATGGGAGGAATTCCTCAAACATATTAACTAGATCTCAACTAACATGAGATAAAAGTTCACTGACCCCTCCCTTTTAATAGGGCTTTGGCAGTGATCTATGCTGAACCAGTTGTAAATTGAAAGCTAACTGGTTCTGAGGTGTCTTCAGAGAACTTCACAGAGGCTCGCTCCTCAATCCCCAGGCTGAGAGCTACAGCCAGTGGAAGCATCCCAACCTGGAGCTGAGCTTGAGCAGTATGCTGTAAGAATCCCAGGGATAGACAGAAGACTCTGGAACACAGCTGCCTGTGAGGTAGTTTTCTGACAGACACAGCAAAACAGGTCTGGGCATCTACATCCTGGAGAGCTTTTATGTGTTTGCTTCCCTGTATCCCCTTAGGTCTACAAAGGAAAGATCAGCCAGACTGGATGCTTCTGTCAGATTGCTTGAGATAAGCAACCAAGCAAACCCTGTCATGTGCAACCCAAAGAGGCTTCTCCCTAGTAATAAAAGAATTGGAGAGGACTGCAGTGTTCTGAATCGAACAGCAGAGGGAGACAAAAGTACAAAGGCCTGAGGTCAGGTAATATATTAATATAAAGAGAGATATATAACCTTGGGATCCTTAAAGATGAAATACATAATAAATACCTTTTGGGCCTTATGGGATAATGTTTTGAATGGTCTGACAGGGATGGATTTAAAGGAAATAGACACCTTATCATTTACTGGTATTGCAGTATTTATACTCTTGATTTACTATGTCTTCTCAAAAGACAAGGCCCTAGATAAAAAATTATTTTCTTTAGAAAAGAGATTAAAAGTAACACTAGAATAGAATTTTCTGAAGTTCATAGAGAAGTCTGAGCAACAGTGAGATAACCTTAAGACATGAGAGCATAGCCTAGAGGAAACACTAGACTTGAAGACACAGGAAGTTATAGGTCAGAATGAGACAGAAAGATGAAAAAGAAGGTGGGAGACAGGTGCTGGAAAAGATGATAGAACAAAACATTCAACAACTCATAAATCAGACTGAGCAACAAAGAAAAAATAATAAAGTTTGGAAGCAAGACTTGGAGAATAACTTTTTAAATTAATCAATCAAAAATAATGCACAGCAAACTATCACAATTGTAATATCAAGAACATTCAAGGAGGCAGAACCTGGAATAGAGAATACAGGAATTCAAGGAACAGGAGGAGTTACAAAAAGACAGAGATAGAGGGTGGACACAGATCTTAAAGAAGGAATTTAAAATTTCAATTAATGAAAATACTCAGGTAGAAAAAGAAGATAAAATTAGAGAAAGTCAACTGAAGGTTATTAAAAAACAAACTTTAGTCTACCTGGTTAATATATGACAAAGACCTCCAGATGATGGTCATCCACAGGGTTATGAAGAATTTGAATGACAACCCAAAGATGTGTTAGAACTGAAAATTTTTAAGGAAAGTGTCACAAATTTCAGAATACATTTGCTATTTGTAAAACAATTCCTGATTTCTTTGACTATTAAAGAAAGAATAAACCCCCAAGAATTGAAAGATGTGGCCAGAGTAATACTAGAGCCTGCTGCAAATTCACAATGGATTTCATGGTGGAGAGAAGAGGCAAGGGATGTAGGACAGCAAAATAGAGCCAGGGTAGACATATTTCCACAGATCAGCTGCTTGGTGAAGGCTGCTTTGCTGAGGTAGAGGTAGAGACTGTATATGGTGAAGAAACTGTATCATTGTGTAGATGGTCGGCCTGGGACAAAGTTGCAGAATCAGAAGCAAAACTTGAACCATTCATTTGAGTCATATAATGTCCTAAAGAAACTTTCCCTAACCTTTTACAAAGGTTAACCTCAGCTATGGAAAGGAGTGTATCAGACTCAACAATAAGAAAAGCAAAAATTGAATCTTTAGCCTTTGAAAATTTAAATACTGAATATAAGGAAGTAATCAGACCATTGGGGACAAGGTCAAAAATCAATAGATGTGTGGATTAGTCATACAGCTTATCTTAGATCTTGCTGTCCTGATATAACTGTAATAGGAGCAGCTGGCACTAGAAAGCTAGAGATGACACAAGATTTCTAATGCTTTAATAGTGGTGAGCAGGGTTGTCTCAGACATAACTGCAGGAAAAAGTAATACCAAAAGGAGGCCTATGAGTCATAGAATATGCAAATGATGTGGTAAAGGCCGACATTTGACTATGAAATAGAGAGCCATAACAGATAAATGGGGCAACACCCTGCCAAAATACCTATATGGAGACCACCCACAGGTGCCAGTGTCAGCAGGAAGAGCTCATTTCCCCAGAACAATTAAAGTCACTGATTTAAAAGCAGATTGGTTAAGAGCACCCGACTGCTCTTCCAGAGGTCCTAATTTCAATTCCCAGCAACCACATGGTGGCTCACAACCATCTGTAAAGAGATCTGATGCCCTCTTCTGGTGTATCTGAAGACAGCTACAGTGTACTTATATATAATAAATGAATAAATCTTAAAAACAAAAAACAAAACAAACAAACAAAAAAAAAACAGATTTTCTGAGACCAGACAAGGCTGACTCAAGTTCTATAGACAAGTCCAAAAGCCTCAAAGAGAGTCAAAAGTGAATATTTTGGCAAACTTCTATAGAAGATTAGCTCAGTGGTAGAGCGCTTGCCTAGGAAGCGCAAGGCCCTGGGTGCGGTCCCCAGCTCTGAAAAAAAGAACCAAAAAAAAAAAAAAAAAAGATCAAGGCCAAAACTAAAAATACTAGTAAAGAATATTGAAATTGAAGAAATGATTGACACTGGAGTAGATGTCACCATTATCTCTCCAACAACTTGGCCTGCTAGTTGGCCACTCCGAGAAGTGAATAATAAAGTTCAAGGTGGTGGGACTTTATCCCAAATAAAGCAAATCACTAGGTGGCTTAAATATATATGACCAGAGGTAAGATAGTTAAACTGAGGCTATATGTGATGGATATAGCCACTATCTCATGGGGAAGAGATCTGTTACAGCAGTGGAAAACCCAAATTAATATAACCACAGTTTCAGTGTCTGGCAAAAAAACCCATCAAACCCCTAATTAAAATTTTAGATTAGTCAGGGAAGGTTATGAAAGGCAGTTACAGACTTGCCCATAAACAAGATACAGCAGAGGCTGACAATTTATTTCCACCAGAAGGAGCCACTACTGCTAAGATAAAACAGCTTTGCCACTAACGTGGTTGAGTGACCAAACCATTTGGACTCATCGATGGTCTTTGACAAAAGAAAAGCTGCAGGCATTAGAACAGCTAGTCCAGGAGCAGCTAGGGTCTCACCATATAAAGAAGCCTACCAGCCCTTGGAATTCTCCAATATTTGTCATTAAAATAAAAGTCTGACAAATAAAGTATGTTGACAGATATCAGAGCAATTAATATGATTATTCAACCAATGAGTTATCTTCAGCATGGAATCCCACTGCCTTCCTTGTTGCCTAAGGAATGGACTTTTACAGTGATTGACCTGAAAGTTTCTTTTTTCAGAGTTCCTCTATATGACACAATAAGGAAAGGTTTGCTTTCTCAGTACTTGCCTTCAACAGAGGTAAGATAATACTGTTGGTTAATACCATTGGAAAGTAGTGCCACAACGAATGTTAAATAGCCCTACCTTGTGACAATATTTTGTACCATAGCTACTGGAGATGATTTCCCTACAGTTTCTCCAATCTATTGTTTATCATTATACATAGATGATGTCCTATTGACTCATCCAGATATGAGTATCCTAGAAAAAAAGTTTATAAACTAAAAACAAACTTGCCTTGCTGTGGATTGCAAATTGCCACTGAAAAAAATGCAAAGGGGATTCTATTAAGTATCTAAGGTATAAAATAATAAGAAACCAATTAAAGACCCTTAATAGTTTTTAAAAGTTACTGGGAGATATTAACTGGCTATGGGCTATGATTGGCTTGGTTACTCAATAGCAAGGTAATTTATTCCAAACTTTACAAGATGATAAAGTTTTAAATAGCCCAAAGAAAATATCAGCTGAAGCTGAGAAGGAGTTAGCTTTGGGAGAAAAGGAATTTCAGGTTATAACCTAGATTTTATTTAACCAAAAAATGACCTCCATCTTAGTCATCTTACCCTCTACTCATTCTCCTATAGGAATTTTTATTCAGAGGGAAGATTATATCTTAGGATGAATATTTTTAGCATGAAAACAGAATAAGAAACCAAATACCTACCTTTAGGATGTCTCTGATTCATAACAAAGGAAAAATGAGACTTTGACTGTCGGTACCTGTACCAATGAAGTACTGAGAGATGGGCATAAGCCTGAGGGTTTTAAGAAAAAAACACATACTTGGATCATTTGTATCACAAGAATGCGAAATCTTTTCCTTTATTCACCAAATATATACACCCAAGTTCACCGGGTGGAAATTTCCAAGAAAGCCCTCAGGAAAAAAAGACAGGAACTGATTATCACCCAGGTGTACCAATAGGTGTGCTGCTTCAGGGCCAGGGTGTTACTTTGTTAGGAACAAAAGGCTTCTACATGAATCAGCAGGGCTTCAGCAGGGGTCAAACACTATAGGGGACCCAGGAGGGCTCAACAAGTCCCCCATTTTTATTTTTTACTAAGCAGCACCTACCTGTCTTAGGACACTTTGGGGTCCCAACCTATTGCCCATCTCTGAGAAACTCTGCCAGTCTCAGAGCCCTCTGTCTCAGGTGAGGATTGGTCCCAAAGCGTTGCCTGTCTTTGGCTAACTGCTTCTTGTAAAGGCTGAGCCAGATTTGGGCAGAGGGATTGTCTCCTATCAAGGAGAGCAACACCCGCTTAGTTGCTGCCCAGGACTGGGAATGCTGTTTGTGCATGTGTAAGAATTACAAGGCCTACTTCTGTGGTGCCTGAGGGCCATACCACTGAGGGCTATAACACCAAGGGCCTTCCTTTGTCAAGCTCTTCCTGTAAGAACACTAACTGTTGATTTAAATTTAGAATTCCCAATTATCAGCAACTTTTCCTGAAAGTTTAACTGCTGTACTTGCCTTAACATCAGATTTGGGTAGGGCAATCCCAGACAGTGCAGATACAGTGGCTACAGCAGCAATGGTTACTACAATAGCAGCAAAGATGTCAAAGTCTTTCTCATGATGGTTCAGTATCAGTTGGTTTTCTCTTCACAATGACCAACAGGCAATGGAACCATGCCTGAGAACCTCGTAACCAGAGCAGAGTTCCCTGGCCCCAGCAGCCTCATGAAGATGGCATTCCTGCAAAGAATCTCCAGCCTTAGTACCATTCGGGTAACACTAAGATCATCAATCTATTGCTCCAAATGTATAAATCTTCTTGAATACTCAAGAAGATTTTTGCTAAATGATCAACAAAAATAACTGTCTTAACTTCTTGGGTCAAAGCAATAGTGTTATTAATTAAATAGCTACACCACTATACCAGCAAAAGTCAAACCCACTCTCCTATTGATTCTGTTTAAAGCCTGACTCACTTCTTCCAATATTTGTAAGCCTTTTAGAATTTCAAGATCCTATAATACTCACAAGCAATGAAACAAATGCTAGTATATGCCAGACTTCAATATAGTAACAAAATTAGAAAGTGTACAACCAATATAACTTACATTAAATATTGTAGAAGAAACAAAAGTAACTTTAACATGACCAATAAATAAAAGATTAGGAGTTTTAGCACATGTGTTAACATTTGTTTAAAATCCAGCTCCCGTATCAATTTTTCGACTGCAAATATGACTTCATACAAGACAATTATGAACTTATAAATGTCTCTGAAAATGTCCAGAACCAATCTTCCAAATGAAAATCTTATTTCCAATATTGGATTGACAAGTCTATGATTGAATCAGAATAACTTGTCACATTAAAGAAAAGAGTCATAATTTCTCTTTGAATTCCTGAAGGCATTATCTATGGTCTCCATGTTCTCTGTTCCACAAGGTCTAAAAGCTTGAAGCAAGGCAGCTTGTCCAATCTGAGCTATAGGCAAGTTAAGATGGGTCAGGAACATACGTCCAAAATAGGTTTCCAGTCACCATTGTTGGGGCACTGAGTAAACTCAGAAGTCAGCATCATTGTCTGTTCCAGCATCAGTCTGTCTCACCAGCCTCTATGGCAGCTAGCACAGTCCTGCAACAACTTGTAGAAAAAACACAAACATGCCCTCTTCTCCATATAAAATACCTGAACAGGTTCATGCCATATGCCAAAATGTGGAACTTACCATTTCACCTAGGCAGAAGTATGCCTAGTTGTAGGGTCCCATAAACACACAGAGAGTTCTTTGGATTTAAATAATTGTGTGGCATACAGGGAAATAACTCCCCCTTTTTAGCACAAAACAAAGTAAAAAACTAAAAGCCTACATTGAAGTTGTCTGTGATTGATACTAAAAGGAAAAAAATGAGACTTTGACAATAAATTGAAAGGGATCCAGTTGAAATTGTGGTACCTTTCACTAATGCAGAAATTGCCTTATTATGGGCACAAAATGATCATTGGCAAAAATTGTGCAGTGATTTCTTGGGAGAGATTAATAACAGACACCCTCAAAGCAAGCGACTTCAGTTCATAAAAAGAACTAATTTTTTTTCTCAATTGTATAATAAAGGGAACTCCAATACCTGGAGCCACTATATTTTACATGGATGCCAGTAAGTCAGGAAAGACAGGTTATAAATCAAAAGATGTAAGTTGGCTGACAGTCCGTATAGATCAGTTTAAAATCTGAATTATATGGGATACTCATGGTGTTGTCAGATTTTCTAAAGTCTCCTAATATAGGAACTGACTCTCAATATAGAGAAACAGTTGTTTTACACATAGAAACTGCAGAACTTATTCAGGATGATTCTGAGTTGACTTTGCTGTTAATTCAGTTACATCAAATGATCAGAAATATGACTTATCCAATATATATAAAACACACATAAGATCTCATACAGTCCTCCCAGAACCTCTGGCTCAAGATAATAATGAAATTAACCAGCAATAGATTGGAAGTATACTAGAGGTTGCAGAATTCCATAAAAACCACCATGTTAACAACAAAGTTTAAAGAAATTATTTTCTATCACTTGTCAACATGCCAAGGAAATTGTGAAGCAATGTCCTACTCTTACATTATATAATCAAACTTCAGTGCCCACAGGAACTAACACTAAGGGCACCCCAAAAAAATGAAACTTGGCAAATGATGTCTTCCATTTAACAGAGTTTGGTAAACTGAAATATGTGCACCGTACTATAAACACATATTCAGGATTTCAATGGGCAACTGCCTCACCATCAGAAAAGACTGATTCCATAATTTGGCATCTGTTAGAAATTATGGCCATTATGGAAATATGCATACAATTCAAAATGGACAATGATCCAACATATATCTCCCATAAGATGAAGCACTTTTTTGTATTTTTGTATTTTATAATATAAAACATGGGCATTGGAGATTTAGCTCAGTGGTGGAGCGCTTGCCTAGCAAGCTCAAGGCCCTGGGTTTGGTACCCAGCTCCGAAAAAAAGAAAAAAATAATAATATAAAACATGTTACAGGCATATCACACAATCCTAGAGGACAAACCATTGTGGAGAGATCTAGTCACACTCTACAGGAGATGCTTAGTAGGCAAATGGGGGGCAAGAGAAACCCCCAAAGATAGATTACATAGCATATTATTAACTTCATATTTTCAAATACTAATGAACAAAACAACACACCTGCTGAAAAACAGTGGATTATGGGAAAAAACTACTGAACTAAACCAGCCTGCTTATATTAAGGATATTCTGACATCAGAATGGAGAGTGTGAAATGTGTTTAATTGGGAAGATTTATGCTTATGTTTCCACAGGAAAAGAAAATCTGTGGGTTCCTTCCAAGTTGATAAAGATCAGACATAACAAAGGGAGTCCTCCTGAAGGACTTGGAAAAAGAGAAGAAAAGGGAGACTAACACAATTAACGAAAAGGTGATATATATGTAGTGATGTTTATATCTCTGTATATGGAGACACCTCTGGAACTGGCTGAGACTAAAATGTGTGTACACAGCTAATAACATTTATTGGGTACAAATTTCTCATAACGTGCCATTACATAAAATCCTCTAAGATATCATGTATACAAAATTATATTATAGTTTAATTATGTGATGAAATTTACCTCTGAAGAAATGCATTCGTCTTTCATTATTGATCTTCATCCTAATTACTCCATCTGAATGCCTTTACAAAGCTATATGATGCTTGTATATTTTGAGGGCCACAGGAAAAAAGAAGAGAAAAACAGCTGTGAAAAGATCCAAATGATGGGATGCTGAGATTCTGGGGCCTTCCATTCCAGCTCCTCATTTGATTCTACCTTAATTGGGTCTCAGCTGTCTTTTTTAAAGATTTGCTTCCAGAACTTTTCCAGAATAGCTAGCTTGTCTATCCAGCCTTTCAGAAAGTGATAGTCAAAATGTCAGCTAAGCAATGAACTTTCTAAGCACATAGTGACTAGAAGGCAAATGATGCCAGCTAGTTCTCCTTTGTAAAAGCAAACTTTCCTATCTCCCCTTGGGCCTTCAAAAGGGAATTCTTCACCCCTATTCAGCTGGAAACAGACTAAAGAAAATCATCATCCCAATTCCTTATATTTGGATGCGTGGTTCTGATTATTTTCTGAATTATAGGTATGTTGTTTTTAAGGGATAATTTACAAATGTAGACTTGGACAGGGAGGGAACTAGAGAGTTTAAATTCAGTGATTTCTACCTTTCCTTTCCTCTTTCCTTTCCTTCTCTCTTACGTAAAAGGTAAGGGGGTAGGACAGAAAGAGTTGTAGTATATCACAGAAGTTAGAGAAATAGGCAAATAGGGACAAGTTAGCAAATTTACTCTTAAAAAAATTATGTACCTATATCTTTGTAATTGATACAGCGTTAAAGTTGTAGTCTTCTTATTGATATAGATTTATTTGATTCAAATTTAAGGATTTCACTGGTATGAATTTTATTTATATAAAAGTGGGATTAATATGGTTACACTCATACAGGTATTGTGCCTGTACAACACATTGAAGAATACAGGGCTTAGACCCAGTCCTATAACTGTCATTGTAAACTGTTTTTAAATGATTAAGCAATACAAGTTAAGGGACAGATATGAAATTCATTGTTCTGAGTAACTAAAATGGTTTTTTTTTTTGGAGATAATTCAATTAGAAATGGCCAAGAGTAGTCATGGTTTAGCAGTTCAGAAATGCTTTGCATTGTAAGGAATCCACAGAATATTATTTTTATGGACTTTTTTTATTCAAAATTATTTGATTAGATACCTGGCTGTACCCTTTTCGAGTCTAAGACAAAATTGAGGATCAATGGTGTTGATTCAATTATGGAAAGATAGCAACCAGGGAAGGCTTGCCTCAATTCATCAACAGATAAAATACTATCCAGAAAAGGGACAAACTATGCAAAATAGTTGACTGATAATCTCTGCCAACACAGCGTAATCAGTCCTTCAAAATTCTACTTTACAGAGATATGTCAGACAGTCATGGGCAAGAAGGCTGAAGACTGATGCACTAATGGTTTGAGTAAAGAGGGATTGTCCAGGTGATCAGCAGTCTCCATAATTTGGTTAAGTTTGGGAGCTAGGTTTTGTACTTCTCATATTTTCAGATCATATATATATTGGTTGTTTTTGGATTTCTGAATGGAGTTGAAGGCTGGTTGAAACCTAAGGTGTTTACCACTAAGATAGATGATATAGACTTAAGAGAGTGGTTTTCAGATGACATACAATCTAAACCAGTACATAAGTCAGAGGTAGAATTATGTCTTTTACATTAGAATATATGGCAGTGTGCTTTATTTAATGGACAAAGTTGACAGACTGGGTGTTAAGTGTATCTTATACATTATAAATTGTAGAATGCTGATAGTAGTACTAAATTTATACCTAAGGGGGAGACTTTTAAAACAGGAATTGTGAGTTGGCCTGATGCTGTTTGTATTTGATGGTAATTATGCTTTGCCAATAATAGCTGCCTAAGATGAGGAATCAATCACATATTCAGGTGACTTCATCAGAACTTTCTCCCCATTTTAAATTGTCAAAGGAGAGAGCCAGTGATTTGGGAAAGGGAAGGGATAGTGGAGATGAAGAGTTTGGGAGAGAAAGAGAGGAAGAATAGGTTGAAGGAAGATGTTGCTGAAGCACATGTCCTGGAGTAAACACAAGTTATAAGTGATCTCATAGCTGGGATATAGAGTAGTATAGTGGTAGATCTGCCCAGTCTAGGAGCGCAACTTGTATTCATATTAATTGAGTGTGTTTTCTTTACACGGGCTTATTTGTGTTGAAGAATTTATAACAACAGAAATTTTGATGGGGATTACATTGAATCTGTAGATTGCTTTCCATAGATGGTCATTTTTACTGTATTAATCATGCCAATACATGAGACTGAGAGATCTTCCCATCTTCTGAGGTCTTCTTTGATTTCTTTCTTCAGAGATTTGAAGTTCTTGTCATACAGATATTTCACTTTCTTAGTTAGAGTCACAAAAGGATATATTATAAGGTTTGTAACTGTTGTGAAGGGTGGTGTTTCCCTAATTTCTTCCTCGGCCCTTTTATCATTTGAGTAGAAGAAGGCTATTGATTTGTCAGAGTTAATTTTATATCCAGTCACTTTACTGAAGTTGTTTATCAGCTGATCAATTTTGGGATCATTTATGTATAGTATCATATGATCTGTATATAGTGATATCTTGACTACTGCATTCCCAATTTGTATCCCTTTGATCTCATTCTGTTATCTAATTGCTGTGGCTAGGACTTTTATTACTATATTAAATAGGTAGGGAGAGAGTGGCCATTCTTTTCTTGTCCCTGATTTTAATGTAATTGATGGAGTATTGTACATTGAAGAATACCTGCATTCATGGGATGGATCCTTCTTGATTATGGTCGATGTTCATTTTGATGTGTTCTTGGATTCAGTTTGCAAGATTTTTATTGAGCATTTTTGCATCAGTGTCATCAGGGAAATTGGTCTGTAGTTCTCTTTCTTTGTTTGGTCTTCTTATGTTTTATATGTCAGTATAACGGTAGCTTCATAAGAATAATTGGATAGTGTTCCTTCTGTTTCTAAATTATGGAATACTTTAAGAAGTATTGGAATTGGATCTTCTTTGAAGTTCTAATAGAATTGTGCCATAAAACCAAATGGCCCTAGTCTTTTTTTGGGTTGGGAGACTTCTAATCATTGCTTCTATTTTCTTGGTGGTCATGGAATATTTCAATGGTTTAACTGATCCTGATTTAACTTTGGTAGCTTGTATCTGTCTAGAAAATGATCCATTTCACCCAGATTTTTCAGTTTTGTTGAATATAGACATTTGAAGTAGGATTTGATTTTTTTTTAATTTCCTCAGTTTCTGTTGTTATGCCTCTGTTTTCATTCCTGATTTTGTTAATTTGGATAATGTCTCTGTGCCCTCTGGTTTAGGCTGGGTTAAACCCTTAGTCTAAGGGTTTATCTATCTTGTTTATTTTCTCAAAGAACAAGGTACTAGTTTTGTTGATTCTTTGTGTCATTCTCTTTGTTTCTACTTGGTTGATTTCATCCCAGAATTTGACTATTTCCTGCAGACTACTCCTGTTGGGTGAATTTGTTCCTTTTTGTTCTAGACTAGCTGTTAAACTTCTAGTGTATGATCTCTGCAATTGTTTATGGATGCATCAGTGACATTGGAAGCACCCTGGTTCCTGATTGAGGAGTTTAGAAATCCTAGTGGCCCTGAAAGGGACAGTAGGCATTTTGTCTGACTCCCAGGAAACCAGGTCAGTTACTAGCTGCAACCCTTCATAAATTTGTGGCCGTCAGTCATGTAATGGCAACAAACCAATCCCCTCCACAGGTAAAAGACATGGCCACAGATTATATAGGTTCAAGGCAGATCTGCAATATAATGAGGTACCCAAAGGCCTGCAGGCATAGCCAATAACTTTTTTTTCATAGACACTCCTCCCTGCAAAATGTACTTAATGTCAGGCCCACTCCAAGAAGTGGGGTATGGAAATACTCATCCACTTTCTGCCATGGCACTAAATGTCTTTTTTTCTCTCTATCTTTATTAACTTGGGTATTTCTTATTTACAGTTCAATTGTTATTCCGATTCCCAGTTTCTGAGCCAACATACCCCTTACCCCTCCCCCTACCCTTCAATACTGGTATTCTCCTCCCCATCCTCCTCCCATTACCACTCTCCCCCAAACAATTCCGTTCACTGGGGGTTCAGTCTTGGAAGGACCAAAGGCTTCTCCTTCCACTGGTGCTCTTACTAGGCTATTAATTGCTACCTATGTAGTTGGGCCCAGGGTCAGTCCAATTATACTCTTTGGGCAGTAGCTTAGTCCCTAGAAGCTCTGGTTTGTTGGCATTGTTGATCATATGGGGTCTCAAGCCCCTTCAAGCTCTTTCAGTCCTTTTTCTAATTCCTTCAATGGGGGTGCTGTTCTCAGTTCAGTGGCTTAATGATGGCATTTGCCTATGTATTTGCTGTATTCTGGCTGTGTCTCTCAGGAGAGATCTACATCTGGTTCCTGTCAGCCTGCACTTCTTTGCTTCATCCATCTTACCTAGTTTGGTGGCTGTATATGTATGGGCCACATGTGGGGCAGGCTCTGAATGGGTGTTCCTTCTGTCTCTGATCCAATCTTTGCCTCCCTATTCCCTCCCAAGGGTATTCTTGTTCCCCCTTTAAAGAAGGAGTCAAGCATTCACATTTTGGTCCTCCTTGAGTTTCCTGTGTTCTGTGCATCCAGGGTAATTCGCGCATTTGGGCTAATATCCACATATCAATGAGTGCATACCATGTGTGTTTTTCTGTGATTAGGTTACCTCACTCAGCATGATATTTTGCAGTTCCATCCATTTGCCTATGAATTTCATAAAGTCATTGTTTTTGATAGCTGAGTAGTATCCATTGTGTAGATGTACCACATTTTCTGCATCCATTCCTCTGTTGAAGGGCATCTGGTTTCTTTCCAGCTTCTGGCTATTATACATAAGGCTGCTATGAACATATAGAGCACGTGCCTTTGGTATACGTTGGGGCATCTTTTGGGTATATGCCCAAGAGAGGTATAGCTGGATCCTCAGGTAGATCAATATGAAATTTTCTTAGGAACCTCCAGACTGATTTCCAGAATGGTTGTACCAGTCTGCAATCCCACCAACAATGGAGGAGTGTTCGTCTTTCTCCACATCCTCGCCAGCATCTGCTGTCACCTGAGTTTTTGATCTTAACCATTCTCACTGGTGTGAGGTGGAATCTGAGGTTGTTTTGTTTTGCATTTCCCTTATGACTAAAGATGTTGAATATTTCTTTAGGTGTTTCTCAGCCATTCGGCACTACCCAGTTGTGAATTCTTTTTTTAGCTCTGAACCCCATTTTTAATAGGGTTATTTGTCCCCCTGCAGTCTAACTTCTTGAGTTCTTTGTATATTTTGGATATAAGCCCTCTGTTAGTTGAAGGATTGGTAAAGATATTTTCCCAATCTGTTGGTTGCCTTTTTGTCCTAACAACAGTGTCCTTTGATTTACAGAAGCTTTACAGTTTTATGAGATCCCATTTGTCGATTCTTGATCTTAGAACATAAGTCATTGTTATTTTGTTCAGGAAATTTTCTCCAGTGCCCATGTGTTCGAGGCTCTTCCCCACTTTATCTTCTATTAGTTTGAGTGTATCTGGTTTGAAGTTGACCTCCTTGATCCACTTAGACTTAAGCTTTTTACAGGGTGATAAGAATGGATCTATCTGCATTCTTCTACATGCTGACCTCTAGTTGAACCAGCACCATTTGCTGAAATTGCTATCTTTTTTCCATTGAATAGTTTTGGCTCCTTTGGCACTAAATGTCTTAAAACCATGGGTTGTCTCTTTTCCTCAGATCTGCTGTGGGGAATGACAGAGAAGACTTTGCCTTCAGAGCTGCCATCTAATCTTCTGTAGAAAGCCTCCTTGTGCTGCCATCCACCACCACCAAGCTCAAACCTACCACTCTCAAGCTAAGGAGTCTCCCAAGGCACCATTCAGAGCTCTCCTCTTTCCCCTGGATCCCTGGCTAGATCCAGCCCTGTGAGCCACAACTCCATTCTTAGATCTTCTGCAGCATTGCAGCAGCACCTGGATGCCCAAGAGCCTGAGAACCCCGATAATCCTTGCCTCCTTGCAGGCCCTGGACCCACAGCCCCCACCACCATCAAGCTCTGATTATGTCTTGCACCTCAAACTGTGTTTCCCCACCACTGGAACTGTGTCCTAGGACTGCCCTATTGACATATACCAGTCTAGCATCAGCCTGGGGTAAGAAGTGTTCTAACGTCGTGTCTAGCCTTCCAGCTTGAATGGAGTCCTGTGGCAGAGCAAATGTGTAACCCGGATAACCCTACAGCTGGTGCAAGTTATAATCCTACAGAGGCACTCAGAACTATGAGTTTTTTTCCTAGCACTGTTTTAATTGTATCCCATAAGTTTGGATATGCTGTGCCTTCATTTTCATTGAATACCGAAAATTTATTTATTTATTTATTTATTTATTTATTTATTTATTTATTCCCTGACAAAATTATACTTGGGTATATAGTTGCTCAGCTTCTAAGTGTACTAGGGCTTTCTGTTGTTTTTTTGCTTTTGTTTCCTTGTTTGTTTTTGCTCTTGAAGACCAGCCTCAGTCTGTGATTATACAATTGAATACATGGGATTAATTCAGTATTCTTGTATCTGTGGGGGTTTGTTTTGTGTCCAAGGATACGGCTGATTTTTGAGAAGATACCATGAGGTGGTGAGAAGAAAGTATATTCTTTTGTTTTAGAGTAAAATGTTCTTTAGATGTCTTTTAAATACCTTTGGTTCATAACTTTTGTTAGTTTCTCTGTGTTTCTGTTTAGTTTCTGTTACTATGATTTGTCCATTGGTAAGAGCAGAATGCTAAATTTTCCTACTATTACTATGTGAGGTTCATTGTGTGCTTTGAGCTTCAGTAACTTTTCTTTTACAAATGTGGGTGCCCTTGCACTGAGGGATAGATGTTCAGAATTGAAGGTACATCTTGGGGAATATTTCCTTTGACAAGTATATAGTTTCCCAGCTTTTCAGGTAACTTTTGGTTGAAAGTCTATTTTATTGGATTTTCGAATGGCTACTCCAGGTTGTTTCTTGGGACTATTTGCTTGAAAAAATTTCCTAGATTTTACTTTAAGGTAGTATCTGTCTTTGTCACTGAAGTATCTTTCCTGTGTGCAACAAAATGGTGGTTTCTGTTGATGTATCCGTCTGGCAGCCTGGGTATTTTTATTGGAGCTTTGGGTCCATTTATGCTGAGAAATATTAGGGACCAATGATTATTGATTCCTGTTATTTTTGTTGTTAGTGGTAGAATTATGTTTGTGAGATTTTCTTCTTCTGGGTTTGCTGTGTAAAGATTAGTTTCTTGCTTTTTGTTGGGTGTAGTTTCTCACCTGGTGTTGGAATTTTCCTTCTATTATCTTCACTACAGATGGATTAATGGAAAGATACTGTATAAATTTGGTTTTGACTTGGAATCCCTTGTGTTCTCCATCTATGGTAATTGCAAGAATTTTGCTGACTATAGTAGTCTGGACATTTTTGTTCTCTGAGGGACTTTACGACATCTGCTCAGGATCTTCTTGCTTTTAGAGTATATGCTGAAAAGTCTGGTGTAATTCTGATAGGTCTCCCTTTGTGTTACTTGACCTTTTTCTCTTGCTGCTTTCTTTTTTGTGCCTCTTCATTTGGAGCTTTCATTATTATGTGACGGGAGGAATTTCTTTTCTGGTCCCAAAAGTATGTTGTTCTGTATGTTTTCTTTATGTTTATGGGCATCTTTTTCCTTAGGTTAGGAAAGTTTTCTTCTATAATTTTGTTGAAGATATTTCCTGGCACTTTGATTTGGGAATCTTCACTCTCTGCTATATATACTTTGGTTCACTCTTTTCCTTGTTTCCTTGATTTATTTAATGTTTTGAGATAGATTTTTGCTTTTTGTTTTTTTCCTTGACTGCTGTGTCAATGTCTTCTATGGTATCTTCTATGGATAAGACTCTCTCTTCCCTCTCTTGTATTCTGTTGGAGATCCTTATGTCTGTGACATCTATTCTCTTTCCTAGGTTTTCCATATTCAGGGCCATCTCCTGTTGTCTTTTTCTTTAATGTTTCTATTTTCATTTTTAGATCCCCAATCGTTTCATTCAATTCTTTCACCGGTTTGGTTGTGTCCTTCAGAATTTCTTTAAGGGATCTATGCATTTCCTCTTTAATGGCTTCTACTTGTTTAAATTTTTTCTCCTGTATTTCTTTAAGGGAGTTACTAATGTCCTTCTTAAAGTTCTCTTTAATAAAATAACAACTTACATCTAAATCTTGCTTTGTAGTTTTTTTGGGATATCCTAGACATGCTGTGTTGGGAGGACTGGATACTGATGTTTTCAAGTTGAATTGGTTTCTGTTGCTTATGTTATGCTTTTGTCCTTTGATCTGGTTTTTTGTGGTGTTATGTGGCCTCCCTGTCTCTGACTGGAGCCTGTCCTACTTTTGAGACTATGAGCATCTGATCCTGTCATCTTGGATACGTCAAAACTCCAGGGGGATTGAGCTGCAACTGAGATATTGGTTGAGTGGGTGAAGATCCAGAGCAGAGGCTCTGCTCCAGGCATTGGTGCAAACTGGAAGGCATGAGGATCTCTGGCTGGGTGCGTTCTTTTTGTCCCATGTTTCCAGCAGCCCCGTTATGCCAGTTATTGGGGTGGGATTTGCAAACTCACCTATGATTTTAGATGTGTCATATACCTGAGGAGTTGAGCTGCAATTCAGGTGTGGGCTGTGTGGGTTTGAATCCAGAGCTAAGCCTCTGCTCCTTGCACAGGGAGAAACCAGAAGGCCTACATCTTTTATCTAATGACTGTCATAGATGAGCAGTTGTGAGCTATCATCAGGAAAGAGGTTATCAGGATTAATGGTAGTGGGGGTTCTAAAACCATACTGTAGAGTTGTCCAGGTGTATGGCCTGCTACTGGGACAAACAGATATTGGACAGGAATCAGAAAGCATCATAGGCATCCTATATTTTATGACTGAAATTTTGGACAAGTATGCCACTGTACATTATCATGGCCCCAAAGTATGAGTTAAACCCTTCAAAATGCCTTTTTTTCCCACACAAAACAGGTGAAAATATTTTTGGACACCTGGAAGTACTAGAACAGAAGAAAAAGTCAAAAATGTTTTTTAAAGCCTCAATTATCTTTTGTGTAGTCTCAGGCCTGATTAGATCAGTGTTCTCATTTGAGCTGGGGCATCGGGAAAGGTCTTGCTGTTTCTGAAAATTCTAGTCTACAAAAAGAGGAATAATTATAACTCAAAACTATATCTTATTCTTTGTCTTTGGTATGTGAAAGGTGGTAAATCTCCTTCACTTAGAGAGCATCATCCCCTTTTCCTAATTTATGATTGTGGCCAAGATTTGTAACCATTGATGTATAAATTTCAACTTTCTTAGCTGACCTTCTATTTGCCTTATATCTATAGCTCTTGCAGTAATACTTCAGTGGCATTTTTATATAATTCATTTTAGTTTTATAGACCAGGAGGACATTATTATTCATTATTATTATTATTATTATTATTATTATTATTAAAGAGCATGGTCCTGTGAAACCCATCATCATGAGGTCAAAATTTAGTGACCTATTTAACAGATTTGGAGAATTTTAAAATCCTTTGAGCAACCTGGTCTAAATAATTTGCTTGCCGTAACCTCCTTTTGTGTCTTTCTATTTAAAACCAAAGATGGGTTTATTCAACTCATTCAGAGGCTGTAGAATGCATCTTTTAGGATCAAGCTGGTATATAACTGCTTTTCATAAAAAATCAGACTCAGGAGAATCATAAGTTTTAGGTTTCTTCATAAGTATATACTTCTTCAGTTATGTAGGGTGAGTGCCTCAGAACCAGTTCCTTAAACCACCCAACATAGACTGAGATTTTCAGTAGACTCAGGGTCTTTGGATATTGTTTAATCTCAATAACTCAGCTTGTTAGTTGAGCAATTACAGAAACTTTGTGTAGGGTCTTTCCTAACAGGGTTATTTCTTCCCAGAGTTCCAGAAAAGTTTGTATACAAGATGACAGATATTTAGTCATTTGGGGAAGACTGTCCGCTTAAATTTTGTGGCATGAATTTCACTTGTATCATGAAGTCAGTTTTGCTAATAAAAGTAAAGTTAGTTCAGCTCTAAGAATTCCCTAAATCTCAACAATTTCACTATGCCTCAAAACCCAAAACATCTCTTCTGAAATTCAATGCACTACTAAATATGAATGCATACAAAATAAAAATGATTCACATACTTTCAATACACAGTAAGTAAGAATGACACTCCAAATGACAAATGGGGCAAAAGAATGAAAGGCCATACAAAAGAAAACTGAAGACCCAAACACGACACCAGTTAACTTTAAGTCTGGATCTGGAATATATCAGTGGTATCATTTAAATGCCACCAGGATTGGATAAATCCAGTGTTGCACTTCTTATTCATGTTAAAAATCAGGGCTTCTTTTGCCCTGGCTTCATACTGTAGTTATAATTTTCCTTGGCTCATGGTTTAGCATTTCCTATGTGCTAAAGTATCCAGTATGATTTGGACATTATCTTCACAACTTCGTGCAAAAACTCCCCATGATGAAGTCATGTAGTCTTGACACTCACTGCCTGACTTAATTAAACCTTCATGTGATATTCCACTTCTCAAAATTCTGACATTTTGCTTTCAGTAAAAAACAGCAACAAATAGGTGATAAAATTGAGTAACTATACCAATTCGAGATATAAACTGGACTTAGATAAAATGGATTCTGAGTGACTTAATAATGGGACCAGAGGCAATACTTTCTAGGTGCCTGTTTGTAACAGGGAATCTCTTTTGGTTTTTCATATCCATTTCCCCATTTTAAATAAATGTGCATAAAACTGCAACTGTTCATAAGTCGAAGTTGACTTTCAACGCACCTATTGTATTGAACAAGTGCAAAATATGTGGTTTTTCTTAGTTGTTCAAATTTTTCTACAAGCACAGTTGATTTCTTTACATCCTACTTCTCTACCACTTTAGCATTGCTCATGTTCTTTTCTTCATAAGCTGCACAATTTTTAATCTAAACTCTCAGGATAGACCCCAGTATATACAGTGGTAATAACACATTAATGTTTTACTGCCTTGAAATTATCTCCTTCAAACAGATTGAACTCAGTCCTGCTTGAAATCATTTCCACTCAAATACACAATACAGGTTTGGAAACAGGGAAGGTTTCTCTCAGAAAAAAACAAAGCTACCAAGTATAGCTACTAACAATACTGAAATGATTTCTACAAGTTTCTGTGTTTCCCTCTAAAACCTCTTGATATGGACATGGATTGAACACATTTTCATGGTACTCTTATCTTCTCAGATCCTATCAGGATGGTCCATTAAGCACTAATTACAAAATGCTACATCTTTTCATTCATAAAATTTCTCAAGCTCTTTAATATTTTCCCACAAACCACTCCCAAGTATCAATCATTTAAGAACTAAGTTGAGGTGGAGTGTAGAAAAGGGAAAGGAAAAGTTATGCAATTATATTTTAATTAGAAAGGAAAGTAAGAATGAAAGAAAAATTAATGTTTTAAATATCTTAAAAATGAAACAAAAGAAACCAAGTAATGACCCCTCCTTATGAAGAAAGAACTAGGAATATAAACAGTATTCTCACTTCATGTTTTATGCAGGCTCTAACTTTCAGACTCAAACTGATCTACTAGATCTAGTGAAACTTCTATTATTTTGTTTAAATGAGCTTGACAGATCTGAAGATGTTTTACTGACAGTATTCAGTATAAACTGTATAGTACAAACTGGGTAACTAATATTTTTACCTCTTACGATTTTATGAGCAGTAAGCTGCAGAGATGTGAAATATTTTGAATTTTTAGAAAAATTTGAGTGTGATTTATAATTCATATTTGACATAATTCTTATGACTCTGAAACAAGAAAGTAAAAAACCTGAAAGACTTTATATGTGTGTGTGTGTGTGTGTGTGTGTGTGTGTGTGTGTGTGTGTGTGTGTAGGTGTGTGTGTTTTATGGGAATGACTACCATTTTCTTCTTTCAGTATCTTTCAAGGATTAACAACTAACATAACAGAACAAAGAGAAAGGTGGAGAAAACAGAGAGACAGAGAGACAGAGACAGACAGAAAGAAAGAATATCTGATTGGTTGGAAATTTAAAACCACATAGGATAATGTCCTGAGTTCTGTGCAGATGGCAGATATTTAGATGACAGAAGCTGTCCATGTGTTTCTGAACTATTTCACTATCCACATCATCATCTACACACTTTCAGGTGACTCTGATGGCATCTTATTTGTTCTTTTAGCCTACATCTGATCTTGAATTTTAATTGGATCTATTTTTACCAGTTCTATGGAAATCATCACCCACCAAAATTACCTCTGGGCATTTTGTCTAATTAAGGCTGTGTTCTCAGAGCATTTGCACTCAAGAGAATGGCCAGATTATATAAAATTATATAAAAATTAATAAGATTAGTCAATTTATAAAACCAAGACTGGAATTTTACTCATTGGACAAATTCCTTTTATTTCTTGCTACTGACAATTATTTGACTGAATTATCTGTCAGACTTTGATTTGCAAAAGTTAACAACTCAGAGCTTCATTGTCATTTTTGAATGATGAAAAATGCCCAGGTAAGTGTCTTCTGACCATGGTTATTATCCTAACATACTTCTCTTTACTGCTTGATGGCTTCCCAGCAATTTCTTAATATAATTGTAAGTGTTATAAGATGCACAATGAAGTCCAAACATAAATAGTGAGTATTTGAGAAAATCCATCTTACATAGCCACCTGACAATCAATAATTTCATTAAAAGAATATGTGAATTCATCATCTATTACTATAAAAGTAAAAGAATCACAGAAAAAATCTTGCTATCTTATAAAAGTTTCAGTTTCACTTCATAAGTAACAGCAATATCAGGGAGCGTGGTTGAGTAAAGTGTTAACCATAAAACAAAAAGGTGATCATTGTGCTTCTATGCAACCTAAATCATGCATTGTACTTGCAACATTCTTTAATTATTCAATATTTCTGAAATATGCAAAAGTTTGTATAAACAACTTGAGAAAATAATATAAGGGTTAAAAAATTTATATAATATATAATACACTTACATATTTATGTTTATGGAATATTTATATAAGGATACTAACATGTACACATGTATATATATACATATATATATAAAACATAGAATAGCAAACACATAAGTAAATATACAGTATATAGACATATAGACATATAGATATATAGATATAGGTAGAGTGTGTAGGATGAAAAAAATCATGTTAACATGTTTTGATAAACATGTTTAAAGACTTGCTTACATTTGTAATTTTAAAATTATAATTTAATTTATTTTTTCCCTTTTCTTTTCTCACTCCAGTCCTCCCATATATCCCCTAAAACTTAATATTATGATGTCTTTTTTGTATTAATTGTTGTTACATCTACATAATTTACATTAATCTATGCACATATATACACATATATTCATAAATATGTCTATGGATATTTTTTCTGCATAGATGTGTGCCAATCCCAAGCATGTAGTGCATTTAGATGCAAGAAAAATGTGTCATATCCACTATAGATGACTGTGATCCATTATGTGAGAGCCATAATATGAACACAGTTCATCCACATGATCAGTAAATTACCTACTAAATGACCTTTTATTTCATTAGAAATATATATTTAATATATTGATGCCATATGCAGCTCATTTTGTAAGAAATATTTTGTTATCAAGTATATGGCACAACTCATAAAAATACTGACCTTATAAAAAGAGTGTACTTTCTTGCTTAATTTCCTCTTTGAGTTCCAGTTTAACTATATATGCCTTTCAGCAGAAAACCAAGATAAATTTCTTTCCTATTTATATATAAAAGTAATAAAATTTAAATTAAATTCATAAAACAATAATAAACATTAAAATTTCATATTGGTTATAGACATTAAATTGTCACCTTTTAGAATGACATAAAGCATGTGTTCAGACTCATCACGTGGAAGGTTTGAATTCCATTTATAGTTTTTTATTAGATACTTTCCATTTGTAGATTTTAAAAATCTGGTTTGAAATATATTTCATTACAAAAAAGAGTTATTAAATTATATATTCCTCCCAGAGGATTCATTTTTTTCTCTAAGCTTATTAAGAACTTAATGTATTCAATAAAAAGTTAATCTGTGTCCTTTTACCAAGTGTTTCTTCATCATTTGTTGCTACAAATGATGTTGACACAATACTCTGAAAATCTTTTCATGTATTTTTATAGGTTGAATAAATAAAAGATATAAAATGCATGTATATTGGTATACACGTTCAAAAATATGAAAGCATAAATATTCAGCTCTGGGAGGCACATTCTGAAGAATTCCTGATGTAATAAATTGACTTCCAAATTTCTACAGGAATTAAATTAGCACCTAAATATATTTTAGATAGAGATATTTAATTTTAAAAGTCACAAGCTATAATATTTAAATACGGTTAATGCTTTCTGTACTTGAAAGGGACCTAGTACATGCTTTAAATTGGATGTCCAATGCAAAGTGGTCATACTTGAAATCATACATACAAGAAACTCAAAGAATCATCAAGCATATTTAGGAATATATATTTGTACACAAATACATTTGTAATACAATAAGAATGTGGGAGGAAAAGGGGTTCATGAAATTGTAAAAGAACATTAGTGGGTCTATCAGAGGTTTTGGAGAAATAAAAGGTAAGGGAGGATTACAATTATGTTATAATCTAAATTTAAAAACAACCACAACAACAACTGCAACAAACCACACAGAGATCCATTGAGTTAGCACAGGTTCCTCAAAATTAATTTTTTTCTGTCTCATTATGGAAAGAATTCTCTCTAGTACACTCAAAGGAATTCATGAGTGACAATTGTCAATGTTGCCTTGTAAGAAACTTAGGGAAAGATTTATTTTTATACTATAAACACTACTTTTCATATATGATTGAAAATTTTATATGTAGACTTTGTTGAATATTGTAAAATATTTTCTTGCATACATTAATACTGACATTTGATTTTTTATCCTTGTATCCATTAATGTGTGAAAATCATTAATGAATTATATTGAAATTTTCTTCAATGAAAGAATAAATCAAGCTTCACCAAGAAGTTTGACATATTTAATGAATTAACATAAAATCATTAATATATATAAGCTCTACAAACATTTTTATGAGTTTAAATATTAATCAAGGTTATTCATATGCATTTATTTGTGATATCTTATTCTTGCCTTATGATGTAAAACAAATTTGTATTTCTAGAAAATAAACATAAATTTCTTTTAATAAAGAAACCAAATTTTCGTTAATATATTTATCCATGAAACTCTCTGATACTGGAATTCTTAATTCTGGAAGTCATTTAAATCCTAATCAGTGTCCTTACTTGTCGCTCATGTGATCTGTTTTCCTGCTGTGAAAAATAGTTTTCTAAGTACGTTCCTTAATTTGAGACATTAACTCAGACCTTTTTATTGGAATTCTTGTCATACAACTATTTGTCTTAGATCCTTTCATTTCTGTGGCATCAAATGTGTTAACACTTCCAACAAATTTTAATTAAAATCTTGTTACTTCATTATCCCTCTCCTTTTCTCTTTCCAATTGTGTTCTGTAACTTCCTTTCAGCTTTTACCATAATTTTCTACTATCAAATTGATATCTTTTTCCTTTATTACTATTACATATATGAAACATACATACACAGACACACATACACACACACAAACACACACACACACACACACACACATATATGCACAGAGATATAAATACAACCTACAAAGTCTCTATATTTTGTTTGTTGGATTGCAAACTTGGAAATATTTAGGGGATCATCTTTGGGAGCAAATCTCCTGCTCTCTGCTCTCTGAAGTCTTTTGTTGTGGTGAAATCAATTTAATAATTTATTTACTATTTTATTAACATAACTGACAGTTTTTCGAATGTTTCATGTTAATTTATTGATTTTTACATTTTAAACACATCCATCTTTGTGATTCTGCTCTTATTAATTAGAAGCTTAATATGTGATTTTCTTTTATGTTACTTGATACAAAAGCCTTTGCCAAATTAAAGAGTATTAGTGTGGATGTTTATTATGATTAAATATTCTTTAGGGACGAAGATGCTGAATCAAAAAGTAGTCATACAGTACCTTTTTGACTTTATCTATTTTCTAAGTTGTTTTATTTTCTTCTTTAATCTACTTTCAAAATTTGATTCATAAGTGTTTTCTAATTTTTCCCATTTTATCACTGATTATCTATTCACTTTAAAGTTGGAAAAATGGGGTGATTTTTTTTGTTTACTTGTTAAAATCTCTTATGTTTCAGCAAATGATGTTCCAGGATTGTTTCACTCAGTATAATGTGCTCCAAGGCACATGTGATCCATGCCACTGCGAATGGAAGACAGAAAGAGTGCAGGTACTTCACAGGCTAAAGAACTGATAACTCTTATTGGTGGAGAATAATTGGTACACAGTTTTCCTGATACTTTTAAGGTAAAATTTCCATATATTTCTGGTAGATACTATTGATAGGTGATGCAAACACCTCCAACTTTTATAATCAGTTTTAAGTATGATTGATGGCTAAATATTAAATCATTTTTACTGTTTCTATTGTGGTAGTTATTTAAAAATCTGGTAGTATATGTTTTTACATTGAAATGCTTGGGTGATGAAAGCACAAATATGTATAATTGTAATTGATTCCTTTTAGTTTCTTTTTATTTGGTAATGATCTTTGACTCCAGTGACTTTTTAACTATGTATACTGTTGTAAGAGCTCACCAAGCAATGCAGTATCATGAATCCACTCAACTTCCTATTTGCCACTCACCTCAGCTCTACTAGGACTTTTCCCCTTTTAGATCTGATGTCATACAACCTTCAAAAAGCCCACATGCAGTATCAGCTCTGGTTAATATATTATCATTTTACTTCTAACATTGTTTTTATATTGAACATATATAAATAGTAAGATGTATTAAATAGTTTCATAGATATTGGAAATTTACAACACACACGAGGAGGCGCCTTGTAAAAGTAACAAGATCTAGCTTTTCAATAACGGGTGAAGTTTCAACACAATACCATCCTACAGTTGTTGTCCAAATCTGGTGTTTTATAATTACCCTGACATGGTCATCATGGACATTGTGAAAGAATGCTTTGCTTTTGTAAGTGACCAACATTCCTTTCCCATAGCACGCTGCAGCCATAAATAAAGTGTGATTTAATTAATGCTGAATCCTGATATAATCCTCAGTTACTCTTCTCATAAAACGAGTTCACACTGCTGTAGAAGGTGACTCTGATGATATCACAGTCACCAGGTTTCCTGAACCCTTGCAAAAATATTCATCTACTGATTAAAAGCCTGTACTTAGTATCTGTTGTAATACAGTCAGGAATATGTTAGGTGATATAATTTTTCTACTCAATTTATAGAGATTCTAAATACTTTGTGGGCATTTTAGACTGCAATCTTGAGTGAAATTGCAAATAGAGTATAGATATGTTTACATAGTAAATAGAGGCAATAGTATATTTGAGATAATTTTTTTTCTGTCTTAATATCTTGAAAAAAGAATTTACTACCATTTCTGTGATGAAACAAAATATGAGAATAAGAAGTAAATGTAGTTAATATTCCCTAGTTAATATCATTAAGAAATATTTTCTTTAACACTCACCACTCATACTGTTAGAAGTTTTAGGTTTCCAAAATAAAAAAATTCAGTACAAAAAAAAGTAAATATAGCTATCACACTCTTGAAATTCCTTTTTTACCTTATTTATGTCTGTGTCATAGCTGTTTTTGTCAGCTCTTCTTAGACTTTTTTTCTTTCTAATTAATTAATATTTACTATCTTTGGTTGCTGACATGAGAACATATTAAAACTTGTTACTTTAATTTATTAAGCTGACAGAAGCTTACCATTAATTTTATAAACTTAGGTTTTTCTATTTTAGCACCACTATATTGATTATAAGCTTTAGAACTTAACGTTTTTATATTGTGCATTACCAATGGAATTTAGTAGTATGTTAATAACTGTTGGAGAAACATGATCCACATAAATAGCAGCCAAGTTTGACTTGAACTGAAAAACTTAAAAGGCATCATGTATTACATCATGTTTAGTTTTTTTTGTATAAACTGCTTTATGCTTCAGGAGTCAGCTGGCCAAAATAAATAGCTGAGGGTTACTGTGGATATATATTTAAATATTCTTCCCATAACCTAACACTTGGTTAGGAACTTTCAAGTGGAACAGGAGCAATTTTTTTTTTTTTAAACCTGAGGTTTCTACAAAAACAGAAAATTCTGCATAATGAATGCAAGGTTAAGAATGCTTAAGTTTTCATGCAAATGGACTATTCTAAAGGTCTCAGATATCTCAAGGACTGAATGAGATTTCCAAAATTCTTCCTATTTCCATGCTCATCTTTCTCTTTCACAACCTTATGATCATTTTTCTCACCTTCACTTTCACTTCCCACAATTCCCCATCATGTACATATGTGTGGACATATGAAAATAATCATATAACATAAAGGCATTTCAAAAGTAAATGTATATATATATGTATATGTATACATATATGTATGAAAATAAGTAACCAAATAATTTGCATAATAAATCCCACACATTAAAATTTTCTGGATATTCATAATTGGCACAAGTAGTTTTTATCTGGAAAAAGAACTTACCATATTTTAATCAACTTAGTATTTATTAAGGCAAAGGATTTGTTAGACAGTTATTATTAAAACCAATTCTAAGTACTTACTTAACAACCTACCATACAGTTAGAGAGACAGACCCACCTTGATGAATTAACTAAGCATATTTTTTTAAAAAAGTACACAAGCCAAAGAAACAAATGTTTGTTTTTTACACAAAAAGGCTGTTTTTAGAAAACAGACATAAAATATTTTAAGGGAAATTTGTTCAACTTTTTTATTTTTTTCAGAAAACCTGCTCTTTGATATGATGGCCAATTCTACCCTAGTGACTGAGTTCCTCCTGGAGGTTTTTGCCAAGTCTCGGGAGCTGAGGATCCTACTCAGTGTGCTGTTCCTCCTGGTGTATCTGGGCAGTCTGTTAGGGAACCTTATCATCATCATTGCTACTACAGTTGACCAAACCCTGAACACACCCATGTATTACTTCCTTAGGAATCTTTCAATTGTAGATATGTGTTATGTTTCTGTCACTGTTCCTAATGCTTGTTTCAACTCTCTCACAGACCACAGGAACATTTCTGTGGCTGGGTGTGCAGCACAAATCTTTTTGGTCTTTTTTTGTGCATGTGTAGAGTTGTTTTTACTAACCATCATGGCCCAGGACCGTTATGTGGCCATCTGCAAGCCTCTTCTCTACCCTGTGATCATGAACCACCAATTCTGTGTTCAGATGACACTGGTTTCCCTACATAGCTCTCTTGTCATTGCAAGTGTTCACACTTTCAAAACATTCCAGCTTTCCTTCTGTCACTCTAATGTAGTCCCTCAGTTCTTCTGTGATGTCCCCTCTTTGTTGAAGCTTTCATGTTCAGATACCTTTAACAACAAACTCTTAATGCTTCTCTCTGCTATTGTCATTGGCTGTAGCTGCTTTACGTTCATTGCTGTATCATATGTTCGGATATTATCAACTGTGTTGAAGGTTCCTCTCAAAGGAGAGCGAGGGAAAGCCTTTTCCACCTGTGTCCCTCACATTGTTGTGGTGTCTGTGTTTCTTATTTCTGCTACTTATGTGTATCTAAGACCTCCAGTACTAACATTAGAAGTAGTTAAGGAGATGTCTCTTTCGGTGTCTTATACTATTGTTCCACCATTCTTAAATCCTATAATCTATAGTCTAAGAAATAGACAGATAAAGGCAGCTGTGAAGAAAGTAATATTAAGACTTTCTTTCACGTTTGAGTATAAAAGAAATGAGTATTTGTCAGATATTTCTAGAAGAAGGAAACTGACAAAATAAAAAGAAATATTTTTGCACAGAGAGGCTCACACTCATGCATGTGCATGTGTGTGTCCATGTTTGCACACACACACACACACACACACACACACAGCAGGTATCAGATATACTTGCTCAAACACTCCAGAAGCTCGTAAAAGCACTAAAATGAAAGAAAAAATAATATATACACAAAGGCCTTGAAGAAAGATAAGATAGAGAAATACACACACAGGAACACAGACACATAGACATATGATTAAACAATATGTTTGTTTTCTGTTGACTATCTACTGATGGGCATTAATTTTTCCTTTAAAAATAATTTATGGGCTGGGGATTTAGCTCAGTGGTAGAGTGCTTACCTAGGAAGCGCAAGGCCCTGGGTTCGGTCCCCAGCTCTGAAAAAAAGAACCAAAAAAAAAAATAATAATTTGCTTACCCATTCAGACTCCATTGGAGGAAAATTAACCTATCCTTGAAAATGATTATCTATTAGAGATTGTTTCTAAGTAGAAGATAAATGCATGCGAATGCATCCCATTTCAGCTGTAGTATACTTTACAGTAAGAACTATATAGAAACATGCATGCTAACTCATATCTGTGACTTCATATGTGCATAGGTCATGTTGATAAAGAGGAAGACATTTTTGTGTTTCTTCCATCATTTTTAGCTCTTATACAATTTCTTCTTCCTCTGGCACAGGAGTTATGAATTGCAGAGGACAGGAATTGGTGGAGACATGACTTTTAAGTTGATAGTTTCATAGTCTCTCACTTTTTGTATAATATCTGGTTGCAGGTTTCTGTATTTGCTCCCATATGCTCCATGAAGAATTTTCTGATCATGGTTGAGCAAGGTACAGATCTATAAGTATATCAGATTGTCATGAGTTACTTTACTATTAAGTGTCCTGGCTATTAATGACTAAATTAGGCTAACATTTACATAAATTGAACATATACCAGATTCAATTTGTCTTTCTAGATATGGGTTACTCCACTAGGGATTTTTTTTCTAATTCCACACATTTACCAATATTGTTTCATTAGTTAATTTTTAAAAATTGTTTCTTTATTCTTCTTTCATACAATACATTTTAACTGCAACATCCCACTCTCCCTATTTCCCACTGTATACTTTCTACCCCAGATCAATTGCTACTTTATTTCTCTTATCAAAAGATCAGGTCTGTTAGTGATATTAATTGAAGTTGTTATAACATGATGCAATAAGACTACCCATATGACCTTATATCAAGGCTAGATGAGGCAACCTAAAAATAGAAAAAAGGCAAAACAAGCACACAAAAGAGTCAGTAACACCCTGTTCCGATTGTTAGAAATCATTTTTAACAGTTAACTAATATTCCATGATACAAATGTACCAGTTTCTTTTTTCTTATGTTAACATTCTACAGTTTAAGAGATATTTATGAAAACTTTGAAAACATAAAAGAAGAAAAAACCAATTTTTCAACACATCTGCACAAATGAGTCACCATTGGCTTTTCCCTAATTATTAAAAGAAGGGTTATGAATAAGACTGGGTTAATTTACATAGTTTTAAAGTGCTTGGGTATGCTATAAAAGATTATGGATGAAAGTTACCTGCACCCAAATCCATGGGGGAGGGAGCTAGACCCTCAGAACTGTGGACAGTCCTGAGAACCCAGAGGAGACAATTACTTTCTGCCCACATTTCTGACTCTAGAGGAAATAACTTTGTGCCATCTGTGCCCCTTGGGCACAATAACCTAGAAATAGTGAGGCCAGGACCCTTTGGGTTTCTGCCTGTGCCCAGAACTGAAATCCATTCCCCAGGAGAACCTACACACCTGAGAGCAGAGCTCACTGTTCCCAGATCCAGCTGTAAGAAAATAAGTCTAGAGGAGTGCTGACACACATGCCTACGGAAGGGTCAAACCACTGTCAGAGACAGCAAGATAACACCAGAGACAACCTCATGGCAAGAGGCAAGCACAGGAACCTAAACAACAGAAAACAGGACTACTGGACAACATCAGTGCTCAGTTCTCCCACCAAAGAAAATAGTGGATATCCAAACACACTGGGAAAACAAGATTTAAATTTAAAATCACGTTTTATGATGAAGATGGAAGACATTAAAAAGGATATAAATAATTCCCTTAAAGAAATACAGGAAAACACGAGTAAACAAGTAGAAGCCCTTAAAGAGGAAATGCAAAATCCCTTAAAAATTTACAGGAAAACACAACAAGTCAGGTGAAGGAATTGAACAAAACCATCCAGGATTTAAGTGGAAATAGAAGTAATAAAGAAAGAACAAAGGAAGACAAATATACAGATAAAATAAAAACTAGGAAAAAAGAGCAGGAGTCATAGATTCAAGTATCACCAACAGGATACAAGAGATAGGAGAGAGAATCTCAGGGGCAGAAAATAGCATAAAAAACATCAACATGACCATCAAAGATAATGTAAAACACAAAAAGCTCCTGGCCCAAAATATCCAAGAAATCCAGGACTAAATAAGAAGATCAAAACTATGGATAATAGGTAGAGAAGAGAGTGAAGACTCCAAAGAAGCACGTGAAAGATATGTTTGCAAAGATCTTCAAGTCTATGATGAAAAAAATTGAAGATCTCAGAAGATAGAAAGACCTCCCATGCTCACGGATTGACAGGATTAATATACTAAAAATGACCATTTTGCCAAAACTAATCTACAGATTCTATTTGATCCCCATCAAAATTACAACTCAATTTTACATCAAGTTAGAAAGAGCAATTTTCAAATTCATTTGGAATAACAAAATACCCAGGATACCCAAAATTATACTCTACAATAAAAGAACTTCTGAGGAATCATTATCCCTGATCTCAAGCAGTATTACTGAACAATAGTGATAAAAACTGTATGGTATTGTTTCTGAGACAGGCAGGTAGATCTGTGGAATAGAATTGAAGACCTAGAAATGAACTCACATACCTATGGTCACTTGATCTTTGAGAAAGATGCTAAAATGCTTCATTAGAGTCACACTGAGGTAATTTTTATTATTATTCGGGACTATTATGAAGAGTGTCATTTCCCTAATTTCTTTCTTAGCCAGTTTATCCTTTGAGTAGAGTAAGGCTACTTTTTTGTTTCAGTTAATTATATACCCAGCCACTTTGCTGAAGTTTGGATAATGGAAAAAGGATAGCAATTCCAACAAACGGTGCTGGATCACCTGGAGGTCATCATGTAGAACAATGCAAGTCAATCCATTTTATTGCCCTGTACAAAGTTTAAATCCTAGTGGATCAAGAACCAATTCATCAAAACCAGATACACACAAACTAATAGAAGAAAAAGTGAAGAAAAGTCTCAATCACATAGGCACTGGGGAAAATTTCCTGAACAAAACACCAATGGCTAATGCTCTGAGATCAAGAATTGACAAATGGGACCTCATAAAACTGCAAAGCTTCTGTAAGCTCAAGAAGAAGGATGACCAAAGTGTGGATGCCTCACTCCATCCTTAAAGTGGGAACAAAAATATTCACAGGAAGGGATATGGAGGCAAAGTTTGGAGCAGTGACTGAAGGAATGGCCATTTAGAACTAGCCCCACATATGGCCTATATATTCAACAACCAAAACTGGATAAGATTGATGAAGCTAAGAAGTGCATGCTGACTGGAACCGGACATAAATGTCTCCTGAGAGGCACAGCCAGAGCATGTCAAATCCAGAGTCGACTGCTAGAAGCAAACCATTTTACTGGCAATGCGACCCCCATTGGAGGAGTTTGAGAAAGATTTGAAAGAGCTGAAGGGGCTTGCAATCCCATAAGAACAACAATGCCAACCAACCTGAGCTTCCAGGGACTAAATTACTACCAAAGACTATACATGGACTAACTCATACCTCCATTTGCATATGTAGCAGAGGATGGCCTTGTTGTGGCACCAATGGAAGGTGACTCTCTTGGTCCTGCCAACTTTTGACCCCTAGTGTAAGGGAATATCGGGAGAGGGGGGAGAGGTAGGGTTGGATGAGAAGAGGAACACTCTTAACAGATGAAAAGGGGGGATAAGGTAGGGGGCTTATCTGGGGAACCGGGAAAGGCAATGACATTTGAAATGTAAAAAAATATATCCAATAAAAGAAAAAATTATATGTCATCAAAAAGTCCCTAATGTGAAACTTTTTAGAAAAAAAACAAAATATGTTTATTTCAATTAACAATCAATTTGTATGAAATATGTATAATCCCAGAATTTGAGTGTCTGAAATATGAGGATTACAAATTTGGGGCAATCTTGAGTTACATAAGAAACTGTATATTTATCTTATGGCTATGCTAGTAGACATGAAACATTTAAAAGAAATCTTAGTATCTTCTCAGAGTATAGTTATGAATTCAAAACAAAGACACTTAATATTTTAAAGGTCAATAGATAATACATTCAAATGCCATGCACTTATATGTGTGTTTTTGTCACGAAAAGGAGTTTATTAACTCTAGGTTCCTTTTCTTTCTTCATGCAATGTTTACTGTTGAAGGTGAAAATAGGTTGTAGATGCATGGCCTATTAGACCATGGTTACAACTTTATACTAAATGCAGGAGCCTGGTGCAATTTTCAGAGCTTTTTTAATTTTTTGCTAGAATTATGGCTCTCAAGGCTTCTACTCAGATTTCATTCTCTTAGGAGAGCCCTTTAACAGGAATGCTGATGGAATAAAACATGACAACTCTATGAGCTCTTCTTCATTCAGAGTAAATTTCTTTCATTTGAGAGAACTGTCCTTCCAACAAACAACTTTGGCTTCTCCACTAAAGTATGCTTCCACTGTGTTTGGGGCATGAATATGTTTAAAGGTCTTTCAATGTATTTTTTGCAGTGATTCATGGACTGTAGATACTTTTCTGCTAAACAGGCAAGACCATTTCCTTAAAGATACCATCCAGAAAATTTAGACAACCATTAACACAACTAAAAATAATTCATTTTCCAGAGGAAAACTAATCTTTAAACAATTTTAAGAGGAGAAACAGATCAAATATCCATTAGAAAAGATTTTCCTTTATCACTATTTCAAAATTACATCAGATTACATAAAATCAAAGCACAGTAAGCCTTATATGTAAAGAATAGTTTTCTTAATTATGAACAAAATTTAAGTGTATATTTGTGTTCACGTTCATGTAGGTACACATCAACATATATAACCATTTCAAAATGTAGCAATAACAGGTTTGATGAAAGTGGCACATAATTTCATCCATGAGAGTACTGTTGTACCATTTTATTATTGACTTCAATGTTTCAAATTAGGCTTGCATTTTTTTTCTGTCATCAAATCTTCAACAACAACAAAAAAAAAACCAAAAACCGAAAACAAAAAAAAAAAAAAAGTTAACTACCTTACAAGAGAAATCCAAGGCTATTTGATATAATCAAGATGCATGGAACTTCAAGCCAAACCTCATTAAAGACTTCTTATTGATAATTTTGTTGTTCTTTTTGTTTGAAGCAGAGTCTCTCTATTCTATGTAACCCTGGCTGACATGGAAATTGCTATGTAGACCAGGTTGGTGTGAATTCATAGAGATTCACCTGCTGATTTCTGCCAACTCCTGGGATTAAAGGTATCATCATGCCAACCTGTCATTATAAAGGTTTAAAATATTTTTAAAATTAAACAGATTTTAAGATTATAAACTGTGTAAAGATTAGAATTATGATGTTGCTACTAGTATATCTCTGGCTGTTTCATAGCCTTGAGTCAGATTGTACTGATGTAAGATCGAAATTAAGACTAATAAGATATATTGGTCAACAATTGTAATGTCGAAGCAGGGCATGTATTATTCATGTGTAATAGATTTTCTGTATTAAAATGAGATATGCTCGTGTCTCTCAAACATAGTGTATTAGTCAGCTTTCTACAACTATAATTAGAAATACCAGAAACAGTCAACTCATAAAATGAAAAAGTGAATTTTGGCTCACAGTTGTTGGAGTTTCTATCTAGGATTGGTTTTCCTCACTGTTCTGGGCCAGCATGGTAGAGAAGTTGCTTGATTCATTTACTAATGGAGGCAATGCCAATCCAAGCAGATTAATAGTTAGTAATGTTTCCTAAACAATATATGCCAAGCTCCTCACTAGAATCAAGCAATTAAACAGGATAAGTAAATATTATTAAGAAAAATACTGTGCAGGGCATCTTACTTGCCAAATTCTTTCACCTACAATTTCCTAAATTACTGATGCAAAAAGTTCTCATAGACTTGGTAACAAAATTGTTGTAAGTTGAACAACAATAATAATTAATTATTGACATTTGTTCCTTCTTTCCTTGTTTGTTTGTTCAGTTGGTTGGTTAGCTGTTCCCCTTCTAGCTTCATCTTCTTAGATCTTTAAGAGATTCTCCTAGGTAGTGTGCAATGTATCAATTTTTACAAATCTTTATGTCAGAAATGGTCTCTTCTTCTTTAGGATGACAAGATGTAGCATTCAATTTTCACACAAATAAGTTATTCAACACAATAACAAGATATTTGGGTATGCCTGAGAGTATCATTGCAGAATGTTGGGTACAGGTGACATGCCAAGAATAATAGAGTTCAGTTTACTGAGAGTTTGTATCTACAAAGTAAATCTCAGAGAAAGATTTTAGAGGGCTTCTTGGAAGGATTTACTATTTAAACAATTTATTCTTTGTCTTCTCTCCCAGTCCAATTAATCCAACTAGTGTCCATTGTTCACATGCATAAAGAAACTTACTAAAATGAAATGTCTCAATAGAAAATAAAAAAAGATCATGGATGTAAAAATCAGTAAAAACCATATTAAAGCCACGAGGGTTAAATGCTGCTCTGTACATAGCATTTATATCTGGAGTCTGTGGGGTAAATTTCGTAAGAAAAAATTCTTTAAATATTTCATTTTTGATTCCTCAGTCTGCTCAGTTATTAAGTGCCAAATAACCATATCCTTAGATTAAGTGGTCTCATATATAGAAATTGCAATTAATCTTTCCCAAGGGCTTAGTAGTTCATCTTACTATGTGTTCAGAAAATTTATTTAAGCTCATGTATCCAGAATTAACAATATTCACAAAATTCTTGAATTATAGCAGAAACCACAGATTTTATTACATTACTTTCTTTATATTTCCAGAAGTGAAAATGCTAAATATTCATTTATTGTTTTGAGTTAAAATAACATATATGGAATATTTTAATTTGATTACTCCAACTTGTGAAATATTTTAAAGATTTATCTGATTTACATTGATTTATTATATGTGTATTGATGTTTTTTTCTGTATGTACAGTTATGCACCACATGCATTCAGTGCCTTCAGATGCCAGAAGGCATTGAGCGTTCTGTTCTTGGAGTTACATGTAGACTGTTATTCAGTTCCACATGGACGCTAAGATCTGAACCCAGACTCCTACAACAGAAGCAAGTGTTCTTAACTGATGAAGCATTCCTCCTGGCTCAGCATTTAAACTCTTTAACACTATATTTTTCTTTCCTTTAATTGAAAGAAAGATTCACAATAGCTTTTTAAATGTTCATAAATTCTCTGTAACTTCTGCATGTTTCTACATAATTTGGACATTCAGTGTGTGTGTGTGTGTGTGTGTGTGTGTGTGTGTGTGTGTGTGTGTGTGTGTGTGTGTGTAGGTCTTGTGGTGTAAAGGTTTTGTGGCTTTGATTTTTCAAAATGTACTTTAATAAGGGTTGTTAAATGCTTTAACCTCCTTCTAGCCTAGGGGAAACAAAAGGTTAATACAGCAAAGGGAGATGTAGACTTGTTTAGAAAGAGTTCTTTTGAGCAATTCCAATCTTCATTATCAAGATATCAGAAGTTTACTTCTGAATCAGCAGCAGTAGCTCAATCTACTCTCAAACACCATTGATGAATCAGAAATTGCAATTCTATCCAGAAGAAACAATAAGGTTCTTCCAATTAGTCCAAGGCCACAAAAGTGGCAAAAACATGACCAGAAGATCTTTGAGGGCATTTTCTATCTATGCAGTCCTGGCAATAGCAGACCAGCAAAGAGTAGCAAGGCAAACCAAAACCATAAAGCATCATTCACTGTCTGTTGTTTATACTTATAACCTTTCCAAATATCACATACTCTCACAAGCATTTACATCAGCAGAAAGTCAAATGCCCTTTTTTCAATGTCTCTTCTAGAAGAACAACATATATCTGTTTTCCCCTTGATCTCCTTTTGTTGTCTGATTTCTCTTGCTAGAACTTCCAGAACTATATTGAATAAGTAGGGAGAGAGTGGGCAGCCTTGTCTAGTCCCTAACTTTAGTGGGATTGCTTCAAGTTTCTCTCCATTTAGTTTAATGTTAGCGACTGGTTTGCTGTATATAGCTTTTACTATATTTAGGTATGGGCCTTGAATTCCTATTCTGTCCAGGACTTTTATCATGAAGGGGTGTTGAATTTTGTCAAATGCTTTCTCAGCATCTAATGAAATGATCATGTGGTTTTGTTCTATCAGTTTGTTTATATAATGGATCACGTTGATGGTTTTCCATATATTAAACCATCCCTGCATGCCTGGGATGAAGCCTACTTGATCATGGTTGATGATAGTTTTGATGTGCTCTTGGATTCGGTTTGCCAGAATTTTATTGAGTATTTTTTGCGTCGATATTCATAAGGGAAATTGGTCTGAAGTTCTCTTTCTTTGTTGCGTATTTGTATGGTTTAGGTATAAGAGTAATTGTGAAAAAGAAAAGAGTAATTGTGGCTTCATAGAAGGAATTCAGTAGTGCTCCATCTGTTTCAATTTTGTGGAATAACGTGGACAGTATTGGTATGAGGTCTTCTGTGAAGGTCTGATAGAATTCTGCACTAAACTCATCTGGTCCTGGGATCTTTTTGGTTGGGAAACTTTTAATGACTGCTTCTATTTCTTCAGGAGTTATGGGGCTGTTTAAATGTTTTATCGGCTCCTGATTCAACTTTGGTACCTGGTATTTGTCTAGAAAATTGTCCATTCCCTCCAGACTTCAGTTTTGTTGAATATATTCTTTTTTAGTAAGTATGGATGATGTTTTGAATTTCCTCTGATTCAGTTTTTATGTCTCCCTTTTCATTTCTGATTTTGTTAATTTGAACACTCTCTCTGTGCCCTCTGATTGTTCTGGCTAAGGGTTTATCTATTTCTTTTTATTTTCTCAAAGAACAAGCTTTTGGTTGTTTTGATTCTTTATATTGTCCTTTTTGTTTCTACTTGGTTGATTTCAGCCCTGAGATTGATTATTTCCTGCCTTCTACTCCTCCTGGGTATATTTGCTCTTTTTGTTATAGAGCTTATAGTTGTGCAGTCAAGCTGCTGATGTATGTTCTCTCCTTTTTTTTCTGAAGGCACTCAGAGCTGTGGATTTTCCTCTTAGCACAGCTTTCATTGTGTCCTATAAGTTTGGGTATGTTGTACCTTCATTTTCATTAAATTCTAGGAAGTCTTTTCTTTCTTCCTTCCTTCCTTTCTTCCTTGACCAGGTCATCACTGAGTAGAGAATTGTTCAACTTCCCTGTATATGTGGGCGTTCTTTCCTTATTGCTATTGAAGACTAGCGTTAGCCTATGGTGGTCTGACAGGACGTATGGGATTATGTCTATCTTCTGTATAGATTGAGGTCTGTTTTGTGACTGATTATATGGTCAGTTTTGGAGAAAGTATTGTGAGGTGGTGAGAAGAAGGTCTATCCTTTTGTTTTAGGATAGATTGTTCTATAAATATCCCTTAAGACCATTTGGTTCGTAACTTCTGTTATTCTCTCTATGTCTTTTTTAATTTCTGTTTCCATGATCTGTCCATTGATGAGAATGGGGTGTTGAAACCTCTTCCTATTTTTATGTGAGGTGTAATGTGTGCTTCGAGCTTTAGTAAGGTTTCTTTTAATTATGTAGGTGTCCTTGTATTTGGAGTAAAGATATTTAGGATTGAGAGTTCATCTTGGTAGATTTTTCCTTTCATGAGTATGAAGTCTCCTTCCTTATCTTTTTAATGACATTTGGTTGAAAGTCAATTTTATTCAATGTTGGGAGTGGTGCCCTTGAAGTACTCCATTTTTGATGTTATTATTATGGTTAGAATTAAGTATGACTGAGTACATGGACAATCCCCAGCCAGCTGCAAAAGACTAATACAAATCTGGTCATCAGGATTAATAATATGATAAAGCTCTGACCTTGCTGAGAAGTACATCTGACGTCAAGATACACAATGTGATAACATGTAACCTTTCTGAGAAACCAACATCCTGCTGACCAATAGATATGACAAACCTGTAACCTTTCTGAAAAACCAACATCCTATTGACATCAGCTGACCACACGAATACTGTGTCCTTGGCCTGAATCAATGTTTCACCCTTTCCCCCTTCCTCTGTTACCACTGTTAAGGTATAAATTCAGCCTTGGGAAAAAATAAACTTGTTGCCTTGATCAGACTGTTGTCTTGGCGTCCTTCTTTGCAGCTCTTGTCCCCCATTCTCTTCCAGGTACCCTCAGCATTGTCATTGACAAATGGCACCCAGAGTGAGGCTGTTTGGAACATTGTCCCCTGTGTATAGACAGGCCTGTTTTCCTTCTTTGTCGGAGCTTTTGCTCCCCCTTGGAGCCTTTGCTCTCCCTCAGAGCCTTTGCTCCCCTCTCAGAGCCTTTGTTCCCCCACTTCTCCCAACCATGGAGTGCCTGACCTTAGTTCAAAGGCTTTGTGTGTGTTTTTCCCCCGATGATGCAGATCTCAGTGGTGAGTGATGGAACAAGCATTCTACAATCACCTTTTGTGACAGGACTCAGGGAGTCACTCAGGACGTGAAGAATAGGGTTAAGAAAAAAGATTTAAAGAAATTCTTACACTTTGTAGGAAATATTTGTACATAGTTCCCCCAGGAGGAAACAATTGATACAAAAGTTAGTGCAGAGTTAATGATTCGGCTAAACTTGTTGCTGAAGTCTGCCCTCTGTAATGAATAAAATTGTGTGCTTTTTGGGTTTGAGGTTGCCTCTCCCTGCATGGATGAGTAACCCCACGTACATGGATTAAAATCCTTATACCCTCATGCTATTGCAGTGGTCACTTTGTCAATCTGTGCTCTGTGAGTAGTGCTCCTGAGGTAAGGCCACTATGGGGTCTTACAATATTTTGGTGCATAAGCTGGGAACTATGCTCCCGCCAGACCACCATTGGTGAGGAGATCTGAGGGAAGCTCGAGCAAATCTGTGTTCTGTGTTACTTTCTGTTTTGTCTCTGTGTCATGTTCTCTCGTCTTTGTTTCATGTTGTCTTGTGTTGTCCGAGTCTGCTGTCAGAAGGGTTTGAGTCCCTTCAGAGGGGTGTTTGAGTCCCCCCTGAAGAGAGGTTAGAGTTCCCTTGGTGGTTGCTGTGGGTCCCGTGAGGGGCTTACAGCTGTGACAGGCAGACGTGTTAGTTGTCACAGGCCACAGGCCCTAGAGGATGTTCTACGAGGAGAAAGGAATCTACAGGACACTCTGGAATCCTGTTGGGAGGTGGGATCAGACAGTCCACCACATCCTAGAAGCAGCTAAGGTTAAGCTGCAGTTTGTACCAGGTACTGAAGGTATCAGGCATCTTTGGACATTGGTTATAGGATGCCTTGTCTTGGTCTTGTTTGTCTAGTTTGTTTTCTGTGGTATTGTCGAGTGTTCTTAAGAATTGTATCACCTAATACACTGTTGTTTGACTTATAATACCACCTGTCCTACTAATATGCATGTCCCAGATTCCCGCTGTGAAGGTTCTAACTCTAAAACAAGGGAATGGTGCATCCCCCTAAATATTAAATTTACCTCCACTGTTTGAAACCAGGATTGGACACGTGGATATACTTGGTGTCTTAGAATGTTTCAGTCAGGTGCTGATACAGGGATTATATTTACCATAAAATTGTTAAAAGAACTGGTACATTCCTACTTCCTGGCTTCTGGGCACTCACCCCAAGAAGGAGCCCATGGAGGCACTGAACACAGTACAGGGCACATGAAACTTCATCTACAGCCTGCACTCCACCGAGAGGAGCTGCTTGCTCAAAGAACTGCACTGCTTCGAGTTCATTGCCATCACACAAGAAAAATCGGAAGCTCTACCACCCACTCCAGGACACCTGAAATATATATTCTTCCACAATGTGATGTCTTTTGTAGCATTTGGCTCTTTGGATAACAAAATTATGATTGTTGCAGGAACCCAAATTGAATTGTCCTTTGGAATTATTTTGAGAATTTCAACAATGTTCGTCAACATGTTATTTTTCCTTCTATGTATCAACATATTACATAACTTTCAGTCATTGATACCGTACAGTACTGACATGGGGTTTGCTTTTTTTTACATAACATGCATGGGATAATTATTTATGTCTTTATTTTTTTTCTGATGGTTATATTTCAATGTTGAGTTTGCTCCAAATTATTTAAGATGTTTAATATCAGTTAAAATTGTAATTCCCTCCATGGTGGCATACTTTCTGTGATATTTCATGGTAAACATTTACAATCATATAAATTCATTCAATTTTTAATTTCCACATCTATCCAAAATGGAGGAGACTTTTAAGTATATTTGATTATTTTAATTTTGACTCACACTGTCTTTAAGAGTCAGAGGTTAATCAGAAAGAATAATTGTTGGCCCCCCCATTTTAAATAAGCTGTATATGCTAATATGTATACTTCTTTCTGATTGGCTTTTTACCTTTAATTTCCCAACTTTGAGCAATCACAGTGAATTCTGGTTTGTAAGAGAAAAGCAGTGTTTGGATACTTCCTTTGTCTTAGAATATGGTTAAAAAGAGAATGAAAAAAGAGAAGGTTTGGAAAAGAGAAAATGAGGAAGAGAAAACGTTGAGAGCTGATATCAAAACTGGTTCTCCAACTCCCCTTGGTTCTCCATCCTGGGTCCTTTCATGTTGGACCCTCTAGTATGCCTTCTTTTGCTTATATCTTTTGACACTGGGACATTTAATCGTGTAACCAGCTTTGTTAAACAACAGGTAGATAATATGGCAGCAAAACCTATTCAGGTATAGTATCATAGGCTAGCTATGGAGGATGCTTTGATTATGGACAAGCTCACCTACACATCTCCTCCCAGTCCAGGCAAGGACATTTTTGTCCTTCAGCCAAATGAGGCAAACATACTTTTCTGCCTGCTGTCCTGATGTCTTTGCTGAAAAATCAATGAATTGTCACCTCTGCATGCTCAGCTGGACAGTCAATAACAGGTAAGAGAGTGATATATTCATGAATAAAGGGCCTAAGACATGAGGGCCGCCATTAGCTACTGCCTTATCCCATGACGAACCATGGCCACAAGATTCTCTTGGCCATGTGATAAATATCACTCTAACCTAAGACAAATGCAGTTCCTGAGGGGCTCATTCCAGAACAGCACAGCCATTTGGTCACCTTTTCATTTGACTATAAGGAAGGGGGAGATGTTGGGAATGATGCCCTTGAAGCCCTCCATTATTGATGTTATTATTATGGTTAGAATTAAGTATGACTGTGTTCATGGAACATCCCCAGCCAGCTGCAAAAGACTAATACAAATCTGGTCATCAGGATTAATAATATGATAAAGCTCTGACCTTGCTGAGAAATACATCTGACGTCAAGATACCCAATGTGATGACCTGTACCCTTTCTGAGAAACCAACATCCTGCTGACCAATAGATATGACAAACCTGTAACATTTCTGAAAAACCAACATCCTATTGACATCAGCTGACCACATGAATATTGTGTCCTTGGCCTGCATAAATGTTTCACACTTTCCCTCTGTTACCCCTGTTATACTGTAAATTCAGCCTTGGGAAAAATAAAGTTGTTGCCTTGATCAGACTGTTGTCTTGGCGTCCTTCTTCGCAGCTCTTGTCCCCCATTCTCTTCCAGGTACTCTCAGCACCATCGTTGACAATTCAATATTAGAATGGCTACTCCAGCTCGCTTCTTCTGACCATTTGATTGGAAAATGGTTTTCCAGCCTTTTACTCTGAGGTAGTGTCTGTCTTTGTCTCCAAGGTGTGTTGCCTGGAGCCAGCAAAATGCAGGATCCTCATTACGTATCGAGTTTGGTATTCTGTGTCTGTTTATTGGGGAATTGAGTCCATTGATGTTGAGAGATATTAAGGAATAGTGATCATTGCTTTCTGTTATTTTCATATTTGTAGGTGAGATTATGTTTGTGTGTTTCTCTTTGTTTTGTTGCAGAATGAATAGTTTTTTTTTTTAAGGGTGTAGCTTGGTTCCTTGTGTTGGGCTTTGCTATTATCCTTTGTAGGGTTGGATTTGTAGAAAGATACTGTGTAAATTTGGTTTTCTCATGGAATATCTTGGTTTCTCCATCTTTGTTAATTGAAAACTTTGCTGGATACAGTAACCTGGACTGGCATTTGTGTTCTCTTTGGGTCTGTATGATATCTGTCCAGGATCTTCTGGCTTTCATAGTCTCTGGTGAGAAGTCTGGGGTAATTCTTATAGGTCTGCCTTTATATGTTACTTGACCTTTTCCCCTTACTGTTTTTTAATATTCTTTCTTTGTTTTGTGCATTTGATGTTTTGACTATTATGTGAAAGGAGAAATTTCTTTTTTAGTCCAATCTATTTGGAGTTCTGTAGGCTTCTTGTATGTTTATGAGCATCTCTCTCTTTAGGTTAGGTAAGTTTTCTTCTATGATTTTGTTGAAGATACTTACTGGTTCTTTAAGTTGGGAGTCTTCACTCTCTTCTATACCTATTATCCTTAGGTTTGATCTTCTCATTGTGTCCTGATTTCCTGTATGTTTTGGGCTACGAACGTTTTCCATTTTACATTACCTTTGACATTTGTATTGATGTTTTCTATGGAATCTTCTGCTACTGAGATTCTCTCTTCTATCTCTTGTATTCTGTTGGTGGTGCTCACATCTATGACTCCTGATCTCTTCCCTAGGTTTTCTATTTCCAGGGTTGTCTCCATTTGTGCTCTCCTTATTGTTTCTTTTTCCATTTTTAACTCCTGGATGGTTTTGTTCATTTCCTTCTCCTGTTTTGTTGTTTGTTTCCAGTAGCTTTTTAATGGATTTTTGTGTTTCCTCTTTTAGGGCTTCTAGTTGCTTACTTGTGTTGTCCTGTCCCTTAAGGGAGTTATTTATGACTTTCTTAAAGTTCTCCATTGTCATGATAAAATGTGATTTTCAATCTAGATCTTACTTTTCTGGTGTGTTTGGATATCCAGTGTTTGCTTTGGTGGGAGAATTGGGCTCTGATAGTGCCAAGTAGTCTTGGTTTCTGTTGCTTGGGTTCCTGTGCTTGCCTCTCACCATCAGGTTGTCTCTGGTGTTAGCTTGTATTGCTGTTTCTGACAGTGGCTTGACCGCCCTGTAGGTCTGTGTGTCAGGAGTGCTGTAGACCTATTTTCCTGTCTCCTTTCATCCAGTTATGGGAACAGAGTGTTTTGCTCTCAGACGTGTAGTCATTTCTGTCCACTGGCTTTCAACTCTCCCTGGAGGCGCAACCAGATGGGTCCAACCCCTACTTCTCCTAGGTCCCTGTGCACAGGGACCACAAATGGCACAATGCATTTTCCTCTTGAGTTAGGAATGTGGGCAGGGAGTAGTTTCATCTGGTTTTCCAGTAGGGTCTACCCCTCTGAAGGTCTTGCTCTCCCTGCCACGGGATTTGGGTGCAGGGAGCTGTTTGACCAGTTCAGTTCAGATCCAGACGCAGTCTAACCATGGTGCTCCTGCAGCTTGACTGCTCCTATATTCGTCCAGAGCCACTATGCAATTTCCTCTTGAGATAGGGATGTGAGCAAAGATGGGCAGAAGTGGCAGTCTCTACTGCCCTGCAGTCTCAGGATTGCCCACAGTTCTGGGTGATCAGCTCTCTCCAGGGGGCTTGGGAGCAGGGAGCTATGGGCCAGGATCAGTGTGCTACATTCTTCTATATGCCCACATCTAGTTGAACTAACACCATTTATTGAAAATTCTTTTTTTCCCATTGGATAATTATAGATCCTTTGTGAAAGATCAAATGAAAATAGGAGTGTGGATTAATTTCTGGATCTTCAATTCTATTCTATATGGGATCCCCAAAGGAGAAATTAGAGAAAGGAATGACGTAACTGAGGGGGGGAGGTTGCAACCTCATAGGAAGAACAAAAATATCAATCAACCAGATATCCCAGAACTCCAAGAGTCTAAACCACCAACCATCGAGTACACATGGAGCAACCCATGGCTCGAGCCACAGATGTAGCAGAGAATGGGCCTTGTCAGACATCAATGAGAGGAGAGGCCCTTAGTCAGGTGGAGGCTCAATCCCCAGTGTAGGGGAATGCCAGGGCAGGGAGCAAGAGGGAGTTGATGGGTGGGTGATAGAGCAACTTCATGGAGGCTAGGGATAGGGAAATGGGATTGGGAATTTTTGTAGGGAAAACCTGGAAAGGGGATAATATTTGAAATGTAAATAAAGAAAATATCCTAAAAAGTTTTAGTCATAAAGTAAAGCATATAAAAGTTACTCAAATATAGGGACTGGTGAGATGGTCATAAACATGGACCTAATTTCAAATAGAAAGAAATCTGTTAGAGGAGGCAGATTAAAGAATGAGGCCTTCCTGGAGCAGCACTATAATATACAGTAGTGGAAATGCCTTTAATTACTGAAAAAGTCAGCCCTGAATCAAGGGAAGAGGAGTTAAACAGAGAGTTGAGAAATTAAACATGCACAACTATCATAATTATTCTTAATAAAAATTTACTTAGGAGCCTTTTCAAAAGAAATATTCTTCCAGAAGTCCTGTCATTATTTAAGCAGAGTTCGTTTCCTCCATTTGTAGGGAATGAGCTGTTTTCAGTTTGCTGGTTGGGAAATTTACAAAGAAGATCTGATCATGTAGCCAGTATCTCTTCTCAAATTACACATTTTTAGAATTAAGAAATGTAGCAAAATACTGTGGAGACATTTCTTGTTTCCAGGTCTTCGCATTTTCTAAAAATTTCGATTTTAAGAGAATAATCAGGGAAGTATGTGAAACTCTGAATGATGAAAAAGCAATATAATCGCTGTATAACAATTTAGTGGAACAAGGCAAGAATACTGTAGTAGCTTCAGGACACTCTGGGCTAAAGAAAGAGATTATGTCTGAAAACCATTCAAATAATAATAACATCAATAATAATTCCATACAAATTTATCCTTGAAATATTCATCAAATTTCCTGACACCTATGTAGAACTTACGTGTGGAGGAAAACTTCACTTTGACCAATAATATGGCAAGGTTTCAGAGAAATCTGTAGTACCTGTATTTAACAGGAGTAAACTGAGCATCCGTAGCATCATTGAAAGAGATATTAATGTTCTATAAATCAAATTCTTTATTGTACCAATCTGAAATTCATTCCCATAGATTTACTTGTTTGAGTTTCTGGTAAATACTCTCTCTGTCTCACTTTTGTATTATTTAATAGTGAGAAAACAAAACAGAAACCAAGCATTCTGTAGAACCTGGAACTTGGAACTCTTTTGGGTGGTGTGTAAGAATCACCTTAGAAATTTCCATATTGGGCTCCGCCCTGTACTCCACAGATAGGAACTTGCTACATCTCCTTGGCCACCCTTTGTTGTGGCTGACTGATCCTGGCGCCTGACAAAGTGGTGCGACTTCCTTGGCATAGGACAGGAAGTTTGCTAGAGAGCTGAAGAGAAAATGTGGTGACCAGGAAGAAGGAGTAAAGGGTTTTGGCACTGTTCTTTCCTAAAGCTTTCAGCAACCGTCACTCCTGCATATGTCCCTTGTCAAGCTCCCGCTCTGTCACATGCTAGTGGAGCCCAACCTCTGCTGCTTGGTCCCCATTGCCAGCACGGTCGCGGGATCCAGGAGGAAATGAGCCAGAATGGCATGTGGCAGGGGATGGCACCCCGTAGTGTAGAAAGGGCACCGATTGACCACCTAGTGTCCACAGTATTCCTGTGTTGTACAGTGAGGAGGCTGGGCGGGGAAGCACCCCACTTCAGAACTGGAAGATAATCCATTGCAAAGCTCAGCTTCCGAACTTCCCATAGTTGGCTCAGGACAGGGGCAAAGGAACCCTCAGAGCAGCCTTTGGGAGATAGACAACCCACAAGAATACCAGGGAAGCCTTCAGAAGTCCCTGGACCAGATTTTTGAGACCCTGGAGAGAAAAACTCCAGTTCAGTGGAGCAACTTCTCAAATGCAGACAGATCTTTCTATGACCTGGACACAGTGCTAACAGGAATGATGAGTGGGACCAATTTCAGTCTGCAAGGTCTTGAGAGCTTCACTGCAGTCATACTTCCTCCGAGCTCTACTTGTGAGTCTGACTTGGATGAGCCGGACCATATAGTAGAGATTCTGGTGGAGACCTGCCAGGACGCCCCAGTAGGTCAAGGACAAGGCCACCACTCCCCATGCAGCTTCCATGTGCTGTGATCCAGAGACAAACACTTGTCCTAAAAGTGGCTCTGACTCCTCAGACAGAGTCCTTACTTTTCTGTCTGACTAGGAAAATATCCTGGACAGACTTTCCTCTGCAACGATTGCAGCCCTGGAGATCCCACAGTGATAGTTCCCTGGGGGCTACATAACAGAAGCATTCTCAAGGTACTGAGTAAGCTCTCTAAAGACTTCTCCGCCCTGAGCTCCTTATTCTAACTGTTTGACATTGGAATTACTGTGGAGGATGCTGTGCCAAAGCTGTGTCTAGTCTATTTTAAATTAGATAGGTGAACTATCTGTTTATCATTTTATACTTCAGATTTTCTTCTATTTTCTTAAAAAGTATATTTTCCATAAGCATTCTCTGCTGTTACATTAGAAACATTTATAGCGTAAATAAGATTGGTGTGCTGTTTTTAAGGTTTAAATAGAAACTTCTTTTGTTAATGAGTCTCTACACTCCCAAGGCAACTGTAAATGTAGCCAGCCATGTGTTTATGTGAGAGGCTCCATTATGGTCTACATTCTAGTAGAGTGCTTGACATGAGAACCTTGCACAGCTCCACTGCCCCCTCACTGGGTCTGCTCTGCAAGAGCTGTTTCCTAGGCTTTCGTGTTTTATTTATGCATATTTATATGTAAATGCCACTGAAGTCTAAAGTCTTATATCTGGAAATCACAACACCAGTTCTTCAGAAACCACTGTGAGGCAGTGCCTTATGCAGGTCTCCTGGGCCATTCCTGTCTGGTTCCCAGCCCAGTAATGTGTGACATGAGGACATGACATCCCAACAATACCCACACATGATGCATGTCAAGTATATACATGGAGCTATTGGATATCCGGCATGTGTGTGCTTAGAAAGGGTGTGCAGCTCCACCATGTGCTCAATAGGAAATTCCTGTGTTTGCTTACATTAAAATTGCACTTGAACATTTTAAGGTTAAAAACAATCTGACTCGATCCAATTTAGGGCTCCTCCCTCTTGGGGATGGCCCCTATTCTGTCTGCTTGAATCTCAAGGTCCTGATACCCTATCACATGTCAGACTCCACCCCCGCCCTATGTATATTATTTGTTTCTCTTATGTTTTTTTCTTTTTTTTTTTTTGGACTTCCTCACCTGAACCTAAGAGGTTTAATTTTGTATGCATGTATGACTATTCTTCAGTATCATCAATGTAAACCTCACTTAATTAAAAGTATCAAGCCAAAAAAAAAAAAAAACCAAAAAGAAATTCCCATTTTGTTTTTATGTGGTTTCTAGTGCATTTGTTCATTTATTGTAATTCATCATTAAAAACAAAGATAAACTAATTTCAATAATTGATATTAGGTGCTTCTAAAAATAAAAGTTAATAATTCTAATAAAGTGATTGTGGTTGATTTTAAAATATTAGTATATATTATTAATTAATTAGTTTATTTACTTACATCACAAATGTCTCCTCTCCTGGGACCCCCTTGAAGAGTTTTTCCTCTGCCCCCTCTTCCCTTCCCCTCTGAGAGTGTTCCCACCATCACCAGTCATCCCCCACCTTTGCACATCAAGTTTTTACAGAATTTGGCATATCCTCTCACACTGAGGCCAAAAAAGGCAGACACTTGCTACATAAGTGCTAAGGGCCTTGGGCCAATCCTTGTATGGTTTTTTCCTGGTGGCTTTGCCTCTGGGAGCTTCCAGAGGTCCAGGTTCGATGACACTATCAGTTTTCCTATGGGATTGCCAACACCTTCAGTTCCTTCAATCCTTTACCTTACTGTTCCATAGGGGTCCTTGGTCTCTGTTCAATTTTTGTCTGTGAGTATCTGCATCTGTCTCAGTCAGTTGCTAGTAAAGCCTCTCCGAGAACAATGATGCTGGGCTCCTTGGTGCAAGCACAATATAGCATCATTAATAGTGTCAGGGATTGGTCTCATCCATGAAATGTATCAGAAGTTAGGCTAGTCATTGGTTGGTCACTCCTTCAGTGGCTCAACCAAATAGACATTCCATTTCTATCTCTGCATTCTTTTCAGACAGGAGAAAGTAAGGGTGGAAAGTTTTGTGGGTGATTTGATGTACCCATCTCTTCAGCGATGGACCTGTCTGACTACCAGAGGTGTTCTCTTCAGGTTCCATGTACCCACAGTTGGGCATCTCATTTAAAGTCACCCACATTGAACCCTGGAAGCCTCCCAATCCCAGGTCTCTGGGACTTTCTAGGGGTTATTCTTAACCCCTTCCCTTATAGTTGCTTATTTCCATTCATTCTGCAAGTCTTCTGTGCCTATCTCTTGTCTCCCTGATACCTGATTCTGCCACACTATTCCCCTCCCCTCTCCACTCCCAAACAGCTCCCTGACTCCTTTTGCATCCTATGTGTATTTTGTTTTCACTTCTCATTGATCTTCAATTGAAGCTTCATTCTTGCTTAACTTCTTAATGTCTGTGGGATTTATCATGGGAATTCTGTATATTTTAGCTAATATTCACTTATCAGTGAGTATGTATAATGCATATCCTTTTTGGTGTAGGTTTCCTCACTCAAGATGATATTTTCTATATGTTTTTAAATTGTTTAAATTTATCTTTTAGTGCTTGTATCCATGCTATGTGAATACACATGCCATGCCACATATGTGGAGGTCAAAGAAAGATTGCAGCTCTCTGTGTATTATCTCCTTACAACATCTAGTTATTAAAAATTGGACTAAAAATCAGTTTCACAGCAAGTGTTTATACCAGCTGAACAATCTTGTTGCCTATTATAAACATTTCAACAATGAGATAATCCTTTTGATAGACATGTCTAACCTGTCCTGTGGGATGCTTATATTCAAGTATAAGATATAAATACAGTCCAAGAGGAAATAGTAAATGTGCTCAAAACAGGAGGAGATAAATTTTCTTTTTTTCATTAATGAATTTCTTTATTCAAATTACATCCAGATTGCAGTTATGTTTATCTTCTGTAGGAGTTCCGTAGTCCTACATGTAAACAAACATCATCTGTAAATAACAATACTTTGAATTTTTCTTTCCGAATTGTATCTTCTTGATCTCCTCTAGTTGTCTTCTAGCTCTAGCTAAAAATTCAAGTACTGTATTGAGTAGATAGACAGTAGATAGCCTTATCTTGTCCCTGATTTTAATGGAATTGCTTTGTTTCTCTCCAGATAATTTGATATTGACTATTGGCTTGTTGTATATTGCTTCAGTTATGTTTAGGTGTGTGCAGTGCACCCCTGATCTTTACAAGACACATATCATTCAGGGCTATTAGATTTTGTCAAATCCTTTTTCAACATCTCATGAGATGGTCATGTGTGCTTTTTTTCTTTAAAATTGCTTATATGATAGATTATATGGTAGGCTTTTATATATTGAACCACCCCTTCATCCCTAGGATGAAGCTTACTTCATCATGGTGACTCATGTTTTTGATGTGATCTTGGATTTGGTTTGCAAATATTTTATTGAATATTTTCCATCAATGTTCATAAGAAAAACTGGTCTGAAATTCTCTTTCTTTGTTGATGTTTCCTCTATGATTCTCTTAGTTTATAATGCATTGATTTTAGCCCTGAATTTTTGTTTGAAGACTCTGAAATTAAGGATGCCATCCACCATGTCTGGATTATTTTCCCAAGCTCATTATAAAATGAAGGACTCCCATTCTTAGCAGGTCTTCTCTTCTCTGCCTCATTCTCTATGGAGACTGTCTTTAAGCACAGCTTCCTTACCTTCCTAGAGGATGATTCTGTACATACTTCTCTCCAAGCACTGCCTGACTCAAAACATGTCTTATTCAGCCCTTCCCACAATAATTATCTACTGGGTTATGACCAATCAGCTCTTCTGGTATGTTACCCCAAAAACCTCTGAGGCAAATCACATAGCCTTTGGCTACATTACAGATTCAACTTCCTTTCTCTCAAGAAAAACCTTAATAAAGTAAAGCTGTTTTATTGAAGCTGATCCCTGAAGTCAATTGTTATACTCATGCCATCCAAGCACAGCCCTCTGCCTCACGCTCTCATTGTCCTCACAGACTAGTGACTAACAATACTCAGAGTAAAGAATGGTCACAAGTTTGATTATTTTCTGCCTTTTTCTCCTTTTGGATCTGATTGCTTCTTTTGGTTCTAAAGCTTCCAGGAACGGTGTTATGTTGCTAGCATCTGATGTCTTCAATTTCTTTATGAAGGTGCTTATTGCAATGAACTTTCTTTTTAGCACTGCTTTCATTGTGCCTCATAAGTGTAGTTATGTTAGACTTTTTTCCCATTGAGTTCTAGGAGGTGTTATATATCTTTATTTCTTCTCCAACACAGTGATAATTGAGTAAACGGCTGTCAAGCTTCCATGAGTTTTGTAGTCTTTCTGTTGTTTGTTATTATAGAAGCTCAGCTTTAAGTCATGGTGATCTGATAAAATATAGGGGGGTTACATTAATTTTCTTGTATTGATGAGACTTGGTTTCTGACCAAGTATAAGGAAGGTTCCGTGAGGTGATGAGAAGAAAGCATATGCTTTTGTGTTTGGGTGAAATGTTCTGTACACATCTGTTAAGTTTGTTTGTATCATTTCATTGCTATTTTCATTATTCTCCTGTTCAGTTTTTGGTTGGATGACTTGTCATTTGTTGAGAGTAGGGTATTGAAAGCCACCACTATAAATGTATGGGTTTTAATGTGTGATTTAAGTTTTAATAATGTTCCTTTTATGAATGTGTGTGCTTTTTAACTTGTGGTATAGATATTTAAAACTGAGGAGTCATCTAGGATGATTCTTCATCTCATGGGAATTATTTGATAGGGAAACTTTCTTTTCTGGTCTAATCTATTCCATGTTCAAGGAGCTTTTTGTATGTTTATATGCATACATTTGAATTATTTTATCTGGAAGTCAATTTTCTTCCTTTACTTCATTTTTAGATACTTGAAAGGCTACATACATAAGTGTACTTATTGTGTCCACTTATTGTGTCCACTTGCTTGGAAACTCTTTTTTCAAACTTTTCCTCAGAGATAACATCTATCTTTAACACTGAGTTATATTTATTTTACATATCAGAATGATAAATCCTGTCCTTACACCCACTCTGTTAGCCTATGCCTTTTTTACTGGGGAGTTGAGTCCATTGCTTTTGAGAGATATTATCAAAAAGTAATTGGCTATTTCTGTTATTTTAGGTTTGTTAGATAGTAATACAGGTAGTATTAGTTTTGTAGTTTTGTGTGTATGTGTGTGTGTGTGTGTGTGTGAGAGAGAGAGAGAGAGAGAGAGAGAGAGAGAGAGAGAGAGAGAGGGAGAGAGAGAGAGAGAGAGAGAGAGAGAGAGAGGGAGAGAGAGAGAGATACAGATACAGAAAGACAGAGAGACAGAGAGACAGAGAGTAAGAGAGTAAGAAAGAGAGAGACGGAGAATTTGCTTTCCTTCTTTTGTTGGTTTTTTGTTTTTTGTTTTTTTTTCATTTTTTGGTATGGAATTGTTTATTTCTGATATTTTCTTTGGTATAATTAACCTCCTCCTATTTGAGTTTTTCTTCTAGTATCTTCTGTAGGGTTGGATTTGTGGAGAGGTCTTGTTTAAATTTGGTTTTGTCATGGAATATTTGTTTCCTCCATTTATGGTGGTTGAAAGATTTGCTGGGTGTAATTGACTGGGCTGATATCTGTAGTATTTTAGGGTTCTCAAGATATGTACCTAGGTTCTCCGGGCTTGTAGAATGTCTGATGGGAAGTAGGGTATGTTTCTAATAGGTCTGTCCTTATAGGTAACTTGCCATTTTTCCCTTGCATTTTTTAATATTGTTTCTTTATCCAATGCATTTAACATTTTGATTATTATGTAATAGGGGAACTTTCTTTTCTGGTCTATTTAATGTTCTAGGAGCTTTTTGTATGTTTATATGCATCCTTTTCCTTAGTTTTGGAAAATTTTCTTCTATGATTCTGTTGAAAATATTTTCTCAGTCTTTCAGATAGTAATTTTTTCTTCTATTCTTATGATTCTGTTTTGTTCTTTTCATAGTGTGCCAGATTTCCTGGATGATTTGCATTAGAAGCCTTATAAATTTAACATTTTCTTTTACAGATGAGTCTATGTCCTCTTTCATCTCTTCAGCCTGTGAGACTCTTTCTTCCATCTCTTTTACACTGCTGATAATGCTTGCTTCTGTAGTTCTTGTTTGCTTTCCTAGATTTAATTTTTAGAATTCCCTTAGTGTGTGTTTTCTTTATTACTTCTGTTTTGATTTTCAGGTATTGAACAGTTTCCTTCATCTTTCTTTTGCTTTTTAATTTTTTTTATTCCTGGCTTCCTTGATATTTGTTAAGGGATTTATTAATTTCTTTCAGTTTTTTGTTTGTATTTTCCTTAAATACTTCAAGGTATTTTTTTCTTGTTATTTCATTTTCAACAACCATTATATTGTTAAAACATTTTTAAAGGTCATTTTGTTCTACTTTAGTTACACTCAAATATTCCGGTCTTTCTATCATTGGATAAGTAGGATATAGTGATGCCATATTGCCCTGGCTATGGTTGATTGTGTTCTTAACCTGACATTCATGCATCTGACTTTAGAACAATTATAAGTCTAGTGCTATTTTCTGAGTTCATCTTTGTCAGATGTGTATTTTGTTCCATAGTTTCTGTTTCTTTTGTAGCCTGGATATCTAACATGTTTCTTGAGCTCTGAAGTACCAGGGATTTTACTTCTGCCAATGAGTATCTGTCTTTCTGACTGCTATGGCCTGAACCTCAGCAGCTAAAAACTGACAGAATTGTGGGCAGGGCCCTGGCCATGGAGCAAGTAGTAAGGTGGGAGTGGAAATAAGGTAAATTGGAACTTGGAAAACTAAATCTAGACAGTAGGACAATTTGGCAGCCAGTGAGATCACTCACCTGTTATTTAACCTTGTTTTGTTTTAATTTGCATCTAAAATATAATAATTGTGACTGCTAATTTCAAAAAGTATGGATTATAAAGAATATTGCACTGTTTTATTTTTATTAATATGATCCTAGATACGTCTAGAAAAAGAGAATCTTAGTGCTGTTCCTGGACAGTGGTCTTGGTTGATGTAAGAAAGCATGTTAAGCAAGCCATGAAGTGCAAGCCATGAGGTAGAACACTCAGTGATCTCTGCTTCAATTAAGGTCTCCAGGTTCCTGCTCTGAGTTCCTGTCTTGGCTTCCATCAATGTTGGAGTGTAATCAGGGTGTTGTAAGCTGAATAACCCCTTTCCTTCACAATTTGTTTGGTTTCATAGTGTTTTATCACAATGTAAGAAATCATAAATAAGACAAAAATTGGTATAATGTTCATGGAGCATTGTCTTGTTCTTTTGGGAAATTGGTAAAAAGGGATTTAAAACTTTGAGCTAAAAATATTCTTTGAGTGTTCTGGAATTAGTGAGTAATTATGGGAATATATAAAATGATACAGACAACAATGTGGATAATGGAGGCCTGGCTTGTTAAGTTTAAGGGGAACACCTGAGAGTCCCTTAATTACTGTATTAGGGGAATCAATATTTTACCTTAAAAAATATTTTGCACTGTCCATTGTAACTATTGAGTTGTTCTGTTAAAGAAAAAGCCAGCATCACTGAAGCAAAATCTTCTGTGAAGGATTTCTTCAGGGTCAGCATGCAAAATCTGTGGTCCAGAAGAGACAAAAGATGATGTGGCCCAAGTGATATTAGTTTTGAAGGCATAAACAGTGTCAAGGATAGCCCTGAGGCTTAATCTTATGAGAAATCGGGACAACAGCTGAGGCTTGTCATTATGAAAGGTCAAGAAAGAATACTGGTAAAGATACAGCCTTAGTTATTGTAAATGTCCCAAGATTAAACCTGTCATGAATAGAAACAGAGGCCTGGCACTATGTACCAGGTACAGAGTTTCTTGAAGATGCCCCATGAAGCTATGAATCTAGGTTCATCCCAGTTGCAGAAATAGCCTGTACATTGGAAAATACTTGTAATATTTGTATCATGCTACTCCTATCAAGAAAGCAAGAGCTGTATTTAAGAATGGGTCATTCTGAGCCTCTGAAAACAATCTGCTGAGAGTTGGGAGGAGGGTTTGGTGAGCTGTATATTCAACTGCTGATTGCAATGCTCTACGACCTAGTTACAGTGCAGACACTGGCATTATCATGAACATTGAAGGTGTGGCTAATGTCTTAGTGAAATAGTAAACACTGGAACCTTGAGTAATGCCTTTGAGGCTATGGGAAAGAGCTCTAAAATACATGGATATATATATATATATATATATATATATATATATATATATATATATATATATATATATATATCCAAGTATCTTATCTTTTACCCTTAACAGGTAGACAGAACTCTGATTCTTTTGCAATGCTAAGAAAACCAAATGTATGCTTTCTGTCACCTAAGTACAGAAGTAAATGACTGATTGATATGTAAAATAAAAGACTGGACCCGTATTCTAAAGGAGAAGATCTATCCAAAGAATTTTTTTAAATAAAAAGAGAACACTCCGTGGAAAACAGACAGAGGCACAGATGTAGAAGAGAGAGACACAGACAGACAGATACACACAGACAGATTCATATAGACAGATAGGCACACTCACACACCCACATAAGGAAGCAAGATATCCATCCACAGAGAGATCTCTTAGAATAGCAAGCAAGCAGAATACAAACAAATCTCCAGAGAGAAGGCAGAACATCCAGAAAAGCATACTGGAAAAGCTGTATGGAGCAGAACACAGGTCATTAGCTTGGATCCAGGGTTTGACTTCCAGTCAAATATATCTATGTTCCCAGACACTCCTCTCAGGAACCCTTACCATGCTGAGCCTGGTCCTAGGCATTTGTTAACATTGCTGATCTTTTTCTCTTCTTTACTATGCTTCCTGATTTTGTGTTTTTATGCATATGGGTTTTATCAAGAGGGAGAGACTGAGAGAAAAGAGGGAATGTGGGATGTGTATTTGTGTATATGTGTCTGTGTTTGTGTCTGTGTGTGTTCATGAATATGCATGCTCAAACTTCCTTTTTTCAAAAACTTGTTTGTTTCTTTTACTTATTCTGTTTTTGTTTGCTTGCTTGCCTATTTGTTTCTAAGGAGAGGGAGAAAGAAGGTTTGTTTTGTATTGATGGGAAGGAGGAGAGGCTACCGTAGGAAATTGTGGATGGGGATAATGTGACTACAATATTTTTATCACTGCTAGTCTGGATTCACAGGTACCCTGTGTGAGAGGAACATAAATAAATGCAGTAATAACATCTGTCAACGTAGGGGCAAATGTGCCCAGCTATCTTCAGAAGATCTGTGTGGACATATTGCTTGCCTGAGTTCCTCCTTCAACTACCTTGGAGCCTCAGGCTATGTTTGTGTCTGTTAGCCTGGATTCACACAGAGGAGTTTATCCTAACTGTCCTCCACCCTGCAGCTGACCAAAACAGATGCAGAGACACATACCCCAACTATATGAGGAGGTCAGCAAGTCTAGGTGAAATTTAGGAGAAGGTTTGAGAAACCAAGAGGGGATAGGGACTCCTCAAGAAGGCCAACAGGGTCAACTAACTTGGAACCTAGGAGGCTGCCAGAGACTGAACCGCCAACCAAAGAGGATACATGGGCTAGACCTAGTTATCCCCACCTCACTTGCAGCACACATAGAGCAGATGGTCAGCCTGGTCTTCATGAGGATCTCCCAACAATTGCAGTGGAGGCTTCCCCTGACTATTTGCTTGCCTGTGGTTCCTAACTAGTTTGTTTTGTCTAAACTCAGTGGGAGAGGGTGTACTTATTCCTGCATTGACTTGAGGTGCCAGGGTGGGTTGTTTCCCCAGGAAGGACCTCTGCCTTCTCAGAGATGTGGAGGGCATTTTGGGGCCTGGGTAAGGGGCAGACTGTGAAGAAATTAATAGGAGTAAGAGACATACTGAAAATGAATAGAAGCGAGAGGAGGAGGGGAATCATATAAGAGGGAGAGAGAAAGAAACGATATTTTTATATAAATGTAGTAGTACCTTAAGTTTTTCCTTGACTGTTTTCTATTGAACATTTCTGTAGATCAGTGTAGCTATTTGGGACATAATTAATTTTTACTCATTACTTTTTATCTACTGACAAGATGTGGAGAGAATCATATGAGATGTTTTGGAGCAATAAAGACCTTGGTATAGAGATCAATCAGTTAATCATTTCAGGTTATGAGCTTTCAACCAAAAGTCAAAGTAAGAGTATACATGGCAAATATATCTGGAGATGTCATTTTATTGATACAGCTCTAATGAAACATGAGAATGGATAAAATTTAGACATTTTCAGAAAAAAATGTCTGGACACACAAGAAGAATGTATGGTTTAGGGTTAAGATCCAGGAACTTTGTAGGCTATTACAACCATATGAAAAAAAATCAGAAAAAAATGGTGAATAAATTACTGCAAAATTACATTGCCTGTAATATCACTCCCAATTTCCTCCATACATATAAAATCATTTTAGATAGTATATTTTTACATTTATCAATGGAAATTTGAAACATAAACCTTAAACCGTAGAAAAATTCAGATTCTACCTGTTCTTAGAAAAGAGTTACTTTTCAGATATTGTAGGAAGATTTTCTAGCAGATAGTCTTCAGGATACAAAAGTTTTCATATACATTACAATTTAATTCAGCGGTAGGACACCTGAAAGGGCAGTAGAACATGTATCCTGCTTTGCAGACAGACATTATACCATATGGTTGCATCTTTAGGATTGTGAGAAAACGTGACATTAAGAACTAAATTGTAGTTGTTTCTTATCAGCATAATACATATATAAGAAATGAGGAAAATATTTTACCTTTTAATAATATTTCTTGTGGATGTAATTGAAATTTTATCTAGTCAAAATGTCTCTAACAGATTTTTTTAAATAACATTGATACTCCCTTGGTGTCCCCAATAAGGGATCATTCTGAATAGACTTATGAAATTTCCATGTCTTTAGAGAATGTTATAATTATTGGTGCTTTCTAAACATCATATTACTCAGCAAATTGTGTATAAATTATAATAGATCATGAAGAACATGTTCATATTTCCCGAAAAACAGCGTAATTATATACTTCCTCAATTTTATAGTATTTTATTGGAGACATCATAGTTGTTGTCTTTTTTTTTAAGTTACAAAACACAAAATTAGATACTCTGAACAAATTCTCCTACAATACATCCATTATTAACCTATTTTTTCTAGGTGGTATCAATATATGTAGCAAAAAAAAGCCATTACAAGAAACCAAGAATTGATTCTAGCTCATTTTTGCAGATACTATCCAAATAACAAAGAAAGATCATGAAAGAGCTGGTCACAGTGTGTCAACAAAGCAGAAAATGAAATTATCCATTCTTATGGTACTCTGCTCAGCTTCTTTTCTTTCTTTCTTTCTTTCTTTCTTTCCTTCTTTCATTCATTCTTTTTTTTTTCCTAAGCAGGTTGACAAATGCACAGCCAGGATAAATCTTCCTATCAAGGTCAATACTTTCTGGAAATTCCCATAAAGACATATCCATACTAAATACCATTCTTCTTAATTGACACTAAAATTCATGAAATATACAACAAACATTGCCATCTCATACCATTCTCTTTCAAATTTAATCTCTAAATCCAACATTTTTAAGCATATGTCACCCAAATGTGTTTAGTACATCTGTAAAAATCTCTAAATATCAACTTTTAATATCAACATTGCTTGAATGTCTTGGTGCCTCGGAGAGATGAATCAGTTGTTAAGGACAGGTATTGATCTTGCTAGGTATGAAGGCTTTTGTTCCAGCATTCACATTAAGTTATCCATATTACATCATTTTTGTCCATATGAGCTGTTATGGCTATTGATGTCATCCTCACTCATATATACTCATCATTTCACATACATACAATGACATAATTTTAAAAAAAGGGGGGTGGTTTAAGTTCAGGATTCAATTTTATCCTGAGGCAAGGCAAGAATCAAAGGCAAGAATGTGTCTGATCTTTATTCAATGGCACACAGCAAATCATTCCATTCTACAAAAATAATGTTGGGTGAACAATAAAGACAGATTAAGTCAAATCCAACAGGGTATGTGCAAAAGATTTAGCTTTTTGTGTAGCATTTGAGATTTATCATGGGTTCATCTGCATTCCAATAGCATTAGGCCAACATTCCACTCATTTAGTTCTGCAAATTTTAGCTCAGGTGACTAGCCTCCTGCTCAATGGATGAAGGTCAGATATCTTCACAGGTCAGGGAACCCCTTCCAGACTTTAGGATAGTCATAGAGTCTGCTATATCTCCAGTAATTATTTTGTAATCAATATTGTAATATGTGAATGTGTCTTGTGTTCTTAAAACTCTTTAGTACTTTTAAAGTTATTTAGACTCATTCCTTAGACTTGGAAGCTTGTTTTATCTCATGTATAATTCATGTTTCTATTCAGGAGAAAGTGCAGAAAAACAGACATACAAATTTCCACCTGTCTGGTGTCCCTCTAATAATAGTCTCAAACTCAGTGGCCAATATTTTCTTTTAGAATTGCCTTATCTGATCTTCCTCCAGGTTTGTTTTTGCCCCAAGAATTTGATATTTCCTCAAGTATTGAGCCTACTATAATATAGGCCTGATGGGTTGCTTCTAGTCTATTCTTTCTAATTTTACAGAAATTTAGCACAGAAACAATATGTGCTTGATTGTTCAAAAGCTTCCTCTGTAAGACCCAAAGTAAGTCTTAACTATAAGGAGAAATTCACAAGTGAGACAAGAGAAAAAAGTTTGATGCAAACACAAGAGGATTATTTTCCAGCACTTTGGGATCGCCCCCTCCCTGCTTCCCCCCCGCCAATCAACTCCTCATGATGAGTGACTAGAAGGCAACCCCGAATGGCTACAACAAGTAGTTTTTATATGTTTTAGGGGTACAAGTTGCATTAGCAACCTTGTAGTCCAAATTTATTGAATAAGCATTTTGACCTTCAGATCTATTGGCTAGCAAGCATGGTCAGATTATGACATGCATTTGAACTCTATCTGAGACCAGAGGGTCAGATGACTATTAGTCAGTACATTCTACTGTTTTTCAAAAATGTCCCTGTTCCTCCTAAGAACTGTGGGTGGAGAATGGAACTAGGCCTAGCCTTGCCAGAGGCAGGAAGCTGTAACCTGGCCTAGATTTGCTCGAGGTGGGTGGTATAAGGTTGGCAAAAGTCCCTTGGGTCCTTCACCTCCATCTCAAAAATTTTGTTGTTTTGTTTGTAAATGAACTAGATAAGGAGTTATCAATTAACCAGATATTCATCCATTCTTACCTTGAATAGAAAATTAGCAATTCTTTTAGAAATGTATACTCTCCAAATGAAAATGGCTTTATCATACAATAATAGATACTGGTATTGTAACTTTAGAGGTTAACCTGATGTAAAATAATTTTCTGATCTTTAACCACATCAGTCTTCATCTGAGTGTTTATTAACTCAAGGCAAAATAAGAGAATCTACTTTTTTTGAGAATCGAAAATTATAAAACTTGCTTGTTAAATGTGACACTATACGATGGACAGATACTTTGACTTGTTATGTAAGTGAACTCCTTGGGAAAAGATTGTTTTGCAACCTCCTCAAAGCACACTTGATATCAGTATTTCTCAGGCTGTAAATCACAGGATTAAGTGCTGGAGGCAAAACAGTATGCAGCACAGAAAACAGCCTGTCTGAAGCTGAGGGTTCTTCTGAGGATGGCTTCAGATAGACAAAGCAGGCAGTAGCAATAAAAGTACTGAAAACAATGATGTGGGGGAGGCAGGTGGCAAATGCTTTAGACTGACCTTTAGTGGTAGGAATCTTCAGCACAGTGGAGAAAATGTAACAGTAAGAGATCACAACACAGATGAAAAAAGACATGCCCAGACAAAAACCAATTCCAAGACTTATATAAATGACTAGGAGTTTGTCAGAGCAAGAAATCTTTAGCAATGAGGGAATATCACAGAAAAACTGTGGAATCACCCTGGAACCACAGAAAGGCATGGAAAATATGCCAGCTGTGTATAAAACTCCAAGGAGTACTCCAGTAGACCAGGAAACACCCACCATCAGCACACAGTTACCACTACACATGATGGTTTCATAGTGTAGGGGAGAACAGATGGCAATATAACGATCATATGACATTGCTGTTAGGATACATCCTTCCCCAGATGTAAAAGTAGTCATTAAAAACACTTGGAGGGCACAACCCAGAATAGAAATTGAATTAGTGTGTGTTATGCTATTGATAAAGAAATTTGGGATTGAAACAGAAATAAAGAAAATATCCAACAGGGACAAATTCTTTAGGAAAAAGTACATGGGCGTTTTGAGTTTCAGATCCAAAGTGACAAGAGTGATGATAAGGAAGTTACTCATTATGACTGCTAGATACATTACTAGGAAGAACAGCCCACATACAGTCTGTAGCTCAGAAACATCTGAGAATCCCATCAGTATGAAACTTGTTATTTTAGTCACATTGGGCATGATAGAGTCTTTCCCAGCCTGTAAGTTATGAGAAATAAACAAAAATTGACATAGTGATGTACAGAAAGGCTCAATGGAAATGGGGCCAGGACCCACATAGATACAACATTGTTATAGCTCCCACTTTATCTTTCAATAAGGTGCTATTTTCACTGGATGCATAAGTTGTACTAATACACCATTTACAACTGTTGTACCATGTGTTTCTATAAATTTTTAGAAAAAATATACATTACATATAAATATGTATATATACATATATAATTTTCTTAATATTATTGACTCTTTCCTTGAAATTGCAGTTTTTCAGTGGGCAACAAACAGCAAAATAAAACCTACAAGTCTCTTCCTTCACTTTTATTTCCTTTGTCTTAATCTTGTTTCAGAGCACTGCTATGCTTTCTTTGTATGGCCAGAATTATCATTTGCTAAGAATTTTCGTAATGTGAAAATTGTCTTTCTACACCTATAATATTTTCAAAAGTTTGCCAACTGCTGTACTTTATCATGTTTTCTGGACCCTTGACTAGAGCTTGGGTTCCTTATTTTGTTGCCTTCAGTCTTACTTGGACAAAAGCTTCTTTCATGTACATCCATGGTGAGCCTGTGCAATAAGCAGGAGTGATAATCTCCTAGGGACCAACTTGTCTCCTTTCCAGATTAACATCTGAAAGATTAAACCCCTTTCAGTACAAAGGACCATTCCACTTCCATGCAGAAACAGTTTGCTCTGGATCAAATTGAGATTTACCCCTACTCACTCTTAGAAATTTTAATCTCACTGATAAGATTCATTAATTTCAGAACAGAGATAATGATCAAAGGGGTCACAGCTTGACCAGGAATGGGTAAAATCAATAGCTCTTACCTTCCTTTCCTAATAATCTATGACTTCTTCCTACTTTCAAATAAATAGTTATCTTATATGTCTATGTTTATCAAATTCCTTTCCTGGCTTTTACAGTTATTTTTTATTTGCTTTCTGTGATAATTAACCACATTTAATTTGCTGGAACTCTATAAAATCAGGCTTCTGTGCCACAAGATTTCCATAACAAAGCAATTTAAATTTCCTTGCTTAAGAAAATAAAACTATGCATTGCATCACATTTTTATGTATCCAGTCATGTGTTGAAATTGTAAACTCTTAGTTATATTTATATTAGTTTAAGATATACAGATAAATATTGTCATAATGAATGTTGACAAACTAACATAAACATAGATTTGTTGTTTAGCATTTATATCATCTTAACTTTATAAAATTCTAAAATATTGAAGATATCAATGAGATTGCTAAGAGATGAGAGTAAGAACCTTTCTGGGAATGGGAGAGATGGACTTCCCAAGTGAAGAGCATTTGTGTGTGTGTATGTGTGTATGTGTGTATGTGTGTGAATGTATGTAACAAATAATAAGTGGGTTTCTCCTAGATCCTGCTTCAAAGATGACAACTCTATGACTAATTTTTTATTATTAAATGCCTAGGCCGTAAATTTTGGCTCATTTTCTGCTAACTCATAATTTATTTAACCCATTCACACTACTCTCTATCTCTATCAGTTACTTAGTAACCTATCCATCAGTACTGACCTTCTTCTTCCTTGGAGTCTCCTTCCATCTATCTGTTCCATGTTTCCCCATCATCTCCTCTGAATTTATTTCAAATCTCCTTGCGTCTCCTTTTATTCTCTCATCAATTTTAAGAATACTTTGTCTTCCTGCCAGTGTTTTACATCCTTATACGAGTCTCTCTGTATGTTTGCATATAAACACATATATACATATGCATTTACATGCATGTAGTATCTTAGTCAAAACAACAGGAAATAGGTACTGTTGAGATACTGTTGAGATTTGGAGCAGTGACTGAAGGAACGGCCATTCAGAGCCTGCCCCACATGTGGCCCGTATATATACAGCCACCAAAACTAGGTAAGATTGATGAAGCTAAAAAGTGCATGCTGAAAGGGACCAGATATAGATCTCTCCTGAGAGACAAATCCAGAGCATGTCCAGTACAGATGTCAGTGCTAGCAACAAATCACTGACCTGAGAACAAGACCCCGTTTAGGGGAATTAGAGGAAGGATTGAAAGAGCTGAAGGTTCTTGCAATCCCACAAGAACAACAATGCTAACAAATTAGAGCTTCCAGGGACTAAACCTCTACCGAAAAACTATACAAGTACTGATCCAGGGCTCCAACTGCATATGTAGCAGAGAATAGCCTTGTTGGGGCACCAGTGGAAGGTGAAGCCCTAGGTCCTGCCAAGGTTGGACCCCTAGTGTAGGGGAATGTCAAGCGAGGGTGGAAGGGAGGTGAAGGGGGGAACACCCATGCTGGGGAGAGGGTAGGGATTCAGGCTTATAGACAGGAAACCGGAAAAGGGAATACCATTTGAAATGTAAGTAAAGAAATATACCTAATAAGAAATTAAAAAAAAAAGAAAAGGAAAAAGAGAGAACAGTTCTGTGGTGTAGGGGTTAGAGTGATGTAAGTAATTAAAGCATATTCTCAAAACATTTTTTAAAGGAAAAAAGAAAAGAAAAAAGAAAAAAATTGAGTAGCTAGAGCCTTATCTCAGAAGTTAAAAACACTTGTTACTCTTGGAGACAATAAGAGCTCACAGTTGTCCGTGATTCAGTTCCAATAGATCTAATACCTATTTGTGTCTTTTATAGGCACCAGCGCATACAGTGTACAAAAACATAAATTCATAAAAAGAACACAAATATAAATGAAACTAAAATTTCTCTTTAAGAAAAGAACTAAATTAGAAAATTTTTGAGTCACTCACCTACACACTTTTAGTATGGACAAGTTGGCATTTCTATGTATTTTTTTTGTAAAGGAATCTTGAGAGACCACCACATCAAAATACTTCCTCCAATTGTGTCTTCATATTTCTCTTTAACATATCTTTTTTTGATCACTTGCTGATCCACGATATGCTGATATCCTGTGTATATTCAAGCTCTGTCTGTAAGTACTCATTACTACATTTAGGTATTGATTTACTCTTTATTGAAAATGGACACAAAATAAACACACATATGTATATGCAACTTAAAAATCTTTGTTTTGGAGCAGAGTGTTACAGTATTTTAAGAACAGAAATTTGAAATATACATTTTAACTTAATTCAGATTCCTCAAGTACCTGGAACATGAAATAGTTATCAGTCATGTGTAGAAAGGACCTTTAACAGATACAGATGAGGGGGAAAATATTTCATAAACATTAACATTGAGATTACTGAAGGATCATATACAAGTTTGCAAACTCTATAATCATGACATATGGCTAGAATTTCAGCCTCTGAGAAGAATGATAAAAGTAGGTGCTAAACTTTAACCATTACTTCATATATGATAAAGCAAATACAAATAAGAAAATGATTTACCATGTTTTAAATTATGTTTAGATTTTCTTTGAAACACTATGTAATCAAAGGTCTCCAACAGACCTTTTTAAGGCCTTTGGCTACAACCTTAATACTCCCCAAGGGAAAATCTTTCTTAATAGCCTTCCTTATTATTTACATTTCTCTTAAGACAATTACTGTTGCAATAATTGGCACTTTCTGTAGGAAGGACTGATCATTCCCCAAAAAACACGTAAAAAAAAAACATGATGAAATTGCCTCATACATTCCCCAGAATCATATTAAACTAAATACATGTTATATGGCTTATGTTTTGAGAATAGGAACACATCATGGCAGGGAAGACTTGTTTTCATTAGTAAAGGTCATATTCAACCTGAAATTATGAAGCAGAAAACATGCACACCATGGCATTATTAGTGCTCTGCTCACCGTTTACTCTTTATTCAGTTCAGGCCCACATTGAAAAGAATGGTAACCTCCTACATTCAAAGTGTACTTTTTAGTTTATATACTTGTATCTGAAACACTATCATGAATATGCCAAGAACTTTCTAATGTCACTCTACATCGCACACAGTTGAAAATTATTATAAACCATGACAGTTTCATCTTTGCCGACTTGATACTCAAACATATAATGTTTAAATAATATCATACCTCTCCTGGTATCTAACTTTTCATATTTCATGTAACAATGAAAATTTCACTTTGTCTTTTAAGGTTCATAAAGTTTTAACAGAAGTGTTATTCTTTATGAGTCTTCTCTTCAAATTTCATTTTGACTCATGAAATCAAAATATAAACAAAACTTTAAAAACACAATGGCACAATGTAAGCATTCCCATTACAATAGTGAAAGGGATGGCAGTACATAACACACACACACACACACACACACACACACACACACACACACACACACACACAAAGCTAAAACATCAAAGAAACATAAAAAACTGCAGTTCCATATCTGAAATGTGGGACTTATGATGGATCGTGTGGCCTTCAATAGCAACTCCACAGCTCTACTTCAGCCACTTCCTCATTGTCATCCTTATTGAAGCTGGATCATCTCTGCACTGACAGCTTTCTCTTTTAGATGTTCCAAGAGCTCAGGCACCAGTAACATTATAAGGTTCCCACTGCAACTTGGGATTCATTTCCTAATTATGTGTAATGGCCATTCAGAGGCCTCTTGTGGGAAATTTTACCTTTCCACATATTCTGTAGCCTTAGGAGCCTACAGAAACTTTAGTGCCAGCCTCCCTATACCCTCCACTATAGAATATTTCATGACTGCAAAACCATTACCACATGTTGGAGTCTTCCAAGATAGCCAAACACATGCTCAAGGTGTAGCCAAGACTCTTAGATAACAGTTACAGTTCCATTCAAGGCTATTGGTGTTATGCTCTTGGAAATGCTTTCCTGGCACATTTGTAGTTTTAGTTGTTACATTTGAAGGGCATTTGCTTTTAAATAATTTAGAGATGTTGATAGGAGGGTTTTGCCATTGGATCAATCTCCCTGTTGTCTGGATTGGAGGTTGTGCCACTTCCTTAGTTAGACCCATCTATTTAGAAATTATAGGCTATTTGTATTTACCACATTTATCTAAAACTTTCACTTGCTTATAATTTTTCCTGTATAAAGTGTACATTGGCTATAATTTCAGATGATTAAATGCACAACTATCTAATCATCTGAAAAGTGTGAAGTATTTAACTGTATTAGGTTAACTGCCTAGTACCTGGTGATCACAAGGAGGTGATTGAAGCTTTGAGCATTCCTGTGAGAGAAGGGACTATTTAGGGAACTAAAATATGAGGGGTGATTCTCAAAGTAGACAGCTCTTATGAATAAATGGAAGATGAGTGGAGTTGTCTGATAAGCACAAGCAGCTTGTGCAATGACTTCTATGGAGAAAGATATGAGCAGTGCATGATGACAGGATATTCAAGAGCAAATTTACTTAGGTGAAAGAAGAAAAAAATCTTGGTGTTGTAGTTTACACATATAATTGTGACATCTGAGAAGCTGAGGTAAGAGAATTGCCACCTTGGGATACACAGAGAGTTCTAGAACAGCCTTGGCTTCAATGTAAGAATTTTGTTTCAAATAATCTTAGCGATAGTAGCAGTTGTTTTAATAGTAGTAACATTGGACCTAATAAAATATCTGATAGCTTATCACACAGTTTTTTAGGTCGTAAACTTTTTTTGGCTTATATTACTACAAAATATTATATTATTACAAAAATATGGACATTCAAATTTTAAATTAAGATAGAAATATATTCTGATTGACATTATTAAATGTTCTTTTGAGTTGTAGTGTAGAGGACACTTTGGAAAAATATTGTAGAGGAAGGAAACGTGACCCTGAGGGCAACGTTGTGTTCCCTAAATTGTAGATATAAAAACTTCACATTCTAGTGTCGCTTGTAATAATGAAGGTATAATAGAAAAGAATGTGGTAATAAAATCAGAATTAGTTTTTCTTGTACACGAATAGTTATTTAATGATAAAAATAAGAGTAGGGTAGTTTTATTTTTCCTGAGGGGGGTTAAAATAACTAAGTTTCAAAACCTATTTTATATAGCCCACAATTCAAGGTTCAAAAATAAAATTGGGGGTATTGGCATATGTTTAAATTGAAATGTGGCACACCAGTGCTTCATAAGCAATAATTTCAATATACTTCTGAAAAATTAAAAAAAGTTAGAAAGTGTAATGATATTTTTTTGCCCAATGACCACACTTACTTGTAAAGGGTATTTTGACAAAAGTTGACACAAGTACATGAAGATTTAAATGAAAAAAAAAAACTATGTAAACATTGACTATAGTATTTACAAGGTATGAACAGTTAAGGTCAAGATCCAGGGTGCTGAAAACAAGTTATTGTGGACTCTTCAGCCTTAAAGGGGGTGCACATAAGACACCTACAAGATTCAGCAAATACTATGAAAGAGGTGATGGAAAGAACGTAAGAGCCAAGGGATGAGGAGGGCCATGGTATTCTCTCTTATTAGCATGAAGAAAATGACACTCATGATCTCAGTATCTACTGTTTCTTGCACAAAGCATACCCAAGATTAAGCCTCTAAATATTCATAAATGAGGGAAGGCATTATGAGAGTTGAAACCCCCCAGGAAAGCTATTGTTAACTTGAGAGCTGAAATAAAAGGGAATGTCATTGTCCTTAGAGTGGTAGCCACTTTTCTATGTTCCAGTGAAAAGCTCCCCATCATGCCCAAAAGAGGCCCTGAATAATCTCACTGAGTCATGGAGCAAAAGCACATGAAATGAAGGGGGAGCTTCTGTAGTACAAGGGATGTGGAAAGGATAAAATGATAAGAGGGTAAATGTTACTAGACATATTATACCCGTGTATAAAATGATAATGAATAAAAACAATGCAGAAAACATTTTTTTGTAATTTTTATGTCTAACAAAATGATTTCATATAGGAGTTGTTGTGTATTATCATATTCAACAAGCTGTTACTTGATCATATTCTATTGTTAACTAAAATCATGGCTCTTATGATTCATTCTGTGTAAGCAATCAGCAGCTGATTTGTTACATTACACATTATCACTCTGTGTCTAGAGTGGTATTTTTCATTCTGTGTTCTGATGGTGCTTAGTGAAGGGTCTCTCACTTAGAAACTATAAAACTAGGGAGGATTTCACACAAATACTCACCATAAAGATATTTGTGATTTACTTCTTCTATCACCTTCCCATCCCTTTTGTTCCTAAACTGCACTACAATAAATGAAAAGCATAAAGGTTCTTAATTTAAAAAGATTCAAATAAAATAATGTAAAGCGTCCATTCCTTTCTTATCTCTTTGAGAATCAAACTGGTTCTTTTTCTTTTTATCTTGAGAAAAAAGTGTGCTATGTTGCATGAAATCATGACTTTCCTACCTCAGTATACTGAGAAATTAATATTAAGGATATATACCCCTAGATTTGGTTTTTAACTGTGCTAATTATCTATTTGAATATTGTATAAGAATCTAAGAGATTTACTGGTTATTTAAACTTGTTTAATATCTCATTCTTATCTTATTCTAAACCTGTTGAGTGTTGTAATCCTGGTACCTTTGCTAATATTTCAAATTTTATTCTTTTATTTACAATTTCATATTACCCAGAAATTTCATGCTTATTTAATGATAATCATGTTACAAAAGGATCTAGCTCAGCAATTGTTAAAAACAATTGTAAAAGTGTCTACTATTTAGTAAGAATTAACCTCAATTATGGGTTTCTACCCTGTCTTTGATCAATCTGTTCCCAGATAAAAGACATAAAACTTTTACATTTATAACAACCCTTTAGAGCACTAAACCTGGAAAGATATCTATCTTATAAGTTATTAGTATCTACTCTCCTATCAATCATCCCCAAATTATAATTTAGCTCCATCCTATCTTGAATTGAGAAGTGTTCATGGCCATGATTTCATGATTTACCTACCCCGTATGTCTTCTCCTTGCTTCAGACCCCAAGCATGTGAAGCAAAACTATGCCTACCTCTCTTCTGCATACCCTAATGGCTGTAGCGATCATCATTCAACCAGTAAATCTAAATTTTTTTTATTAACTTGAGTATTTCTTATATACATTTCAAGTGTTATTCCCTTTCCCGGTTTCCGGGCAAACATCCCCCTCCCCCCTCCCCTTCCTTATGGGTGTTCCCCTCCCAACCCTCCCCCCATTGCCGCCCTCCCCCCATAGTCTAGTTCACTGGGGGTTCAGTCTTAGCAGGACCCAGGGCTTCCCCTTCCACTGGTGCTCTTACTAGGATATTCATTGCTACCTATGGGGTCAGAGTCCAGGGTCAGTCCATGTATAGTCTTTAGGTAGTGGCTTAGTCCCTGGAAGCTCTGGTTGCTTGGCATTGTTGTACATATGGGGTCTCGAGCCCCTTCAAGCTCTTCCAGTTCTTTCTCTGATTCCTTCAACGGGGGTCCTATTCTCAGTTCAGTGGTTTGCTGCTGGCATTCGCCTCTGTATTTGCTGTATTCTGGCTGTGTCTCTCAGGAGAGATCTACATCCGGTTCCTGTCGGCCTGCACTTCTTGGTTCTAAAGCATCTTAAATGCTAAAAAAACTTAAGTTTAATTGTGAGAATATAGCTATATATTCTGCAACTCCATCAGACACCTGAGAAGGAATCAACATTAGCTGAATATGGAACAAGCCCAAAATGCAGCTTGAAGAAAATTATAGATAGAAATGAGAAATATAGCTGACTTCCTGTATAATCCCCAATATTTTCTTTAATTTTGGAACACGTCTTAAACCTTCTCTACCAGAATATCTGAAAGATCTTCTGAGAAGTAATAATTTTAATAGAATTAATTACACTGTCTTGGCAGAGCCTAGCAGTTGAACATCCTGTGTATTTGTCATTTTGGACAACTTTTTGTCTACAGCTGAAGAAAAGTCTCCCCCCAAGCCCCCACCCCCAGTGGACAGCTTGCCACAAATGATGCAGCTTCATCTGGAGATTATTGATGCTCATCATCTTCTTTGAAGTAGAATGGGAGTAATGTCAGGAGTTGACATGTCTCAATATCAAAAAGATCTTTGTAGAGTACTATATGGATATATCAGCCTATAGCCTGTGTCTTATGCAGGAAATAGAAGGTGGGACGTAGACAGAGAAATAATTCTGGAATAGACACAAGCATAGGAAGATCTGCTTGGAAGATTTGAGCAGTCAGATATTTGGTTCCTAGCCATGTTAAAAAATGAAGATTAAAATGAGTGGATTATTATTACAGTAGTCAGAAGAGAGCCTAAGTATAGAGCCAAGGTATTAGTAAATATATTTTGAATCCATTTCTTATTTCTGGGAGCATGAGGCTGGGAGACAGAACCAGACCCTAACTTCTACAGATCTTAAGTTAATAAAATTATATTTCAATGCCGTATTCTACACATTGCTGAAGTTTTTGAAGACCATCTATTTATAGAATATGTGAATTGTTAAGAATTGTGTATTCTTTGCTACTTACTAACTGAAAAACCTTGGAAACTATTTTAATTAACTAAATGGGTATCTATTATGGCCATAAGTTTGATTAACTCATTATTGACTTCCAGTATATTATTATCCTATTAATTCCTATTATCCTATTAAATTATCCTATTAAAAAGACTGGGACTAATTATTTTATTTTAAAATGAATTGTGTAGTCAAAATATTATTACAAGAGTTGAATCAGTATATATTATGTTGTAACAAATTTAGCCGTAAATTTTGTATCAATATAGAAAGATTTATACCAATGAAAACCTCTAACCTGTATCAATCTACAAAATTTCTCTATCAATGTAACACAATTTAGCATGAATTTCAAAACAAAAATATCTTTATCAATGTAAGAATATGACTATAATATTTTTTGGTTTAAGAGTAGATTCAATAATTTACCCATATTTGTCTAATTTCTGATATTTCATATATCACATTTTTCTCCTTATACCTTACCTTATGTCTTTCATAAGGAAGAAAGAAAGAGAAAAAGAAAGGAAAAAACTCTGAATTTAAATATTTAATTTTCTCCCTGTCCAGCACTACAACAATTTGTAAACCATCCCCTAAAATGACAACTTATCTCTAACTTATACAATGACCAAAACCATCCAACCAGCTTCATGTATTGGGATGATGGTCTGTTCATAATTGCCTCCTGCTGAACTGGGGAAAGAACTCCTGTTGGGGGCCCAAAAGAAAATTGGAAAAATGGTTAAGTCAAAAGAATGCCAGCTGCTATCATTTGTTGTTCTCTGTGCTGAAAAAGTTCAGTGCTTTACTGAAGTCCTGACAACAACAGTTTAAAAGTCTGGATGTACCAAGGTCAAAATATTCTTATATATGTCAAATAAAATTTAAAATTATGAACTCTTTACAATAAATACACAGAGTATACATCATAATAATCACAGTGCTAGAACTGAAACATAGTCATTTTGGTTCTGACTGCAGTTTGTACATTTCAAACATTTCTGGATATTTTAGTTATAAAATTCCATTGTAACAGTATATGCACATACTTCATTCCAAGGGGTATTCCCCAGTACTGTTTTTATGTACAGGAGACTTTTTTTGGAAGTCTTTTTTTTAGATCTAACTCAAATGCCAGGTAATATTAGTATGTTGTTGACTTATTATTTATCCCATATCGGAAACTTTAAAAATATTTATTTCTAAAATGTGTGGAACCTGTTCCAAATTCTGTAGCAACCATAAAGAAGTCAATCATGCTGTAAATTCATTCAAGAAGAGTTTCAAAATTAAGTAGAAATTGTAATTAATAAAAAACATTTAAAAAGAACTTGCACTAATTTTTAAGTGTTAATGTATTTTCGAAATATTGGTCTTTAAGATTAATACTCAAGATATTTAGAAAAGGCTAAATTCCTAAGTTATGTTTTTCTTAACAACATCTTTGTTTATTGATAAACAGACTGATTCTTTGTGAGTTACACATCATGTTCTCCAATTTCTCTCATTTCTTCCTCTATTTTATCTGTACCTTAGCCCTACAACTTCACTCTAAAAAGATAAATACATACATACATACATATATACATGACAGCACTTAAAAACATACTGCTGTGGAAGCTTTAACGTTTCAGTTAGTCTACCATATATTCTTTATTTACCCACATCTTTAGTTTCAAATGATATTTGTACTAAATATTTTGTCATATTCAAGTCATCTGAATTGCTACACCATTGATACTAGATCCTCGGGGAGACTCTTCACAGATCCTGTTCTTTTTCTGTTTCATAACGATACTGGTGCTTTGCATTTGCTCTCGCAGTACATAGATGAGATAGATTTTAGGGGAGGCCACCACAAAACCTTGGATGTAGGACTAGGTGGTATCTGGATTGTGTAGCTTACTATATTTCCTCGGTCCATAGACCAGGGTGATCTCTTCAGCATAGTCACTGCTAGTTTATCTAATTCTGCAGGTGCCAAGGGGCAGCGACATCACTACCCAACTCAGGCCCTCGGTGTCAAATTATCTGCATCCCTACCATCAGGGTCGCACTTATTGTGCTGTTTAGAAGAGATGTAGGGCCTGCTAACCCAACTGTTGCATCTGGGAAGGAGCAGCCTAATTGTACTTGATAGCACCACAGTCTTTCTTCTTCCTCAGTTTCTTTTTCCTGCAGTGGCCAGTTTACAGGAAAATGTGACTTCAGAGATCTGCTCTGAGAAGAAACATGATGTCATCCTTGAGGCATCCACATGTTTCCTGTAGGAATTCTATTCATTAACGATCAGATCAAAATGCTTGGCCCTGGGGACATGAGAAGAGCAGAGATTCTTCACAGCATAGGAACTAAGCATGGTGTTCCAAATGACTTTATTAATTGCCACTGCTATTATCAGGGCTCTTTGAGTTATGGCTACAGAAATGTTGTCTTAGATATTTCATCATGAAAAGAATTTTTTCTGTAAAACCCAAAAGGTATAACTTACAAACTATAAATTAGAACAGTATGAAAAAGCCTTAATCTTTTGTCTAAGATCTACAAAACAAAAATTAAAAGAATACTGGGTTGGCATTATATAAAAAACTAAGTGTTTGATAGTATAAAAGGAAAGAGATATCTTGCAGTAAAAAGAAAAGTTTGGCAGTTTCACAAAAGGATTGGATACAGCATATGCAGAAAGCATGCACAGATGTTAACATTGGTGTCAGAAGAAAATTGTGATGATGTTGAATGAATTCTGGATTGATAACTATGTTTAATGATAAAGAAACTAAGAAAAAAGTTTGGCATTCAACAAAACATGTAGATCCTTTAAATAAATATTATTTTTGTTGTTTAGCAACAAACCAATGTTGTATATATTTTGGGGGTAGATAATGAAACCATGATGTTGTTTTTCTGTTGTGAGTAATTTGTTGCTGTATATTAATCATATAGAATCATCAGATTATGACATCTTAACAAGGCTTATTTTTCCCTACATCTTTTTCCCACTGAGCTACTCTTTAGTACACTGCCTTCTCCTTTTAATCTCACACTGCCTTCCTAAAACTCACCTTTGAGTGAACACATGATAAATGTATTTCTTCCTTTGGCTTATTTTTCAAAACATGTCTTCGTCAGATGGAGCAACAATAACAGACTTAATTCCAATATGGTGAGTCCATGAGTATATTAAAAAACAAAACAAAAAGCCAGAGGACATCAGTTGAGGTGTTATTTACAAGAATATGGATTAATTAAAACAGTTGCATCATCAAATCATCCCAAACCAGAATAAGAAAAATCTTCATTAATGCTGTTATAAACTCCAATATTTGATTAAACTTTCACCTCCTGTGTAGGTAGGCACTTCCCCCAAGACCATGAGAAGCAATGGATCAGACAGCATCATAGATGTAATCTCATAATTTGATATTTGGTTTTTCTGCCCTCTGTTTGTACTAGAAAGTTTTAATAACCCAATTACCAATACCCTAAACCTAGAAGTCACTGCATTGTCTAAGATAATTTTGTTGCCAAGACTATATTTCCAAGCAACATTCTTGCTTCAATACCTACATTCAAATCCACATATCACCTTTGAGTGTCATAGGTGTAGAAAAATATATTTAAATCTTTCATTCCTTTTTGTAGTTTTTACAGATTCATAAAAATTATGTCAAAATGTAAATAAGAAATCACACTCAAATATTTTTAAAAACACAAAGTATTCCAAAACGACGACCCTCCATACACATAAAATCTTAGGAGGTATAAATATTAGAATTTTTATAGCTGATTCTTACAATGTTGGATAATGAAAAGTAAAATAACTTTGGATCTAACATACCCATTTAAACATAAATATTAAAAGCCACAATACATCTAGTACTACAGTTTGAATCTGAAATACATAGACTAAATGCAAGTACATAGTGAGAATATGCATTATGTTCCCTGTTCTTTCTTGACAAGGAGAGGTCTGAATTTATTTTGTTTCATTTTTAAGGTGTGGAAAGTATTATTTTATTTTATTATTTAGTTTACATTTGAATTATCATTTCTATTCCTGCATTTTTGCCCTGCAGCTCCATTTTGATCTTAATAGGTTGAGTATTGTAAGTGGTTGTGAGAGGAATGTGTTAGAGTTTGGAATTTTGAACCAGAACAGGTCTAGCAGGCAGTACTTAGAGCTTCATGGGTCAATCTGGTGAAAGCTGTGAAGACCAGAATACCAAGAGAAAATGTGAAAAGTAGATGTTAATTTCAAGAGTTTTTAGAAGACATAGACATTTGATGGTACAGCTTTAGCAGTAAAATTTTTTGTATACTGAAGTAGAATCTGGCTGTGTCAATGTATACTGAACAGTTGAGTGGGACTGAATTCAAAGAAATGGACTAAGTTGTTTGATGGAGAAATATTCAGTACAGCATAAAATTAAGGCTGGGCATGGTTATTTATCACCCTGTTTACTGAGGTTTTAAATGGAGAAGCAAATTTAAAAAGAATTTGCTGCTTCTGAGTAAAAGAAATGAGTAATACAATAAAGATGTAGAGAACTGAGGACAGAGAAAGCATCTGTAGTGATTAAAAAATAAACAAAACTTATTAGAAAGTACATGTTTTGTACTGATATAATATAAAGACCTTGAAAAAGAATTCTATTTATCAAGATTCAGATTTATTAAAAAATGTCAATGATGGGCCTGATAATGCAACTGAGACATACCATGCTCAAAACACTCTTAGAGAGTATTTTTCTAGGTTCCATTTTCCCAGTTTCCATTATCAATCCCTAGTTCTGAAGGCCCTTTTCAACTTTAGTCCTACAATAAATAAACTATTGTAACTGTATACAACACCATATTTTACACAAACGAATATGAGTAGCTACTTGATGCAAATTGCTTCTGATGTGTTTTTAATAAATTTATTCTTACAATAAAGATTGATACTTAAAAAAAGATTTTTGTACCTGCAGTGTGAATCTAGCCTAAGAGAGACCGTATTTGCTACAAGTACTAAAAACGGAGTCCTGGAACCTCCAAACTTCATGGAGTTCTAAGGATGCCACTGAAGTACTCCAGATCTACAGATGTAGCTGATTGATTTGGTGTTTTCTCTCTTTGGGTTTTGAGTTTTCTTTTGTCTTCTCTATCTTTCTTTATTTCCTATTCCAGTTTTGGAATGATAGTTTATTGGCAATATTTTTATTTACAAGTATTCATATCACAGACTTTCTGGGATTTGGAACATGTTAAATTGTTGAGATTTGGTTTTATAGATGGGTTTAATGTAATTTGATGACTGTTGTGTTGTAGGACAGCTGCCTCCAACATATAAGTATCAATCAGGCCATCAAACTCAGCATGCAGGCACCACCACTTGCCAATATAAAAACCAATAATTAATACATCGAAGTTCTTATTCAGGGAAAATCTATAAATGTACTAAACTTATTATTTTTTGATTTTGGTTTCTGAAGTTTTTCATCTAGCCTAACTGCCCTTGTTAATTAAAGTATGCCCATTCAGTGTATGATATTTGTGCTTAAAAGATCACCCTCAAAATGATTAAGATGCTAAATTGGGATCTTCACTTGGCATCTTTCTACAATGGGATCCAACAATGGCTTGAAGTTCATAGCTTAACATTCTTGATTAGTAACTAAATATTTAGGCATAAATATAAAATTCATTGTGTATACAACTCTCAGAATTCTGGGTGGTGGGAACTTATTATAAGTATCTAGTAAAGGATAGATTTCCTGCCTTTGCTTTGCTTCAGACCCTCTGTGCTTCATATAGAGATTGATTTACCTACTATGAGATTGTGATTACCTTCATTAGTTTCAAAGCTCACGGACATGAATTTGGCAGAACTCTTTTATCATTCCATTCTTACATCAGTACAAGTCCTAGTCTTCCATAAAGGCTATTCATTAGAATATCCAAGACACTCAGCCAACAACTAATTCCATCATCTCCTTGTCTGAGCCCACCAAAACCAACCTGTGAAGTATCCTCTGACGTTCGTTAAGACATTGAGGTACTCTGTTGTGAAATATTTTCTTATGAAAAATATTTGAGTGTGATTTCAATTTACTTTTTGACATAGTTTTTTTATAAATCTACAAAAACTAAGAAAAGGAGTTGAAAGACTTAAATATGTTTTAATGAACTCATGAAACTAAAAGGTAACATTTGGATTTGAATGTAGGCATTACGCAGAGAATGGTGCTATCGGCCTCTATGTTGTGATAGTTAATAGATACTCAAAGTCTTGCATCTTTCTTTTCTTATTTGGGAATCTAATTTTACTTTTTCTTTTATTTTTTCTTTTCTTTTTAAAGAGGATAGGTATGGTTGTATTATTTTTTGATCACTCATTGATTTCTATATCATCTTGAAGAGAATAGAGAAGGAAAAATTGAATATATACCTCCTTTGGGCTGTGAAAACTATAGATAATTTTGTCCTGAAACCCATAAAAGTGTCAGACACATTATTCAGAACATGGAGATTATCTGAATATTTCATGCAGTGCTTCGTTATCTGCATTGTCATGTGCACACTTTTAGGTGTCTCAGGTGACACACTGTCTGGTCCTTCAGCCTGTGTTTAATGCTGAATTTTACCTGGGTCCATTCTTACCAGTTCTATGTAAACCATTACGTATCTAAATTACATCTGGGCATTTTGGCCCAATTAAGGACTGCATTCAAAGAGTGTTTGTACTCAGGAGGATGCCAATGTTTTAGATAAAAGAGAACAAGACTAGTGGCTTTTTAAAAGGTAAGACTGGTATTCTCCTAAAATGAAGTCTTGTACAGTCCATTATAGATGGGAATAATTGATCAAGGTCTATAAGATTTTGAATATTTCAAAGTGAACAACACAGAGTTTCATTCTCATTTTTGAATAAAGAGCAACACCTGGGTAAGTGTACAGAGACCATGGTCATTTCCTTGATCTTCCCCTCTTATTTATAGGGGAATTCTTCAACAGCCTCTTGCTTCAGTTTGAAAGGTTTAAGAAGAAAAAGGAATTGCATCTATAAGTATGGAATATTTAGAGAAAAATATGTCATGTTTTTCTCCTGAAATGCAACCAGTAATTTTCTTAAGAGAATAGAGGAAAACAAAGCCTATTACATTAAGAGAAAAGCAATCACATTAAAATCTTCCTATTTTATTGCAGTTTCATTTTAAGTGTGACAGCAATATCATGGTGTACGGTACACTACATACATACATACAGAAATTATAAAAGCTGATCATTATAATTTTTGCCACTTTACTAACAGTTCATACTTACAAATTCCTTTTCTTTATTCTGCTGGTACAAAATATGTTCAACATTATGTGAAAATTCCAGTTATATGTATTTAAATGTATATCATATTATAAAATATTAATATATTTGTATATATTTCACACATAAAGTAGACACAAAATGCCTTGTATAAAAATTTTGTAAATCTGCTCTCACAAAATTTTTAAAGATTTATTTATTTGCTTTCAGTTTTGCAATCATAAAAATAGTATATTCTTTCTAGATTCTTTTCCTAACTCCAAACCATCACATATTATCTTTCATTATTATCTTTAATATTCATAATCTCTTTATTTTCATTATTATCTTTCATATTCATAATCTATTTTTTCAGTAATAAATGTTTCACACACACACACACACAGGACATATGCATATGTATATTCCTAATACACATGTATAGATGTTTTTCAGGCCTGACTGTGAGCATACCATTTTATTTACAGCCTTTACTTCACCACTTACATGTTAGAATCTGAACCCAATTCCTCTCTATGACCAGTAAATATCCCCTAACTACTGAGCTAGCTCTGTAGCTCCTTTCTTAAGACTGTAAAGTTGTTTTTTTAGGGTTTTTTTGTTTTGTTTTGTTTTGGTTTTGGCTAGCAGCTGAATCATGAAGACTTTCTTTAGTGTATTCTGTACTTTATTTTACTACAAATATATAATAAATTAATGGAAATCTTGTGCATTTTCTTATTTAAAGAGAGAAATGATGCTTAATGTTTCAAGTATACAAAGCCACTCTTAAAAATACAGAGAAATTGAATGTTTATTTTTTTAAACACACCATTTGAAATTTCATTCAAACTATATATGACTTTGAGAAGAAACCAATATTTTTTAAATATTTTAAAATAAGAATAATAACTTTTTTTTTTTTGGAGCTGAGGACCGAACCCAGGGCCTTGAGCTTGCTAGGCAAGTGCTCTACCACTGAGCTAATTCCCCAACCCCAAAATAATAACTTTTAAAGTAAATTGATAAGAACCATGAAAAACTTTAACTTTATTATTTTTCAGTAATATTAAATTATCACCTTAAATAATGGTTTAAAAGCTATCATCAGATTTCACTATAAGTTTAAAAATTACATTTATAAATGAAACAATATCTTGTTTTAGATGTGTCTATTTTGATTATAAGAAGTATTAGTATATTTTATTCCTCTCAGAGAATTCATTCTTTAAGCTAGTAAAGAACTTGACATGCTTCATTAAAAGTAGATATTTGGCTTTTACTATCAGTGTTTCCTCGATCATTTGCTACTACACACAATGTTGATTTAGGATGACATCATTATGCAGGTGAAGACAGGTACAAGATAGAATGTGGCCTGTCATTAGATGAAAGGAAAAGATGGGTGGAAGAAAAGTTTTAGAGAGGGAAGGAGAATGGAGCAGGAAGGGGGAGGCAGCCAAGGTAACATGGAAGCAGATGTTAAGATTCCTCTCTGCACATGTACAGGTCGTTATGAATATACTTAAGAGATGTAGATGTACAGGGCTTTGTATGTGTAGGTGGGCAATTATATCTTATCAATTGGATCAAAGATTATTGTGTTGTGTGTTCTTTCATGTGGCGATTTAAGCACAAGAGAGTTTGTGGTGGCTGGAGATGATGTGTATTTCTGGCATGGTGCCAACCTGCCTTGGTACCTAGATGGGTAGACAGGTTGTTGCTAGGCTCAGAGAGAAGCCATCAGCAGTATGATATGGGATAAAGCAAAGCGGGTGAGAGGCTTTGCTGACTGAGATGAAAATATCTACCAGATATCATGTGGTACTATCATGTCAGACCAAGTGTGGTGGAAAAAGACAGCATTTATTTTTTTTATAATTTTACAGCAACATGTTGACAAATGTATTTGTATATTTTTCAAGTTTTTAATAGTTTGGATAAAAATGTTAAATGCATCTATATTAGTACCAGTCTTAAAGTATGCAAATATCAGTATCCTTTATTGCAGGAAACAATCAGAACATCAGAATATAATAAATATTCTTACATATTTCTACAGGAATTAAAATAGTGCTAGCTTGTTCTTAAATATCAACATTTAATTTTGCCGATCAAAACTGGAATATTTGAATTTTATTAATGTTAGAGAGACCTAGTATAAGTATTCCATTGGATATCTAATGCCAAATGGCTATTCCTTAAAATCTATATACAAGAAAAATATAGATGGTGCAAGCTTACCAAGAATATATATTTGTACAAATAATTTATGCATGCAATAACCACTTGAAAATAGGGTCTATGGATATGAAGAAGAGTAGGACAGTATTTAAAGGAGGGTTCGGAGGGAGAAATGTAATTACAATGTAATCTGAAGACAAAAATTAACAAAGAACCCACAACAGCAAACAATACAGAACCCCAATGGGGTAATGCAGGAACCTTATTATTTTATTTTATTTTCTGTATACATGCTCTGGAAAATTTTCCCAATATTATGTTCAATGGTGGAAAAAACACGAATGTCAATTTTGACTTGTATAAGACCTTAGGAGAGTTTACCTTCACAGTACAAACAATCTCTTTTGTAGAAGATTAAAATCTTTATAAATGAATGGCATTGACTATTATAGAACATTTTTCTGCATTTGTTAAAATTGACATGTTATCTTCATTTCTATGAGTATGTCAAGATCATTGACTGCTTATGTTGAATTTTCTCCAAGGCAAAGACAAATTATATTTGATGAAGTTTGACATATTTAATATAATATAATATCTGCAAGCCCTTGTATCATAATTTAAAATTTATCACAGCTATCCACCTGTGTTCATTTTATTTTAGTGGCATTTTCTTGTTCTGGTATTTAGATTTTGATAACATTATTAATATTAATGTATGAGAGTTTATCATTACAGAAATAAAATTTTCCCTCAATTTATGAAATGTATTCTTGAAAACATGTTATCTTTAATATTTTTAGGACAATAAATTTTTAGCCATTGTCCCTAATTTTTACTGATGTTCTCTAAAATCAATGTACCTTCCTACTCTCTAACAATAGGTAAGTCCATATAGTGTCATAATTCTGGAAATTAATTCATATCTTACTATTGGACTTATTGACATATATATATAATCACCCTATTCTTTTTATTTCTCTACTATCATTTTGATGATTCTTTCAATAAATTTTACTTAAAATATCATTACATCATTCTCCTATTTCACTTTTGCTCTTTGTTGACATATCTATATCCCTGCACTACAACTCCTAGCATATACTTCTACTCTCAAATTAATGCCACATTTTCTTTATTATTACACACACACGCACACACACACACACACACACACACACACACACACACACAAACGCAAGAGCATGTACTTATGCACAAATATACAAGTACAAACTGAAGAATCCATATATTTTGTTCGTTTGTTGTTTGTTTAAATGGTCTTACAGAGGTTCATTGTAAACACAGCTACTGCTCCCACTCTCAGTAGACATTTTTTGTTGTAACATCATTTTAATATCTTTTTATAATTCTATTTACATAACATATTGTTTCATTATTTTATATTGGTCATTGGTTTTACAATTTTATAAAATTTGTTCTTGTGTTTCTTCTCTAACGTTATTATTTAATGGTGGTTGCTTTTTATTATTAGCAATAATTTAGTGATGAACTTGCTGACTACAATAAGTGTCATACTGTATTTCTTTGACTTGATATATTTTATAAGTTGTGTTTTGTTTCTTCATTATTCTGTTTTTAAAATGTAACATAAGACATGAATTTTTCTATATTCTCATCTATTTCTAATTAATTTTGTAGTTGAAAAAGAATATGGAGTAATTTTCCATGTATTTTAAGTTAAGACTTAATTCACCTCTACATATGATGTACCAGACTTGTTTCACACAGTGTGATATTTTCCACGATAATTCATGCTGTTGAGGACAGATGAAAGATTGAATGTACGCATCTTCACAACTGGTGATTATTGGGCTAAATAACTGATGAATTTTATTACTAAGAAATACTTTGTGTGCAATTATTTTGATACTTTTCATGGATTTTTTAAATATATTTCTCATACATTACATATACTCTCATATCATCAGCAAATAGTGATATTTTAATTCCTTCCTTTCAAATTTGTTTATCTTTGACTTCCTTTTATTTTTTAATTGCTCTGGATAGGACTTTGAGTTTTATTCTGAATAGAAAGAAACAGACTGGAAGATTTGTCTAGTACCTGATTTTAGTGGAATTTCTTCAAGTTGCTCTCCATTTAGTTTTATGTTTACTGGTTTACCATATATTGCTTTTACTGTGATTAGGTATGTTCTTTGAATTCCTGTTATTTCCAAGATTTTGAAAATGAAGGGGTGTTGAATTTTGTCAAATGCTTTCTCAGAATGTAAAAAAATGAGCATTTTTTCCCTTTGAGTCTGTTTCTACTGTGGATTATGTTGATGGAACCATCCCTGCATCCATGAGATGAAGCCTACTTGATCATGTTGGATGATAATTTTTATGTATTCTTGGATTAAGTTTGCAAGAATTTTATTGAGTATTTTTGCATCGATGTAAATAAGTGAAATTGGTGTGAAGTTCCCTTTCACAGTTGGGTCTTTATGTGAGTTTAGTTTCAGCTTCACTTTGGTTTCATAGAATAAATTAGGTAGTGTTTCTTTAAGCTTTTGTGGAATAGCTTGAAGAGTATTGGTACTAAGACTTCTTGTAACGTATCATATATAATTCTGCAGTAAAACCATTTGGTCCTGGGCTTTTTATGTTTGGAAGACTTTTAATGACTGCTTATATTTCCTTAGGGTTTATGACACTGTTTAGATGTTTTATCTGACCCTGATTTAAATTTCATACGCAGTACCTCTATAGAATATTATGCACTTCATCCAGATTTTCTCGTTGTATTGAGTATAGGATTTGCAGTAGGATTTGATAAAATTTTGAATTTTTTTCATTTCTTTTCTTATGTGTCTCTGTTCATTTCAGATTTTGTTAATTTGGATACTGTGTCTGTACCCTCTTTTTAATCTGGGTAAGGGTTAATCCATCTTGTTCATTTTCTCAAAGACTCATCTTCTGGTTTTTTATTCTGTTTTTTTTAATGGGGTTATTTTCTTTATTTACATTTTAAATGTTACTGACTTTTCCGGTTTACCCCTGGAACACCCCCCAACCCATCTCCCCACCCCTCTGCTTCTATGAAGGTGCTTCCTCTTCTATCTACTCCCTCATGCCTCCTTGCCCTGGCATTTCCCTATACTGGGGCATCAAGCCTTCACAGGACCAAGGGCCTCTTCTCCCACTGATGCCCAACAAGGCCCATCTTCTGCTAAGTATGCAGCTGGACGCATGGTTCACTCCATGTTTACTCTTTGGTTGGTAGTTTAAATCCTGGGAGCTCTGGTTATCTGGTTGTTTGATATTGTTTTCCTTCCTATGGAGTTGCAAACCCCCTCAGTTACCTCAGTCATTTTTCTAACTCCTCCATTGGGGACCACATTCTCAATCTAATGACTGACTCAAGCATCGATCTCTGTTTATTTATCAAGTTCTGGCAGGGTCTCTCAGGAGACAGCTATATCAGCTCCTGTCAGCATACACCTCTTGGCATCCCAATAATGACATGGTTTCATGACTGCATGAGGGCATGTGGGATGGATCCCCATGTGTGGCAGTCTCTGGATGGCCTTTCCTTCACTCTGTGCTCTACAGTTTGTCTCCATATTTCCTCAGGTGAGTTTTTTGTTCCCCTTTCAAAGAAGCACGGAAACATCTACACTTTTGTCTTTCTTGTTCTTGAGCCATGTTGGTCTGTAAATTGTATCTTGGTTATTCCAAGCTTTGGGGCTAATATCCACTTATCAGTGAGTACATGTCATATTTGATTCTTTGTGTTGTTATTTTTGTTTTTAGTTGGTTTACTTCAGCACTGTGTTTGAATATTTCCTGTTGTCTACTTCTCTTCTGAGTATTTGTTCTTTTTGTCCTAGAACTTTCAGATGTGCTATCACGTTGCTAGTGTGTGCTCTCTCCCGTTTGCTTTTCAAGGTACTAATAGCTAGGAATCTTCCTCTTAGCACTGCTTTCATTGTGTACCATAAGTTTTGGTATGTTGTGCCTTAATTTTAAATAAAATCTAAAAAGTCTTTAATTTCTTACTTTTCTAAGTTATCATTGATTAGAGCATTGTTCAGCTTCCTTGTGTATGTGGAATTTCTGTTGTTTTTGTTGTTTTGAAGACCAGCCTTAGTCCATGGTGATATGATAGAATGCATGGACTTATTTTCATCTTGTATCTGGTGAGGCCTGATTTGTGACCAATTATACGGTCAATTTCAGAAAGTACCATGAGTTGGTGAAAAGAAGGTTTATCTTTTGTTTAAGAATGAAATGTTCTATAGATATCTGATAAATCCATTTGGTTTATAACTTCTGTTAGTTTCACTGTCTCTGTTTAGTTTCTGTTTTCATGATCTGTCCATTGATGCGCGTGGGATGTGGAAGTCTCTTACTATTATTGTATGAGCTGCAATATATGCTTTGAGCTTTAATAAAGTTTCTTTTATGAATGTGGATAGCCTTGCATTTGGAGCATAGATGTTTACATTTGTGAGTTAGTATTAGTAGCTTTTTTTTCCTTTGACAAGTATGAAGTGTCATTCCTTGTATTTTGATAACTTTTGGATGAAAGTTGATTTTTATTCAATATTAGAGTAGATCCTTGAACTTGTTTCTTGGGACCATTTGTCTGATTTTTTTAGCCTTTTACTCTGAGATAGTGTCTGTCTTTATCACTGAGGTGAGTTTCCTGTATGCAGCAAAATGCTGGATCTTGTTCCATTCTGTTAGTCTATGTCTTTTTATTGAAGAATTGATTCAATTGATGTTAAGAGACATTGGGTATAAGTGATTGTTGTTTTCTGTTATTTTTGTTGTTCTAGGTGGAATTATGTTTGTGTGGCTATCTTCTTTTGGGTTTGTTGAAGGAAGATTGCTTTCTTGCTTTTTCAGGGTTGGAGTTTTCCATCTATTATCCATTGCAGAGCTGAGTTTGTAGAAAGACCTTGTACAGATGCTTTTTTTGTTGTTGTTGTTGTGGAATATCTTGGTTTCTCCATCTATGCCAATTGAGAGTTTTGATGCATATAGTAGTTTGGGCTGGCTTTTCTATTCTCTTCTGGCTTGTATGGCATCTGCCCAGGATCTTCTGGCTTTTAGCGCCTCTGCTGAAAAATTTTGTATAATTCTGATATATCTGCCTTTATATTTTACTTGACCTTTCTCTTTTACTGCTTTTAATATTCTTCCTTTATTCTGTCTGTTTTGTGTTTTAGTTATTATGTGATAGGAGGAAGTTTCTTTCTGGTCCAGTGTTTTTGGAGTTCTGTAGGCTTCTTGTATATTCATTAGCATCTTTCTTTAGGTCAGAGCAGTTTTCACCTATAATTTTAATGAAGATATTTACTGCCCATTTAAGTTGGGAATCTTCACTCTCTTCTATAGGTTTGATCTGCTCATTGTATTCTGGATTTCCTAGATGTTTTGGGTTATGAGCTTTTTGCATTTTACATTTTCTTTGACTGTTGTCTAGTGTTTTCTAAGGTATCTTCTCTGAAATTCTGTCTTCTATCACCTTCATTCTGTTGGTGATGCTTGAAAATGTGACTCCATATCTCTTTCCTAGGTTTTTCTATCTTTAAGGTTGTCTCCAGGTTAACTTCATTGCACAGATGGAGACCAGAAGGATCCAGTCTATGTGTCCTCTGCAGTACCTCTGCCTGGTGGTCTCCTGGTAGGTCCCTCTTTGGCCAGTTATTGAGACAAAAGTGTTGGGCTTGCCTGTGAATTTAGGAGTGTGATTTGGGTATGGAGAGTTATGCCACAGTGTTAACTCTGGGGCACAGATGGAGCTTATTAACCTTTAACTCTTTTGTTTGTAATTAATTTTAACACATTTTATAATATTTATAAAATATAAAAAATTTATACCATTAATGTTTTACAACATGTAGAGTCTTAGTGATTGCCAGGAGGATTTGAAAAAGGGGTTACTTTATTCATTAAGCTGATGGGAATTTACCTTTAATTTCATGTGGTTTGAACTCTTTACATTAACCCTTCTACACTTCACTATAAATTTTAGAACTTGGTGTTTTTGTACCATGCATCATTCCAGGAACTTGACAGTTGATTACTACTAATAAAACATAGTGTGAGATTCCATAATGTACTTTTACATCAGATATACTTGAGTGAAACTGGTATAAATATAAAAGCTATCATGCATTGTATCAAGTTTAGTTTTATGTACAAAGTTTCCTTTGTTCCAGGATTCAGCTAGCAGAGCAATATTTGAGGCTTTACTGTGGATATGTATGAATATACTATTCATATATTCAAATAATTGGTTTTAAGAAATTGAAATTATCATCTATAATATGAGTGAATTTGTAGAAAATGCATGGTTTCCCAAAAAGGGAATGTTTTTCCTTAAGCACTTGAAATTAACTTTACCTAGGTTTTCAGGTAAATGGCCTATTTTTAAAGTCTCACACACTCACTTCTATCTTGATCATCTTTATGTCTCCTTCTTAATCTGTCTTTTTATTTCCCTGTGTCTCACATTCACTCCTTTCCCCAACTCTTCCTGTATGGGTATCCATATATGTGTCTATATGAAATAATCATACAACATAAATGCATTTCATATGTAAATGTACATAAGCTAATAAATACATAAACAGTTTTTCGTATTGTATTTATTTACATTTCCAATGATATCCCCCTTCAAAGTTTCCACTACACAAACCTTCATTCCCTACCTCCACACCCTTTCTGCTTACTGATTCCTGCAGCAGCCTCCAGCCTTTTCCTAGGCTCAGTCATCCAGTTTCCACAGCACCAAGGTGTCCCCTTCCATTGATGCCAGATAAAGGAACCTCTGCTCTATATCCAGCTGGAGCCTTGTGTCCCCCTATACTTATTCTGTGGTTGGTGGTTTACTCTTTTGGAGCTTTCAGTTGTCTAGTTGGTTGATATTGTTGTTCAATCTAAGGGGTTGCAAACCCCTTCAGCTTATTTAGTTCTTGCCAAGTCCTCCACTGGGGTATCTGTGCTCAATCTGATAGTTGGCTGTGAGCATTACATATGTATTAGGTTCTGGCAGAACTTCTCAGGGGACAGCTATACCAGGCATTCAGCATGTACTGCTTGGCACAGCAATAATATTTGTATTTGCTGTGTGCAGACAGGATGGTTCCCTAGGCAGGGCAGTCTTTGGATGGCCTTTTTTCAGACCCTGTTCCACTCTTTGTCCTTGCACTTCCTTTAAAAGGAGGAATTCTGCATTATTATTTTTGAGGTGGGTGGGTGTCTCGGGGCCATGCCTATCAAATAGATATGGTCTCTACAGGTTCTATCCCTCCTTTTGTTGTATATATTGGCTAGTGTCCTCCCTGCTGTGTCCTGGGAACTCTTGGGTCCCTGACATCTGGAACTTACTAATAGCCATCCCTTACTGCTACCCACATACTTTCAAATTCTTTACCTCTGTACTTCTTTTCCATCTCTGCCCACATCTAAATTGGCTTACTTTTCCTCTCCTTGTTCTCTTACTACCAGATCACGTTACCTACCACCTCTTTACCTCCTGAGATTATTTACTCCCCCTTTCTGAGAAGGATAGTAGCATCCACGTTTTGGTGTGGTCTTCCTTCTTTTTTGGGTTTCATATGACCTTTGAGTTGCATTGTGGGTATGCCAAGTTTTTTGTTTGTTTGTTTGTTTTGTTTTGTTGGTTTTTGTTTGCTTGCTTTTGCTAATATCCACTTATCAGTTGAGTACATATCATGTGAGTTCTTATGACTGAGTTACCTCACTCAGGATGATATTTTCAAGTTCCATCCATTTGTCTGTGAATTTGATGAAATTATTTTAAAGCTGAGTAATACTGCTTTATGGAAATGTACCTCAGGTCTGTATCCATTCTTCAGTTAAGGTACATTTTGGTTGATTTGAGTTCCTGCCTATTTTAAATATCTTTGCTAAAAACATAGTGGATGATGTGCCCTTGTTGTACTTGGAGCTTCTTTTCAGTATATGCCCAGGACTGGTACAACTGACTCCAGTTTCCAATTTTCTAAGGAACCACTAGACTAATTTCCAGAGTGGTTGTACCAGCTTGCAATCCCAACACCATGCCCTAGGTACCTCAACACACCTGAAAAGCAAGATTCAGATCTAAAATCCCATCTTTTGAGCATGACAGAGGACTTGAAGAAGGACATAAATATCTCTCCTTAATTTCAAAGCTCTATAAGACAAAGGACAATGTCATTAGGACACAACAATAACCATCAGATTGGAAAAAGATCTTTATCAAACCTAAATCCGATAAGGATTATTAACCATTATATACAAAGAACTAAAAATGATAGCCTCCGGAGAATCAAATAACCCTATTAAAAGTGGGGTACAGAGCTAACCAAAGAATTCTCAGCTGAGAAATGTTAAATGGCTAAATAACTAAAGAAATTCTAAACATCCTTAGCCATCAGGTAAATGCAAATCAAAACAACCATGAGATTCCACTTCACACCAGTCAGAATGGCTAAGATAAAAAACTCAGAGGACAGCTAATGCCTGGGAGAATGTGGAGAAAGAGGAACATTCCTCCATTGCTGGTTAGATCGCAAACAGGTACAACCTCTCTGGAAATCAGTCTGGAGGTTCCTCAGAAAATTGGACATTGTACTACCTGAGTAGCCAACTCTACCTCTCCTGGGCATATAACCAAAAGATGCTTGGAGCATACAACAAAGACACATGTTCCACCATGTTCATAGCAGTCTTATTTGTTGTAATAGACAGAAGCTCGAAAGAATCCAGGTTCCTTTCAATAGAGGAATAGATACAGAAAATGTGGTACATCTACACAATGGAATGCTACTCAACTATCAAAAACAATGACTTCATGAAATTCATAGGCAAATGGATGGAACTAGAAAATATCATACTGAGGGAGGTAACCCAATCACAAAAAAAGACATATGGTATATATTCACTGATAAGTAGATATTAGCCCAAAAGTTCAAATAAGCCAAGATATCATCCACAGACCACATGAAGCTATAGAGGAAGGATGACCATGGTGCAGATGCTTCAGTCCTTCTTAAAAGGGGGAACAGAAATCTTCAGAGGAGAAGATATTGGAGACAAAGTTCGGAGCAGAGACTGAGGAATGGCCATTCAGAGCCTGTCCCACCTGGGGATCCAGCCCATATACATACAGCCACCAAATCCAGACAAACAGTATTGCTGATGCCAATAAGTGCATGCCAACAGGAGCCTGACTGATATACCTGTGTCCTGAGAGGCTCTGCCGGACAGTAACAAATACAAAGGCGAAGGCTTGCAGCCAACCATTGAACTGAGAATGGAGTCTCCATTGGAGGAGTTAGATAAAGGATTGAAGGAGCTGAAGGGGCTTGCAACCCCATAAAAACAAAAATACCAACCAACCAGAGCTCCCAGGAACTAAACCACCACACAAAGAGTACGCATGGGCAATCCCATGGCTACAGCTGCGTATGTAGCAAAAGAATGGCCTTGCTGGGAACCAATGGGAGGAGAAACATTTGGTCTTGCCAAGGCTGAACCACGAAGTATAGGGGAATGTCAGCTTAGGGAGGCAGGAAGGCATGGATTCTTGTGAGGTTGATCACCCTCATACAAGAAGGGGGAGAGGGGATGGCTTAGGGTGTTTTATGTACTGGAGATGTGGAAAGGGGATAACATTTGAAATGTAATTAAATAAATATCCAATAATAAAAGGAAGAAATACAGGAGAACACAGTAAACAAGTTTATGTAAGCATAATAAATTCATATGCATACCATGAAAAATACTTGATTTTTGGCACATGAAGTCCAGGTATAGAGGAAAAAGTAAGAGTTTTAAGAGAAATACTAGTGATCTATCAATTAAATTTTCTCAGTTGCTGCTTTTCTCTTTCAGATAAACCTGTAATTTGAGATTATGGTCAACTCCACCCTGGTGACTGAGTTCCTACTGGAATTTTTTGCTGAGACTTGGGAGCCCAGAATCCTACTTAGTATGCTGTTCCTGTTGGTGTATATTGGCAGTCTGTTAGGGAACCTTATCATCATCATTGCTACTACAGTTGACCATACCCTGAATACACCCATGTACTTCTTCCTCAGGAATCTGTCCATTTTGGACATGGGCTATGTATCTGTTACTGTGCCAAATGCTTGTATCAACTCTCTCACTGATCACAGGAACATTTCTGTGGCCGGATGTGCAGCACAGGTCTTTTTATTCTTCTTTTGTGCATGTATAGAGATTCAGTTTCTTACCATCATGTCCCAGGACCGCTATGTGGCCATCTGCAAGCCTCTCCTCTATGCTGTGATCATGAACCATCAATTCTGTGTTCAGATGACACTGGCTTCCTTATTTATCTCTCTTGTCCTTGCAAGTGTACACACTTTCAAAACCTTCCAGCTGTCCTTTTGTCACTCTAATGTAGTCCCTCAGTTCTTCTGTGATATCCCCTCTTTGTTGAGGCTTTCTTGCTCTGACACATTTAGCAACAAACTCTTACTTTTTTTGACTGCCTTTGGGCTCAGTGGTACCTGCTTTGCCTTCATTGCCATTTCATATGTTCGCATATTATCAGCTGTGTTGAAGGTTCCTGTCAAAAGGGAGCGAGGAAAAACCTTTTCCACCTGTGTCCCTCACATTATTGTCGTGTCTATGTTTTTTAGTTCTGCTGCCTATGTGTATTTAAGACCTCCAGTAGTAACATTTGAAGTAGTTAAGGAGATGACTCTTTCTGTGTTTTATACCATTGTTCCACCATTCTTAAATCCTATCATTTATAGCCTTAGAAACAAACAGATAAAGGAGGCTGTGAAGAAAGTAATATTAAGAATTTCTTTCATATTTGAATATAAAAGGAATGAGTATTTATCTGAATTTTCTAGAGGAAGAAAATTGACCAAATAAAAAGAAACATTTATGCATGAATGCACACACACACACACACACACACACACACACACACACACACACACACAGCAGGTATAGAATTAGTCCTACTTTCCCAAACACTGATGAAGCTCAAATGTACAGAATGAAAGCAGTAATATATTTAAACAATGACTTATATAGAGATAAGATAGAAAAATACACACAAACATATTTATATATACATATACATATATACAATATGCGTGTACATAATATACAGAGACATAGACATAAACATATCCACACATATATTAGAACAATTAAACCTCTGACAAAAAATATGAGGTAAGTTATCTGTATGGATACCTGTAAGTTTGTTTTCCCTTGGCCATCTACTTATGGGCATGTGGGCGTGCATTCTTCCTTTAAGAGTAATTCGTTTACCCTGACAGACTTCCTTGGAGGAAACTAATCTTATGCTTAACAGTGGTTATCAGTTAGAGATTCTTTCTAAGTTAGAGATAGACACATGTGTCCCCTCTCATTTTAGCTCCAGTATGCTTTATGGTGAGAACTATATAGATGCATGCATGCTAACTCACTCTCTGTGAATTCATTGGTGCACCAACCAGGTTGATATTCTCTTTGTGTCTTCTATCACCTCTGGCTTTTATACTATTTTCTTCCTCTGACATAGGACTCCCTGAGGTCAGAGAAAAGGTTTAGACAGAGACACCCAGTTTAAGCTGATAGTTCCATGGTCTCACTTTTTACATAATATCTGGCTGTGGGTTTTTGTATTTTGTCCCATATGCTCCATGGAGAAGATTTGATGATGGATGAGCAAGACACAGATCTGTAAATATAGCAGATTTTCATAAGGAGTCTTAAAATCTTTTTATTTAAATAAAAATGTTAGAACAGTAATATCTGGTTTTATCCTAGGTCCCAGAGCTATGTACTTGCACATTTGTGATTAGCTCGGCAATGGGGAGTATGGGGTCCATCTCATTGAGACAGCCTTAAGTCAAATCACACACTGGTCAGTTATTCTCACAGTTTGTGTAGCCATAAACCTAGCAAATATTGCAGCTGGGACACAATTTTATATTGAAGTATTTGTGGCTACATTGCTGTTTACATTTCTGCTTTGCTAACCTGAAGGTAGTTTTCTGTAACAAATACACTACAATGTAGGAGTTATGTTACTTTTATGCACTAGCTTAACATTCCCATGTCTAATGAGATGTACTGTATGTTTATCTTCAGCAGTGATAATTAGCTGTCAGTTTTTGGAGAGCAACTTATTGTATTGCCAATGTCCTTGATGGTTTTAGGAGTTTACATGGGACCTCTTGGGCAAAAATTTCCCTTTGACATAACCCAATCCTTGTACTGGGAACATAACTTGATGACAACATGTGGCAAATTAGGATTCTTTCTCCTCCATTGCTTGATGATTTTCTGTAGATTGTCTCTTTGTGTGTGTGTGTGTGTGTGTGTGTGTGTGTGTGTGTGTGTGTAAATAAAGAATATCTATCAAATTAGATTTTCATAATGCTCTTTCTAAGGTCCTCATTTTTAGCCATCTCTCTCCATAATCCCTCTCTGTTCCCCTCTTTTCTGAATCACCTCACTTAATAATCCTCCCATTCCAGTCCAGCTTTCCACTGGTAACTATTTGTTCTATTTCATTTTTCCAATGTTCTCTGCTGTCCCAACCTACTCTCTTACTGTATACCTAACTTGTTTGGTTCTATGAATTTTACCCCAGTTATTGCTGACTAATTTAAGCTAATATTCACTTTTAAGTAAATACATAGCAGATTAGTTTTTTTAGGATCTGGGTTAGTCCAATTGGGATGACTTTTTTCTAGTTCCATGCATTTACCTGCATCATTTCATTGTTTCCTTTTAATATTTTTTTCATCTTTGTTGATTTGGGTATTTCTTATTTACATTTCATTTGTTATTCCCTTTTCCGGTTTCTGGGGCAAAATACCCCTAGCCCCTTTCCCTCCCCTTCTCTATGAGTGTTTCCCTCCCCATCCTTCCCCCCATTACCGCCTCCCCCAAAAATCATGTTCACTGGGCCTTCAGTCTTGGCAAGAGCAAGGGCTTCCCCTTCCACTGGTGCTCTTACTAGGCTATTCATTGCTACCTATGAGGTTGGAGCCCAGCGTCAGTCCATGTATAGTCTTTGGGTAGTGGCTTAGTCCCTGGAAGCTCTGGTTGGTTGGCATTGTTGTTCATATGGGGTTTCAAGCCCCTTCAAGCTCTTTCAGTCCTTTCTCTGATTCCTTCAACATGGGTCCCGTTCTCAGTTCAGTGGTTTGCTGATGGCATTCGCCTATGTATTTGCTGTATTCTGGCTGTGTTTCTCAGGAGAGATCTACATCCGGTTCCTATCAGCCAGCACTTCTTTGCTTCATCCATCTTATCTAATTGGGTGGCTGTATATGTATGGGCCACATTTGGAGAAGGCTCTGAACAGGTGTTCCTTCTGCCTCGATTGTAAACTTTGCCTCCCTATTCCCTCCCAAGGGTATTCTTGTTCCCCTTTTAAAGAAGGACTGAAGCATTCGCATTTTGGTCATCCTTCTTGAGTTTCATTTGTTCTGTGCATCTAGGGTAATTGAGCATTTGGGCTAATAGCCACTTATCAATGAGTGCATACCATGTGTCTTTTCCTGTGATCGGGTTACCTCACTCAGGATGATAGTTTTCAGTTCCATCCATTTGCCTATGAATTTCATAAAGTCATTGTTTTTGATAGCTGAGTAATATTCCATTGTGTAGATGTACCACATTTTCTGTATCCATTTTTCTGTTGAAGGGCATCTGGGTTTTTTCCAGCTTCTGGCTATTATAAATAAGGCTGATATGAACATAGTGGAGCACTTGTCATTTTAATATTTTTTTCTTTATTCTTCTTTCATGCAATACATTTCCACTGCATCCTTTCTGCATCTCTAATTTCCACCTTTCTCCCAGACCAACTGCTATTTCATTTCTCTTCAAAAAAACAGCAGTGATATTAATTGAATTGATTATTCATATCAAGGCTGGGTGAGGCAACTTAAAAGAAGGGAAAAAATACCACAAGCGGGCAAAAGGGTCAGGAACACTCCCATTTCCATTATTAAGAATCATGTTTAACACATGGCTAATGTCCCATTGTGTACATTTACCAGATATTTCTTACATTAGCATTCTGCAATTTTATGAATATTTATGAAAGCCTTGAAATCATGAAAGAAGAATAAAAGACGAGCTATGGATAGTTGTGGATTAATTTACATAGTTTTGATAGTATTTTGGAGATGTTATAAAATAAAAAAATTATGGATGTAAAATCAATAAAAAGTATATCAAAATCACAAGGGTTAAATACTGTGCTGTATGTATTATTTATGTATGGAATCTGTGGGGCAAAATTCATGAGGATAAATTTCTTTTAATTTTTTGTCCATTGATTTATTTATCAGTCTGCTGAGTATTTACTGACAAATAACCACATCCTTAGATTTAATGATCTTATGTTTAGGAATAGCAATTGATCTTTCCTTAAGTGCTTAGCAGTTTTTCTTCCTATATTTTCAGCAAATCTTATATATGGTCATGTATCAAGTATGAATAATATTCACAAAATTATAAAATTATTACAGCAGACAACACAGATTTTATTAAATTACTTTCATTATAATCTAGAAGAGAAGCTACTAATAAAATAGAAAAAATCATTAGAGCCACAGAACTAAAACTGTATATCATACCTTAAACAAACAGCTTATATACATGAAAGTCGAATAATAATCTCACAAAGCAACCTTAAAATGTATCAAATATAATGTAATTAAGCAAACAACTATAATTTATTGAGGCACACTATGATTGTTTTACATTTCTAACTCTTATATATAGAACACAATGAGTAAACTTCATGAAGGTTCTCTGTGGTGAGGTAAAGCAGCATTTAGAAATATGTCACAGAATGATATAGCTGGATCTTGAGGTAGATTCCATTTTCCGGAGGAACTATAACATTGATTTTCATGACTGTACATTTGGATTCCCACCAGTAAGAAAATCAACTTTTGTTTCCCTGATAGGTAGTTGTGTTAGACATTTTTTAAAATGTTTCTCAGCCATTTGAATTTCCTCTTCTAAGAGTTCGCTGTTAGAACTATATAAATTTATTGAGTGGGTTCTTTGTTTTCTTGATATGTAGTTTCTTGAGTTTTTAAAATATTTTGAATATTAGCTCTCTACTGAATGTAAAACTGTGAGAAATCTTTTTCCATTATATAGGCTTCAATTTTCTTTGAATGAATGATGATGTAGTATAAAGCACAACCAACTTCATTTTTGAAGATACTACACTTTTTTTAAAGCAGGGTCTAAACTCCAATACCAGGGAAAAAAATCACAAAGTACAGCTAAGTAAATGTTCTATAGCAATCCACCTCCCGTAGCAACTACTAATAAGTCTACAATGGCAGGACCAAGGTACATAGAGATAACCCGTAGAGAATAGATATCCTGAACTTCTTATTTGTCAGTTGGTTACTCTCTCTGTTCAGATCCTGCAGATAACATCAGAAATGCAGTTTTTAAAATATTAACTTTCTGAAATGTATAGAAATTCATTTGTTCTAACCACAATAAAATCCCTGAACCCCTTGACTCTGGGCTTTCACTCTGACCAATTGCAAAGGGGATGGTGGGAGACCTTCCTCTAAACTTCACAATAAAGATCCTTATGTGTTTTACATAGGAATTAGCTCCTTTGTGGTCTTCAGGTATCTGAAAATTGGGCATAAAAATAAAAGCTTCTTCATTTCGTGAGGTAACATTTATTAATTGTTGATCTTCGATCATGTCCTAATGATGTTCTGTTAAAAAAGTCTTTCCTTTGCTGTGGAGAGCCCTTGATGCTGCTTTTAGGCTACTGGAAAGTATATTTACACTAAGCTAGGAGTGTAGACTCAGATAAAAATATTTACATCTGGGCTAATGCAAGGCTTAAGGTGAATACAGACAAGGACTGTATGGCATTCCTTTTATCTTGGTCTTCTTGTTAAGCCCCTAGACACAATGAGTATGGGACTTTGTTTATTGCCTTGTTTGATTACTTTGTCTTTGAACTAAGAACTGACTCTATTGTTTGCAAGTACCTAGAATGGTATAAAATCAGAGCAGGAAAATTTAAACCCTCTTTATCACTGGCTGAAGTCATGCCATAATGCTCACTTATTGTCTCTTCTTTCTTTAATCGTCACTCACTTGTAGGTTGATGTCATATCCTGATGAAGGCAGGTACAGGATAGAATGAGGCCTGTCATTGGACAACAAGGAAGGATGGGTGGGAGAAAAGTATTAGAGAGGAGGGTCTGCTGGAATGAAGAGGAGGCAGCTGAGAGAACATGGTGGTGGATGTTAAGATTCCTCTCTGCACATATTACAGGTTGTTATGACTATTCTTAAAGGATGAATGTTTACAGGATTTTGTGTTGTCTAGATGGGCAAATTATATCTCATGTATTGGATCAGAGGATATTGTGTGATGTGTTTTATCTTGTGGCAACTTAATTGAGTTCAACAGAATGTATGTTGTCCAGAGGAACCAGGCCATCAGGGAACTGTAGTGTGTATGTGACCTAGTAGACCTAGTGTGGATGCAAGACAGGAAGTTGAAGATACGGAGCTAAAAAGATCTAGACTAGCTATCAAGAGGCTTTCTTCTCAGTCCCTTTCATATAAGTGTAGTCAGTGCCTCCCACCAAGTTCAGTATCTGTTGCTGCTAAGAGAGCTAGGAAGTCAGGCCCTCTTGATATGCACATATTCTGGAATCAAAGTATTATGTTTTGGGATAACCATATTTTATATTCATATATATTAATGCATATTTAAAATGATATTTGTCATAACAACAGCGAAAGAACTGATGTTTAATTATTCTATTGAATGTGCTACAGAAGTTCCTCTATTGTTTTAGTGCTATCACTTTGGGATTTTGTTTGGGATTTGTTCTGGCTATAACTAGTATAAGTAAAATAACATAACTTTTTTACTTTTAACTAGTATAAGTAAAATAAATCATTGTATATTCACCTTATAGAATATTTTATATAATGTCTTTTACATAAAAGTGTGGATCTAAAATCATTCATTTGTAATATAATGCCAAAGTCCTGTAGGGTCAAACAAGAAGTAAAAAAAATGTAAGTGTTAGGAGGGCACTAAGCTTAGCCCTTTCTAGCCTGTGACTTGTAGGACATTATTTGACTTCACTGAATCTCAGCTAGGTTCCCCTTCTGTATCAAAAAGTAAAATAAGTGCTTAGACCAAATGATGGCTACATTTCATCAAGAATACATGAAGCATGATTAAAGAGCATCAGAAATACTTCTGGTAAATATGTCTGGTAAATTGTCAGTGTCCACATGATAGAAAATGAAGACAATCATTCCTTTGAAGAGGACATTAAGAGTGGTTTGTGTATAACTTTCAATTTTTACTTCCATAAACTTTATTATTTTTTAAAAAGCTTTCCAATAAGTAAAAATATTATGTTTTTCTCCTATTTTAAGTTTATGTTATTTTTAACATAATTCATTAATATGTGGTTTATTATTTTCCATGAGAAATGCAATATAAAATGAGGGTCGTGGTATCTCAACCTTACTGAACCTAGGCAGACTTCTTCCTGATGTTAAAAAACGTGATCCATTTCCAAATTTGACACAATTATTCCAAGTTCAATGATTTATTGCCCAGGCCTTCTGTGCTATCTCCTGTCTCCACGCATACCAAATCCAGCCGCACTATTCTCTTCCAGTCCGCATTTGCACCCAGGTTCACTCTTTCTGCCTCCCCTAGGTATTTTGTTCTCCCTTATAAGTGAGCATCAATTGGAGCTTCCTTTTTGTTTAATTTCTTAGGGTCTGTGGGATGTATCATGGGATTCTGTAAATTTTAGCTAATATTTATTTATCAGTGAGTACATATCATGCATATCCTTTTTGGTGTAGATTTCCTCACTCAGGATGATGTTTTCTAAATATTTTCAAATTGTGTAAACTTATTTTTAGTGCTTGTATCCATGCTATGTGAGTGTACATGCCATGCAACATATATGGACGTCAAAGGACAGATTTTAGCTATCTATGTATTATATTCTTACAACATCTAGTTATCAAAAATTGGACTCAGCCAGCTGGACAACATTGTTGCCCTGTTGTAAACATTTGAACAATGTGATATCCTTTTGATAATTAGCCATGTCCAACTGTTCCATGGGTTGCTTATACCCAAGTATAAGATACAAATGCAGACCAAGAAGAAATAATAAATGTGCTCAAAACATGAGATAATTTTCTTTTTTCATTGATTTGTTTCTTTATTCAAATTATATTTAGATTGCAGCTGTGTTTATCATCTGAAGGAGTTTCCTACCTGAAATTATGGTTGCTACCCACCATGTCTAGGAAACTTTTCCAAGCTCAGTATACAAAATAAAGGACTCCCTTTCTTACAGGGCTTTCTCTTTTCTGCCTGATCTTATAGCAGACTGTATTTAAGCCCAGGTATCTAACCTTATCTAGAGGATTAGCATGAAGAAGTCCTTCTCCAAGCATACCATGACTTAGCACATATGTCTTGTTCAGTTCTTCCCATAATAATTAGGGACTGGGTTATGACCCATCTGCTCTTCCAGCATGTAAACCCCCCCAAAAAAAAACCCTCTGAGGAAAGTCACATAGCCTCTGACTACATTACAACTTCAATTTCCTGTCTCCCAATAAGAACCCAAATAAAGAAAAGCTGTTTTATTGTAGCTGATCCCTGAAGTCAATTACTCATCATTACTCAAGCTATCCAAACTCAGTCCCTTGCCTCCTTTTCCCATTGTCCTCTTGGGACAGTGACCAACAGTCCACAGAGGAATGTAGGGTTACAAGTTAATTATTTCCTGCCTTCTACTCCCCTTGGCTCTCATTGCTTCTTTTGGTTCTAGAGCTTCTAGGTGCAATGTTATATTACTAGCATGTGATCTCTTCAATTTCCTAATGAAGGCACTTATAGCAATGAACTTTCCTCTTAGTAATTCTTTCACTGTGTCCCTTAAGTTTGTGTATATTTTTTTCATTGAATTCTATGAGGCCTTTTATGTCTTTATTTTTTCCTAACACAGTTAGTCATTGAGTAGAGTGCTGTCAAGTTTCCATAAGTTGTGTAGTCTTTCTGTTGTTGCTGTTATTATAGAAGCCCAGCTGTAAGTTATGATGATCTGATAAAATATAGGGGATTAAATCAATTTTCTTTTATTGATAGGGCTTGCTTTCTCACTAAGTATATGGAGGATTTTGCAGAAGGTTTCATGAGGTGATGACAAGACGGCATATGCTTTTGTGTTATGGTGAAATGTTCTATAGATATCTGTTAAGACTGTTTTAATAATAACATTATTCCTCTGTTTAGTTTTTGCTTGGATGACCTGTCATTTGTTGAGAGTAGGGTCTTGAAAGCCACCACTATAAATGTATAGGTTTTAATTGTGATTTAAATTTTAATAATGTTCCTTTTATGAATGTAAATGTCCTTGCCCTTGAACTTGTGGTGTATATATTTAAAATTGAGAAGTCATCTAGGATGATTCTTCATTTGATGGGTATGTTGGGTCCTTTCCCATTTAAATAATTTTACCTGACAGTAATTTTTTTTTCTATTTGAAAGACTACACCAGCTTACTTCTTTTGTCCATTTGCCAGGAAATTCCTTTTCCAACACATTTCCTTTGAGATAAGATCTATCTTCAATGTTAAGGTTTATTTCTTGTATGCATCAGAACAACAGACCCTGTGCTTGTATCCACTTGCCTATGTCTTTTTACTGGGAAGTTGAGTTCATTGTTGTTGCGAAATGTTAATGAAAAATAATTGTTATTACTGTTTGTACATGTCTGTTATATAGTAATACAAGTATACAAGTAGTATTAGTTGTAAATGTAGTGTGTGTGTGTGTGTGTGTGTGTGTGTGTGTGTGTGTCTTTGTGTGTGTTTGCTTTCCTTCTTTTGCTTTTGTTGGGGGGTGTGGAATTGTTTATTTGTGATGTTTTCTTGGGTATAGTTAACCACTTTCTATCGTTTTGTAGGGTTGAATTTGTAGATAGAACTTGTTTAAATTTGGTTTTGTTATGAAATATTTGTTTCCTCCATTTATAATGACTGAAAGTTTTTCTGGGTATAATTGACTTGGCTGATAGCTGTGGTCTTTTAGGGTCCTCAAGATATGTACCTAGGTCTAATGGCTTTTAGTGTGTCTAATAGGAAGTTAGGTATATTTCTAATAGGACCGCCCTTATATGTAACTTGCCCTTTTTCCATTGCATTTTTAATATTGATTGTTTATCACATACATCTAGCATTTTGATTATTATGTGGTAGGAGAACTTTCTTTTCTGGTGTAATCTATTTGAGCTAATCTAATCTAGGAGCTTCTTTTATGCTTATATGCATCTTCTTTTCCTTTGTTTGGGGGATTTTTCTTCCATGATTCTGTTGAAAATACTTTCTCAGCCTTTAATGTAGTAATTTTCTTCTTCTCTCATTACTTTTGTCCTTTTGATAGTGTCCCAGATTTCCCATATGATTTGAGTTAGCAGCCTCATAAATGTAACATTTTCTTTGACAGATGAATCTATTTCTTCTATTATATCTTCAACCCCTGAGACTCTTTCTTCCATCTCTTTCATTCTATGTTTGCATTCCTAGAGTTCCACTTTTAAATTCCCTCAACTTTCATTTTCTTTATTTCTTCTGTTTTAATTTTCAGGTCTTGAAAATTTTCCTTCACTTTTTCTTAATTTTTTTTTTATTCCTGGCTTTCTTGGCATTCGTTAAGGGATTTATTAATTTCGTTCAGTTTTATGTTTGTCTTTTTCTTCAATAATTCTAGGTATTTGTTGTTGTTGTTTTTCTTCAACAACCTTTATACTGTTAGAACATCTTTTAAAAGTCATTTCATGCTAATACAGTTGCACAGAAATATTCAGGTCTTTCTGACATTGGATAGCTGGACTCTGGTGGTGCCATATTGTCCTGGCTGATTGTGTTTTAACCTGGCATTTAGGCATCTTAGTCTGAGATGATAAGAAATGTAGTGCTATTTTCTGACTTTGTCATTGGGAGTTGGATATGTTAATCATTATTTTCTGTCTCCATTGTAGGTGGGATATCAAACAGCTTGCTTAAGCTCTGGGGATTTGACTTCTACTAAGGGGCATCTGTCTTTTTTACTGTTATGACCTGCATCTCAGCAGCTAAAGACTGCCAGAATTGAGGGCGAGTGCCTGGCCATGGAGCAAGCAGTGAGGTGAGACTGGGGATAAGGTAAATTGGATAGTGAAAAATAAAGTCTAGAGCTTAAGACAATTTGGCAGCCAGTGAGGTCATTCACCTGTTATTTTACCTTAGTTTTCTTTTTTAACCTTTTTTTATTGAAACAATTTTTTACATTTCAAATATTATTCCTTTTCCAGTTTCCCTTTCAGAAACCTGGTATCTCCTCCTGCTTCTATGAGAGTGCTCTCCCCACCCACCAACTCCCTCCTACCTCCCCACCTTAACATTCCCCTCCTACACTAGGGCATCAGGCCTTGACAGAACTAAGTGCATTTCCTACCAGTGAGGCCTGACAAGGCCATCCTGGGTACATGTGTGGCTGGGTCCATAAGTCCATCCCTGTGTACCCTTGGGATGGTGTTTTAGTCTCTGGGAATTCTAGGGGAGTATGGTTGGTAGATACTGTTGTTCTTATGGGGTTACAAACCAATTCAGCTCCTTCAGTCCTTTCTCCAACACCTCCATCGTCTACTCTTTCTCATTTCAAGGGTTGGCTGTGAGCATCCGCTTATGTATATATCAGGTGCTTGCAGGGATTCTCAGGATACAGCTATATCAGAACCCTGTGAGCATGCACTCCTTGGCACACTCAATATGATCTTAGTTTGGTGGCTTTATATGAGATAGATCCCCTGGTTGGGCAGTCCCTGGATCACCTTTTCTTCAGTCTCTGCTCTGCACTTTGTCTCCCTATTTCCTCCTGTGAGTATTTTGGTGTCCCCTTATAAGAAGGACTGAAGCATTCACCCTTTGGTCTTTCTTCTTCTTGAGTTTTATGTAGTATCTCAATTGTATTTTGGTTATTCTGAGCTTTAGGCTAATATCTACTTATCAGTGAGTGCATGCCATGTGTGTTTTTTTGTAATTGGCTTATCACATTCAGGATGATATTTTCTAGTTCCATCCATTTGCTAAGAATTCCATAGAGTCATTTGTTTTTAGTAGCTGAGTAGTACTCCATTGTGTAGATGTACCACAATTCCTGTATCCATTCCTCTGTTGAAGGAAAGCTGGAAGGAATTCTTTCCAGCTTCTTGCTATTATAAATAAGGCTGCTATGAACATAGTGGAGAATGTGTTCTAGTTATATGTTGGAGCATCATTTGGGTATATGCCCAGGAGTCATATAGCTGTCTCCTCAGATAGTACTATGTCCAGTTTTCTGAGGAACCACTAGACAGATTTCCAGATTGGTTGTACCAACTTGTAACCTCACCAACAATGGAGTAGTGTTTTTCTTTCTTTACATCATTGTCAGCATCTCCTGTGTTCTGAGTTTTTTTAAGCATTCCTTTTTTTAAACTTCCATATGTATTTTATTTACACCTTTTTTACAATCAAGTTTTTTTTCAATTATTTTTTCTCCACCTTTATTAAATAGGTTTTTCTTATTTAAATTACAAATGTTTATTTCCTCCGTATTTATTAACTTGGGTATTTCTTATTTACATTTCGATTGTTATTCCCTTTCCCTGTTTCCAGGCTCACATTCCCCTATCCCCTCTCCATCCCCTTCTATGTGGGTGTTCCCCTCCCCATCCTCCCTCCATTACTGCCCTCCCCCCAACAATCACGTTCACTGTGGGTTCAGTCTTGGCAGGACCAAGGTCTTCCCCTTCCACTGGTGCTCTTACTAGGCTATTCATTGCACCTATGAGGTTGGAGCCCAGTGTCAGTCCCTGTATAGTCTTTGGGTAATGGCTTAGGCCCTGAAAGCTCTAGTTGGTTGGCATTGTTGTTCATATGGGGTCTCAAGCCCCTTCAAGCTCTTTCAGTCCTTTCTCTGATTCCTTCAACGGGGTTCCGTTCTCAGTTCAGTGGTTTGCTGCTGGCGCTCGCCTATCTATTTGCTGTATTCTGGCTGTGTCTCTCAGGAGAGATCTACATCTTGTTCCAGTCAGCCTGCACTTCTTTGCATCATCTATCTTATCTAGTTTGGCGACTATATGACTGCATCTATTTCTTTAGGAGTTATGGGGTTTTTTAAATGGTTTATCTGTTCCTGATTTAACTTCGTTACCTGATATCTGTCTTGGATATTGTCCATTTTCTCCAGATTTTCAAGTTTTGTTGAATATAGGCTTTTGTAGTCGGAGCCGATAATTTTTTTTAATTTCCTCTGATTCTGTTGTTATCTCTCCCTTTTCATTTTTGATTTTGTTAATTTGGATACACTCTCTGTGTCCTCTGTTTAGTCTGGCTAATGTTTTATCTATCTTGTTGATTTTTTCAAAAAACAGCTTTTGGTTCTGTTGATTCTTTGTATAGTCCTTTTTGTTTCTACTTGGTTGATTTCAGCTCTCAGTTTGATTATTTCCTGCCTTCTACTCCTTCTGGGTATAGCTCCTTTTTTTTTTTTTTTGTTGTTGTTGTTGTTTTTGTTCTAGAGCTTTTAGGTGCACTGTAAAGCTGCTGATATATGCTCCCTCCTGTTTCTCTCTGCAGGCACTCAAAGCTATGAGTTTTCCTCTTAACGCACCTTTAATTGTTTCCCATACGTTTGGGTGTGTTTTACCTTCATTTCCATTAAATTCTAAGAAGTCTTTAATTTCTTTCTTTATTTCTTCCTTGACCAGGTTCTCATTGAGTAGAGCATTATTCAACTTCCATATACATGTGGTCATTCTTTCCTTATTGTTATTGAAGACCAGTTTTTGCCCGTGGTGGTCTGATAGTATGAATGGGATTATTTCTATGTTTCTGTATCTGTTGAGGCCTGTTTTATGTCTGATTACATTGTCAATTTTGAGAAAGTACCATGAGGTGGTGAGAAGAAGATATATCCTTATGTTTTAGGATAGAGTGTTCTATGAATATCTGTTAAGTCCATTAGGTTCATAACTTCTGTTTGTCTATGTCTGTGTTTAATTTCTATTTCCACGATTTGCCCATTGAAGAGAGTGGGGTGGTGAAATCTCCTACTATTATTGTGTGAGGTGCAATGTGTGCTTTGAGCTTTAGTAAATTTTCTTTTATGTATGTAGGTGCCCTTGTATTTGGAGCATAGATATTTAGAATTGAGAGTTCATCTTGGTGGATTTTTCCTTTGACGAATATGAAGTGTCCTCCTTATGTTTTTTGATGACTTTTGGTTGAAAATCAATTTTATTCGATATTAGAATGGATACTCCAGCTTGCTTCTTCAGACCATTTGCTGGGAAAGTTGTTTTCCAGCCTTTCACTCTGAGGTAGTGTCTGTCTTCGTCTCTGAGGTGTGTTTCTTGTAGGTAGCAAAATGCTGGGAACTCATTGCGTATCCATTGTGTTAATCTGTGTCTTTTTATTGGGGAATTGGGTCCACTGATGTTGAGAGATATTAAGGAACAGTGATTATTGCTTCGTGTTATATTAGTATTTGGAGGTGAGATTATTTTTGTGTGCTTGTCTTCTCTTTGTTTTGTTTTAAAACGATTAGTTTCTTGCTTTTTCCACGGTGTAGCTTGCCTCCTTATACTGGGCTTTACCATTTATTATCCTTTATAGGGCTGGGTTTGTAGAAAGATATTGTGTAAATTTGGTTTTGTCATGGAATATCTTGGTTTCTCCATCTATGTTAATTCAGAGTTTTGCTGGAAACAGTATCATTTCCTTGCATTTTTGTTCCCTTAGGGTCTGAATGTCATTTCTCCAATATCTTCTGGCTTTTATACTCTCTGGTGAGAATTCTGGTGTGATTCTCATAGTTCTGCCTTTATATGTTACTTGACCTTTATCCCTTACTGCTTTAGATATTCTTTCTTTGTTTTGTCCATTTGGCATTTTGCCTATTATGTGATGGGAGGAGTTTCTTTTCTGGTTCAATCTATTTAGAGTTCTTGTATGTTAATGGGTATCACTTTATTTAGATTAGGTAAGTTTTCCTCTAGATTTTGTTGACGATATTTACTGGTTCTTTGATTTGGGAGTCTTCACTCTCTTCTATACCCATTTTCTTTAGGTTTGATCTTCTCATTGTGTTCTGGATTTCCTGTAAGTTTTGGGCCAGTAGCTTTTTATGTTTTACATTATCTTTGACAGTTGTGTTTATGCTTTCTATGGAATTGTCTGCTCCTGAGATTCTCTCTTCTGTCTCTTGTATTCTGTTTGTGATGCTTGTATCTATGGCTCCTTGTCTCTTCCTTTGTTTTTCTATATCCTGGTTTGTCTCCCTTTGTACTTTTTTTATTGCTTTTATTTTCATTTTCTATTCCTTCACCTGTTTGATTTTGCTTTGCTCTAATTCTTTCAGGGATTTTCTGTTTTCTCTCTGTAGGCTCCTGCTTGTTTATTTGTGTTTTCCTGCATTTCTCTACGGGAGTTCTTTATGTCTTTCTTGAAGTCCTCTATCATCAAGATCAATTGTGATTTTAAATCTAAATCTTGCTTTTCTTATGTGTTTGGATATTCCGTGTTTGCTTTGGTGGGAGAATTGGGCTCCGATGATGCCATGTAGTCTTGGTTTCTGTTGGTTGGGTTCCTGCTCTTGCCTCTCGCTATCAGGTCGTTTCTGGTGTTACCTTGTTTTGCTATGTCTGACAGTGGCTAGACTGTCCTATAGGCCTTTGTGTCAGGAGTGCTGTAGACCTTTTTTCCTGTTTCCTTTTAGCCAGTTATGGGTACAGAGTGTTCTGCATTCAGGCATGTAGTCTTTCCTGTCTACTAGTCTTTATCTGTTCCTGTGAGCGTGTGTCCTGAGTCCACTAGGCAGGTCACTTGTAGCAGAAAAGTTGATCTTAAATTTGGTCTCTGGCCTGAAGTTGCTCCTTAGTGCTGGGTTTCAGCTCTCTGTGAGGGCAGCAACCCGAAGGGCCTGCCCCAATTTCTCCCGGGTCCCTATGCACATGGGGCCAGGTGGTGCTATGCGTTTTCCTCTAGAATTAGATATCTAGGCAGAGAGTAGTCTCTTCTGTCTTCCTAGGCATGTCTGCCCCTCTGAAGTTCTAGTTCTCCCTCCCATGGAATTTGTATGCAGGGAGTTGTTTGACCAGGTCCCTTCATATCCGGGCGCAGTCTGGATCACAGCACTCCTGCAGCTTGAGTGCCCCTATCTTACTGTTCCCACAGGCCATGTACAGTTTTTTCTTGGGCAAGGAATGTGGGCAAGAGTGGGCAGTACTGGAAGTCTCTCCTGCCCTGCAGTCTCAGGAGTGCCCGTCTGTCTGTGCCATGAGCTCTCTCTCCCACAGTTTGGGAGCAGGGAGATGTGGGCCTAGATCTGTGAGGTTCCGGCTCCCATAATCTGAGTTTTTGATCTTTGTCATTCTGATGGGTATGAGTTGAAATTTCAGGGTTGTTTTGATTTGCGTTTTCCTGATGACTAAGGATGTTGAACATCTCTTTAGGTGATTTAATATTCCTCTGTTGAGAAATCTTTCTTTAGCTTTGTTCTCCATTTTGAATAGGGTTATTTGATTCTCTAAAATATAACTACTTTGGCTCTTTTTAAATATATTGGATATAAGATTGGCAAAGATCTTTTCTCAAGTGCTGGTTACAGTTTTGTCGTAATGACAGTGTCCTTTGCCTTACAGAAGCTTTGCAATTTTAAGAGATTTTATTTATCTATTTTTGATCTTAGGGCATAAGTGATTGATTTTCTCTTCTGGAAAATTTCCTCTGTACTTATGTGTTCAAGGCTCTTGCCCATTTTCTCTTCTCTTACTTTCTGTATAAAACTGCTTTTATGTGAATTTCTTTGATCCACTTGGACTTGACCTTTGTATGAGGAGGTAAGAATGGAACATTTGCGTTCTTCTAACTGCTGACTGACAGTTCAACCAGCACCATTTGTTGAAAATGCTGTCTTATTTAAAGTAGATTGTTTTACCTTCTTTATCAACAATCAAGTGACCATAGGGGTGTGGGTTGATTTCTGAGCCTTCAATTCTATTCCATTTATCTACCTGCCTGTTTCTGTACCAATACCATACAGTTTTTATCACTATTCCTCTGAAATACAGTTGGAGATTTGGGATTGTGATTCCTGCAGAAGTTTATATATTGTTAAGAACTGTTATCACTATACTGGGTTTTTGTTTTTCCAAGTGAATTTGAAAATTGCTCTTTCTAACTCTGAAGAATTGAGTTGAAATTTTGATGGGATTTCATTGAATCTGTAGTTTGCTTTTGGCAAATCTTTCTAATTCATGAGCATCGGAGATATAATTTCCATCTTCTGCGATCTTCAATTGCTTTTTTCAGACACTTGACGTTCTTGTCATACAGATCATTCACTTGCTTGGTTAGAGTAAGACCAAGGTATTTTAAATTATTTGTGGCTATTGTGAAGGGTGTCGTTTCCCTAATTTCTTTCTCAGCTTATTTATCCTTTGAGTAGAGGAAGGCTACTGATTTGTTTGAATTAATTTTATATATAGTCAATTTGCTGAACTTGTTTATGTGGCTTAGGAATTCTTAAGGGTAGTATCATATCATCTGCCAATAGTGTTATTTTCACTACTTCCTTTCCAATACATATCATGTTGACTCTTTGTTGTCTAATTGCTATGGCTAGGACATTTACTACTATATTGAATAGATTGAAGAGAGTGGGCAGCCTTGTCTAGTCCCTGATTTTAGTGAGATTGTTTCAAGTTTCTCTCCATTAAGTTGGATGTTATCCACTGGTTTGTTGTATATTGCTTTTATTATGTTTAAGAATGGGCATTGAATTCCTGATCTTTCCAAGACTTTTAACTTGAATGGGTGTTAAATTTTGTAAATGCTTTCTCACCATCTAATGAGATAATCATATTTTATGTTTTATTTTCCTTTAGTTGGTGTGTGTGTATGTGTGTATACAAATATATATATATATATATATATATATATATATATATATATATGATTACATTGATGGATTTCCTTATATTGAACCATCCCTGCATTCCTGGGATGAAGTCTACTTGATCATGACAGATGATCATTTTGATATGTTCTTGGATTCAGTTAGTAAGAATGTATTGAATTTTGGCATCAATGTTCATAATGATAGTTGGTTGGAAGTTCACTTGTTTCTTTACTGTTTTTGTTGTTGTTCTTGTTGTTTATTTGTTTTTTAGGTAGATGTGTAATTGTGGCTTCATAGAATGAACTGGGTAGTGTTCTCTTTATTTCTACTTTATGGAATAATTTGGAGATTGTTTGTATTAGTTCTTCTATGAGGGTATGATAGAATTCTGTACTAAACTGATCTGGTCCTGTGTTTTTCTTTTTGGGAGACTTTTAATGACTGCTTTTATGGAATGTTTAGATGATTTATCTGACCCTGATTTGATATTGGTAACTGATATCTGTTTAGAAGATTGGCCATTTCATGCAGATTTTCCAGTATTTTTGTAGTATATAGGCTTTCATAGTAGGATATGATGATTTTTTTGAATTTCCTCAGTTTCTGTTGTTATGTCTCCCTTTTCATTTGTGGTCTTGTTAATTTGGATACTCTGTCTGTGCCCTCTGGTTAGTCTGGGATCCCTTGCATGTGGAGCATACATATTCAGAATTGAGAGTTCATGTTAGTAGATTTTTTCTTTTGATGAATATTAAGTGACTTCTTTATCTTTTTTGATAAATCTTGGTTGAACGTCTACTTTATTTGATATTAAAATCACTACTACAGCTTGTTTCTTGCAACCATTTGCTTGGAAATTTTTCCCAATCTTTTACTTGGAGGAAGTGCCTATCTTTATCACTGAGGTGTGTTTCCTATATGCAGCCAAATGGTGTGTCCACTTTATGTCCTCAGTTTGTTAGTCTATTATATATTGGAGAATTAAGACCATTTATGTTGAGAGATATTGGGATTCAATGATTGTTGTTTCCTATCATTGTTTTTAGAGGTGGATTTATGTTTGTATGGCTATCTTCTTTGGAGTTTTTTGAATGAAGATTACTTTCTTGCTTTTTCTATGTTGTATATCCACACCCCTGTTTTTGAGTTCTCCACCTGTTATCCATTGTAGGGCTGGGTTTGTGTGAATATATTGTGTAAATTTGTATATTTCATAGAACATCTCAATTTCTCCATGTATGGTAACTGAGAGTTTTGCCTGATATAGTATCCCGGACTGTCCTTTGTGTTCTCTTAGGGTCTGTGTGACATCTGTCCAGGATCTTCTAGGTTTCATAGTCTCTGTTGAAAAGACAGTTATAATTCTGACAGGTCTGCCTTCATATGTTACTTGACCTTTCTCCTTTGCTTGCTTTCATAATCTTTGTTTCGTGTATTTGGTGTTTTTACTATTATGTGACAGAAGGAGGTTCTTTTCTGATCCAATATATTTACTATTTTGTAGGCTTCTTGTATGTTCATGGTCATCTGTTTCTTTAGGGTAAGAACATTTTTCTTTTTAATTTTCTTGAAGATATTTACTGGCCCTTTAAGTTGGGAACCTGCACTCTTTTCTACTCTTATTATCCTCATGTTTGGTGTTCATTGTGTCCTGGATTTCCTGGATGTTTGGGGTTAGGAGATTTTCACACTTTTCATCTTTGACTATTACGTCAAGGTTTTCTATGGTATATTTTGCCCCTAAGACTCTCTCTTCAATCTCTTGTATTCTGTTTGTGATACTTGCATCTATGACTCCTTATCCCTTTCCTAGGTTTTCTATCTCCAGGGTTGTCTCCCTTTGTGATTTCTTTATTGCTTCACTTCCATTTTTAGATCTTGGATTTTTTTTTGTCAGTTCCTTTACCTGTTTGATTGTGTATTTCCTGTACTTATTTAATGTGTCCATTGGAGAAGTCTTTCCTCTATTCATGGGCTTCTTCCAGTGTCTCTTGATACTCCTGCTGTGGTGGTTTATGGTCAGGATTAGATAGCAAGGTAGCAAGATTGATGGTGCTGGAGAGATGCCTGAGAAGTTAAGAGCACTGACTCTTCTTACAAAGGTTCTGAGTTCAATTCCCAGCAATGACATGGTGGCTCACAACCATCTGTAAAGAGATCTGATGCCTTTTTTGGGTGTGTCTGAATACCTATAGTATACTCATACACCCAAAATAAATAAATAAAATTTAAAAACGTAGCTGGATTGAGCCCAACTGGTGGAGAATCTTGTCCATGTCAGCTGACTGGTGGTCCCATTCTCTGGGATTGTTCATTTAAAGGTAACATATTCTTGATTTTGGTGTGCCAAGGACAGGAAGAAGAAAACATCTTTCAAATCTAAGACTGTGTACCAAATTCTGGAAGGTGGCAAAGATCTCAAAAGTATGTTAGGTAGACACAGTAGGGTGAATATCAGCCACTAGACAGTTTCCCTCTCATAAGTCCTGGGCTGGATGATATTCCTTCGTTCCTAGCTTCTTATCTGACAGGAGCAGTATCTTCCAGGTAGATTGGCACTTGGACAACAGCCCTACCTGGATGAGCCTAGAGATGTGTGGCTTAATTCCTTCTAGTGCCGCCTAACATCTAGGGTATTGTCTGAGAGACAGTGAGGTAGCCTGTACCTTGAGTTCTACCTTCTCAATTGGGAGGAGGGGAGATGAAATTTTGCTTTGCCCATCTCTGCTGCTTCTGCCTAGGCTGACTGGAATGTTTCCAACAACCAAGTCAAGTCCTGTTTCTGAGTTAAGGTGGTTTCAAATAATTTATACTCATCATATAATATGATAGAAACTGTATGGGCCCTCCTTTTGGGCCAGTTATTTGCAGCCAATTGGGCAGGAACTATATCTGGGCCCTGGTCTTGAAGAGTAAGTGCCACCTGACAAGAAGGGTAAGGATAGTCTGGGATGACCAAAAATAAATGGGATACCTGGCCCAGCCCTAGGTCCACTGTTCTTCTGGTAGTCAATGAATATCTGTTGGTGCCAGTGCCTCCTTGAGTCCAAGGTTGTTTTTTTTTTCAATTAATGTGGCAATTGGCTTGGAGGAGTTCTAAGTACTGAGTCCCTATGTCCACCAAGAATTGGGTGGGTTTTCCCTACACTCTCAAAATTACACTTGGCTCAAGGAGGGGATCCAACAGTAGTTGTTAGTTTCTGTCTTCCCTCAGGAATGATACCTTCACTGTGCAGGGTGCTTTTGTAAAGCCTTAGATTTTCTGCCCCTGGCTTCCATTTGTAAGGGCATTCAGAGGACCAGTGGCCCCTTTCCTTGCAATATGCATACTAGTCCTTTTCAACTTTTTGTTTCTTTCTCTTTGGTTTGTGTCTCTCTTCTCTGCTTCCCCTAACTATATTAACCAAGGTCCTCTGTAAATTCCTTTCCTGTCACTTTTTAAAATCTCCCTTTCATCTCCTTCCTTTATTTTTCTCTGATCCTTCTCCAAGTCTCTTTCCCTGTTATGGTAGACTTTCCCAGCAAACTGCATGAAATTTCTCAATGACTTACCCTATAGACACTTTAGCCTCTGATGTTTTTTTCCTGATATCTCTATTAGCCTAGTCTATAAAAGCCATAGTCACAACAGCTTTGTGCTCCCAGCTGATGGGGTCATTGGGTGTATATTTGCAGTATGCCTCCATGAGATATTCTAGAATGGCTGATTGTGACATGTCTGTTCCCTGCTTAACCTCACATACCTTGGTCAAAATGGTGGGTCTTCATGCAGCCCCCTTTAGAACTGCCAACAGAGTCTGGTGGCAGACCTTCAGGTGCTTTTTATATTCTGCTGTATTAAAGTCCCAGCCAGGTCTTGTCAGGGGAAGCCTGCTGTCAGGGACAGTCTAACCAATCGATGGTATCTTTGTGTTTGAAGGGACATTCTTAAACAGTCTCAAAGAGATTAATCAACCTCTTGTGGTTATCTGAAAAGGGGAGGAGGTGTGGTGTTGGGCTTTCCAGTTGTACAGGTTGCCTGAAGAGAACAGCCAGTATTTAATGGCCTGATTGCCATTTTTATCCATAGGCCTGTAGGAAAACTGTTGCATCAGGTGAAATGGCCCTTTTCCTCCAGATTCCTATGGCTTGTACCAGTTCTGAGTGTTCCTCCTTATTTCTACCCCATTGCTTGGTCCACAAGAAAGGGGGTAAAGGACTGCTGGACAAGGTCTCAGGGGAGATCTTTAAGGAGGCCCATGGGCCCCAGAGCTATGGTCGGGGATAAGTGGGTAGAGGATCCATCAGTAGCAGATCTGCTGTAGAATGGTCCTGGAAGATGCTCTTCTTTACAGACTCTTTGACCTCTATGTGATTGTTATCCTTAAAGGCCATGACCTTTGAGAGTCTTGGTGACAAAAAAATGTTTTATCCAAGAGAGGGAAAGGGCCTCCATTAGATACTTCCATGTAACTATAGAGGGCACTTAGTCTGGGTGCCCAAAGTACCCTGGCCTAAGGATTCCTTCCTCTACTGATTTGATGACCTGCAAATCAAAGGTCCCAAGGATGGCCATCCTACTCTGAAAGTGGGCCATTTAGACGAGCAGAGAGTATATAACCTGCCCTTCCTTACTACTACTGACAAGTTTTCTCAACCTTTCCTATCTTCCTTCCAGTGGTTAACTAGGATATTTAACAGGGTAGATTCAGTCTGTCCAATGTCCAAAAATAAATCCAGTCCAAACCCAAGAATACAAAGAAAGACAATCAACACAGTTTGCCCCTGCCACAGGCACAGAAACCAGGTTAGAGCGAGATTGAGATAATGTGCCTTGATGTTTCCAAAAGGAGAAGAGTTCTCCTGCCTCCCTCCAGGGGTCTGAAGCATTCTCCAGATTCCCCATAGTCACAGGATTAAGCATGCCCCCCTCCAGCCGTTGACTGAACTGGACAAGAGACTTTCCAGCAGACACCATGATCAGGAGTCACAAGTGAAAGCAAAAGACAGAAACAAACACCAGTAGGTGCCTGTTGCTGAACTTGGTCTTTTTTTCCCTCCAATTCATCCAGTTGGTGGTGGCTTAGGGGATTTCCTTGATCTCAGTCGAGCCCTCAAATGTAAGACCTCTTCTACCCTTGATCAGTGCTACTTTGAGACACCTTGAGTGAAACACCAAGATGCAATATGAGTGAAGGAGAAAGGGAAAGGGGGTCAGGATCAGCTAAGGGGGAAAACAGGAGATAAAACAAGAGGGCCAGAAGAATGAATGGAACTATGAAGGAGTGCTGCAATTTGTGGTGGCTACTGAGAGACGTGGAGTAGGTTTTCTTTAGAAATGTTTCTCAAGAGAGATTATCTATGCTCCTATAAGCTATACTCTTAGAGACATCCCTGATTGAATGAACTCTGTGGTCTTAGAAAAAAAGAACAAAAGAACACATGAGTAGGAAAAAAATAGGGGTGGTAAGATAGGAGAGAAGCTAAAGGGTCAAAAATATAGTTTGGATTTCACTAGAACAGAGAATATGAATAGATGAAATCCTCAGTCAATGAAAAATACGAATCATTAAGACTATCTCTTTTTAGAAAATATTTGAATGTTTAATCTATTGACATACGTCTATGTAAAAGTAAATCAAACTTCTCTTTTTTCCCTATCTCATTAGTTAGTTTGGCTAATAAACAGAATGTCAAATAATTTACAATAAAATGTAATTGACTAATTTTTGAGTAAAAACATGAAATGTATGGAGAGATGTCTTGGTTGCTAAATGTTTTCTGGATAAGCATAATAATGTCCATATGGAACTGTAAAACTGCTATGAAAGGTGAATGAGATGGTATGCCTGATGGCCACCTAATTTGGGAGAGGGAAAATGTTTATTCCTGGGACATGATGTCCATTCAGTCTCTTCAAATATCAAATATATGCATTTCAGGTTCTGATAGTCAACTGGGCTAAAAACACAAATGTGGAGATCCATAGATGACCTTTGGCCTCCATAAGGTCATATGCAGTATAAGAAGTAAACACATATATAGAAACAAACAAACAAACAAATAATGTAGACATATTTATTCATTACACAACATAAGCACAAAATAGAATATTCAAATGGAGACCATAGGTAATAAGAGGAGGTATTTCTACATGACTAGCATGTGTGATACTCACTCAAAATAAAACAGAGTATTCAGGATACAAAATGATGCAGGGCACAAAAGAAATTGTGCACAGTCTGTGCTGTGAATTGTATATTTAAAATTATATGTTAATTAATACAGTTTTGAATTTACAGTGTAAAGAGGAAAAATATAAACACAGTATATGTGTGTGTGTATATATATAGATATGTATACTTATACACATGTATATACAGACAAGAATAACATAAGAAGGATAGGGACTATACTATGCAAAGTCTTATTCTGTATCTATAAGAGTGCAGGAACAAGTAATTAGACAGGACAGAGAGAATTGACAGAAGGTATATAAAAGTCTAAGAATGATCAAAGAAATACAAACATGGACAATAAAAGTTTTAGTTAAAATTTTTTCTGATGAATCTATTAGATCACTCCTTCATAAATAAAGGTTTAGGAAAATAAAAAAGTGAAATATTAAAATGTCAGTCTACAAAATATGGGACAATATAAACTCATTTTTAAACTTTCTTAGATATGACAATCGATAGATAGCTATACTGAATGAATATATAAGAACAACATAATTTTTATAACTTATATGATACAGTTCATTCATTTTGATCTCATCAATACGTAAGATTTTATTATTCATTGTGGCAAATGCATTCTGTTGTATACAATGTGATATAACCATTACAATACAATCTTTCCAACAAAGAGCTTAAGTCACTCACAGAAAATATATACAAAGTGTATTTCAAAACAGAGTACCCTATCAACACTATATTACAAAATTTTATATAGAATGTGTGCAGAAGGTGCTTAATTTAGAGAATGGAATAAAGAACACATGTTTTACTGAGGTTTCTGTTTATGTGGATTTTAAATTAAATAATGAAAAGATGAATGTAAGCGACAAAGTGTGAAGAGGATCCAAAGAAGGATCATAGAACAAAAGTAAGGAATGATAGCTGGTGTGGCTGAGATATAAGGTGACTATTCTATGTTGAGAAGAAAGCTTGCAAATGAATGAGATTATTCTTCTGGGAAAGAGGTAGAATTGGAGTTTCCATAATGTATTTATTAAATGTTACTAATGTTGGTGATTCTAGCAAAAGTGATTCTAAATCTCAGGGAAAAGAAAATAAACCACATAGATAGATAACAACACAGAAAACGATGTGGTGAATCTTTATTGTTGTCCTGTTTACTTTTGAGGTTTTACTAAGAGTGCTGTAACACTTATTACAAAAGAAACCATAGGAGAATGTATCATGACTGCTTACATGCTTCTAAATTGTGTGCTTTTTTTGTAAAGCAACAGATAAGAAGTTATTTTATATTTATTCATCTTGTAAGTGAATTAGATAAGTTATCAAATGACCAGATATGAAATCTTATCATGAAGTATTATCAATACTTTTAGAAAGGTATATTCTCAAAGTTACGACACTCTTTTCACTAACTATTTTATTTATTCATTCATTTTATATACAAATATTAATACCTATCTCTTCCAAGTCCCCCTTCCAAGCACAACTCTTCCTCTCATTCCCTCCTCCCCTTCTTTTCTGGGAAGGGGATCCTCCCCTTAGGTATCATCACACTCTGGCACATGGAATCACTGAAGGACTAGGCATTTCCTCTCCTGCTGAGGCCAGAGAAGGTAGATCAGCTAGCAGAATATGACTCACATACAGGCAACAGATTCAACGACAGCCCTTGCTCCAGTTGTTGGGAAAGTGTGTGAAGACCAAGCTATACATCTGCAATGTGTGTGTGTGTGTGTGTGTGTGTGTGTGTGTGTGTGTGTGTGTGTGTGTGTGTGTGTGTGTGTGTTGGGGGGGTTGGCCAATTTTAGTTCTTTGGTTGTTGGTCAGCCTCTGTAAGCCCTCACGGCTCTAGGTTATTTGACTTTTTTGGTCTTCCTAGGGGCATCCATATAATCTCTAGTACCTCAATCCTTTTGTAACTCTTCTATAAAGCTCTAGAAATCAATCTAATGTATGGCTGTAGTTCTCTGCATCTCTTTCTATACGCTTCTAGGTGGATTCCGTCAGAGGACCATCCTGTCTGTAAGCATAACAAAGCAGCATGTCTAGTGTCTGTGGTTACTTCCTGCCCATGGGATAGGTTTCAATTGGGGCCAGTCATTGGTTGGCCACTCCCTCTGATTCTGTTCCATCTTTGTCCCTACACATCTTATAGGCAGGCCAAATTTTGGGTCAAGTCTTTATAGGTGGGTTGCTTTCTTTATTCCTATATTGGGAGTCTTGCAGCACTATAGGAGGTTGCTTCTTCAGGCGCTTAGTCTCCTACTATTAGGGGTATCAGGTAGAGTCACTCCCATAGACTCTTTGGGTACTCCTCCCGTCCCATGTTTGTGGCAATCCTAAATATGACCCCTCCGCATCCCTGCTCTCCACCATTTTCCATTCTCTCTCCACTGTTTTCTCTACACAGGATTCCTCTGCTTTGTTCTTCTCCCCTTTCCTCTCCCACAAGTTCCCTCCCTCCATCTATAACTGATCATTCTTTTAATTATATTTCTGAGGAAGATTCAAGCATCCCTTCTTGGGCTGTCCTTGTTATTTGGCTTTGTTGGGTCTCTGAATTGTAATGTGGTTATTCTTTACTTCATGGCAAATTTCTAATTATAAGTGAGTACATGCCATGCATATCCTTTTGGATCTGACTTACCTCACTCACATTTTCTATTTCCATCCACTTGACTTCAAAACTCATGATATCCTTGTTTTAACAGGTGAGTAGTATGCCACTGTGTAAATGAATCACATTTTGTTCATCCTTTCTTTAGTTGAGGAAAAGGAGATTGTTTCCAGTTTCTGGCTATTATGAATAAAACTGTTGTGGACATACATAGTTGAGCAGGTGTCCATGTGGAATGGTGGGACACATTTTAAGTGTATTTTCAGAATGGTATAGCTGGGTCTTGTGGTAGAACTAATTACAATTTTCAGAGAATCTGCCAAACTGATTTGCAGAGTGGTTGTACAAGTTTATATTCCAACCAGCAGTAAAGTAGTGTTCCATTGCTCTATATCATCACTATTATGAGCTGTCTTTTGAGTTCCTGATGTTACCTTTAGTGGTAGGTTTATGGTGGAATCTCAGAGTCACTTTTATTTTTATTGCCTTGATGAATAAGGACATTGTACATTCTTAAAATGTTTTTTGGCCATTAGAGATTCCTTTGTTGATAACTCTATGTTTAGGCCAATGACCCAGTTTTAATTGGGTTATTTGGGTTGTTGATGTCTACTTTCTTGAGTTCTGTATATATTTCGATTTCTCAAATTCACATGAAAAAATCCCATCATAACTAAAACAATCCTGTACAATAACGGAACTTTCAGAGGTATCACCATCATTGACTTCATGCTGTACAACAAAGCAGTAATAATAAAAACTATATAGTAGTGGCACAGAAACAGAGAGCATGGTCAATGAAATTGAATGAAAGAAAGAGAAATAAACCCAAACACCCATAGACACTTGAGTTTTCAGAAAGAAGTCAAAATCATGAATTTGGACAGAGAGAACATCATCAAAAATAGTGCTGTTCTAACAGGGATGCCTGCATGTAATAAAATGCCAGTAAATTAACAATGATCATCCTGAACTAAACTCAAGTCCAAGTGAATCTAAGACCTCCTTGTAAAAGATAATACTCTAGATCTACTAGAAAAGAGTGTGGGGGAATATCTTTGATTCCTAAGCATAGGATACAACTACCAGAGAAGAACACCGGTGGCTCAGACACTAAAGTTAAAAGTGAATAAATTAGCTCTCATGAAAATAAAAAATAATTCTGTAAAGCAAAGGACACCATTAATATGGCAAAAGAGTTTACAGATTCAAAAAGATATCTATACACTTTACATCTGACAGAGGTCCAATATCCAAATGGAAACAAATGTACCATAAGAAAATAGAAAATGGTATGCTGACTTTTCATGTTATTCTCATATAGCATAATTGTCTGAATTTAGACCATCAGAATTATCTTGAGTGTTTATTTATTCATGACAAAATATAAGTATCTACACTTGTTTTACTAATGTCAGAATTACAAAACTTGCTTGTACCTTGTGAAGCACTGCAACACTGAAAATTACTGAAAAGTATTAATAGAAGTTAGTCCCTTGTGTAAAATTCTGCTGCTATGTCCTCAGAATACACTTGACATCACTGTTCCTCAGATTGTAAATTAAAGGAGAAGTGCTGGAGGTAACAGAGTGTGTAGCACAAAAAACTGCCTGGAGGTGATTGATGGTGCAATTGATGGTATGCCTTCACAAAGAAAAAGTAAGCAGTAGCAATAACAACAGTGAAAATCATGAGGTAAAGAGGCAGGTGGCAAATGCTTTGGACTTACCTTTATTAGTAGGAATCATCAACACTGTAGAAAAAATGTAAAAGGAAGAAATCACAACACAGATGAAACAAGACATGCCTAGCAAACACCAATCCCAAGATTTGTTTAAGTGACCTCAAGTATTTGGGAACAGGTAATCCTTAGTAATGAGGGAACATCACAGAGAATGGGAAAACATTGCTACATAGCAGTCATATGGCATTGCCAACAAGACAAATACTTCCCCAGGTGCAAATAAAGCAACTAAAACATCTGGAAAGTAGCATGGAACAATGGTGGACATTGTTGTGGATAAGAAGCTGAGAGCTCTACATCTCGATTGGGAGGCTGAGGGAAAAAATACAGAGAGCCAATTTTCTTCCAATAATGCCACCTACTACATTAAGGCCACATGTCATAGTAGTGCCTCTGTTCATGGGGGTTTTATTCAAATCACCACATTCCACTCATGACCCTCATAGGCTTATAGCCATCTTATAATGCAAAATGCATCTCATCCATGTTTCCTGCCATGACAATAGTAGACTAAACCTCTGAGGCTGTAAGCCAGCCCCAATTAAATGCTTTCCTTTCTGAGAGTTGCAATGGTCATGGAATCCCTTCACAGCAATAAAATCCTAGCTAAGATTCTGATCATGGAGATTGGTACTAAATGAGAAAATTTATTGTATGTTGATGCTTTTTGGAGGAAGTATGTTGTTAAGGGTGTGCTTTGAGACTTCAAATCATGGAAGGTCTCCCTTCTTACTTTCTGAGGGTCCAAATATAGAACTCTCAGCTATTCCTCAAGCACCATGTTTGCTTGCATGCTGCCATGTTCCCCGATACATGATTGACTTAAACTCTTAAATTACAAGCAAGTCCCAAGTGGTCAATATCTATATCTATAACTATAACTATATCTCTCTATATATCTATATCCATATCCATATCATATCTATATCTACACTATTAATCTATCTATCTAACATATATACACACACACAGAAGCGCGTGCACACACACACACACACACACACACACACACACACACACACACACACACCTATATGTGCCTGGAGGTCACCCCAGAATAGAAATGGATTTGTTGTGATGAAGACATTTAGGATTTTAACAGAAAAAAATAAAGGATCCAACTAGGAAAATTTCTACAGAACAAGGTATATTTATCTGTGAAGCTGCAAGTGTGATGAAAGTAATGATGAGCACATTAAATTTTAGGGTTTCAAAGTAAATCAGTGTGATAAACATCCCATATAGTGTCTATATCTCAGAGATATCAGATAACCTCAGTAGAATGAATCTTGTTTCTGCAGTAATACAGGCCATACTTGATTTTCTTCACAGTCTATGAGCAGTAATGAGTAGCAATTCATAATGTCTTAAATAACTACATCGATGTCCAGAAATGCTCAACAGAGAAAAGTCAGAAAACTAGCTACATTTGCATAAAAATGCCATTTCTTTTTTTCTCCCTTTCATATGCTTCCACTCTCTCTCTTCCTTCTATACATTCATAATATCTCTCTCTCTCTGTTTTTTCACACTGTTGATGTTCACTGTCTTCTAACATTCCTCTCCCCACCAATCTGGTCTATTTTTCCCCCACTCTTTTTCAAATTTTCCTCAAAGGTCTGAACATGTTATATAAGTTTTCTAAAAGTGAGATATGAAACCTTGGTACTATTTTCAAATAACATGAGATTAGCATAAAAATTGTCATATAAAATTTTCTTGTTTTGTGTCTAGGATATTTTCATAAACAGTTTAGAAAAACTTTCATTGTTTTTATTAAGTTGTCTTTCCATTTATATACTAATGATCTGTCCTTTTCTGGGTATTGCATATATTAAAGTTAACTTTACAAACTATTTTAAAAGTTTGGATAGGAGAAGCATTGTAGACAATTAAAAAGATAAGTATAGAAAGAACTTTGATATGATCATTACCATATTTACAGATGTATTTAAGAAGAATCTCATACAAATAATATACATCAACATTCATAAACAATGAATGCAAAAGAAAAGTAAAATGAAGAAAAATTAAAAATTTGAGTTCATTTTCATCCTGTACATTAAGCTTGCATTTGTGTAATATGGCTATGAGCAGTGGCTTCCAAACTTCTTAATCTGCAACACATTAAATAATTTTCATATGTGGTGGGGACCCTATCCATAACATTTTTGTTGATGCTTTATAACTGTAAATATGCTACTGTTGTGAATTATAATATAGATATTTTTGAATACAGAAACTTGGCAAAGTATTGGAAACCACAGGTTGAGAACCATTGACTCTACGTTTGGGCAACAGAAGTTGGTCCTATTGGCTGAACATTTGTGTTAGATCTTTTCTTAACAGATTTCATTAAAAAATTTAGGATAGTATAACAATGACTTAGATACTTAAAACCACTGCAAAAACACAATGCAAAGCTAATGGAAGATAAAATCTTAACATATCTCCAATTATTTCCTTTGCGATTGAGTGTCTTAAACTTTTTGATTAATTTTCTTCAACTCTGAGGGCAATCATGGGCTCTACCTCAATTCATCCAGTAATAATCTCCTTCCCAGGCTGAAGAAAGGTGAATTTACTAAGGTATTTCCAATTTTATTACTTCTGTCTTTTACATCATCTGTTACAAATATTAGGTAATCACTAAGTAGCCTTTATTTTTTGGATAAGCATTGCTTGAATAGTAGAGGTTTGTAGGCAGATGATTCACTGATGATGCAGATGCCATGAGAAGTGACCAGCAACGATAGAACAAATTTCCACTCTTCAAAATGATACATCTGACTTGTAAATACACTGAAAAGTAAATAAAGGTAACTTACCTTAACATTTCTCAGTACAATAAACAAGGATTGCCACTTTAAGTAGGCAACTTCAATTACTTTCACATTGTTAATATTAATCAGAAAATAGTGAAAAATCAACCAGACAACAGTCTGAGCCAGAATTATAATTATGGAGATTCTTGTGCTCTTCTTCTTTTTAATCTTGGTGTCCTTGTTAATACTTCTGAAAATATTTCTCTCCATTACAATTATATTTACTATATTTCTCTTCAATAATTTACTCTTTTCTATTTGATTTATATGAATATTAACTATTATGTTTCTTGTTGATTTATTTGGACATTCCCTATTTTTAATTTGCTGTTAATTACTATAGTCAGAATATCTTTGTTATGGGATTTCTTTAAAGTAACTCTAAAAACATATTCCATCTTTCCCTGACTATTTTTCTTTAAAATGTCATGTTGTTTCAAAATCACTTTTTTCATATTTTTAGCATTAAAATTTTACTGTGGGTTACTAGATTACATTCATTTTAGTTATCTTTTCTTGAAAACAAATCTCTTCTTCTCTGTGTGTACAGGCCTTAACATAAGCCTGTGGGTGTATATTTGTGCGCGCACGCGTGCGCGTGTGTGTGTGTGAGTGTGTGTGTGTGTTATTGACTGAGTAATATAAAATAATGAAGAGATTATTACAATTATTACAGAAACTTATTCTCTAATTGAGGAGTCAAAGATAAATATGAACAAATATTCTACTTACAACAAAATATTCTTCATATTAGATGGTTTAGGGCATTAAAAGACCTTGGTATAGAGGTCAATCAGTTGATTTCAAGTTATAGGCCTTTAAAGGAAGAGTGTCCAGGACAAAAAATCTTTGGACATGGCATTTTATAAATACACTTTGAAGGAGATATAAAAATGGTTACCATTTTTATATTTTCAGAGAACTGTCTGCATACACAATAAGAATGTGTGGTAGAGGGCTAAAATCCAGGATTTTTATTAGGCTATACCAACTATATGCATAAAGAAAACTACCAGGAAACATAAAGGTGAATAAATCACTGTTAAATTACATTGCATTCAATATAACACCAAATTTTCTTCACATCTGTAATATTTTAAATATTGTTTTAGACAGTGTATTTTAACATTTACCAATGGAAATTTAAAAGTTGAGCCGTAGAACAATTCAGGTTCTTCATGTTCCTAGAAAGAGTTACTCATCAGATATATGTAGGAAGTTTTTCTAGCAGCTAGTCTTGAGAGGGAAATGTTTTTATATACATTGAAGTTTAATTTAGCTGTAGATTACCTAAAAGGAAAATAGGACACGTTGCCCACTTTGGAAACAGAAAATATAACATATTGTTACATCTTTAAGGTTTTGAGGAAACTCAGTTCAGAGCTAAATTGTTATGCTTTCTTATCAGGATAATACAAATATGAACTGTGGGGAAAACATTTTACCCTTTTATAAACTTTCATGTAAATTTATTCAAAACTTTACATAGTCAAAATGTCTCTAACAGATTTTTTAAGTAATATGGCTACTCCATTAATGTCCCTAATGAGCAATCTTTCTGGATAGTTTTATGAAGACTCCATGTCTTTAGACAGTTTTACAATTATTGGCCCTTTCTACACACCATATTAGGAAGCCAATTGTAATTAGACTGTGATAGATCATGAAAAATATGCTCATATTTCCTAGAAACATCTTAATTATATATTTTATCAATTATATGGTGAATTATAACTGGAGACATCATTGTTTAAAAATAAATATGTTACAAAATACAAAATTAGAAACTCTGAACAAAGACTCCTGTAAGACATCCATTATTAATCACTTTGTTCCTGGCTGTTTCAAAATATATAGAAAAAAGTCAACAAGAGAAAGAAATTCTTGATTTTAGCCCATTTTTGCAGGTATAGTCTAAATAACAAAGAAAGCTTAATTGCAGGATAATGTAAGATCTAGTCACAGTGTGTCTATAGTCAGAAAGCAATAAATGAAATTATCACGTTCTTCTGTTCAGCTTCTTTTTTGTTTTCCAAGTAGGTTGCCAAATCAGAAAAGAAACTTGCCTATAGTGGGGTACATCTTCCTGTCATGGACAATCCTTTCCAGAAAGGTCCTTAAAGACATATCTACACTAAAAAATATTTTTCTTGGTTGCTAGTATAATTCAAGAGACATGTAAGAAAGATTAGCCATATCATATCATTCTTTTCAATTCATTACTTATACTTGTAATTTTTAAATGCATTACTTTAAAACGTAACACTACAAAAATGTGTTTAGTACATCAGTAAAAATTTCTAAAGTCTTGACACTTCTAATATCAACATTGTACAAGTGTCTGTGGTGCCTTGGACAGATGAGTCATTTGTTAAGAACAGGTACAGATCTTGATGAGGATGAAGGTTTTGTTTCTAGCACTCACATTGAGTTATTCAGAATTACCCATCATTTTTGCACAAATGAACTGTTCTGGCTTTTGATATCATCCTCCCTCATATGTATTCACCATCTCAAATACATACAATGACATAATTAAAAATAAATAAAAGAAATAGTTAAGTTCATGATTTAATTTTGTCCTGAAATGCAAAGAGTGTCAGATCTTTAAAAAAAATTGTATTCAAATGTTCAGTGACACCCAGCAAATCTTTCCATTCTAAAAACAATAACACGTGAACAACAAAGACATTTGAAATCCAGAAGGGGAAAGTTGTGAAAAATATAGCTTTTTTTCTAGGGTTTGAGATTTATCATGGGATCATCTGCATTCCAATAGCATTAGGCCAGCATCCCACTCAACTGTAACTTTTATCTCAGGTGACACCATACCTGCAAGCCTCCTTCTCAATGTATGAAAGTCAGATAGCTTCACGGGTCAGATAGTTTTCCTCATTGTTTATATATGTTATATATATAATTGTAAATTAATATAACGTGTGAAAGGATCTTGTGTTTTTGAAAGTCTTTAGAATTTGTAGGGTTATTTAGACTCATTACTTATACTTGTAATCAGTTTTAGTCTCATGTATAAATAATATTTCTAATCAAGAGAAAGTGCAGAAAAACATACTCACAAATGTCCAACTCTCCAGTGTCTCTTAGATAATAGGCTGAACCTGCGTTGTCAATATTTGTCTTTTAGAAACAATGATCTTGTTCTATGATTGTCTTTTCCTCCAGAATTTGATATTTCCTTAAAGAATGAGCCTACTTCAATATATGCCTAATGCCTTGCTTCGTGCCTATTATTTCTAATTATTATAAAAATTAGTACAGAAATTGCATGTGAATTAAATTTGACAGTTCACATGCTTCCTCCATCTCAAACATGTTGTTCTTATTGTTGTTTTGTATTGTTTTTAAAGGAAGTAGATGGGTTATCAAATGATGAGTTATTCATTCATTTTCACCAGGACGCAAAAATTAGCAATTCTTTAGAAAGATATATTTCACAAATGAGAACGGTTATATCATATAAGAGAAGGAACTGGTATTGTAATTTTATAGATTAATCTGATATAATTTTATGATTCTTTGATCTATTAGCCTTCCTCTGTGTGTTTTTTTCCTCAGGGCAAATATGAGTGTTTATATTTTTTGAGAGTCAATAATTATAAATGCTTGTGAAATGTGAGCCACTATACTGTGGACAGATACTTTGAACTGTTAAGTGAAGTAACCTCCTTGGGCAGAGATTTTGTTGCAAACTCCTCAAACTACACTTGATATCAGTATTTCTCAGGCTATAAATCACAGGATTAAGTGCTGGAGGCAACACAATGTACAGCACAGAAAACACTCTATCTGAAATTGATGCTATATTTGACGGTGGCTTCAGATAGACAAAGCAAGCAGTAGCAATGAAAAAACTGAAAACGGTGAGGTGGGGAAGGCAGGTGGCAAATGCTTTGGACTGACCCTTAGTGGTACGAATCTTCAGCACAGTGGAGAAAATGTAAAAGTAAGAGATCACAACACAGATGAAACAAGATATGCCCAGACAGACACCAATTCCAAGACTTGTGTAAATGATTACAAGTGTGTCAGAGCAGGAAATCCTTAACAATGAGGGAACATCACAGAAAAACTGTGAGATCACGCAGGAGCCACAGAAGGGCATGGAAAATGTGCCAGCTGTGTATAAAGTTCCAAAGAGTACCCCAGTAGCCCAGGAAACACCTACCATCAGCACACAGTTACTGCGACTCATGATGGCTTCATAATGTAGAGGAGAACAGATGGCAATATAGCGGTCATATGACATTGCTGTTAGGACAAATAAGTCCCCAGATGCAAAAGATGTCATTAAAATCACTTGCAGGGCACAACCCAGAATAGAAATTGAATTATTGTGAGTTATGCTATTGATAAAGAAATTTGGGATTGGAACAGAAATAAAAAGGACATCCAACAGGGACAAATTCTTTAGGAAAAAGTACATAGGCGTTTGGAGTTTCAGATCCACAGTGATGAGAGTGATGATGAGGAAGTTACTCATTATGACTGCTAAGTACATTACCAGGAAGAACAGCCCACATACAGTCTGTAGCTCAGGAACATCCGAGAATCCCATAAGGATGAACCCTGTAATTCTAGAGACATTGGACATGCTAGGATCTTCCACTGCCTGTCAGGTATGAGAAGGAAGCAAAAATCAACACACTGATATACAGAAATGCTCAGTGGAAATGGAGCCAGGACACTACATAGATACTACCACATTGTTATAGCCCTCGTTTTATCGTTCTGTAAAGTTCTACTTTTACTGGATAAATAAGTTGTAATAATTTACCATTTGTAATTATTGTACCATGTTTTGTTATAAATGTTTAGAAAAATTATTAGTTGTATATCATCCCTTCTTAATAGAATTTACTTTTTCCTTGAAATTGCAGTTATTCTGTAGGGAAAAAATAGCAGAAAAAACCTTCAAGTCTCTCCTTAAACTACTTTCTTTCCTTTGTCTTAATCTTGGTTCAGATCACTGTTTTGTTTCATATGGCTAGACTTATCTTTTAACAAGTATTTTCCTTACGTTAATAACCATCTTCTTGTACCTGTAATATTTTCAAAATATTGCCAACTGTCACATCTGTTCATCTTTTCTGGACCCTTTGAGCAGAACCTGGATTCTTTCTTTTTGTTGGCTAAATCTTGCTTGGACAAAATCTTCTTTCACAGATATTCTTCAGTAATGAGCCTGTGCCCCTAAACAGGAACGATCATTTCCTAGGTACCAATTTGTCTCTTTCTACCTTAATATCTAAAAGATTAAACACCTTGTGGTTCAAATGATCATTCTACTTCACAGAAACAATTTCCTTAGATATATCTCTATTCACCCTTATCAATTTTAATCTTACTGATAAGATTCAGTATGTTCAGAACAGAGATAACAGTCAAAAAAAGTCACAGTTTTACCAGGAACGTAGTAATCTATGACTCATTTCTCCTTCCTTCAAATACATTTTAAAAGTTTATGTTTATCAAATTCCTTTCCTGACACTTAGAATTGTTTTTTATTTGCTTTCTTTGATAGTTAAACACTTCTAATTTGCAGCAACTCTCTAAAACCAGTCTTCTGTGCCATAAGATTTTCATAAGAAAACAATTTAAATTCCCTTGCTTAAGAAAATACTATTCATCACAGTAAGTTTATAGGTAAAATAGGCAAGCGATGTAATTGTAAACTCTCTGCCATATTTATATTATGTATTTTAACATACACAAATAAATATCTCTGTCATCATGGATATAAACAAGATAAAGTAAGCATATATTTGTTGTCTTACATTTATATCATCTTAAATTTATAAAATCCTAAATTTTTGAAGATACCAATGTGTTTGCTAATGGATGAGAGTTGGAACCTCCTTGGAAATGGAGAGATGGACTCCCCCAGTGAAGAGCATTTGTGTGTGTGTGTGTGTGTGTGTGTGTGTGTGTGTGTGTGTGTTTGTGTGTGTGTAAAATTATAAATCTGCTTCTTCTAGCTCCTGCTTCCAGGATAAAAACTCTGAGTCAATTATTTATTACTAAAAGCCTAGATCATAAACTTTGGCTCATTCCTTGGCTAACTCATCATATTTTAGGACCCATTCAAAATACTCTGTGTCTACCACTTAGTCACCTCTTCCTCAGTTCCAGCCTTCTTCTTTGGATTGTCCCTCAGGATCTCCAGCATTTCGTTTGAATATATCTCAAATCAGCTTGCATCTCCTTTTATCCTCTCAACAATTCTCAGAATCCTCTGTCTTTCTGCCAGTACCCCACCTCCTATTTTCTATCTCAGCCCACTAGAATTCAGCTTTTATTTTGTTGCCAGATGATCCCTATAAGATAGACTCTCTACATGTGTATACATGTACACATATGCACACACATATGCATGTTAATATCCTATTAAACCAAAACAACAAGAGAAAAGAAGTACTGTCTGTATCTGAAAGAGAGGGGGAAGGTGTATGGGGTGGAGGTTAGAGTAATATAAGGAAATGGTGTATTTTAATTAAACCATATACTCAAAAATGCTTTTTAAAAGCAAAACAGAAAAAAAAAAGAAAGAAAAAAATGTGAGTGGCTGTCGCCTTGGCTCAGGAGATGAAAACACTTGTTGCTCTTGGAAAAAATGTGAGTTTATTTTTCAAAAGCTACATAGTAGCTCACAATTGTCTGTGACTCCAGTTCCACCTATTTCTGGATTTTATTGGTATAAGGCATTTATAGTGTACACATATATAAATGCATAAAAATACAAATACACATGAAATTAAAATAAATAATTTGTCTGCAGGAAAGAAAAGACCTAAATTAGGAAAATTTTTGAGTCACACACATACATACATTTGTAGTATGAATATGTAAGTATTTCTGTATGTTTTTTCTGTGAAGGAATCTTGAGAGACCATCACATCAAAATACTTCCTCTAATAGTGCCTTCATATTTCTCTTGAATATATTATGTTATGATCATGTTGTAGTAAGATCCAACATATTTTGACATCCTGTATACATTCAATCTATATCTGTAAGTGCATTACTGGTTACTACATTTAGGCATTGATTCATTCTTTATTAAAACTGGATACAATGTTACATATGTATTGTATATGTATAAATACATGTATGTATATGGAACATGGCCTGGAAACCGGGAAAGGGAATAACAATCGAAACGTAAATAAGAATCACCCAAGTTAACAAAGATGAAGAAAATCATTGTTTTTGAGCAGAATATTATAGTATTTTAGTAACAGAAATTTGAAATATGTAGTTGAAATTAATTCAGATTGTTCAAATACCTGAAACATGGATCAGTCATCAGACATGTGTAGAAAGGACTTCCAACAGATCCAGTTGAGGAGGAAAAATTTCGTACTCATTAACATTTAAGATTATTGAATGATCATATAAAACTTTGGATATCAAAGTTGGAAAACTTTGTAATCATGACAGGTAGTTACAATTTCGGCCTTTTAAGATTCAAAATACTTGCTAAAGTTTAACCATTTCTTAATATAGAATAAATAAAAAATAAATAAGAAAATCATTCATCATGTTTTAAATTGTGTTTAAATTTCCTTTGAAACACTGTGTAATCCAAAGTTTTCTAACAGATCTTTTTAACGCCTTTGGCTACAAGCTTAATAGTCCCCAAAGGAAAATCTTTTTTAATAGCCTTTCTTGTTATTTACTTTTCTCTTAAGACAATTAGTGTTACAATAATTGGCACTTTCTGTAGGAAGGACTGATCATTACCAGGAAAACACATAGAAAACTTCATGAAGAAATTGGACACACTTTCCCCAGGATCATATTAAACTAAATACATATTATTTGGCTTATGTTTTGAACATAGGAATATATTTTGGCAGAAAAGACATTATCAGTTGTAAGGGTCACATTCAACCTGAAATTGCAAAGCACAGAAGACACATGCCAAGACAGTGCTGATGCTCTTCACACCCTTTCTTCTTTATTCGATTAAAAGTCACATTCAAGATAATTATAACATCTTTCACTCAAAATGCACTTCCTGGTTCATTTGGTCATATTGAAAGACCATCATGAATATGTCAAGAAGTTTATTTCTAATGTCATTCTATATCACATGCAGTTTGAAATTACTGTTAACCTCTGATAGTTTCATCCTTTCCCTACTTGATATTCATAGGTGTAATGTTTATACAATATCATACCACTCCTGGTGTCTAAACTTTCATATTCATTACTCAATGCAAATTTCACTTTTTCTTTTAAGGTTGATAAAATTTTAACAGTACTGTTAGTTTTCAGTAGTCTTTCTTCAAATTTCTTTTGAAACTTTAGTTGACCCTTTAACTGTGAACCTTTATAAAATCAAAAGATAAATTACAAATAATAAGTAAACAACAGCACAGTGTGTTTCCACTGCAAATGATGGTAGTACATAAGACACATGCATGCGCACGTGCGCGCATACACACACACACACACACACACACACACACACACACAGAGCTAATTTGAAACAAAACTATAATGTCAAAGAAACATCCAATGCTGCTGCAGCTCCATATCTGATATGTGGAGTAATGATACACAGACATTGGTGGGACTGCTTTAGCAGCACAATCTTGTGTACAGAGGTAGAATCTGGCTGTGCCCATGTGAACTGAACACTTGTGTGAGACTGAATTCAGAGACATGGGCTAAGTTGTGCAATGGAGAAAAAATCAGTACAATTTAAAATTAAGGCTGGACATTGTTATTTATAACCCTATCAACTGAAGTTTATAATGGAAATGCAAATTAAAAAAGAATGTGTAGCTTCTGTAAAAAGAGAACATGAATAATGTAGATGAAGAGAAGTGAAGAGAAAGCATCTGTAGTTCTTTTAAAAAATAAGTGAAACTAATAAGAAACTTCATGTCTTTAATACAATAGAAAAAGTACCTAGAAAACCAATTCCTATTTATCAACAGTTGTATTTTATAAGCACTCAGATTTATTTAAAACTGTGAGTGATGTGACTGAGAAAGCAGCTAAGAGATTCCCTCCTCAAAACAGCCACTTAGTATTTTTCCAGGTGCCATTTACCCAGTTTCCATTTTAACACATTCAGAAGACACATTATCAGTGGCAGGTAAGGTCAGATTATATCTCAAGTTTCTGGAATAATTGAACACTTAATTTACAAGCATGCAAAATATCAGTGTTTTGGACCGAGGAACTGTATAGCAAGTTCAAGAACATCAATGAGGTTAGGCATGAGTGTCAGGGTTGTGTTACTTTACCATAACCCTGGGAGGTCATTGTTCAAAGCCATGAAGATAAAGGCCAAGTTACAGTGGAGATTCTAGGACAGTGGACATGCCAACACACTGAGATGTTTACCTAAGAATCCTTTAGGAGCCAGTGTGAAGCTACTCTTAGAGAGACCATATTTGCCAAAAGTACCAAACGTGGAGTTTTGGAACCTCCAAACCTCATGGAGTTCTAAGGATGCTAAAGAAGTGCTCCAGATCTACACATTGAGCTGATTGATTTGGTGTTTACCCTGTTTGGGTTTTGAGGTCTTTTTTGTTCTTGTTTTTGTTTTTGTACTTTTTTGTTCAGTCTATCATTGTTTATCTTCTTTCCCAGTTTTAGAATGGGAATGGTTATTCTGATTGATAGTCTTTTATTGATAATATCTTTTTTTTAATTTACAGGTATTCACTATTAGAGACTTTCTGGGATTTGAAACATTTGAAGTTATTGAGATTTGGGGGTTTTTATAGGTGGGTTGAAGGTATTTTGTATTTAGATGACTGTTGTGTTGTAGCACACCTGCCGCTACATGGAAGCAACAATAAGGCCATCAAACTCAGCATGCAGCACAACTACTTGCAAATATAGAAACAAATATCTAATCTATCAAAGTTCTTATTCAAGGAAAGTATATAAATGTACAATTTTTTTTGATTCTGTAGTTTTGCATCTGGCTAACCTTTCATTTTAACTAAAAGTATGCCCATCTAAAATATGGTATTTGTGCTTAAAAGGTCACCCTCAAAATAAATAAGACCTACACTAGGGTTCAAAATACCCAGCATAGTCCCTAAATAACTAATAAATAATTTCTCTTGACTTAAATCTGTGTACAGTTTCTTCTCTCTGGTGGATTCCCCAACAAATTTCTGGAGGCTGCAATGAAATACCAAGAAAAAGACCTCAAGGTATTTGAACTTTCACAGACAGTGGGGAAGAATGCTGTGATCAAGGGGCTTCAAAGAGTGAACAACCTCAAACCTGTCTCCTAGGGGTGGAAAAGATTATAACGTTGCCTGTTCTGCCATCTATGCAGATAAATTCTCACTGATCTATTACTTATCCAGGATCCACAAAACTTTCTGATTTGCTCAGACCAAGGTAGAGTCAGACATACATAGACTGGAGAAGTTGGCATGCAATGTCTCAGCCAAATGCCAGGTTT